>NC_138886.1:97644138-98284138 GCF_965194825.1 Balaenoptera physalus
GCTATATATATAAACCACATAGTAACCACAAACCAAAAATCTATAATAGATACAAACACACATAAAAGAGAAAGAAATCCAAACATAACACTAAAGATAGTTATCAAATCAAAAGGGAAGAGAACACAAGAGGGAGAAATAAACAAAAAAGAACTACAAAAACAACACCAAAACAATTAAGAAAACGGCAATAAGTACATACCTATCAATAATTACTTTAAATGCAAGTGGACTCAATGCTATAATCAAAAGATGTAGAGTGACTGAAAGGATACAAAAACAAGACCTACATATGCTGCCAACAAGAGACTCAATTCAGATCTAAAGACACACAGAGACTGAAAATGAGGGGATGGAAAAAGGTATTCCATGCAAATGATAATGAAAAGAAAGTCAAGGTAGCAATATTTATATCAGGAAAAATAGACTTTAAAACAAAGACTGTAACAAGAGACAAAGAAAAACATTACATAATGATCAAGAGATCCATCTAAGAAGAAGATATAACAGTTGTAAATATGTATGCACCCAACAAAGGAACACCTAAATACATAAAGCTAATATAAACAGATATAAAGAGAAAAGTGACAGTAACACAACAATAGTAGGAGACTTTAACACCCCACTTACATCAATAGACAGATTATCCAAACAGAAAATCAATAAAGGAACACTGACCTTAACACATTAGGCCAAATGAGCTTAAAAGATACATAGAGAACATTCCATTGAAAAGCAGCATAATACACATTCTTTTCAAGTGTACATGGAACATTCTCCAGGATAGATTACATGCTGGGCCACAAAACAAGTCTCAATAAATTTAAGAAAATTGAAATCATATCAAGCATGTTTTCTGGCAACAATGCTTTGAGACTGGAAATCAACTACACGAAATAACTGCAAAAACCACAAACATGTGAAGGCTGAACAGTATGCAACAAAACCATCAACGGACCACTGAAGAAATCAACGAAGACATCAAAAAATACCAGGAGACAAATGAAAACAAAAACACAACAATCCGAAATCTATGGGATTCAGCAAGTTAGTTCTAAGAGGGAAGTTTATAAGAATACAAGTCTACTTCAGGAAACAATAAAAATCTCAAATAAACAACCTATCTTACACCTAAGGAATGAGAAAAGGAAGAATAAACAAAAACAAAGTTACTAGAAAGAAATTCATCATAAAGATCAGAGCAGAAATAAATGAAATAAAGACTAAAAAAAGGGGGAAAATCAATAAAACTAAGAGCTGGTTCTTTGAAAAGATAAACAAAATTGATAAAAGAAGGGAGGAACCCCCAAGGGAACCGGTAGGATGTGGGGGGACTGAGGGGAGAGGAGAAGTGGAGGCCAGAAAGGACCAGACCAGTTCCCCTGAAGAGTGGCTGTGGCTATGCCCTCAGAGGCCCCCTCCAGGCTGCATTGGTCCTGGGGGCATAGGAGGGAGGCCAGGGGAGAACACAAGAGGCAGGTGGGAGGATCTCTCCAGGACCAGAAGAGGGAGAGAGGAGGAGGACCTTTGCCCCACCCACTCAAGCACGGGAAAACTGTGAACACCTAGGCCATGTCCCCCGTCCTCCAAAGCCCCCTGAAGGCTGCATGAGTCCTGGGGGCATAAGAGGAAGGTTGGGGAGAACAGGAGAGGCAGGAGGGAGGGGTCCTCCAGGACCAGAGGAGCAGGAGAGGAGCGGTGGGCATTTGCCCTGCCCACTGGAGCCCAGGAAGCCTGCTGGGCTCCCAGGTGAGGTCCCCCGCCCTCTTAGACCAGAGGCGGGAAGAACAACTGGGCCCCATCTGTTCCATTGAGCTTAAGCCCCCCCCCCCACCCCCCAGGACCTTTTCCAGCCCTGTGGTCCTAATCATAGGTCCCACTCATTGTCCAAACCCCGCCCCTGCTTAAGCTCCACCGTCCACAGCCAAGGCCTTTTCCACCTTTTTTTTTCTTCTCCTCTGTTTTACTATAGTGGTTCTGTTTTACTTTCCAGTTGTTGTTTCATTTATATTTTTATTTTTCTATTCTTTCTAACATATCTCTTGCTTTCCTAGTCTAATTATATTTTTACTATGTTATTGTTTTCTCCTTTTTTTTTTTTTTTTTGCTGCCCTGCATGGCTTGCAGTATCTTGGTTCACAAGCCAGGGGTTGAGCCGAAGCTTCTGCAGTGGGAGCTCTGAGTCTGAACCACTGGACTAACAGAGAACCTCAGACCCCAGGGAATATTCATCAGAGTGAGGTCTCACAGAGGTCCTCATCTCAGCACCAAGACTCAGCTCTACCCAACAGCTTACAAGCTCCAAAGTTGGAAGCCTTAAGACAAACAACCAGTAAGACAGGAATACAATCCCACTCATAAAAAAAAAAAGACGGCAAAAAATATGTCACAGATGCAGAAGCAAAGTAAAAACCTACAAGATCAAATAAATGATGAGGAAATAGGCAATACCTGAAAAATAATTTAGAGTAATGATGGTAAAGATGATCCAGAATCTCAGAAATAGAATGGAGGCACAGATTGAGAAAATACAAGAAATGTTTAATAAAGATCTAGAAGAACTAAAGAACAAACAAAAAGAGATGAACAACACAATAACTGAAATGAACAATACAATAGAAGTAATCAGTAACAGAATAACTGAGGCAGAAGAACGAATAAGTGAGCTGGAAGACAAAATGGTGGAAATAACTGCTGAGGAGCAGAATAAAGAAAAAAGAATGAAAAGAATAGAAGACAATCTTAGAGACCTGTGGGATAACACTAAACACACCAACATTCGAATTGTAAGGGTCCCAGAAGAAGAAGAGAAAAAGTAAGGGTCTAAGAAAATATTTGAAGAGATTATAGTTATAGAAAACTTCCCTAACATGGGAAAGGAAATAGTCACTCAAGTCCAGGAAGCACAGAGAGTCCCATACAGGATAAACCGTAGGAGAAATACACCAAGATACACATTAATCAAACTAACAAAAATTAAACTCAAGGAAAAAATATTAAAAGCAGAAGGGAAAAACAAAAATAACATACAAAGGAATCCCCATAAGGTTATCAGCTGATTTTTCAGCAGAAACTCTGCAGGTCAGAAGGGAGTGGCAGGATATACTTAAAGTGATGAAAGAGAAAAACCTACAACCAAGATTTCTCTACCCAGCAAGGATCTTATTCAGATTCAACAGAGAAATCAAAAGCTTTTCAGACAAGCAAAAGCTAAGAATTCAGCACCACCAAACCAGCTTTACAACAAATGATAAAGAAACTTCTCTAGGTGGAAACTCAAGAGAAGAAAAAGACCCATAAAAACAAACCCAACACAATTAAGAAAATGGTAATAGGAACATACATGTTGATAATAACCTTGAATGTAAATAGATTAAATGCCATAACCAAAAGACACAGACTGGCTGAATGGATACAAAAACAAGACCCATATATATGCAATCTACAAGAGGCCCACTTCAGACCTAGGGACACATACAGACTGAAAGTGAAGGGATGGAAACAGATATCCCATGCAAATGGAAATCAAAAGAAAGCAGGAGTAGCAATACTCATATTAGATAAAATATACTTTAAAATAAAGACCGTTACAAGAGATAAGGAAGGACACTACATAATGACCAAGGGATCAATCCAAGAAGAAGGTACAATAATTATAAATGTTTATGAACCCAACATAGGAGCACCTCAATACATAAGGAAAATGTTAACAACCAGGAAAGGAGAAACTGACAGTAACACAATAATAATAGGGGACTTTAACACCCCACTTACACCAATGGACAGATCAGATCGCCCAAAAAGAAAATAAATCAGGAAACACAAACTGTAAATGACACAACAGACCAGATAGATTTAATTGATATTTATAGAATATTCCACCTGAACGTGGCAGAATACACTTTCTTCTCAAGTGCACATGGAACATTCTCCAGGATAGATGACATCTTGGGTCACAAATCAAGCCTTGGTAAATTTAAGAAAATTGAAATTTTATCAAGTATCTTTTCTGACCACAACGCTATGGGATTGGAAATGAATTACAGGAAAAAACTGTAAAAAACACGAATACATGGAGGTTAAACAGTGTGCTACTAAGTAAACAAGAGATCACTGAAGAAATCAAAGAAGAAATAAAAAGTGCATAGAAACAAATGACAATGAAAACACAACGACCTAAAACCTATGGGATGCAGCAAAAGCAGTTCTAGGAGGGAAATTTATAGCAATTCAATCTCACCTTAAGAAACAAGAAAAATCTCAAACAAGCAATCTAAACCTACACCTAAAGCAACTTGAGAAAGAAGAGCAAAGAACACCCAAAATCAGTAGAAGGAAAGAAATCATAAAGAGCAGAGCAGAAATAAATGATATAGAAATGAAGGAAACAATAGCAAAGGTCAATAAAAATAAAAGCTGGTTCTTTGAGAAGATAAACAAAATTGATAAACTCTTAGCAAGACTCATCAAGAAAAAAAAGGGAGAGAACACAAATCAATAAAATTAGAAATGAAAAATGAGAAATCACAACTGACACCACAGAAATACAAAGGATTGTAAGAGACTACTACAAACATCTATATGCCAATAAAATGGACAACCACAAAGAAATGGACAAATTCTTGGAAAGGTACAATTTTCCAAGACTGAACCGGGAAAAATTAGAAAATATAAATAGACCTAACACAAGTAATGAAATTGAAACTGTATTTAAAACTCTTCCAACAAACAAAAGTCTAGGACCAGATGGCTTCACAGGCGAATTCTATCAAACATTTAGAGAAGAGCTAACACTGATACTTCTCAAACTCTTCAAAAAAATTGCATAGGGAGGAACACTCCCAAATTCATTCTACAAAGCAACAATTACCCTGACACCAAGACTAGAAAAAGATATTACGAAAAAGAAAATTATAGACCAATAACACTGATGAACATAGATGCAAAAATCCTCAACAAAATATTAGGAAACAGAATCTAACAACATATTAAAAGGATCATACACCATGATCAAGTGGGGTTTATCCCAGGGATGCAAGGATTCTTCAGTATATGCAAATCAATCAATGTGATACAGCATATTAATAAAGTAAGGAATAAAACCCATATGATCATCTCAATAGATGAAGAAAAAGCTTTTGACAAAATTCAACACCAATTTATGCTAAAAGCTCTCCAGAAAATGGGCATAGAGCGCACCTACCTCAACATAATAAAGGCCATATATGACAAACCTACAGACAACATTGTTCTCAATGGTGAAAAACTGAAAGTATTTCCACTAAGATCAGGAACAAGACAAGGATGTCCACTCTCACCACTCTTATTCAACATAGTTTTGGAAGTCCTAGCCATGGTAATCAGAGAAGAAAAAGAAATAAGAGGAATACAAATTGGAAAAGAAGAAGTAAAACCATCACTGTTTGCAGATGACATGATACTATACATAGAAAATCCTAAAGATGCCACCAGAAAACTACTAGAACTAATCAATGAATTTGGTAAGGTTGCAGGATACTAATTAATGCACAGAAATCTCTGGCATTCCTATACACTAACAATGAAAAGTCAGACAGAAAAATTAAGGAAACAATCCCATTTACCATTGCAACAAAAAATAAAATACATAGGAATAAACCTATCTAAGGAGATGAAAGATTGTACTCAGAAAACTATAAAACACTGATGAAAGAAATCAAAGATAACATAAAGAGATGGAGAAATATACCATATTCTTGGATTGGAAGAATCAATATTGTGAAAATAACTATACTACCCAAAGCAATCTGCAGATTCAATGCCATCCCTATCAAATTACTGATGGCATTCTTCACAGGATAAGAAGAAAAAATTTTACAATTCATATGGAAACACATAAGACCCAAATAGCCGAAGCAATCTTGAGGAAAAAAAACAGAACTGGAGGAATCAGGCTCCCTGACTTCAAACTATAATACAAAGCTACAATAATCAAGACAGTATGGTACTAGCACAAAAACAGAAACATAGATCAATGGTACAGGATAGAAAGCCCAGAGATAAACCCATGCACATATGGGCACTTAATTTACGACAAAAGAGGCAAGAACATGCAATGGAGTAAAGATAGCCTCTTCAATAAGTGGTGCTGGGAAAACTGAACAGCTATATGTAAAAGAATGAAATTAGAACACTTCCTAACACCATACACAAAAATAAACTCCAAGTGCATTATAGACCTAAATGTAACACCAAACACTATAAAACTCTTGAGGAAAACCTAGGAAAAACACTCTTTGACATAAACCACAGCAAGATTTTTTTGACCCACCTCCTAGAGTAATGAAAATAAAAGCAAAAATAAACAAATGGGACCTAATGGAACTTAAAAGCTTTTGCACAGCAAAGGAAACCATAAATAAGATGAAAAGACAACCCTCAGAATTGCAGAAAATATTTGCAAATGAAACAATGGACAAAAGATTAATCTCCAAAATATACTAACAGCTCATGGAGCTCAATATCAAAAAAAAAAAAACAATCCAATTAAAAAATGGTGGAAGACCTAAATAGACATTTCACCAAAGAAGACCTATAGATGGCCAAGAGGCACATGAAATGATGCTCAACATCACTAATTATTAGAGAAAGGCTAATCAAAACTACAATGAGATAACACCTCACACTGGTCAGAATGGCTATTATCAAAAAATCTAGAAACAATAAATGTTGGAAAGGGTGTGGTGAAAAGGGAACCCTCCTGCACTGTTGGTGGGAATGTAAATTGATACAACCAATGTGGAGAACAGTATGGAGGTTCCTTAAAAAACTAAAAATAGAACTACCATATGACCCAGCAATACCACTACTGAGCATGTACCCTGAGAAAACCATAATTCACAAAGAGTCATGTACCACAGTGTTCATTGCAGCACTATTTACAATAGCCAGGACATGGAAGCAACCTAAGTGTCCATTGACAGATGAATGGATAAAGAAGATGTGGTACATATATATACAATGGAATATTACTCAGCCATAAAAAGAAACGAAATTGAGTTATTTGTAGTGAGGTGGATGGACCTAGAGTCTGTCATACAGAGTGAAATAAGTCTGAAAGTGAAAAACATATACCATATACTAATGCATATATATGGAATCTAAAAAAAAAAAAGGTACTGATGAACCTAGTGGCAGGGCAGAAATAAAGATGTAGACATAGAGAATGGACTTGATGACACGGGGGAGGGGAGGGGGAAGCTGGGGCAAAGTGAGAGTAACATCAACATATATACACTACCAAATGTAAAATAGCTAGTGGGAAGGAGCAGCATAGCCCAGGGAGATCAGCTTGGTGTTTTGCGAGCACCTAGAGGGGTGGCATAAGGAGGGTAGGAGGGAGGCTGAAGAGGGAGGAAATGTGGGGATATATGTATGCATATGGCTGATTCACTTTGTTGTACAACAGCAACTAACACAGTATTGTGAAGCAATTATACTCCAACAAAGGTCTATTAAAAAAATGAAATCACATCTAGCATGTTTTCTGACAACAATGCTTTGAGACTGGAAATCAACTAGAAGAAAAAACTGCAAAAACCACAAACATGTGAAGGCTGAACAGTATGCTACTAAACAATCAAGGGATCACTGAAGAAATCAGAGAAGAAATAAAAAAATACCAAGAGAAATTAAAAACAAAAATGCAACAATCCAAAATCTAGGGGATTCAGCATGTTAGTTCTAAGAGGGAAGTTTATGGGATTAGAAGTCTACTTCAGGATACAAGAAAAATCTCTAATAAACAGCCTATCTTACACGTAAGGAACTAGAAAAGGAAGAATAAACAAAAGCAAAGTTACTAGAAACAAAGAGCAGAAATAAATGAAATAGAGACTAAAAAAAAGTAAAAAAGATCAATAAAACTAAGAGCTGGTTCTTTGAAAAGATAAACAAAGTTGATAAAACTCCAGGTAGATGATCAAGAAAAAAAGAGGGTCCAAATCAGGAAAATCAGAAATGAAAAAGGAGAAGTTACAACTGATACCACAGAAACACAAAGGATATAAGAGATTACTGTGAAGAACTATTTGCCAATAAAATGGACAACCTAATAAAAATGGACAAATTCCTAGAAACATGATCTCCCAAGACTGAATCAGGAAGAAGTAGAAAATAAGAACATGCCAATTAACCAGTAATGTAATTGAATCAGTAAAAACAAAACAAACAAACAAAAATTCCCAACCAAAAAAAGTCCAGGAGGTGGCTTCACAGGTGAATTCCACTAAACATTTAGAGAGGATTTAACATCAATTCTTCTTGAACTCTTCCGAAAAATTGCAGAAGATGGAATGTTTCTTAACTCACTCTATGAGGCCAGCATCAGCCTGTTACCAAAACCAGACAAATATATAATAAAAAATAAAATTACAGGCCAATATCACTGAAGAACGTAGATGCAAAAAACCTCAATAAAATATTAACTTACAGAATTCAACAATATATTAACAGTCTCATACACCATGTTCAAGGGGGATTTATCACAACCATGCAAGGATGGTTCAATATCTGCAAATCGATATACCACATCAACAAGTGGAAGAATAAAAATCTTATGATCATCTCAACATGTACAGAAAAAGCCTCTGACAATATTCAATTTCCATTTATGATAACTCTCAATACATTAAGTATAAAGGGAACATACCTCAACATAATAAAGGCCATATATGATAAGCCCACAGCTAACATCATTCTCAGCAGTAAAAAGCTGAAAGCATTTCCTCTAAGATAAAGAAGACAAGGATGCCCACTCTCGCCACTTTTATTCAACTTAGTTTTCGAAGTCCTAGCCATAACACTCAGACAAGAAATAAATAAATAAAAGGAATCCATATTGGGAAGGAAGAAGTAAAACTGTCACTGTTTACAGATGACATAATACTATACATAGAAAACCCTAAAGACATCATCAACAAACTACTAGAGCTCGTCAATGAATTCAGTAAAGTTGGAGGATACAAAATTAATATACAGAAATCTGTTACTTATCAATATAGTATCAACACACCATCAGAAAAGAAGTTAAGAAAACAATCCCATTTACAATCACATCAAAAAGAATAAAATGCCTAAGAATAAATCTAAGGAGGTAAAAGAAATGTACTTTGAAAACTATAAGATGCTGATGAGAGAAATTGAACATGACACAAAAATATGGAAAGATATACCTTGTTCATGGATTGAAAAATTTAACATTATTAAAAATGACCATACTACAAGGTGATCTACAGATTAAATGCAATATCTATCAAAATACCAGTGGCATTTTTCATAAAACTAGAACAAATTATTCTAAAATTTGTATGGAAACCAAAAGACCCTCAATAGTCAAAGAAAATTTTGAGAAAGAAGAACAAAGCTGGAGGTATCATACTCCTGGATTTCAAATTATACTACAAAACTGCAGTATTCAAAACAGTATGGTACTGGCACAAAAACAGACACATAGATCAATGGAACAGAGTAGAAAGCTCAGAAATGAACCCACACTCATATGGTCAATTAATCTATGACAAAAGGAGGCAAGAGTATACAATGGGGAAAGACAGTCTCTTCAATAAATGGTGTTGGGAAAATTGAACAGTTACATTAAAAAAACCAAAAATCAAACTGGAGTACTCTCTCACACCTAGCGCAAAAATCAACTGAAAGATTATAGACTTAAATGTAAGACCTGTAACCATTAAACGTCTAGAAGAAAACATAGGCAGTATGGTCTTTGACATTAGTCTTCATAATAGTTTTTTGGGTATGTCATCTCAGGCATGGAAAACAAAAGCAAAAATAAACAAATAGGACTATATCAGACTGAAAAGTTTTGTACAGCAAAGGAAATTATCAACAAAAAGAAAATGCTACCTACTGAATAGGACAAGATATTTGCAAACGATATGTTTGATAATGGGTTAATATCCAAAATATACATAGAACACAATTCAATATCAAAAAAACAAATAACCCAATTCAAAATGGGCAGAGGATCTGAACAGGCATTTCTCCAAAGAAGACATACAGATGGCCAGCAGGCATATGAAAAGATGCTCAACATCACTAATCATCAGGGAAATGCAAATCAAAACCACAATGAGATATCACCTTACACCTTCAGAATGGCTATTATCAAAAAGACAACAAATAGCAAGTGTTAGTGAGCATGTTGCTTTGTGGTTACCAGAGGTAGGGGATGGGGGTAGGGAGAATTAGATAAAGGTGGTCAAAAGGTATAAACTTCCAGTTTCAAGGTAAATACTAGGGATATAATGTATAACGTGATGAATATAATTAACACTGTTGTACATTATATATGAAAGTTGTTAAGAGAATAAATCCTAAGACTTCTAATCACAAGGAAATATTTTTTCCATTTCTTTAATTTTGTGTCTGTATGAGATGATGTATTTCACTAAACTGTGATAATCACTTCACGATATATGTAAATCAAATCATTATGCTGTACACTTAAAACTTATGCAGTATTATATGTCAATTATAACTCAACAAAGCTGGAAGAAAAAAAATTGAAGGATTAGCTTCTCAATTTCAAAACTCACTACGAAGCTATGGCAATCAAAACTGACTGGCATCAGGATAGACATATAGAACAATAGAATCAAATCGGGATTCCAGAAATAAACTCATACATCTTATGGTCAATTGATTTTCCACGAGAGTGCCCAGATCATTATAAGGATGAAAGAATAGTCTTTTCAACAATGTTGCTGGGACAACTAGATTTCCACATGCAAAAGAATGAAATTCTATCCCTGTCTCACTCTATATAAAAATTAAGTCTAAAAGGGTCAATGACCAAAACATAGGGGGGAAAATAATAAAACTTTTAGAAGAAAACATGGGTGAATCTTCATGACCTTGGATTTGACAATATATTTTTAAGCATGACACCAAAAGCATGACACCAAAAGCACAAGCAACAAAAGGAAAAATAGATACATTATATTTCATCAAAATTAGAAACTTTTGTGCATCAAAAGATCTAATCAAGGAAATGTAAAGACAACCAACAGAATGAGAGAAAAAAATTGCAAATCATATATATGACAAAACATCTAGTGTTCAGAATATGTAAAGAATTCTTATAATTCAACAACAAAATGACAAGATTTTTTTAATGGGCAAAAGATTTGAATAGACATTTCTCCAAAGAATATATGCAAATGTCCAACAAGCACATGAACAAATGTTCAATATAATTCATCACTATGGCAATGCAAATTAAAATCACAGTGAGATACCTCTGTATATTCTCTAGAAAGCTAAAAGTGGATAAACAATTTTTAAAAACTGACAATAGTAAGTTCTGCTGAGGATGCCAGTCGATGGGAACTCTCATTGCTAGTGAGAATGAAAATCTGTGTAGACAATTTGGAAACAATTTTCCAATTTATTAAAAATTTAAACATATACTTAACATGATTCCAGTATTTCACTTCTAGGTATATACCCAAGAGAACTGCAAACATATATTCACACAAAGACTTGTACTTTAATGTTCATATTATCTTTATTTATACTGTCTACAAAACTGGCAATAATCCAAATGTTCATTAACTGGTGAATGGATAAACAATATTGTGGTACCTCCATACAATGTAACACTACTCAACCACCAAAATGAAGAACTGACTAGACAGACAACAACATGGATGAATCTCAAAAGCATTATGCTGAGTGAAAGAAGCCAGACACAAAAGGCTGCATATGAATTTGTTTATATGAGATTCTGGCAAAAGCAAAACTATACTGACAGAAAAAAGATCAGTGGTTGCCAGGAAATGGGAGTGGATTGAATGAAAACAGGCATAAGGGAATATTTGGGGATGATGGAAATGTTCTACATCACAATTGTGGTGGTGGTTATATGATTGAGTATATTTGTCTACACTTATCAAGCTGTACAGTTAAAGTGGCTATATTTTATTGACGTAAATTATTTCTCAATAAAGCTAATTTAAAAAATCATATCCAGAATCTATCCCTTTGTTACTATTTCACTGCCACCCTGGGCTCTTGTTCAGACAATTGAATTAGCCTCCTCACTGAAGCCCCCTACTGTCCATTTTCCATACACAGCCAGCAGGTCCTTCAACTCTTGAGAGTAGCCAGATGGGTCTTTGTAAACATACATCAAGTCTCATAATCTCTCCATTTAAATCCCTACAGCAGCTTCCTATTTTGCTTAGAAGAAAACCCACACTCTTCTGTGGCCTCTAGGGCCTCTACTCCCCATATGAATGGATAAAGAAGATGTAGTATATATATAAAATGAAACATTACTCAGCCATAGAAAATGATATCTTGCAATTTGCAACAACATGGATGGACCTAGAGGATATCATGCTAAGTGAAATAACACAGAGAAAGGCAAATACCATATGATTTCACTTATATGTGGAATCTAAAAAAACAAATGAACAAACATAACAAAACATAAACAGAGTTATAGATACAGAGAACAAACAGATGTTTGCCAGAGGGGAGGGTGGTAGGGGGAGAAAAGATTAGGTGAGCGAGATTAAGAGGTACAAACTTCCTGTTGCAGAAAAAGGAAAAAGAAAGAAAAGAAAAAGAGATAAGTCTACAATCATGGTAGGATATTTTACCACATCTCTCTTGGTAACTGATGGAACAAGCATAAACATATCTGATAGAGTATAAAAGATTTAAACAACATGAGTAAAATTGAGTTACTTGCGTGATAAATGAGACTTAGTCTATCTTTATTTTGGTAAAGATATTTTGGCTTTATTTTGAAAAGCATTTGACAATGCTTTTCATGATAACCATGTGATAAGAGAATAAATGCAAGTAGTGTGAGTAGAAAGGAAGATTTCAGGGAATGAAACAACTCAAGGAGTTTGTGGAAGCTCTTTAATACCAAAAGTTATGTTCTTGCTTTAGTCTCTATTCTATTGAAATCATACATAAAAAATACCAGTGATGATAGAATTAGATTCAAAATTCTTTTAATGGTTTGGAACATTGGTTGAATGGTTTGAAACTGAATCTGTGAGATGAAAACTTAATTGGTATAAAGGCAAAGTTTTGTATGTTGCATTTTTTAGTGTGAAAATGGTTTAGTATTTAAAAATTGAGAAATAGGGACTTTCCTGGTGATGCAGTGGTTAAGGATCTACCTGCCAATGCAGGGGATGTGAGTTTCAGCCCTGGTCCAGGAAGATCCCACATGCTGCGGAGCAACTAAGCCCGTGTGCCACAACTACTGAACCTATGCTCTAGAGCCCGTGAACCACAACTACTGAAGCCCGCATGCCTAGAGCCCATGCTCCACAACAAAAGAAGTCACCGCAATGAGAAGGCCAGGCACCACAACGAAGAGTAACCCCTGCTTGCCGCAACTAGAGAAAGCCCGCGCGCAGCAACGAAGACCCAACGCAGCCAAAAATAAATAAGTAAATAAATTTATAAAAATTGAGAAATGACACACACACACATACACACACACACACACACACACAAGTGCCTAAGTCAGTGACTTTTTGCTTATGTGTACACACATCTAACCAAGTCATAGACTATTTCCAGCACCCTGGAAAGCTCCTTCATGCCTCTTCTCAGTCAACACCCTCCCCAACAGAGGAAACCAATATTCTGCCTTCTATTATCATTTGTAAGTGTTGCCTGTTCTTGAACATTATATAAATGGAATCATCCATACATGTGTACATATATTTATATATATGTGTATAATGTACATATATACATCTATCTACTCTCATCTGTTTGTCTATCTATCATTGATCTGTTTATGTATTATGTATATATTGTATGCATGTGTCTATCTTTCTATCATCTACCTTTCTATATAACATCTATTTATCTATTATCTATTTATCATCTATCTACTATCTAGTTAGCTAATTAGCTATCATCTGTCTGTCTTATCTGTCTATATCTATATCTATCTGTCTATCATCTATCTATCTATCTATCTACCTATCTATTTATCTGAAGGAAACTAGGTCATGCTCATAAAAAAATAAACAGCATCACTTTCCAGGAACTGAAGTTACCTGTCAAAATAAGCCTAAAGGAAACTTAGTGTTGAGGTTGAACTGTAGCTACTTGAAGTGGCTGGCTGAGTGAGTGAGAGCTGCTCTTTTTGTTACAAATAACTAGAAAGGCATTCAAGACATTATTATCAAACTGAGCATTTCTCCCTGGTATAATCAGAAACAGGGTAAAAGACATGAAAAATGCTCTTGCCATGTGATGCAATGTTATTCAACTCCACATCCAGAACACTCCAAAGCATCTAGCCTGTCTCTAGGTCATGTGTCCCACTCACTGGTAGTGACTGCTTTGGCATTTCTCATGATGTTCTTATGAGGGTCCTATGGCTGAGGTCCCTCAGAAGACACCTCTGCCCCTGGGTCTGTCTCAGTGCTTACCAGGCCTTTGTGTCCCAGATATGGTTCCTTTCTAACTCACATCTCCAGAATATAAATGGATGCAGTATTGTGCCCTCAGGCTGCTGGCAGAGCTGCAGAATCTCTCCCTGGACTGGCTTGTACAATCAGGGAGGGCCTGTGTGCTTTTTGATATGGCAGGTGTGAGCCATTGTCATCCCATTGCATAGAGCAGAGTTGTGACCCATCCCAGTTCCCACTCCCTAAGGGGCAGAGCTCACCTGACTCAGGTTTGCCTTTCAAAGTTTCCATTTCTATGGGGTACACACTGTCCCCTAAAACTTCCTGATGGCCCTGGGGGGCTTATTTTTCTGGCATCTCTGTGCTCACAGTGCAGGGCAGTTCCAGAGGAGAGGAAGGCTGTGAAATCAAAGAGGCTGCTAACCTGATCCATGGACATGAGTTACTGCAGGCAGAAGCTGAGGAAGGTGCCTTCAGGCCCGGCAGGAAGTCCCCACTCTGAGTTTGGCCCTGAGTTCAAGGTTAATGACCACCTGGAGAGGTGAGGCCCAGATAGCAGGGCTTCAGCCAGTTAGCCCAAGGTCTGAGCGTGTCCTGTTGCAGGTCTGCAGGTGTGTGCAGCCAGAAGTCCAAGTGTGCTTCAATGTGTCCTGGCCTTACCCTGCAGGACACACGTGCTGCCATCCTGAGCTGCCATCTACAGACCATGACCTGCAGGTTCTGAAAGTGTTCAGCCAGCAACTGGGTCTGGAAACCCACCTAACTGCTGACCATCCTTTATATCCAGTTCTGGTATGTTCCAAAAGAAAACAACTGTGCAAGTTGTTCTGTTTTTTTCCTTTACTCTGAGGAGAGAAGGTGAGGAAAAATTTCTTCTTAGTGAGTAGCACAGAAAAGGAGACTTTATCTTCCAAGACAGTTCCAGATGTTGTTGGGTGGGGTCCTGTCTCCCTCAGCCAGGCAGATCTGGTGCTCCCTGGGTGGGACTTCCAAAAATTGGGGAAACTATAGAGAAGATCAGATGCCAGGTGCTGCAGGGCAGAGTGAGCACATGCTCTCAAGAGTTCACATGACCCCCAGGGCTGCTGAGATGGAAAAGGTCTATGACCAGCCTGAGATCCTCAGCATGGGCAGGCTCACAGGAAGCCAGGGCCCTTGTTCACAGTGAGCTCCATCCTGCCTCAGACATCCCAGAGTCCTGGGCATGCAGGGTGGGTTGGCTGTTAGATGCCTGTTGAACTTCATTTTCAAAACATTTCTGCCCTCCTGTGTTCAGGAGTCTGCATGATTCGCCTTTTTCTAGAAACTTCACAGCCAACCTTCCAATCCTGAATCCTCTGCCTTCAAATACACCCAGAATCTACCCACTTCTCACACCTCCTTCTCAGCCATTGAGCCCTCACAGTCCCTGTCACACTTCTTTCCTCACCCCCACACAGTCAGACGCAGCCGTTCATCTGCTTACAGCCTTCCAGCAACTTCCAGAGTCCTCTCCTCAGCCTTTGGCTCCCACTTCTACCCCCTGTCCCAGGGCCTCTTTTGCTCCTCAACCGTGTGCACATCCCCCTCAGGGCCTTGGCTCTTGCTGTGCCCCCTCCTCATCTCTGTAGAGTTTTGCATGACTCTCCTTCACTGCCCTTGAGACTTTGTTTAAATGTCCTCACTGAGCCATCCCTCTGACCAGCTGCCTGACACTGCCAAGCTCCACACCCAGTACTCACCACCTCTTCTTCATTTTCCTCCACCACACTTAAGGCTGTCTGACAGACACAGTTTACTTTTCTATGTGTGACTATCATCTTCTGTGCTGAAACTCGGTCTATGAGGGTGTGGCTTGCTTAGTTCCCACCATATCAACAGCGCCCAGCACATAATTGACAGTGGATGCTCAATAAATATCTGCTGAATGACTGAAGAAAGGAGGAAAAGAAGGAAGGAAGAACAAGGAGGGGCAGTGATCATCTTCATTTTGCAGAAGAGGAAACCGAGACTCAGAGATATCCCAGTCACACTGCTCATTACTAAGATGGCAAACTCTCAGCAAGTCAGAGTGAGAGAGGCTGTTAGAGACACCCTCCCTTCCCCCACCACTAAAAACAAACCTGCCGCCCAGCCAAGAATACTATGGATGGCAAAACTGTCCCTTAAAAATGAAGGAGAATTTGCAACAAAATGAATGGATATTGAGGGCATTATGCTAAGTGAAATAAGTCAGACAAAGACAAATACTGTATAATACACCTATAAGTGGAATATTAAACAAAACAAAACAAAAAACCAAGCTCATAGAAAGAGAATAGATTGGTTTTTTGGGGGGGGGGGGGTTTGGTCACACCACGAGGCATGTGGGATCTTAGTTCCCTGACCAGGGATCGAACCTGTACCTCCTGCAGTGGAAGCACAGAATCTTAACCACTGGACCACCAGGGAAGTTCCCAGATTGGTTTTATTGGGGGTGGGTGAAATGGGTGAAGGGAATCAAAATGTACAATCTTCCAGTTATAAAATAAATGTCATGGGAATGCAATGTACAACAATCCTTCTTCAGGGTATATATCCAAAAGAAATGATATCTGCACTCCCACGTTGATTGCAGCATTATTCACAATAGGCAAGATAGGGAATCACTCTATATTTTCATCAACAGACGAATGGATAAAGAAGATGCGATTATACCGAATGGATTAAGGAAGATACGATTATATCTTCTTTATCCATTCATCTGTCAAATACACACACACACACACACACACACACATACACACACATACATATATATTCCTGCCATTTGTAACAACATGGTGAATCTGGACGACATGATGTTAAGTGAAATAAGCCAGATACAGAAAAACAATTACTGCATGATATCATGTATATGTGGAATCTAAAATTAGTCATAGAAGCAGAGAGTAGAATAGTGGTTGTCCGCAGCTGGGGGCAGGGGGAAATGGGGAGACGTTGGTCAAAGTTTACAATGTTTCCGTTATGAAAGATGAATAAGTTCCAGAGACCTACTGTACAGCACGGTGACTACATTTAACAATACTGCATTGTATGCTTGTAATTTGCTAATCTTAAGCATTCTTACCATTTACCATGAAAGAAAGAAAGAAAGAAAGAAAGAAAGAAAGAAAGAAAGAAAGAAAGAAAGAAAGAAAGAAAGAAAGAAAGAAAGAAGGAAAGAAAGGAAAATGAGGAAAATAGTAATTATGTAGAGGTGAAAAATATGTTAAGTTGATTGTAGTGATCATTTCACAATGTATATATATATCAAAACATTGATATTGTTATACACCTTAAATATATACAATCTTTATTGTTGTATACTTTAAATATATATAATTTTTATTTGTCAATTATACCTCAATAAAGCTGAAAAATGTATGAAACAGCCCCACTGAATGGAGTGAGGGAATAAGAAAGTAACTTTGGAAATGAGCAAAGTCTATAAGACTAAAGGTAAAAGGAACTGTGTTCCTGTACACTGTGCATTGTACTCTAGTTGATAAAGCCATCTGCTCTGGGGGTATGGGTTACCAGCTCTTAAACGACTACTTATACTGGAATTGAACAATTAAATAAATAGATGGCTGATGGTGAGAGTCAGATATCTTACTGTTGGAATGGGATGTCAAAGGTAAACCAGGGGAGGAAGCTATAATGACACATGTAGCAATGGTTAGGGTTAATGACATTAGTTAGAACACATGTAATTTAATGTGGATAGAAATGGCTATGCATAGAATTATTTATAGACTTGTATAAATGTGGGTTAGTATCACACATACATTTCCTTGCTCTGTCAGTTTGGACGGCCTAAGAGCAATGACACTCTAGTAGCAATAAGCACATCAGTGCCGAGATCTTGGTTTCTAATACCTTTCTCTAATAAAGAGAAGTTGGGATCCTTGGAGAAATTGCTGACTCTTGGACTAGGGTGGGAAATATACAAAACGAGCCAGAATTTTGTAGTACCAGAAGTAAAAAAGTGCTTTTAAAAAATCCAAAAAAAGAAAGAAAGAAAAAAACTACCAAACCCACAGTGATTTGGAGGCATGCCAAAGAGATACAGAAGCCAACTGAAAGAGCTCCAATGGCCAAAGCTGGAACAATTTGTGCATCAGAATAAAAAACTTAGAATTGACTTATAACCTAAAGTAGAAAATAAATATTCATGTGAACATACTGATATAAATAAGTGATTGAATAAATAAATAAATGGGGAAAACAGACAAATCTCTTATGCAGAACTTCAAATAATTTTTAAGATAACCTGCTCTTAAGGAGATGGAATATAACTCTCCTCTTCTTAATTGTGGTTTACCCGTGGTGACTTTCTTCTAAAGAATACAATATAGTAATGGAGGACAAAAGAATATTTACAATGGAAAAATATGACAAACACTATCTCAAATCAGGTGACCAATGATAACATCAACAGTGACAAATCATATTGATAACATGTACCCTTGCTATGAAGTGATGAGAATGATAATTTACCTCTGTGGTCTTCCTCTGAAAAACATATTACTCCATTCTAATCATAAGAAAAACATCAGACAATTCCCAATTCAGGAGTTTTCTACAAAGTCCCTGACCAGTAATCCTCAAAACTATCAAGACTTTCAGAAAAACAAAGTCTAAAAACTGTCACAACCAACAGAAGCCTAAACAGACATGACTACTAAATGTTATGTGGTGTTCTGGATGAGATATTGGAAAGTAAAAATAATAGTGGAAAATTAGGAAATCTGAATAAAATATGGACTTCAGTTAATAATAATGTATCAATATTAATTGTGACAATGAAAGGTATTAATAGGGGAAACTGAGTATACGGAAACACTTTGGTATCTTTGTAGTAATTTTGTAAATCGAAAACTGTTCTAAATTAGAAGTTTATTGTTAAAATTAATTGGGCATATTTGTGTGGATCTATTTCTGGGTTCTCTATTCTGTTGCACTGACCTGTATGTCTACTCCTCTGCCAGCACCACACTGTCTTGATTACTATAGCTGTATAGTGTGCCCTAACACTGGAAGAAAGGAAACTTCTCACTCAATTTTTTTCAAAAGGAATTTGGGTATTTTGATCTCCATGCTTTCCCACATAAATTTTAGAATAAACTAAGCTTGTCTACATTTATAAAAACTTAGACCTTGATGAAATTTTGACAGTAATTGTCTTAAACCTATACATAGATTTACAGAGAATTGACATCTTTACTATGTTGAATCTTTCAATCCACAAACATGATATGTAAGTTTTCTTTCATTTCTTTCTTCAGCAATTTGCAATTTTATCACACAGATTCTTTATTAGATTTTTACTTAATTTTTTATTATCTTTTGAACAGTTACAAAATGCTATTACATTTTTGTTTTTTGGTTTCCACTTGTTTGTTAACAGTACTCAGAAATGTAATTGCTTTTTCATGTTGATCTTGTATCAAATGACATTACTGAATTCGTTTATTAGTTCTAGGAATTTCTTTAATTCCTTGGAATATCCTATGTAAACAATCATATTGTCTACACGCAGAGATAGTTTTATTTCCTTTCCAACCTGTGTGCCTTCTATTTATTTTTATTGCCTTATTGCAGTAGCTAGAACTTTCAGTATATAATAAGAGTGGTGACAGAAGACATCTTTTAATTGTTTCCAATCCTAGCAGGAAAGCATTATGATGTTAGAGGTAGGATTTTTTTAAATGAAAATATTTATTAATAAGTAGGTACAAAACAGTTCATATACACTGTCCTATATGCTAATGAAGCCCCAGAACTCAGACTTTTCAGGTGCTCCAGCCATCATCTCATATAGAAAGTGAACTAAAGGTAAATGTGACACCACACCACACAGAGGCAGATTTCTATTACTCATGGTTGGCATCAGGCAAACAGTAACTCTCTTCACCGTTTCCTGGATACAGGGCTAGTAAGACCTTGAGCCTCAGGGACCATTCCTAAGTGTGCAGCCTACACAACTCATTAGATTTCTTTTTATTGTGGTAAAATATACATAATATTTATCATTTAATAATTTGCAAGTGTAAAACTCATTTGCACTGTATACTTTCACAACATTGTGTAAACATCACCTCTACATATATCCAAAACATTTTCATCATCCTCAACATAAACTCTGTACGCATTAAATAATTTCTTATTCTCACTTTCACTCAGCCCTTGGTAACCTCTGTTCTACTTTTCATCTCTATGAATTTGCCTATTTTCTTGCCTCATATAACTGGACTCATACAATATTTTATTGTGTGGATTATTTTATGTTTTGGATTATTCTGTTTTTGAATTATTTCACTTAGCATAATGTGTCAAAGGTACATCCATAGAGCATATACCAAAATTTCAGCTCCTTTTTATGATTGAATAATATTCCATTATATATATACATGTATATATATATGTATACACACACACACACAATGGACTATTATAATGTCTATGTATCCATTCATCTGTTGATGGAAACTTGAGTTGATTCCACCTTTTGGCTATTGGAACAAAGCCACTATAAACACTGGTGGGCAAGTATCTGTTCAAGTCCCTGCTTTCAATTATTTGGGATCTGTACCTAGAAGTGGAATTTCTGGATCATATCATAATTATGTGTTTAGCTTTTTAAGGAAACAAAAAAAAATGTTTTTCACAGCAGCTGTCCCTATTACATTTTCACCTTCAATACAGAAGGGTTCCAACTTCTCTACATACTCACCAACTCTTGTTATTTTTCATTTTTAAAAAATTATAACCATTCTAGTGCATGTGAAGTGGTATCTCATTATGGCTTGATTTGCATTTCCTTAATGACTAATAAGGTGGAACATCTTATCATGTGCTTATTATTGGATATATCTTCTTTGGAGATATGTCTATTCAATCTTTGCCAATTTTTAAATTGGATTGTTTGCTTTTTGTTGTTGAATAATAGGAGTTCTTTAACATTCTGAATATTAATCCTTGTTAGATATATGATTTACAAATATTTTCTCCCATTTTTTAGGTTGCCTTTTCACTTTCTGATAGAATCAAAATTCTTAATTTTGATGAAGTCCAATTTATCTGTTATTTTATTTTATTTGGTATCATATCCATAAATTTGCTGCCAAATCCAATCTTGTGAAGATTTTTGCCCGAAGTTTTCTTCTAAGAATTTTATAGTTTTAGTCCTTAAGTATATATTTTCCAACTATATTAAGGTCATTTTTGTATATGGAGCAAGGCAAGAGTCCAAATTCATTCTTTGGCATGTAGATATCCAATTCCCCCAGCACCATTTGTTGAAAGGACTGTCTTTTCCCCAATTCAGTGGTCTTGACACCCTTATCAAAAATCAAATAACCAAAGAGGTAGTCGACCTGAAAAAGAATTCACAGTAACGATAGTAAAGATGATACAAAATCTTGGAAATAGAATGGAGAAAATAAAAGAAACATTAAAAAAGGACCTAGAAGAATTAAGAGCAAACAAACAATGATGAAGAACACAATAAATGAAATTTAAAAATATCTGGAAGGAATCAATAGCAGAATAACTGAAGCAGAAGAACAGATAAGTGACCTGGAAGATAAAATAGTGGAAATAACTACTGCAGAGCAGAATAAAGAAAAAAGAATGAAACGAATTCAGGAAAAACTTAGAGACCTCTGGGACAACATTAAATACACCAACATTTGAATTATAGGGGTTCCAGAAGAAGAAGAGAAAAATAAAGGGACCGAGAAAATATTTGAAGAGATTATAGTTGAAAACTTCCCTAATATGGGAAAGGAAATAGTCAATCAAGTCCAGGAAGTACAGAGAGTCCCATATACGATAAATCCAAGGAGAAACATGCCAAGACACATCTTTTTTTTTTTTTATCATTCATCAATTTTATACACATCAGTGTATACATGTCAATCCCAATCGCCCAATTCAGCACACCACCATCCCCACCCCACTGCAGGTTTCCCCCCTTGGTGTCCATACGTTTGTTCTCTACATCTGTGTCTCAACTTCTGCCCTGCAACCCAGTTCATCTGTACCATTTTTCTAGGTTCCACCTACATGCATTAATATACGATATTTGTTTTTCTCTTTCTGACTTACTTCACTCTGTATGACAGTCTCTAGATCCATCCACGTCTCAACAAATGACTCAATTTCGTTCCTTTTTATGGCTGAGTAATATTCCATTGTATATATGTACCACAACTTCTTTGTCCATTCGTCTGTTGATGGGCATTTAGGTGGCTTCCATGACCTGGCTATTGTAAATAGTGCTGCAATGAACATTCGGGTGCATGTGTCTTTTTGAATTACGGTTTTCTCTGGGTATATGCCCAGTAGTGGGATTGCTGGGTCATATGGTAATTCTATTTTTAGTTTTTTAAGGAACCTCCATATTGTTCTCCATAGTGGCTGTATCAATTTACATTCCCACCAACAGTGCAAGAGGTTTCCCTTTTCTCCACACCCTCTCCAGCATTTGTTGTTTGTAGATTTTCTGATGATGCCCATTCTAACTGGTGTGAGGTGATACCTCATTGTAGTTTTGAGTTGCATTTCTCTAATAATTAGTGATGTTGAGCAGCTTTTCATGTGCTTCGTGGCCATGTGTATGTCTTCTTTGGAGAAATGTCTATTTAGGTCTTCTGCCCATTTTTGGATTGGGGTGTTTGTTTCTTTAATATTGAGCTGAATGAGCTGTTTATATATTTTGGAGATTAATCCTTTGTCTGTTGATTCGTTTGCAAATATTTTCTCCCATTCTGAGGGTTGTCTTTTCGTCTTGTTTATGGTCTCCTTTGCTGTGCAAAAGCTTTGAAGTTTCATTAGGTCCCATTTGTTTATTTTTGTTTTTATTTCCATTACTCTAGGAGGTGGATCAAAAAAGATCTTGCTGTGGTTTATGTCAAAGAGTGTTCTTCCTATGTTTTCCTCTAAGAGTTTTATAGTGTCCAGTCTTACATTTAGGTCTCTAATCCATTTTGAGTTTATTTTTTTGTATGATGTTACGGAGTATTCTAATTTCATTCTTTTAAATGTAGCTGTCCAGTTTTCCCAGCACCACTTATGGCAGAGACCGTCTTTTCCCCATTTTATATCTTTGCCTCCTTTGTCATAGATTAGATGACCATAGGTGCGTGGGTTTATCTCTGGGCTTTCTATCTTGTTCCATTGATCTATGTTTCCGTTTTTGTGCCAGTACCATATTGTCTTGATTACTGTAGCTTTGTAGTATAGTCTGAAGTCAGGGAGTCTGATTCTTCCAGCTCCGTTTTTTTCCCTCAAGACTGTTTTGGCTATTCGGGGTCTTTTGTGTCTCCATACAAATTTTAAGATGATTTGTTCTAGCTCCGTAAAAAATGCCATTGGTAATTTGATAGGGATTGCATTGAATCTGTAGATTGCTTTGGGTAGTATAGTCATTTTCACAATGTTGATTCTTCCAATCCAAGAACATGGTATATCTCTCCATCTGTTGGTATCATCTTTAATTTCTTTCATCAGTGTCTTATAGTTTTCTGCATACAGGTCTTTTGTCACCCTAGGTAGTTTTATTCCTAGGTATTTCATTCTTTTTTGCAATGGTAAATGGGAGTGTTTCCATAATTTCTCTTTCAGATTATTCATCATTAGTATATAGGAATGCAAGAGATTTTTGTGCATTCATTTTGTATCCTGCAACTTTACCATATTCATTAATTAGCTCTAGCAGTTTTCTGGTGGCAGTTTTAGGATTCTCTATGTATAGCTTCATGTCATCTGCAAACAGTGACAGTTTTACTTCTTCTTTTCCAATTTGTATTCCTTTTATTTATTTTTCTTCTCTGATTGCTGTGGCTAGGACTTCCAAAACTATGTTGAATAATAGTGGTGAGCGTGGCCATCCTTGCGTCGTTCCTGATCTTAGAGGAAATGCTTTCAGTTTTTCACCGTTGAGAATGATGTTTGCTGTGGGTTTGTCATATATGGCCTTTATTAGGTTGAGGTAGGTTCCCTCTATGCCCACTTTCTGGAGAGTTTTTATCATAAATGGGTGTTGAAATTTGTCAAAAGCTTTTTCTGCATCTATTGATATGATCATATGGTTTTTATTCTTCAATTTGTTAATATGGTGTATCACATTGATTGATTTGCATATATTGAAGAATCTTTGCATCCCTGGGATAAATCCCACTTGATCATGGTGTATGATCCTTTTAATGTGTTGTTGGATTCTGTTTGCTAGTATTTTGTTGAGGATTTTTGCATCTATATTCATCAGTGATATTGGTCTGTAATTTTCTTTTTTTGTAGTGTCTTTGTCTGGTTTTGGAGTCAGGGTGATGGTGGCCTCATAGAATGAGTTTGGGAGTGTTCCTTCCTCTGCAATGTTTTGGAAGAGTTTGAGAAGGATAGGTGTTAGCTCTTCTCTAAATGTTTGATAGAATTCACCTGTGAAGCCATCTGGTCCTGGACTTTTGTTTGTTGGAAGATTTTAAATCACAGTTTCAATTTCATTACTTGTGATTGGTCTGTTCATATTTTCTGTTTCTTCCTGGTTCAGTCTTGGAAGGTTATACCTTTCTAAGAATTTGTCCATTTCTTCCAGGTTGTCCATTTTATTGGCATAGAGTTGCTTGTAGTAGTCTCTTAGGATGCTTTGTATTTCTGCGGTGTCTGTTGTAACTTCTCCTTTTTCATTTCTGATTCTATTGATTTGAGTCCTCTCCCTCTTTTTCTTGATGAGTCTGGCTAATGGCTTATCAATTTTGTTTATCTTCTCAAAGAACCAGCTTTTAGTTTTATTGATCTTTGCTATTGTTTTCTTTGTTTCTATTTCATTTATTTCCGCTCTGATCTTTATGATTTCTTTCCTTCTGCTAACTTTGGGTTTTGTTTGTTCTTCTTTCTCTAGTTTCTTTAGGTGTAAGGTTAGATTGTTTACTTGAGATTTTTCTTCTTCCTTTAGATAGGCTTGTATAGCTATAAACCTTCCTCTTAGAACGGCTTTTGCTGCATCCCATAGGTTTTGGGTCATCGTGTTTTCATTGTCATTTGTCCCTAGGTATTTTTTGATTTCCTCTTTGATTTCTTCAGTGATCTCTTGGTTATTTAGTAATGTATTGTTTAGCCTCCATGTGTTTGTGTTTTTTACGTTTTTTTCCATGTAATTCATTTCTAATCTCATAGCGTTGTGGTCAGAAAAGATGCTTGATATGATTTCAATTTTCTTAAATTTACTGAGGCTTGATTTGTGACCCAAGATGTGATCTATCCTCGAGAATGTTCCGTGTGCACTTGAGAAGAAAGTGTAATCTGCTGTTTTTGCCTGGAATGTCCTATAAATATCAATTAAATCTATCTGGTCTATTGTGTCATTTAAAGCTTCTGTTTCCTTATTTATTTTCATTTTGGATGATCTGTCTATTGGTGTAAGTGAGATGTTAAAGTCCCCCACTATTATTGTGCTACTGTCAATTTCCTCTTTTATAGGTGTTAGCAGTTGCCTTATGTATTGAGGTGCTCCTATGTTGGGTGCATATATATTTATAATTGTTATATCTTATTCTTGGATTGATCCCTTGATCGTTATGTAGTGTCCTTCCTTGTCTCTTGTAACATTCTTTATTTTAAAGTCTATTATTTCTGATATGAATATAGCTACTCCAGCTTTCTTTTGATTTCCATTTGCATGGAATATCTTTTTCCATCCCCTCACTTTCAGGCTGTATGTGTCCCTAGGTCTGAAGTGTGTTTCTTGTAGACAGCATATATATGGGTCTTGTTTTTGTATCCATTCAGCAAGCCTGTGTCTTTTGGTTGGAGCATTTAATCCATTCACGTTTAAGGTAATTATCGATATGTATGTTCCTATGACCATTTTCTTAATTGTTTTGGGTTTGTTTTTGTAGGTCCTTTTCTTCTCTTGTGTTTCCCACTTAGAGAAGTTCCTTTAGCATTTGTTGTAGAGCTGGTTTGGTGGTGCTGAATTCTCTTAGCTTTTGCTTCTCTGTAAAGCTTTTGATTTCTCCATCAAATCTAAATGAGATCCTTGCCGGGTAGAGTAATCGTGGTTGTAGGTTCTTCCCTTTCATCACTTTAAGTATATCATGCCACTCCCTTCTGGCTTGTAGAGTTTCTGCTGAGAAATCAGCTGTGAACCTTATGGGAGTTCCCTTGTATGTTATTCGTCGTTTTTCCCTTGCTTCTTTCAATAATTTTTCTTTGTCTTTAATTTTTGCCACTTTGATTACTATGTGTCTTGGCGTGTTTCTCCTTGGGTTTATCCTGTATGGGACTCTCTGTGCTTCCTGGACTTGGGTGGTTCTTTCCTTTCCCATGTTAGGGAAGTTTTTGACCATAATCTCTTCAAATATTTTCTCTGGTCCTTTCTCTCTCTCTTCTCCTTCTGGGACCCTTATAATGTGAATGTTGTTGCGTTTAATGTCGTCCCAGAGGCCTCTTAGGCTGCCTTCATTTCTTTTCATTCTTTTTTCTTTACCCTGTTCCGTAGAAGTGAATTCCACCATTCTGTCTTCCAGGTCACTTATCCGTTCTGCTGCCTCAGTTATTCTGCTATTGATTCCTTCTAGTGTAGTTTTCATTTCAGTTATTGTATTGGTCATCTCTGTTTGTTTGTTCTTTAATTCTTCTAGGTCTTTGTTAATCATTTCTTGCATCTTCTCAATCTTTGCCTCCATTCTTATGCCGGGGTCCTGGATCATCTTCACTATCATTATTCTGAATTCTTTTTCTGGAAGGTTGCCTATCTCCACTTCATTTACTTATTTTTCTGGGGTTTTTTCTTGTTCCTTCATCTGGTATATAGCCCTCTGCCTTTTCATCTTTTCTATCTTTCTGTAACTGTGGTTTTTGGTCCACAGGCTGCAGGATTGTAGTTTTTCTTGCTTATGCTGTCTGTCCTCTGGTGGTTGAGGCTATCTAAGAGGCTTGATGGGAGGCTCTGGTGGTGGGTAGAGCTGACTGTTGCTGTGGCGGTCAGAGCTCCATAAAACTTTAATCCACTTGACTGTTGATGGGTGGGGCTGGGTTCCCTCCCTGTTGGTTGTTTTGCCTGAGGCAACCCAACACTGGAGCCTACCTGGGCTCTTTGGTGGGGCTAATGGCAGACTCTGGGAGGGCTCACACCAAGGAGTACTTCCCGGAACCTCCTCTGCCAGTGTCCTTTTCCCCGCGGTGTAACAGAGGCAGCCACCACCTCTGCAGGTGACCCTCCAACACTAGCAGGTAGGTCTGGTTCAGTCTCCCCCAGGGTCACTGCTCCTTCCCCTGAGTCCTGATGCGCACACTATTCCATGTGCGCCCTCCAAGAGTGGGGTCTCTGTTTCCCCCAGTCCTGTTGAAGTCCTGCAATCAATTCCCACTAGACTTCAAAGTCTGATTCTCTATGAATTCCTCCTCCCGTTGCCGGACCCCCAGGTTGGGAAGCCTGACTTGGGACTCAGAACCTTCACTCCAGTGGGTGTACTTCTGTGGTATAAGTGTTCGCCAGTCTGTGAGTCACCCACCCAGCAGTTATGGGATTTGATTTTACTCTGATTGCGCCCCTCCTACCGTCTCACTGTGGCTTCTGCTCTGTCCTTGGACGTGGGGTATCCTCCTTGATGAAGTCCAGTGTCTTCCTGTCGATGATTGTCCAGCAGCCAGTTGTGATTCTGGTGTTCTCACAAGAGGGAGTGAGAGCACGTCCTTCTACTCTAACCATCTTGGTTAATCTCTCTGCCAAGACACATCTTAATCAAACTATCAAAAATTAAATAAAAAGAAAAAATGTTAAAAGCAGCAAGGGTAAAACAACAAATAACATACAACTGTTAACCCCATTAGGTTAACAGCTGATCTTTCAGCAGAAACTCTGAAAGCCAGACGGGAGTGGCAGGACATATTTAAAGTGATGAAAGGGAAAAACCTACAACCAAGATTACTCTACCCAGCAAGGATCTCATTCAGATTTGATGGAGAAATTGAAACCTTTACAGACAAGCAAAAGTTAAGAGAATTCAGCACCACAAAACCAGATTTACAACAAATGCTAAAGGAATTTCTCTAGGCAGGAAACACAAGAGAAGGAAAAGATCTACAATAACAAACCCCAAAACAATCAAGAAAATGGTAAGAGGAACATATATATCGATGATTACCTTAAATGTAAATGGATTAAATGCTCCAACCAAAAACATAGACTGGCTGAATGGATTAAAATACAAGACCCATAAATACGCTGCCTACAAGAGATGCACTTCAGACCTAGGGACACATACAGCCTGAAAGTGAGGGGATGGAAAAAGATATTCTATGCAGATGGAAATCAAAAGAAAGCTGGAGTAGCAATTCTCATATCAGACAAAATGACTTTAAAATAAAGACTATTACAAGAGACAAAGAAGGACACTACATAATGATCAAGGGATCAATCCAAGAAGAAAATATAAAAATTATAAATATATATGCACCCAACATAGGAGCACCTCAATACATAAGGCAAATACTAACAGCCATAAAAGGGGAAATTGACAATAACACAATAATAGTAGGGGATTTTAACACCCCACTTTCACCAACGGACAGATCATCTAAAATGAAAATAAATAAGGAAACACAAGCTTTAAATGATACATTGAAGAAGATGGACTTAATTGATATTTATAGGACATTCCATTCAAAAACAGCAGAATACACTTTCTTCTCAAGTTTTCATGATACATTCTCCAGGATAGATCATATCTTGGGTCACAAATCAAGTCTTGGTAAACTTAAGAAAAGTGAAATCATATGAAGTATCTTTTTGACTGTAATGCCATGAGACTAGATATCAATTACACGAAAAAATTTGTGAAAAATACAAACACATGGAAGCTAAACAATACACTACTAAATAACCAAGAGATCACTGAAGAAATCAAAGAGGAAATAAAAAACTACCTAGAAAAAAATGACAATGAAAACATGACGACCCAAAACCTATGGAATGCAGCAAAAGCAGTTCTAAGAGGGAAGTTTATAGAAATACAATCCTACCTCAAGAAGCAAGAAACATCTCAAATAAACAATCTAACCTTACACCTAAAGCAATTAGAGAAAGAACAAAAAGCCCCCAAAAGTTAGCAGAAGGAAAGAAATCATAAAGATCAGAGCAGAAATAAATGAAATAGAAACAAAGAAAACAATAGCAAAGATCAATAAAACTAAAAGCTGGTTCTTTGAGAAGATAAACAAAATTGATAAACCATTCACCAGACTCATCAAGAAAAAAAGGGAGAAGACTGAAATCAATAGAATCAGAAATGAGAAAGGAGAAGTAACAACTGACACTGCAGAAATAGAAAGTATCATGAGAGATTACTACAAGCAACTCTGCCAGTAAAATGGACAACCTGGAAGAAATGGACAAATTCTTAGAAAAACACAACCTCCCAAGACTGAACCAGGAAGAAAGAGAAAATATAGACAGACCAATCACAATCACTGAAATTGAGACTGTGATTAAAAATCTTCCAACAAACAAAAGCCCAGGACCAGATCGCTTCACAGAGAAGTTCTATCAAACATTTAGAGAAGAGCTAACACCTATCCTCAAACTCTTCCAAAATACAGCAGAGGGAGGAACACTTCCCAACCCATTCTACGAGGCCACCATCACCCTGATACCAAAACCAGACAAAGATGTCACAAAGAAAGAAAACTATAGGCCAATATCACTGATGAACATAGATGCAAAAATCCTTAGCAAAACACTAGCAAACAGAATCCAACAGCACATTAAAAGGATCAGACACCATGATCAAGTGGGGTTTATCCCAGGAATGCAAGGATTCTTCAATATACGCAAATCAATCAATGTGATACACCATACTAACAAATTGAAGGAGAAAAAGCGTATGATCACCTCAGTAGCTGCAAAAAAAGCTTTTGACAAAATTCAACACCGATTTATGATAAAAACTCTCCAGAAAGTAGGCATAGAGGGAACTTACCTCAACATAATAAAGGCCATATATGACAAACCCACAGCCAACATCATTCTCAATAGTGAAAAACTGAAATCATTTCCACTAAGATCAGGAACAAGCCAAGGTTGTCAGCTCACACCACTATTATTCAACATAGGTTTGGAAGTTTCAGCCACAGCAATCAGAGAAGAAAAAGAAATAAAAGGAATCAAAATCAGAAAAGAAGAAGTAAATCTGTCACTGTTTGCAGATGACATGATACTATACAGAGAGGATCTTAAAGATGCTACCAGAAAACTACTAGAGCTAATCAATGAATTTGGTAAAGTAGCAGGATACAAAATTAATGCACAGAAATCTCTTGCATTCCTATACATGAATGATGAAAAATCTGAAAGAGAAATTGAGGAAACACTCCCATTTACCACTGCAACAAAAAGAATAAAATACCTAGGAATAAACCTACCTAAGGACACAAAACACCTGTATGCAGAAAACTATAAGACACTGCTGAAAAAAATTAAAGATGATAGAAACGGATGGAGAGATATACCATGTTCTTGGATTGGAAGAATCAACATTGTGAAAATGACTATACTACCCAAAGCAATCTAGAGATTCAATGCAATCCTTATCAAACTACCATGACATTTTTCACAGAACTAGATCAAAAAATTTCACAATTTGTATGAAAACACAAAAGACCTCGAATAGCCAAAGCAATCTTGAGAAAGAAAAATGGAGCTGGAGGAATCAGGTACCCAGACTTCAGACTATAGTACAAAGCTACAGTAATCAAGACAGTATGGTACTGGCACAAAAACAGAAATATAGATTAATGGAACAGGATAGAAAGCCCAGAGATAAACCCATGCACATATGGTCACCTTATTTCTGATAAAGGAAGCAAGAATATACAATGGAGAAAACACAGCCCCTTCAATAAGTGGTGCTGGGAAAACTGGATAGCTACAAGTAAAAGAATGAAATTAGAACACTCCCTAACACCATATACAAAAATAAACTCAAAATGGATTATAGACCTAAATGTAAGGGCAGACACTATAAAACTCTTAGAGGAAAACATAGGCAGAACACTCTATGACATAAGTCACAGCAAGATCCTTTTTGACCCACCTCCTAGAGAAATGGAAATAAAAACAAAACTAAACAAATGGAACCTAACAAAACTTAAAAGCTTTTGCACAGCGAAGGAAACCATAAACAAGACGAAAAGACAACCCTCAGAATAGGACAAGATATTTGCAAATGAAGCAACTGACAAAGGATTAATCTCCAAAATTTACAAGCAGCTCATGAAGCTCAATGCCAAGATAACAAACAACCCAAATGAAAAATAGGCAGAAGACCGAAATAGACAGTTCTCCAAAGAAGATACACAGATTGCCAACAAACACATGAAAGGATGCTCAACATCACTAATCATTAGAGAAATGCAACTCAAAACTACAATGAGGTATCACCTCACAGCAGTCAGAATGGCCATCATAAAAAAATCTACAAACAATAAATGCTAGAGAGGGTGTGGAGAAAAGGGAACCCTCTAGCACTGTTGGTGAGAATGTAAATTGATACAGCCACTATGGAGAATGGTATGGAAGTTCATTCAAAAACTAAAAATAGAACTACCATACCACCCAGTAATCCCACTACTGGGCATATACTCTGAGAAAACCATAATTCAAAAAGAGTCATGTACCACAAAGTTCATTGAAGTAATATTTACAATAGCCAGGACATGGAAGCAACCTAAGTGTCCATCGACAGATGAATAGATAAAGAAGATGTGGTACATATATACAATGGAATATTACTTAGCCATAAAAAGAAACGAAATTGGAGTTATTTGTAGTGAGGTGGATGGACGTAGAGTCTGTCATACAGAATGAAGTAAGTCAGAAAGAGAAAAACAAATACCATATGCTAACACATATATATGGAATCTAAAAAAAAAAAAAAAGAAATGGTTCTGAAGAACCTAGGGGCAGGTCAGGATTAAAGATGCAGAGGTAGAGAATGGACTTGCGGACACGGGGAAGGGTAAGGGTAAGCTGGGACGAAGTTAGAGAGTGGCATTGACATATATACACTACCAAATGTAAAATAGATAGCCAGCGGGAGCAGCCGCATAGCACAGGGAGATCAGCTCTGTGGTTTGTGGCCACGTAGAGAGATGGGATAGGGAGTGTGGGAGGGAGATGCAAGAGGGAGGGGATATGGGGATATATGTATATATAGAGCTGATTCACTTTGTTATAAAGCAGAAACAAACACACCATTGTAAAGCAATTATACTCCAATAAAGATGTTTTTAAAAAAATCAAATAACCACAAGGGGTCATTTTGAGTTTATTTCTGGGTTCTCTATTCCATTCCATTGATCTGTATGCCCACATTTATTCAAGTACCGCATTGTTTTGATTACTGTAAATTTGAAGTACATTTTTAAATTTGGAAATGTGAGTCCTCACAAATGTGAGTCCTTATTCTTCTTTTTCAACATTGTTTTGGCTATTCTGGGTCCTTTGCAATTCCATATGAATATGAAGATCACCTTTTGAATTTCTGTAAATGAAGCTGTTAAAATTTTAATCAGAATTTTGTTGAACCTATAGATTGCTGTGTATAGAATTGAAATTTTAACAATATTGAGTCTTCCTATCCATGGACACAGAATGTCTTTTCATTTATTTAGATCTTTAACTTCTTTCGGCAAGGTTTTGTAGTTTTCAGCATACGAATTTTTCACCTCCTTGGTTGGATTTATTCCTAAGTATTCAATTCTTTTAGATGTTTTTGTAAATGGAACTGCTTTCTTGATTTCCTTTTCAGATTGTTCATTGCTGGTGTGTAGAAGCACAACTGATTTTTGTGTGTTGATATTGTACCTTGAAACTTTGCTGAATAGTAGTTGTTTTTTTAAAAAATTCTTTGGCATTTATATGTAAGACATGTCTCCTGTGAATAGAGATAGTTTTACCACTTCCTTTCTAACTTGGATGACTTTTATTTCCTTTTCTTAGCTAATAGCCCTGGCTAGAACTTCCAGTTCAAAATTGAATATCAGTGGTGAAAGTTTGTATCTTTCCCTTGTTCTTGATATTAGGGAGGAAGCTTTCAAGCATTTATCTTTGATTATGTTAGTGGTGGGTTTTCATAAATATCCCTTATCACATTGCTCAGTTTCCCCTGAATTCCTGGTTTTCTAAGAGGTTTTTATCATGAGAGGGTGTTGAATTTTGTCAAATGCCTTTACTGCATCAATTGAAGTTTTACTCTTTTATTTTATTAATGCAATGCATTACATTGATTGATTGTCTTTTTAATTAATTTTTATTGGAGTATAGTTGATTTACAATGTTGTGTTAGTTTCTGCTGTAGAGCAAAGTGAATCAGTTATACATATACCTATATCCACTCTTTTATAGATTCTTTTCCCATATAGGTCATTACAGAGTATTGAGTAGAGTTCCCTGTGCTATACAGTAGGTTCTTATTAGTTATCTATTTTATATATAGAAGCGTGTATGTCAATCCCAATCTGCCAATTTATCCCTCCTCCCCTTTTCCCCGTTGGTAACCATAAGTTTGTTTTCTACATCTGTGACTCTATTTCTGTTTTATAAATAAGTTCATTTGTACCATTTTTAAGATTTTACTTATAGGTGATATCATATGATATGATATTTGTCTGACTTACATAACTCAGCATGACAATCTCTAGGTCCATCCATGTTGCTGCAGATGGCATTATTTCATTCTTTTTTATGGCTGAGTAATATTTCATTGTATATATGTACCATATCTTCTTTATCCATTCCTCTGTTGGTGGACATTTAAGTTGCTTCCATGCATGTCCTGGCAATTGTAAATAGTGCTGCAGTGAACATTGGGACGCATGTATCTTTTTGAATTATGGTTTTCCCCGGATATATTCCCAGAAGTGGGATTGCTGGATCACATGGTGACTCTACTTTTAGCTTTTAAGGAACCTCCATACTGTCCTCCATAATGGTTTTACCAATTTACATTCCCACCAACAGTGTAGGAGGGTTCCCTTTTCTCAGATCCTCTCCAGCATTTAATATTTGTAGATTTGATCATGGCTATTCTGACCAGTATGATGTGATACCTCATTGTAGTTTTGATTTGCATTTCTCTAATAATTAGTGATGCTGAGCATCTTTTCATGTGCTTCTTGGACATCTGTATGTCTTCTTTGAAGAAATGTCTATTTAGATTTAGATCTTCTGCCCATTTTTTTTTCATTTGATGCATTTTTTATTTTTGTAAATTTTGTTTTTGTTTTCTTTTTCTTTGGTTGTCTTTTTAAAAAAATTTTTTATTGGATTATAGTTGCTGTACAATGTTGTGTTAATTTCTACCATACAGCAAAGTGAATCAGCTATAGGTATACATATATCCTCTCTTTCTGGGATTTCCTTCCCATTTAGGTCACCACAGAGCATTGAGTCGAGTTCCCTGTGCTATACAGTAGGTTCTCATTTGTTATCTATTTTATACATAGTATCAATAGTGTATATATGTCAATCTCAATGTCCCAATTCATCCCACTCCCCTCTTTCACCCTTGGTATCCATATATTTGTTCTCTCTATCTGTGTCTCTATTTCTGCTTTGTAAATAAGATCTTCTATACCAATTTCTTCTGCCCATTTTTTGATTGGGTTGTTTGGTTTTTTGATACTGAGCTACATAAGCTGCTTATATATTTTGGAGACAAATCCCTTTTCAGTAGCTTCATTTGCAAATATTTTCTCCTATTCTGTGGATTGTCTTTTCCTTTTGTTTATGGCTTCCTTTGCTGTGCAAAAGCTTTTAAGTTTAATTAGATCCCATTTGTTTATTTTTGTTTCTATTTTTATTACTCTAGGAGGTGGATCCAAAAATATCTTCCTGCAGTTTATGTCAGAGAGAATCTGCCTATGTTTTCCTCTATGAGTTTTATAGTATCTGGTTTTACATTTAAGTCTTTTAATCCATTTTGAGTTTATTTTTTTGTATGTGTTAGGATGTGTTCTAACTTCATTCTTTTACATGTAGCTGTCCAGTTTTCCCAGCATCACTTATTGAAGTGACTGTCTTTTCTCCAGTGTATATTCTTACATCCTTGCATAGACTAGGTGACCACAGGTGCATGGGTTTATCTCTGGACTTTCCAATCTATTCCATTGATCTATATTTCTCTTCTTGTTCCAGTACCATACAGTTTTATTTTTTTTTTTTAATTTTTAAAAATTAATTAATTAATTGATTTTTGGCTGCGTTGGGTCTTCGTTGTTACTCGTGGGCTTTCTTTTTTTTTTTTTTTTTGGTTGTGGTGAGTGGGGGCTACTCTTCATTGCCGTGCACAGGCCTCTCATTGCGGTGGTCTCTCTCGTCGCGGAGCACCAGCTCTAGGCCAATGGGCTCTAGAGCGCAGGCTCAGTAGTTGTGGCACACGGGCCTAGCTGTTCTGCAGCATGTGGGATCTTCCTGGACCAGGGATTGAACCCGGGTCTCATGCATTGGCAGGCGGATTCCTAATCACTGAATCACCAGGGAAGCCCTGTTTTTTTTTTTTTTAAACATCTTTAATGGAGTATAATTGCTTTACAATTTTGTGGTAGTTTGTTGTATAACAAAGTGAATCAGCTATGTGTTTACGTATATCCCCATATCACCTCCCTCTTGCATCTCCCTCCCACCCTCCCTATCCCACCCCTCTAGGTGATCACAAAACACAGAGCTTATCTACCTGTGCTATGCTGCTGCTCACTGCCTATCTATTTTACATTTGGTAGTGTGTATATGTCAATGCCACTCTCTCACTTAGGCCCAGCTTCGCCTTCCCCTTCCCCGTTTCCGCAAGTCCATTCTCTACTTCTGCATCTTTATTCCTGTCCTGTCTTTAGGTTCTTCAGAACAATTTTTTTATTTTTAGATTCCATATATATGTGTTAGCATACGGTATTTGTTTTTCTCTTTCTGACTTACTTCACTCTGTATGACAGACTCTACGTCCATCCACCTTACTACAAATAACTCAGTTTTGTTTCTTTTTATGGCTGAGTAATATTCCATTGTATATATGTACCACATCTTCTTTATCCATTCATATGTCCATGGACACAGGTTGCTTCCATGTCCTGGCTATTGTAAATAGTGCTACAATGAACTTTGTGGTACATGACTCTTTTTGAATTATGGTTTTCTCAGGGTATATGCTCAGTAGTGGGATTGCTCGGTGATATGGTAGTTCTATTTTTAGTTTTTTAAGGAACCTCCATACTGTTGTCCATAGTGACTGTATCAATTTACATTCCCACCAACAGTGCAAGAGGGTTCCCTTTTCTCCACACCCTCTCCAGCATTGATTGTTCGTAGATTTTTTGATGATGGCCATTCTGACTGCTGTGAGGTGACACCTCATTGTAGTTTTGATTTGCATTTCTCTAATGATTAGTGATGTTGAGCATCCTTTCATGTGTTTGTTGGCAATCTGTATATCTTCTTTGGAGAACTGTCTATTTAGGTCGTCTGCCCATTTTTGGATTGGGTTGTTTGTTTTTTTGCTATTGAGCTTCATGAGCTGCTTGTATATTTTGGAGATTAATCCTTTGTCAGTTGCTTCATTTGCAAATATTTTCTCCCATTCTGAGGGTTGTCTTTTCATCTTATGTATGGTTTCCTTTGCTGTGCAAAAGCTTTTAAGTTTTGTTAGGTCCCATTTGTTTATTTTTGTTTTTATTTCCATTTCTTTAGGAGGTGGGTCAAAAAGGATCTTGCTGTGATTTATGTCATAGAGTGTTCTGCCCATGTTTTCCTGTAAGAGTTTTATAGTGTCTGGCCTTACATTTAGGTCTTTAATCCATTTTGAGTTTATATTTGTATATGGTGTTAGAGAGTGTTCTAATTTCATTCTTTTACATGTAGTTATCCAGTTTTCCCAGCACCACTTATTGAAGGAGCTGTCTTTTCTCCATTGTATATTCTTGCCTCCTTTATCAAAATTAAGTTGACCATATGTGTGTAGGTTTATCTCTGAGCTTTTTATCCTGTTCCATTAATCTATATTTCTGTTTTTGTGCCAGTACCATACTGTCTTGATTACTGTAGCTTTGTAGTATAGTCTGAAGCCAGGGAGCCTGATTCCTCCAGCCCCATTTTTCTTTCTCAAGATTGCTCTGGCTATTCAAAGTGTTTTGTGTTTCCATACAAATTGTAAAATTCTTTGTTCTAATTCTGTGAAAAATGCTATTGGTAATTTGATAGGTATTGAACTGAATCTGTAGGTTACTTTGGGTAGTATAGTCATTTTCACAATATTTATTCTTCCAACCCAAGAACATGGTATATCTCTCCATCTGTGTCATCTTTGATTTCTTTCATCAATATCTTACAGTTTTCTGAGTATAGGTCTTTTACCTCCTTAGGTAGGTTTGTTCCCTGGTATTTTATTCTTTTTGATGTGATGGTAAATTGGATTGTTTCTTTAATTTCTCCTTCTGGTCTTTCGTTTTTAGTGTATAGGAATGCAAGAGATTTCCGTGCATTAATTTTGTATCCTGCTACTTTACCAGGTTCATTGATTAGCTCTAGTAGTTTTCTAGTAGTATCTGTTGGGTTTTCTATGTATAGTATCATGTCATCTGCAAACAGTGACAGTTTTGCTTCTTCTTTTCCAATTTGGATTCCTTTTATTTCTTTTTCTTCTCTGATTGCTGTGGCTAGGACCTCCAAAACTATGTTGAATAAATGTGGTGAGAGTGGACATCCCTGTCTTGTTCCTTTTCTTAGAGGAAATGCTTTCAGTTTTTCACCATTGAGAATGATGTTTCCTGTGGCTTTTTTGTATATGGCCTGTTGATGTATGCTCCCTCTATGCCCACTTCTGGAGAGTTTTTTTTATCATAAATGGGTGTTGAATTTTGTCAAAAGCTTTTTCTGCATCTATTGAGATGATTATATGGTTTTTATTCTTTAGTTTGTTAATGTGATATATCACATTGATTGATTTACGTATATTGAACAGTCCTTGCATCCCTGGGATAAATCCCACTTGATCATGGTGTATGATCCTTTTAGTGTGTTGTTGGATTTGGTTTGTTAGTATTTTGTTGAGGATTTTTGCGTCTATGTTCATAAGTGATATTGGCCTGTAATTTTCTTTTTTGTGTGATATTTTTGTCTGGTTTTGGTATCAGGGTGATAGTGGCCTCTTCGAATGAGCTTGGAAGTGTTCCTTCCTCTACAACTTTTTGGGAGAGTTTGAGAAGGATAGGTGTTAACTCTTCTATAACTGTTTGATAGCATTCACCTGTGAAGCCATCTGGTCCTGGACTTTTGTTTGCTGGAAGTTTTTAAATCACAGTTTCAATTTCAGTATTTGTGGTTTGTCTATTCCTGTTTTTTATTTCTTCCTGGTTCAGTCTTGGAAGGTTGTATCTTTCTGAGAATTTGTTCATTTCTTCTAGATTGTCCATTTTATTGGTGTATACTTCCTTGTAGTAGTCTCTTATGGCTTTTTGTATTTCTGTGGTGTCAGTTGTAACTTCTCCTTTCTCAGTTCTAATTTTATTGATTTGAGTCCTCCTTTTTTTTTTGATGAGTCTGGCTCAAGGTTTATCAATTTTGTTTATCTTCTCAAAGAACAAACTTTTAGTTTCATTGATCTTTGCTATTGTTTTCTTCATCTCTTATTTCATTTATTTCTACTCTGGTCTTTATGATTTATTTCCTCCCACTAACTTTAGGTTTTGTTTGTTCTTCTTTCTCTAGTTGCTTTAGGTGTAAAGTTAAGTTGTTTATTTGAGATTTTTCTTTTTTCTTGAGGTAAGATTTTATTGCTATAAACTTCCCTCTTAGAACTGCTTTTGCTGTGTCCCATAGGTTTTGGATCGTCTTGTTTCAATGTCATTTGTCACTAAGGTATTTTTTGATTTCCTCTTTGATTTCTTCAGTGATCCATTGGTTGTTTAGTAACATTGTTTAGCCCCCATGTGTTTGTGCTTTTTACAGTTTTTTTCCTGTAATTGATTTCTAATCTCAAAGCGTTGTGGTCAGAAAAGATGCTTGATATGATTTCAATTTTCTGAAATCTACCAGGGCTTGATTTGTGGCCCAAGATTTGATCTATCCTGGAGAATGTTCCATGTGCACTTGAGAGGAAAGTGTATTCTGCTGCTTTGAGATGGAATGTCCTATAGATACAATTAAGTCTATGTGGTCTAATATGTCACTTAAGGCTTGTGTTTCCTTATAAATTTTTTGTCTGGAGGATCTTTCCATTGATAAAAGTGGGGTGTTAAAGTCCCCCATTATTATTGTTACTGTTGATTTCCCCTTTTATGGCTGTTAGCATTTGCTTATATATTGTGATGCACCTATGTTGGGTGCATATATATTGACAATTGTTATATCTTCTTCTTGGATTGATCCCTTGATCATTATATAGTGTCCTTCCTTGTCTTTTGTAACAATCTTTATTTTAAAGTCTACTTTATCTGATATGAGAATTGCTACTCCAGCTTTCTTTTGATTTCCATTTGCATGGAATATCTTTTTCCATCCCCTCACTTTCAGTCTGTATGTGAAGTGGGTCTCTGGCAGACAGCATATATACGGGTCCCATTTTTGTATCCATTCAGCCAGTTTATGTCTTTTGGTTGGAGCATTTAATCTATTTACATTTAAGGTAATTATCAATATGTATGCTCTGATTGCCATTTTGTTAATTGTTTTGAGTTTGTTTTTGTAGGTCTTTTTTCTTCCCTTTCTCTTTTGTTCTCTCTTCTTGTGGTTTGATGACCCATTTTAGTGTTGTGTTTGGGTTGCTTTTTCTTTTTTTTGTATGTATCTATTGTAGTTTTAGGTTTGCTGTTTCTATAAGGTTTTGCTATGCAGTCTATGTATGTCCAAAGTGGTTTTAAGTTGCTGGTCTCTTTCCTGCCTACAGAAATTCCTTTAACATTTGTTGTGAAGCTGGTTTGGTGGTGCTGAATTCCCTTGGCTTTTGCTTGTCTGTAAAGCTTTTGATTTCTCCATTGAATCTGAATAAGAACCTTGGTAGGTAGAGTATTCTTGGTTGTACATTTTCCCCTTTCATCACTTGAAATATATCATGCAGCGTTTCTGCTAAAAAATCAGCTGATAACCTTATGGGGATTCCCTTGTATGTTATTTGTTACTTTTTTCTTGTTGCTTTTAATATTTTTTCTTTGTATTTAATTTTTGTCAGTTTGCTTATGTGTCTCAATGTGTTTCTCCTTGGGTTCATCCTGTATGGGACTCTCTGCATTTCCTGGACTCAGTGAGTATTTCCTTTCTCATGTTACGGAAGTTTTTGGCTATTATATCTTCAAATATTTTCTCAGGCCCTTTCTTTTTTTTTTTTTTCTTTTATCCTTTAAAAAAATCAGCATCTATTGCTTACTTTCCTTTTGATCTTCTTTTTTTTTTTAAAGCATCTTTATTGAAGTATAATTGCCTTACAATGGTGTGTTAGCTTCTGCTTTATAACAAAGTGAATCAGTTATACACATACAATATGTTCCCATATCTCTTCCCTCTTGCATCTCCCTCCCTCCCACCCTCCCCATCCCACCCCTCTAGGTGGTCACAAAGCACCGAGCTGATCTCCCTGTGCTATGTGGCTGCTTCCCACTAGCTATCTATTTTACATTTGGTAGTGTATATATGTCCATGACACTCTCTTACCCTGTCACATCTCACCCCACCCCCTCCCCATATCCTCAAGTCCATTCTTTAGTAGGTCTGTGTCTTTATTCCCATCTTGCCACTAGGTTCTTCATGGCCTTTTTTTTTTTTCCTTAGATTCCGTATATATGTGTTAGCATACTGTATTTGTTTTTCTCTTTCTGACTTACTTCACTCTGTATGACAGACTCTAACTCCATCCACCTCATTACAAATACCTCCATTTCATTTCTTTTTATGGCTGAGTAATATTCCATTGTATATATGTGCCACATCTTCTTTATCCATTCATCTGTCGATGGACATTTAGGTTGCTTCCATGTCCTGGCTATTGTAAATAGAGCTGCAACGAACATTTTGGTACATGGCTCTTTTTGAGCTATGGTTTTCTCAGGGTATATGCCCAGTAGTGGGATTGCTGGGTCGTATGGTAGTTCTATTTGTAGTTTTTTAAGGAACCTCCATACTGTTCTCCATAGTGGCTGTATCAATTTACATTCCCACCAACAGTGCAAGAGTGTTCCCTTTCCTCCACACCCTCTCCAGCATTTATTGTTTCTAGATTTTTTGATGATGGCCATTCTGATCGGTGTGAGATGATATCTCATTGTAGTTTTGATTTGCATTTCTCTAATGATTAATGATGTTGAGCATTCTTTCATGTGTCTGTTGGCAATCTGTATATCTTCTTTGGAGAAATGTCTATTTAGGTCTTCTGCCCATTTTTGGATTGGGTTGTTCGTTTTTTTGTTATTGAGCTGCATGAGCTGCTTGTAAATCTTGGAGATTAATCCTTTGTCAGTTGCTTCATTTGCAAATATTTTCTCCCATTCTGAGGGTTGTCTTTTCGTCTGGTTTATGGTTTCCTTTGTTGTGCAAAAGCTTTTAAGTTTCATTAGGTCCCATTTGTTTATTTGTGTTCTTATTTCCATTTCTCTGGGAGCTGGGTCAAAAAGAATCTTGCTGTGATGTATGTCATAGAGTGTTCTGCCTATGTTTTCCTCTAAGAGTTTGATAGTGTCTGGCCTTACATTTAGGTCTTTAATCCATTTTGAGTTTATTTTTGTGCATGGTGTCAGGGAGTGTTCTAATTTCATACTTTTACATGTATCTGTCCAATTTTCCCAGCACCACTTATTGAAGAGGTTGTCTTTTCTCCACTGTATATTCTTGCCTCCTTTATCAAAGATAAGGTGACCATATGTGTGTGGGTTTATCTCTGGGCTTTCTATCCTGTTCCATTGATCTATATTTCTGTTTTTGTGCCAGTACCAAACTGTCTTGATTACTGTAGCTTTGTAATATAGTCTGAAGTCAGGGAGCCTGATTCCCCCAGCTCCATTTTTCGTTCTCAAGATTGCTTTGGCTATTCGGGGTCTTTTGTGTTTCCATACAAATTGTGAAATTTTTTGTTCTAGTTCTGTGAAAAATGCCCTTTCTTTTTCTCTTCTCCTTCTGGGACCCCTATAATGCAAATGTTGGTGAATTTAATGTTGTCCCAGGGGGTTCTTAAACTGTCCCCCTTTCTTTTCTTTCTTTTTGCTTTATTCTGTTCTGTGGCAGTGATTTCCACCACTCTGTCTTCCAGCTCACTTATTCGTTCTTCTGCCTCAGTTATTCTGCTATTGATTCCTTCTAGTGTATTTTTCATTTCAGTAACTGTATTGTTCATCTCTGTTTGTTCTTTAAATCTTCTAGCTCCTTGCTAAACATTTCTTGTATCTTCTCGATCTCTGCCTCCATTCTTTCTCCAAGAATTTGGATCATCTTTACTATCATAACTCTGAATTCTTTTTCAGGTAAATTGCCTATCTCCTCTCCGTTTAGTTGTTCTTGTAGGTTTTTATCATGTTCCTTTGCTTGCAACATATTTCTCTGTTGTCTCATTGTGTCTAACTTTCTGTGTTTGTGGTCTTTTTTCCACAGGCTGCAGGATCATAGTTCCTCTTGCTTCTGGTGTCTGGCCCCTGGAGGGTGAGGTTGGTCCAGTGGCTTGTGCAGGCTTCCTGGTGCAAAGGACTGGTGCCTTCCCTCTGGTGGCTGGAGCTGGGTCTTGTCCCTCTGATGGGCACAGCTGTGTCAAGGTGTGTGTTTTGAGGTGGCTGTGAGCTCAATATGACTTTAGGCAGTCTATCTGCTGATGGGTGGGGCTGCATTCCTGTCTTGCTGGTTGTTTGGCCTGAGGAGTTCCAGCACTGGAACCTGCAGGTTGTTGGGTGGGGCTGGGTCTTCATGCCAAAACGTGGACCTCTGGGAGAGCTCACTCTGATTGATATTCCCTGGGGCTTCTGCTACCAGGGTCCTTGCCCTCTTGGTGAACTACAGTTGACCTTCGCCTCCCCAGGAGGCCCTCCAAGACCTCTAGGTAGGTGTAGCATATGTTCCTATGGAGGTACTGCTTTGTGCTGGGTCCCAGTGCACATGAGACCTTGTGTGCACTCTCCAAGAGTGGAGTCTCTGTTTCACCAGTGTGAAACTTCTGCACTGAAGCCCTGCTGGCCTCCAAGGTTAAATTCTCTGGGGGTTTTTCCTCCCAATACCAGACCCTCAGACTGTCTTGGAGGGCTATTTTTATGTGGGAACATACCTGTGTAGCCTGAATGGGTTTAATAGTTTTTGATATTAGGGCTGTTTTTATTATTGATGTCTGCCACATCTTTCCTTAGTGTATGCTGGCCATTAGCTCCTTGATGGGAGGTGTGACTGATGTTGTGGTGACCAGAGCCTGTACTGGATATTGAGCAGGGCCTCCCCTTTACTCTGTGGTTTTCACTACCCTGTCAGATGTGGGGTGTCCTCTAGTTGTTGGAGTAGAGGTCCCCCAGATCTGTTTCTTAGCTGTATGTCTGATCTGCAGTGTGAAGTAGGCAGGATTGGGGCACTTCCACTGGGAGGGAAGCCACTGAGTATTCCTCTTCTGGAGGTGTTCACCTTTAGGTGTGCTCTACTGTGTCTCCTTTCACCTGTTGTGTGAGCTCTCAGATTACACTGTTGTTGGCACTGCTCTTAGGCCCACCTTAACCATGGGTATGCTGGCAATTGGCCTTGGTGTCTCTCAGACATTGTTTTCTTTTCTTTTTTTTTATTACTTATTTATTTATTTATTGGCTGCATCAGGTCTTAGTTGCGGCACATGAGAGCTTTCATTGCAGCGTGTGGGCTCTTCATTGTGGTGCGTGGGCTTCTCTCGAGTTGCAGTGTGTGGGCTTCTCTCAAGTTGCAGCACATGTGCTCCAGTGCACATGGGCTCTCTAGTTGTGGTGCATGGGCTCCAGAGGGCACGGGCTCTGTAGTTGTGGCACATGGACTTAGTTGCCCTGTGGAATGTGGAATCTTAGTTCCCCAACCAGGGATCGAACCAGCATCCCTTGCAATGCAAGACTGATTCTTAACTGCTGGACCACCAGGGAAGTCCCTCATATGTTGTTTTCACCAGGCCACTAGTGTAGATCCACTGAAATCACATCCCAGAATTGCAGTAATCATGGATCTGGACCCATTGTGGGAAATATGGGGGCAGCTCAGACTCTGGCCTGGCCCAACCCTCACATATATGTGCCCACAAAGTCTATAGCTGCTAAAGCTAGACCTGTCTTGGCTGCAGGAGCACTCGTTAGATGTTCTGTAGGTGCTGAGTTTACAAAGCCAGTTGTGGGTGTGTCAATTCATAATTTGCGAAGCTGCAAGGAGACATTTCAGCTTTTCTTCCTTAGTTGCATGGTCCCTGGGATTCAGCTGTGGTTTTCAGCCCCACCTCTGCATGTGGGCCACCCACAGGGATCTGCTCCCGAGGCTGCTCTGGTACACACAAGTCTGCCCCATAGAAGAGGGGGCGCAGAGCTGGTGATGACCAGGATTGCGAGAGTGCCCACTGCAGTGGGATGGGGTGCTGCTGAGGAGGTGGCGGCTGCCAGGGTCATGGGAGCCCTGACAGTGATGGGTGCGTGGGGGAGCGGGTGGCCACGGGCATGAGAGAGCTGGCCGTGGTGGGAACAGGGCATGAGGGGGGTGGTGGCCGCTGTGGGCGTAAGAGAGCTGGCCCTGGCGGGAGCCCTTCCTAATACCCAGAGAGGCAGGGACCTGCTTGTGGGGAGAGAGGCTGCAATTGCAGCCCCACCCCTTGCGCATCACTCAACAATAGTGCTTTTCTTCTATGGCGGTAAGGGTTTCCTCCACAAGCATTCCTAGTTCCGGATTTCCTCACTTCCGTCCCCTCAGGCTGTCTCTTCGCAGCCAGCAGTCCTCTCCCCAGGTTTGATCTCCAAACCCCATGTTCCAGCACTCAGCCCCCATCCACACAGGCAGACATGCAGGGCTTAGGCACAGGGCATGCATCTTAGGCATCTTAGGCTGGGGCATGCAGGACTGTGGCATGCATCTTAGGCATCTTAGGCTGGGGCATGCAGGGCTGTGGCACGGACCATCTGTGTAGGTCTCACTCTGCCCTGCCTGCCACAGACTGGTGGCTGCTCTCTCCTCCGATAGCCCCCGAGGCTACCCTTCTGTCCCAGCTGATCTCCTTGTGGGTGAGCGGACTTCACCAGATACAGGAACCTGTCCTCTCCTTCAGCTTCACCCCCTCCCTAGGGGCACAGGTCCCATCATGCTTCCTCTCCTCTTCCTTTTCCCTTCTTATTTCTTTCATCCTATCCAGTTAAGTGGGGATCTTTCTTATCCTTTTAGGAGTCCATGTCCTCTGCTAGTGTTCAGCCAGTGCTCTGTGAGAATTGTTCCATTTGTAGATATATTCCTGATGCATTTGTGGGGAGAGATGAACTCCACTTTCACCTACTCCTCCACCATCTTGACTTCTCCCTGATTGATTTTCTTATGTTGAACCACCCTTGTATTCCTGGGATAAATCCTACTTGGCCATAGTGAATATCCTTTTAATGTGCTGATGGATTTGACTTGCTAATATTTTGTCAAGGAGTTTTGCATCTATATTCATAAGGGGCATTTGTTTAGAATTTTATTTCCTTATGTCTTTATCTGGCTTTGGTATCAGGGTAATCTGGCCTTATAGAATCATTTAAGAAGTATTCCTTTTTCTTGAACTCTTTGGAAGACTTTGAGAAGGATTGATATTAATTCTTTTTTAAATGTTTGGTAGAAATCACTGTTGAACCCCTTTGATCTAAGACTTTTCCTTTTTGGAATGTTTTCAATTACCGATTCAATCTGTTTACTTGTAATAGGTCTGCTGAGTTCTTCTGTTCGAGTCTGTTTAGGTAATCTGTGTTTTTCAAGAAATTTTTCCATTTGTACTAGATAATCTAACTTGCTGACATACAATTGTTCATAGTATTTTCTTATAATCCTTTTTATCTCTATAAGGTAGGTATTATTGTCCCTATGTTCATTTCTGATTTTAGCTATTCACATCTTCACTCTTTTTGTTTTGTTTTGGGTTTGTTTTTGTTTTGTTTGTTTGGCTTTTTGCCTTGTGCTTTGTCAAGTCTATTGATCTTTTCAAAGAATCAACTTTTGCTTTCATTGGTTTTCTCTATTGTTTTTCTATTCTCTATTTTGTTTATCTCCTCTAGTCATTATTATTTCCTTCCTCCTGCTAGGCTTGGGTTAGTTTGTTCTTCTTTTTGCTAGTTCCTTAAGGTGTAAAGTTAGATTATTGATTTGAGATTTTCTTCTTTTTTAAGAACCATTGTACAATTATATGGGTTTTGATAAATGCATATGTCTTATATCCATTGAAGTGATAGTGGTATCACTAAATCCCTCACCTGTCCTTGAGGTGATAGTAAGATCTCTTGGTTCTCCATCTGTACATTCAGGTGATCATGGTATCACTTGAATCCTCATTGTACTTTTGGTTGAGAGTAGTATCATTTGGTTCTTTAGCCCTGTGCATTAGGGCTATGCAAGATCTCACTACTTAGTTTAGGGTGCTATAACATTGTACTCTCCAAACCACATTACTGTCTTGAAGCAACTTTATAAGTGGGAGAGACATTTCCCACAAAGAGACAATGGCCTTAATATTAAAATCTATGACATCATAGTCCTGATAGCCCAAACACCTGACTCAAGTCCATTTACATGACAGTAAATTCATCTTGTTCTGGAGATTATCTGTGGGACATTGGTTGACAATCTACAGATTTTTACAAGTAGCCACAAGTCAGAGGTATACAAAATAAATTTTGCTGGTGGAAAATCATGGTTCAGGGAGGGGATCGAATCTCAGAAGTGTCCTGCTGCTGCACAGCACCCAGAAGCACCCCAAGGACAGTGACTCTGGAATTTCAGTTGAAGGTGTTGGTCTGAGGAAGCAGGGTGAAAGGCCTGCTATGTGAACTTGCACTTGTTACCTGTCTTTGGTGAGCTGCCCACCTGTTCAGTGTTTCTAGAAAACAGATGCAATTTCATTCTAGGTGAACACATCAGCACCCCTGCCCCTTGACTTTGAAGTCACATCTTGGGGAGCCCTCCCTGGCAGGACCTGGAGCTCCTCTGGTTCCAGCAGCCCCTTGCACACCTCACTGTGTGGGGCTGCCTGTTTGCAAGTCCAACTTCTCCCCAGCCTGGGAGCTGGGGACTCCATGAGAGCCACAACCCAGCCAGAGGCTGATTGGGTTCTTTCCCCCATAGTGTAAGAGACAGATTGCTGGGAGCTGTAGCTGCTTCCCATGGAGCCAGGCCAGCTGGGCCTCAGTGGAGGTTGCATAGGGGCTGGACACTGACTGTTCAGCAGCTGACTTTCCAGTTGACACCTCTTCTGAGTCAAGGAGACTCGCCAGCCAGATCCTGATCTGCCCACTCCTGACTGTGTGACCTGAGGCAGTGATGCCTCCGCTTTGACCTCAGACCCCTCCCCCACCTGCAAAATGGGGTCAATGATGATGTAAGACAATGCACTGGAAGTGTTTAGTGCACAAGAAGAGCTTAATGATCATCAGCCCCCACCGAAGCCTGCTGGGAGAAGTGCAGGGAGGGAGCCCCCCTCCAGGCCAGGCTGAGAAACAGCCCCAGTCTCTCCAGGGACCAGGCCTTGGAGACGTTGGGCTGCAGGGGTCCTAGGTGGTGTGTGCAGTGGGACAGACCCTGGCTCCAGTGTGGCCTCTGCCCCTGGCTCTGTGGCCGCTCTGCACCTCAGTGGTCTCTGCTGTGTTTACCTCACAGACCCTTATTGGTGGGGAAGCAGATGATCAGTGTTCCCACTTTCCCTCTGTTTTGCACACGGTAATAATCATAACAGTAGTAGTCATGGCCAGCCAGCCTCACACAGTGCTGTCCAGATTCCAGGCCCCACTTTGAATCCCCGTAACACATGTTATTTTACTTAATTGGCACAAACCCTATGAGGCAGAAGCAGATATGTTTTCATTTTCAGATGAGGACATGGGCTCAGGGAGATGAAGGCCCTTGCCTGGGGTCTCACAGCTACCACTTTTGAGCCCCTGGGGCCAGCAGAATCTTTGTTCACACCTTGGTCCCTCAGTCAGCAACAAATATGAAGATCCAGATGAAGAAAACCAGGCTTGGAGAGGTCAGGAGACCTCCCCATGTGGGGCCAGAGAGAACAGATGGGAGTGATTGGCTGGGACTAAAGCTGTAAACCCATTCTACAGACTGCAGAAAAGAGCCATCACTGCATTCAGGCTGCTGGGGGTCTCATGTGGTCAACCCCACAGCAGTAGCAGTAGCTATAATGGTGACAGCAGCTCCTGCACCTGCCATGTGCTGACCCAGCACAATTCTGAAGGCTCTCTCAATGCCTGCACTACCTCCAGGGACAATATCCTCAGGCCCAGTCCCCCCTTGCCCTATGATGGGTCCACTCTGAGTCTATGGGGTGAGTGTGCTTGATGGGGAAAGTCTGAGGCATGTGTGCTGGGGAGGACCCACGGCTGGGAAAACAGGTGTGGAGAGGGCACTGCCTCCCTGGCCTGTCCCTCTGTACCAGCTCTGTGCTCTCACATGGGGAATAGCAAGTCCCAGGCTCAAGTTCACACACTGACCCTCCCACTTGCTGTGTGAACTTGGCCACCCACTTCACATCTCTGTGCCTTGGTTTTCTCATCTGTAAATGGGGACAACACAGCTCAAGTAAAACTGCCATGCCACACCAGGGGCTCAGTTACTGTGGGCATCTGTTAGCTATCATGGAACTGAGTTCAGAGGGCTGTGACAGGCCCATGGTCACATAGTAGGCAGATGGTAGACCAGGAATCTTGCCCAGGTCAATCTAGAGTGATCATAACTCCCTTTGATCCAGGCCAGGCCAACTGTGTTCAAAGTACTTTGTATAGATTATATTATGTAATCCTTACAATGGACTGAATTGTGTCCCCAGAACCATTTGTTGAAGCCCTAACCCCCAATGTGATGGTGGTGCTAGAGGTGGGGTCTTTGGGAGGTAATTAGGTTTAGATGAGGTCATGAGGGTGGGACTCTCATGATGGGATTAGTTCCCTTATAAGAAGAGGAAGAGACAGGAGACCAAACACATGATCCCAGGAAAGGCCATGTGAGCACATAGCAAGAAGGCGGCTGTCTGCAACCTGGAAGATGATCTTTACCACAACCTGACCATACTGGTTCTCTGATTTCAGACTTTAGCCGCCAGAACTGTGAGAAATAAAGTCTGTTGTTTAAGCCCCCTGTCTGTAGTATCTTGTTATTGCACCTGAGCTAAGACAATGCTTGTAACAACTCTTTGAGGTAGGTATCATTTTTTATTTTCATTTATTTTATATTTTTTACTGTTCATTTTATAGATAAGAAAACTGAGGCACAGGAGAGAAGCAGACATTGGCCCTGGTTGCACTGCTCATAAGTGTGGAGCCAGGGACTTACACCGAGGCCATGCATCCTGGCTCTGGTGTCCATGCAGTGCACGCCTGGAGAACAGAGTTGCTGACCCACATTGACAGTAGAGTTTAACCATGCTCGCTAGTACAGGTTTGGCAAGTGAGTTAGAAAGAGGCACTAATGTTTGTCAAATTAATTGATGTTAAATATTTAAAATGTAAATGATTAAGAGTGTCAATCATGCATGTTTATGAGCGTAATTGTCATCAGGAATGGAGAATGATTTTGGGCTGGGGGTTCCAGTATGAGCTCTGAGTAAATGGTTGCTGTCTGAGCCTTGGTCCCCTTGCCCATAAGATGAGCATCTGACATCGCCCCATAGACATGACGTAACAGCTGGACGAGCTGGTGGGAGAGGCACCACAGCACTGGCACACAGCCCCCGAAAATTGTGACTGACAGTGACATCCCCTGGCCCGACCCCTCCTCGGCATCTTCTCTAGGCTGCTGCCCCGGAGGCCTGAGTGTACCAGGACCTGGGTTGTTTCGGTGTGGGGAGGCCTGCCCCTCTTCCTTCCTAATGGGGGTACTTTGTTCTGGAGAAAACAGCCAGTTGGGCTGCCCCATGGGGAACTTGTAGCTTTAGCTGACTCTGGCCCCCATCCTTCCCTCTTGGGGTTCCAGAGATCTTCCTAATGCAGTCCAAATCCCACTCCACCCCTCTACCTACTCACCTGACCCTTTCCCCACCTGCAACTTGACCACCCCCACCCTAGGACCCTTCAAGAACATCTTCCTTCCCGGCCACTCTTCTCCCCTCTGGGCTCCTGTAGATCTCTCACCAGACCACCTGGCTCATAGCCCACTGCCTGCGGCATATCTAACACCCTACCTGTGTGACCCTGGCAGTCCCCTCCCTCCTATAGCCCACATTTCCTACCTGTATGATGGGGCTGACAATGAAAATACCTTCCCGAGTTACTTCTGCCTCACAGAGGCCTACAAAGTGGTGGGCGGCTCTTGGAAGGGGGGAGTTCCCTGCTGTGTGACCCTGGGCAAGCTAGTGAGCCTCTCTGTGCCTCAGTCTCCTCCTCTTGTAAAGTGAGGGTGATGGGAATGCCTACCTCACAGGGATTTTCTGAGGATTAAATGAGCTACTACACATAAACTGGGCCCAGTGCCAGCAAGTAGCAGGTGCTACCTAAGTATTTGCTTTTATCTGGTTGTGGCTGATTAGCTCTGGGAAGAGGGAATGTCAGGATTTACCTCCTCTCCCTGAACCACACCCAGAAATGGGTAGTCGCTATCTCTCACTCACCAGGGAGCCCAAGTGCCCAGCGTCTGTCCACTAACAGAAGGGCCTCCTGGGCCGGCCTGGCCCCTAGTGAGCCTGTCCTGGCATCTGGGCCACCGTATCCTGGGTGGTGAGCGTCCTAGGCCACAACTTCCCAGCCCCCTCCCCTGCACCCAGCAGTGCCCCGCATTCGTCCTCCACCCAGCCTCGGGGCCATACCTGCTCTGGGATGTGGAGGAGGAGACCTCACTCTGGACTTTGGGCTCAAACAGCGTCCTGCAGTGACCAGCTGGGCAAGCTCAGCCACCCCTCCCTCAGGGCACCAGTCTCCCTCTGCCAATGGCCTTGCCAGTCCCAGGGTGGAGGGACCCACCAACTTCACACAGTAGGCACTCAAACTGGACAATCACCAGCAGATGTGTTGTTCCCGCACTGCCCCACCTCCCCGGTCTCCTGCCCTCCTGCCCTTGTGCCCCTTCCCCACCCTGCCCCTGCGTGTCCCCTCTGCCATGGGGAGCGGCTGGTGGTTGTGTCTGAGTAATTTGGGCCCCTGTTTAAGGAGAGGAAGCAATAATAGCAGCCGTAATTGTCCAAATTACTGCTGCCCCTTCGAGCATGACATCTGCCTGATGACGGCGGATGGAAACCTGACCCAGGCAGTGGGTACTGTGTGGCCTGGGGAGCAGAGTCCCTAGTGCTGGCCCTGCTAGGCTGGTGGAGCACCTGGCCTGGACCCCTCAGCCTCTGCAAAAGGGGAGAGCCCAACTCATCTCAGGGTGGGGGTGGCAGGGTGGTAACCACACAATAAGTCAACAAATGCTTACTGAGCACCTGCTATGTGCAGGGCCCAGCTCAGGGCACAGGCCAGGCCAGCACGGCAGCCCTTGAGACCCTGGCCTCCAGATCAACGTAGAGGGAGAGCTGATGCAGCTGTGAGCCCCGGCGGGGCATGCCCACTCCTTCCAGAGAGTCGATGTCTCCTTTGCTTTTGGAGTTTCCTTTTTGAGAATGTGTGAGGGGATGGGGTGAGAGGTGGGGGCCAGGGTCAGAGGGCACTGTGGGACCCTTTAGGGATGGTGGGGTGAGAGGTGGGCTTGGGGGTCTGGGGGTCAGAGGAAGCTTTGGGCCTGTTGGGGGCGTCTTCCAGGCCCAGGTTGACTGGAGGGTGAGCAGGCTTCAGCTGGGGAGAGGGTCCAGCAGTGGGGAGAGGAGGGACGAGGCTGGCAAGGGCAGATGGACAAGCGGATGAGGCTGGAGAGGAAGGAGGAATCTGATCATGATGGGTAAACGCGTCAGGCTGTCAAAGTGGGTTTTGCTGCTGTCTGTGTTTAGCAGGGTCTTGATATGATTCAGCGAGCACTGCAGAAACCGCGAAGGCTCCTCTGCACAGAGTGGTGGGGACAGGAAGGCTGGGGCCTGCACTGGGGAAAGAGAGGTGGTGGCCATGGGTGGGCAGGTGCTCGGACTTCAGGGCTATCCCACCCTTGCTCTTCGCCCCACTTATGCCTCCCAAGTTTTCCACAGTGATGAAGGGTCCCCAGCCCCCCATTTGTTCAGCCAGACTGCTGGTGTTCTCCAAGAAGCTGACATGTAAGGCCTTTATTTGGGGGCTGACTCCAGGAAACACCAGTAGGGTGGGGAGGTACAGCAGGGAGGGGACAGTGACAACCAAACATGTGGCGTCGCACTTAGCCACTGGGGACAGGATCTCCAGCACCACTGTGGACTGTGCCCCCACCGGGTGAGGACGCAGTGAGTGTCCAGTGCCTCCCAACAGGAGGGCTGCTCGGACATCCTCTCACCTGCCCTTCCCTCCCACACAGGTTGGAGACCCACAGACTAGAGAATAGAGACTGCTTTGGAGAGGTCCTGGATGGGGGAGAGGTGGGGTATCTGTCATTTGGTACGTTGAACTGTCATTTGCATTTTGAACTATATATTGAGTTATCTATTAAAAATTAAGGACAAACAAGACAGCCCCTCTTCACCTCTTGCTTTGATCTCTCCCAAAGGCCAGAGACACCTGATGTATCTGGAATCCAGGTCAGAGATGCCTGGTGTACCTGGCATCCAGATGGGCAGTGTGGGGCTCTGCTGTCACCGAGCTCACTCAATCGTGACCTCCCTGGAGGACACAGGGCATGAATATGGCTGAAATGTCTGACCCTCCCCTCAGAAGGATCTGAGGCTCGGCAGGCCCAGGAGCCCCTGGTCATGAGATTTCATGGGTCTACAACCTTAAAAATGTTAGTGAGAAACCGAACATGGCTATACCCTGAGTCGTGAAGCAAGGACCCACTGCCATTTGTTATTACAAAGAGCAGGCGTCTCAGCAACCAGAATAGTACTTTCCAAGAAAGGACAGGGTAATGTATTTGGGGTTTGCCAGGGGAACCAACTCCCATGGCTTAAGGAAAAAGGAGTGGGCCAGTCCAGGGCTAAGCCAGGAGATTGCTTTAGGCCCAGCAGTTCCTGCGACATCCTACTTCCCAGCTCCATCCCACTGGGTTGTCTCCACACTCAGGCAGGATCTTCACGCTCCCCCAGGCCCCTCCTTTATTTGCAAAAACTCAGACTCACTGAGAAGATGGAGCTGGGTGTCCTGAGGTCTGAGAGGAAGGAAACAAAGGTGGCTTTGGGGCAAGGAGAGAAGGTGAGAGTCTAGGAGACGGGGTGGTGAGGGCCCCTCACCCAGCTCTGCAGGAGGTGGGAGCCTGTCTCTCTTATCTAGATGGCCAGGCCAAGGGGGAAGGAACCATGAGCTTCTCAGGGGTCAACAGAGGGTCAGTGTCCCCCCACTAAGGACTAGAGGGGCCTTGGCACCGCTGCTGCTGGGAATCCCAATGCTGAGCCTGGCCCAGTGGGTGAGGCTCAACATTAGGCTCAGGATGGTAAGAAAAAGCTAAAGAACATGCTATTTCTTCCTCTCTGAGTGGCTTATAACCAATCTCTCCATCTGCTTTTTCAGAAAACTCTGAGTTCCACGTGGGACCTTGCCTGGCACCTGGAGAGGCAAATCAGTGCTGTTGATCGAATACTAAATCACTTCTGATTTCCTTTTCCAGAGGGCTTCTTTATGCGTTAAGAAGGTACTTCGTGTTTGCCGGCCAAGGGGCAGGTGTGGGGTTTGCAAAGAGTTCTATACCTAGAGCCAGATGCACACATGTTTGAATCCAAAATCCCACTCCTTTGCTATCTTGAGCAGATCTGTTCACTTCTTATGCCTCAGTTTACCCCTCCAGAAAATGGGAATTTGATGCTGGGGTTGCAAGGCTGCCGTGAAGGCATGATGAGTCCACTGGCCTTGCATGGGCCTCAGGCTCTCGCTGCAGGGCACGGCCCTCCAGCAGCAGGCCTGGGGGCCTCCGCCCTGTGGGTCCACTCACTACCGCCCCGGCAGCCTGTTGCATGTTGTCTGACCCTTATGTTCAGGGGTGGCCTGGGGATTGCCTGGAGCTGCAGGGTCACAGGCTCATGGACCAGGAGGGTGCTAAGACATCAGGATGGAGGGCAGGCTGAGTAGGCCCCAGGTGCTGGCTAGAGAGAGGGCACCAGGCCTGCGAGGCTGAACGCTGAGTACAGGAGGGCCTGTACTCAGGCCTCTGAGCCACTGCATTGGGAGCAATGGCACCGCTTGGCTGGGCACCCTGAGGAAGCTGGGCTTTCCTCAAACCTGAGCTCAGGTAGTCACTTGAGGCTCTGCGAGGGATGCTCTGCCTCCCATTAACCCAGTTGTCGACCCCTCCCCACATGCCACATGCCCCCCAGAGACATGGCTCTGAGCAGATTAGCAAGTCCCCAGAGTCGCAGAAAGGTTGTCCTAATTCCTTCAAAGGACGGGGTGCTGAGGCTGACTCGGTTGGAAAGGGGGCCCTGAGCCGTGCCCAGGCCTCCGACCCCTGCACTCCCTCTCAAGCTTGGAACCTGCTAAAAGCAGCCGCTTCCTCAGGCCACTTGCTAAAAGCCCCAGGTCCTTCCGGCCGCGCAGCAGCTGGGGCCTCAAGAAGAGCATAAAAATGTCTGGATGACACTTTTCACCTTTATTATATACAGAGGCCCCTCATCTCCTGCCTTTCAAGAGGGCCTCTTCGATGGGCTGCTGCGGGGGCGGCCACTCAGAGGCCGTTTATCTGCAGGGAGGAATGTCTGTGAGACCCGTGGCAGAATGGAGCCTCCTTGGCCCATCCATCACCACCTGCCCGGGAGCCCCTCACTGTGCTGTGTAGTGGGGGGGCCTGGGAGAGGCAGAAGCCTGCCCAGGCCTGTGTCTAGCCCCAGCAGGGGGGTTCATGCAGCCTGACACCAGGGGCTCCCAGCCTGCCTGGGTCCAAGTTAGGCCAGGCCTGCCTCTGGGAGCAGGGGCATTAGAAATGAGCCAACCAAGGGAGTGAGATCTTTGCCCACTCAGCCCAGCTGGGGAAGAGCCAGGGGAGAAGGAGGTCCAGAGCAGGGCCAGGCTGGAGAGCAGTGAGGGACCTTTGCGGGTGTGGCATTGAGCATGCAGGGCTCTGAGTGCCAGGTAGAGCCCAGGTCCCTGGGCCAAGACACTTGCCAGGGTGCTACACGTACTCACATGGGGAGAGTCTCTTCAGTGTCCCAGCCTGGAACCCAGCTCTGTTTTATACAAAAACATAGAGTGTCTTTTTCATGGTTCTGATGTATTCTGAATTTTTCAAGAACGCAATGCCTGTGTGACCTAAGGGACTGTCACACTGCACTGTATAAAGCATTCCCAGGTGCTGCTCACCTTTGCAGGAAACTGCAAACCAGAGTGTGCCTGGCTCTGAGGGCCCACCCAGCCCCTCCCCATCCTGCCCAGCATGCCCTTCACAGCTGCATCACGCAGATGTGTGTTCATAACCAAGCGGCTACTCCCAAATTTCACATAGATAACAACAGTGTTGGCAGCCCACGCAGCTGCATACTCTCTTCACTGCAGTTTGTACTTGCGGCATCACGAACCATCTGGGTGCCTCCTGGTGCTGTGTGGTGTAGCCAGGCCTCCTACACATTTGTATGTTAAAACACACATTTAAAAACATTAGATTAATTTCCTTTATGTCTCCTTCCATTGCAGGTGAGGCATTATATGGAGGTTTGAAATGATGTGTTTGTGGAGGCTGTGTTGTTTACTGATTGTACCCCAGGATGGTAATGGTTGCCACGAAATACATCAGGAGCTGGGGTGCTGGTTCTGGCCAGGCAGGTGGTGCCTGCTGAAGGTCCACAGCCTCCTCCCCATGGCTGTGTTCCCTAGGCAGTTCTTGGGCCTTGGCAGACAATGGCCATGGCAGTTGCCCACACATCTGTCCTGTGCCTCCTGGGTCACTTGTCCCAGCTGTGGTGCCATCTCCCACTCACCCACTCCAGAACTGCAGCCCCCAGCAGATTACCACACCAGTTCCGTAGTCTGTAAAAGGAGACGCGTTCACAATGCAAATGAAGCCTATCGGTGTTCCATCTGGGTGGAGGAAACAGGAGTCACAACAGCAATGATAATATGGCCCTTGGATGCTGACGCATGCTGCCCACTGGCTCATGTACTAAACAATATTTTGGTGCACCTGTTATGTGTCAGACCCTGTTCCAGGTAGAAGACACACATGTAAGAAAAACAAGCCCAAGTCCAATGCCATAAGGTGATGTCCCAAAAGGAGTATCTAGACAGAAAACAGACCATTTTGGAGAGAGAAAGAGAGCTATGAAGAGAGTAATACAGGTCATGGCCCGGCATACAGAGGGCTCTAGCTCAGATGGTCCAGGAGGGCTTCTTGGGGTAGTTGTTGTTTGTCAGAGTTGTGTGACACGTACTGGAGCTGGGATTCACACAGCACTCAAAGCAATGGTGGAGAGTAGCAGCTGTCTCCTATCTGGGTGCTGGGCTAGGGGTTCTGCCGTGTCTCATGGGCACAACGTGGCTGCCAGCACTCTAGACAGCAAGTGCACACAGGACCACAGCAAAGGCAGGGATGTGGAGTATATGCGAGGGAGGCTGGGAGTGGCAGTTGGAAAGGTCCCTCTCATCTTCTCAGGGAGGATAAATCCTCTCAGACACCCCTTCCTCAGGGAGCTCTCTCTACATCTCATTGACGAGAACTGCGAGAACTGACTGCCCTCTCCTGCCCTGCTTCACTGCAAAGTGAAGTGAGGGTCTGGTTCTTTCTCACTTACAGTGAGAGTGGAGGGAGAGAGGTGGGGCTGGGTGTGGGGGGTCAGCTAGCCTGTCCCATAGCAGGACTTCTCAGAACCTGCTCTTCTCTCTCCCCCCCTCCTTTCCTATCTATCATCTATCTATCTATCTATCATCTATCTATCCATCTATCTATCATCTACCTATGTATCTCTCTATCTGTCATCTCCCTCACTTGGCTCTAGCTGAGCCATCCTTTTCACTGTTCCTTGAACCTCCCCAGGCTGGCCTTGCCCCCAGGGTCTTTGCATGTGCCATTCCCCAGAGCACTCTTCCCCACATGTCTGTCCATGTAGCCCCCTCCCCACCCCCTCAGGTCTTTGTTCAGAGCCCTTTTCTCAGCAAACCCCCTCCCCATCCAATCCCAACAGTCCCCCAGGGTCACCCTGGGCATAACCACGACATGCTGCTGCCGCTCGTGCTCACAGCGTGGAGCCTGGCACGTGGTAGGTGCCCAAGAATTCATTCATTCCTTTATCCATTGATTCAAGAAACACTGATTAGCGATGACAGGGGAGGTGGAGGTCATTAAAATCCCTCAAGAGCTCTGCGTCTGGTGCGGAAGACAGCCTTGTAAACAGACCATCACAGCCGTGAGGTAAGTGCTGGGATGGGGTGGGGGCGGGGGGCAGAGAGGCTGCCACGTGAAGCCCAGTGAGCTGAAAGGGACTCACACTGGCTCAACACAGAGACGGGCGCACCCCAGGTGCCAGGCCAGGAGGCAGGAGGGGACTCAGCATCAGCACCCTTCTGGGTCTTCCGCGCCCGGTGCAGGGCTGTGGTGACAAGCTGGTGGGAGTGGGTGGGTGTACCGTCACCTCTGTTTCTCCCTATGTGCAGAGATACCCAAGGTGGCACTGGCCTTGTCCAAGGTGCCAGAGTGCCCGCATGAGGCAGATGGGCCCTGGCACGTGTCCGTGGACGACCATTTAGCGGCAAGCCTCCAGCTCAGGTGTACCAGGTGCATTCCCGGCCTCCCCTCCTCTCCAGCTCCCTAAGCCCTCTGTTTACACAAGCAGCAGCAAGCAATACAAATCACCTGCCTCCACTAATGGACGGCCCTGCCTGCTGAGGCCCCTGACAGCTGCGAGATGCTTTCGGGAAAAGCTTTTGACATTAGGGTGCAATCTCCTGCTCAAAGCCCCCACCCCCACCCCCACCCCCAGCCTGGCTGCTGGCGGGACAGTAAGTGCAGACTCACACAAAGGACGCTTCGAGAACAAAACACCGCAGGAGGATCTGGTTCTGGAGGCACCAGGGTTGTCCTTTTCCTGTGGACATGGACATCAAACAGCCCCACCCACACAGAAGTGCTCCAACTACACCCTCTGCTGTTCTGAGAGGACAGGGAAGCCACGTGTGCCCAGCTGGTTCAGTCCCAGCGCTGGCAGTGTATGGCCCTCGGGCCCTGGGAGGGTCGCACGCAGCACGGCACATCAGTTCAGGTGGCACAGGTGTGGGGCATCCTGAGGGGGATGGAAGGCGGCACCCCTTCCCAGTCCTCTGGAGACCTCTGGCTGGCTCTAGGAACAGGCCCCCATACACCAGTTTCTAGACTCCAAGCCTTGGAAGGCAGCGGGTCTGGCTAGAATTTGATATCACTCTTTGGCTCCTATTGTCTTCATGTTCCTTGTTATGCTTCCATGGACGGGTTTTACGGTGGTGGCAAAACGTCTCCTTTGAAGTAAATTATTCTGAGGAAAAGAAGGCACATCATGGAAAGGAAATTAGTTGTGCCACTGTCAAGGTGAACCGAGCCGTGGCTGAGGCTGAAAGGGGTGCATGAGACATCAGCCAGGGGGCCGGGGTCCACACCTGGTTTGGGGCCCTGCTTTGTCCAAAGACCCAGCAGAAGGTCCAGCCCCTTACCTTTGTGCTGGCCGTGGGCTGCTGGCCCGGAGATCCCCCCCTCACTCTCCCCTGCCCCGAACTCCATCTCCAGCAGGAGCAAAGGAGCAGTCCCCTCCCATCTCTGCTCAGCACTGTCCTACAGGTGCCCCGCCAGCCAGGTGGTGGGACTTCCAGCAGGCACTGATCTGCAGAGAGACCTCTCACCTCCTCCATCACCTGCACAGCCAGTTCTCTGCATTAGAGACCCTCTCTTCTAAACACTAGAGGAGCTTCCTGCTACCCGGGTTCCACCTCTGACTGTGAGCTGAGACACACGTTTCTCCCTGGCCCTGCTGACCTCTAATCTCCAGGAAGCTGTGGAGCCAACACACATATACTTGTCCCTCCCAGCAGGTCCCCACGGCATTGCCTACTTGCTGGGCTGTCCTGTCCTGCAAGTTCAGTCTCTAGGCCTTCCACCTAACCTGTGGGCCACCCTGGGATTTGGGCTTCCTCTGATTTCCGTGGGTGCTTGTTTGATGTAAAGATGTGGACATAGCACGGAAACGCCCTAACACCAGGGCCAACCCCAGTGGAGCCACTTACTCACCAGATGGCCTCTGCCTCCTTCTACACCTTGGCTCTCCCTCCAGCCCTAAGACATGTCACCTGGTGAAATGGCGTTGCCAGGAGGACCCACATGCACACAGCTTTTTGCTTTTTAAATAATTTCTGTAGGAAAAACATTCCCAAGAGGGGGTTACTTTGCCAAAGGATATGAGCAATTGGGGGGCTGATTCAAATGTTTTTAATGTCTCATTTGCAAATGGTTAAACAAGCTAGACCCACTTATCCTCTTGGGATCTGATGAGCAATTTTTCCCTTTATTTATTAACCACAAGTGGGCTGGTCTCTCTGTTATAAAATTCCAAGCAGTCATTAATTATTCGCAAAGACTGTAGGGTTTTGAAGGAGGTTTGGAGCCAAATGGTGGAGGAATCCATACTCCATCATGAAATTTGTTGGCCCCTCACCCACCTGATGGAAACTCGGGGCCAGAATGAGAAAGGCAGGAAAGGCTTTGAGACGCTGCCTGGTGCCAACTCAGATAATTACATTTTGTATAACACCTGTATCAAGATATAATTCACACTTCATAAAATTCACCCCTTTTAAGTGTACAGTTCAGTGACTTCTAGTATTTAGAGTCATGGAACCATCACCAGTAATTCCAGAACATTTTTATCACCCCAAAAGGAGACCCCACATCCCTTAGTAGTTACTCCTAATTCACCCCCCACCCCAGGGCAACCAGTAATCTCCTTTCTGCCTCTATGCCTTTCTCTATTTTGGACATTTCATATAAATGGATCCTATAATTTGTGGTCTTTTGTGACTGGCTTCTTTCGCTCAGCATAATGTCCTCAGGGTTTATCCATGTTTCAATGCTTCATTCCTTTTTATGACTAAATAATATTCTATTGTATGGATGAACCACATTTGCTTACACACTCATCTGTTAATGGACATTTAGGTTATTACTATTTTGGGTTGTTAGGAAAAATACTGCTTGAACACTTAAGTACAAGTTTTTGTGTGGATACATGTCTTCAATTCCCCTGTATATATATGTAGAAGTGAACCTCTGGGCCATGTGATAACTACTTTTAACACTTTGAGGAACCACCAGGCTATTTGCAAAAGCAGTCACACAATTTTCTACCCTGAACAGCAATAAGGGTCCCAATGTCTCCACATTCTCGCCAACACTTGTTATTATCTGTCCTTTTGTGCTTAGCTGTCCTAGTGAGTATGAAGTGGTATCTCACTATGGATTTGATTTGCATTTCCCTCATTGACAAATGATATTTTGCCTTTTTATTTTAGCTATGAGTTCTTTGTGTATATTGGATGTAAGACCCTTACCAGATACGTGATTTGCAAATATTTTCTCCCATTCTGTTGTTGTATTTTTACCTTCTTGATGGGGTCATTTGAAACACAGAAATTTTTGATTTCGATGATGTCCAGTTCAGCTATTTCTCTCTTGTTGCTTGTGCTTCTCGTGTTCACATCTAAGGAACCATTGTAAAATTGAAGGTCACAAAGATTTTCTTGTATTTTCTTCAAAGAGCTTTATAGTTTTGTCTCTTACACTTGGGTCTTCGATCCATTTTGAGTTAATACTTGCATATGTGAGTCTGTACATTCTTCTTTGAAACAGTTACTTTTTCATGCCAACTCCCTGGAGTTACTACTTTCTGAGGAATGCTCATGAGGCCTGGTTTTATGTTTCTCCATCATTCACAATACTTCTGGGTTTTAGAAGATGCCTAGCCATGAGGAATGTGACATCACATCCATTATCTTCTCCCTTCCCCGCCACAACCCCGTATGAGCATGTTAATTAATCCCACTTCATGGAGTGTGTGTGTGGGGGGGTGGGAACTGAGGCTCATGAACAGGGAGGAAGTCACCTGTCCAGAAGAACAGAGTGAGGTGAACCCATATTCTTTCCTCAAACCCTCCTGCCCCCCCTCCCAATGAAAAGTTCTGCTCTGGAGCAGGGAACCTCCTTACCTATCAGAGTCTTCTTCCTCAGAAACCCCTATCTCCTGACTGCTTGGGATTGTTTGAATTACAGACAGTGATGGAGGGCTGGATTTCCCACATTCTCTGCTTCTTAAACCAACAGTCTCATTTGTTGAATGGAAGGAAGGGGGAAGGAGAGAGAGGGAGGGATGGAAGGAAGAAAGGAGGGAAGGAAAGAGGAAGGAAGGGAGGGAAGGAGGAAACGAAGGGAGGAGGGAATGGAGGAGGGAAGGAATGAAGGAGGTTACTTCCTTAAAGCAGGAGTTGAGCTCCCCCTGGCCCCGAGTACACCATGACAACATGAGAACATGAGTTAAACCACACAACAGGTTTATCTGGGAAGAGCCCTCTGTCCACATGCACAGGACCTGGTGACCAAGTTTGCAGGCACAAGCAGACAGCCCAGTGGTTGTGCGGGATGGCTGAGCGCCAGGAGCCCTGGCTGGGCTCATAGTTGGTGATCATGGCAGCCGTGTGCCCCATGGGGCTCTGTGTCCATCTGTCACGCTTTGGCTGGATGGGACCCTCAGGTCTGACAGGCTAAGACTCTAAGTGCTGTTGGAGTGAAAGCAGCAAAACAACCTGGGGACCTGTCATGGATGCCTGGTAGCTGGGGTGAGTGATGGTCTCGGGGGATTGACCGGCTGTTTGGGTGTCCCATAAACACGACTTCAAGTGGCCGGGTGACGCCCATCCATCATGCCTGGAGGCCATGGCCCAGCGGCTCTCTGCAGTGGCCCAAGCTGACTCCGCTTTGGCCCCTTCCGGGTGGTGTGTGAGTTGTGCCTGACCGTTGATGACTCACTGATGGATGGGTCCCTCCCTTGCAGAAGTACCACATCCAGCAGGCCTGGGGGACACTGCGGGCTTTAGCAGGAAGAAGCTGGGTCTGGTCAGAGGCAGAGCTGTCCTTCTAGACAGCATTCCTGAACCCTGAGAGCAGGTTGTGAAGCCAAAGGCCTCTGGGTCCACAGAGGGAACCTCCAGCTCAGCCCCACATTAGACGCTCTGGAGCGCCCAGAATTCCCCAACAACCTGCTCCCTCCCCTACTGCTAAAGCCGTGCAGCCCTTCTGAGTTCTCTGGTGTTCACAGATGGACACCAGCCACAGACTGGTGGGAAATGACCACCATGGGTCCTCCACTGGGGGGCAGTAGGAAGTAGTGGGGACTGTGGCACCCAACGCACAAACCAGCCAGGCCACTCAGGGGTCTGGATCTAGAATAGCCATGTCTTCTGATTCCTCCAGGAGAGCCCTGAATAACCCGAACACAGCCATGCCTTGCAACCTGTGGTTCTGACTATGGGCTATCAGCTAGTTCCTCCTCCTTGCATTCTGTGACATTTCCATCAGGGTTGAGGGCTGGAGAGAGAAAAACTTACCAGGAGCTCTGCCGGGGACAGGCAGTTGGCCGTGTACTCGCTGCCAGCCATGCAGCAGCCCCATTGGCAGTGCTATGGCCTGACTTTAAGAGGCTCCTCAGAGAGGGGGCCTCAAACACCCCAGTCTTTTATCACACATTCTCAGCCAGTGTGGGTGGACAGCGGCACAGATTGGGCATCCCTTCTCCCCGTGGTTGTCCTTAGGGCTGCTCTTAATAGTAAGAGGGGGCTGTCCCTCTCCTTCCCAGAAGTCCCCACACACCTCTCAGCTGGGTGTGGCATGTAACTTGGCTACTGGAATATGAGCGGAAGCAGTGTGCCCACCCGCCCCGTGCCGCATCCCAGTGGCTGGGGTCCCCAGGGACAGTGACAGGCTGGTCATCAGCACATGGTGTGACTGCTGTGCTTAGCCTTTAGATGTGGGCTTGTCTGTTACTGAACAGAGCCCAGACTGTCCTGATTCACAGACCCCTGAGACTATCTTTAGGGAGATACCTGTGCCTTCCTTCTAGCAGAATCTTCCTCGATTCCGTGGTTGTTACAGAAGCACGGGAAGCCCTCTTCCTGGATCCTATAACCTTTCCCAAACTGTCTGGGTCATAGATGGGGGTAAAATGTTTGTTGAATAATAATGACATTGTCTTCACTCAATGTCATCCCCAGGGCTGGGACCAGCCCCTACTGCACATATGGCACTAAAACTAAATCCCAAACACCCCATCTGGACCTGCCGGGTCCCTGCCAACTTCCTCAACTTCACAGTCTCCCTGCCTCACCTAGGGTGCCACCCTGGCCCCTGCACACCCATCTGGCAGTCCCAGGGCCTAAGCACGGGCTGCCCCTCCCTCTGGAACATTCTTTCTCAGTGGTTTCAGCTCACGTTTCAGGCCTCTGCCCAAATGTCCCCTCAGAGCATGCACCTCGATCCCATTTCAAGTTGCGTCTGACCCACATCATTCTTTTCTAACTTTTTATTTGGAAACCATTTAAAATTTACAGAAAAGTTGCAGAAATGAGAATGGGACAAAGAACACCGGCATAGACCTCAGTTACTATTAACTTTTTATTGTTATGTATTATTGACTCTCCTTTTGTCTCTCAGACACACACAGTTTGAGGGTAAGTTGCAGGCCTCGAGGAATTTCCCAAAAGTAGGGCACGCTCTTACGTGGCCATGATTCAGTTCCCACTTCAGTACATTTAACACTGATGCCATGCTTTTCTCTCATCTGCCACTCATATACCATGTCCTTCATAGCGTTTCTTTCCCCTCCAACCCTCGATCCGATCCAGTGCCAGGTGTTGTTTTTGGTCACCTTTAGTCTAAAGCAGTGCCCACACCTTTTTTTTCTTTTATTGTAGTGGCATTTTTGAAAAACAGAGTTTTTTTGTGGAACACCCCTCACGTGGCTCTGTCTGAGTTTCCTCCTGTTTGGGTTCGGGTTGTATCTCTCCAGCTGGGTGTGAGTGACGTGAGGGACGTGGCCTTCTCAGGGCACCGCGTGGAGGCCCGGGCCCACCTGCCCTCTGCAGTGTGGGTAAACTTGGTCACCCACCAAAGTGCTGCCCCTGTAACGTTTTGCCTCCTTGCATCTAACCCGCAGTCTGTTAGAGGACTCTGTTAGAGCACGCGAACTCCCTGCTCCTTGAACAAGTTTCCACTGGATTTAGTATCTGTAGATGACTCCCGCCTTACAAAGGCAGCGAAATGCTGATTTTCAACCTAAGCCTCCCTCCTCATTTGCCAGCTAACAGAACCCTCAGCTTTCTCCTGTAAAAAAGAGCCTCCCTCCTCCCCTGTTTATTTATCCGTTATTATAAGGATGGATCATGAATTCCTATTTTTCAGTGGCTCATAATCATTACTTTCCTTAGCTATTTTGGTGCTCGATTTGTCTCAGATTCAGCCAGTGGGAGCCCCCACAAGCTGACTCCTGTAACCTTTGTCACGCCATCATCATTTCTTCTTTTTTTGAGTACTTTTTTGACATGCAATGAACAGTCCAGGCTTATATTGTATCAACCCTGTCCCGACTTTGGAATCAGCTATATTCTGAGGAGCTGAATTCCTTTTCCTGGGCTGTGACATTAGAGACCAAGGTCTGAGCGCTGGAGGTGCTCCCAGCTCCCAGTGGCCAGCTTCAAATCTCTCTCATCAGACAGTGCCAGAAACACATCATGGGCAACATATTCAAAACCTGACATATACGAACAGGCACCACACTGTTCTCCCTCATATTCTCCATCATGGTTTTCGTAGGATGCTCTCAAATGATCTGGTTTCCTAATCTGTCTACTTGTTTACCTGTCCCCTTGAGCCATCCCCTAGTTCCACAGAAGTAGGGATTGGCCTGTCTTGTCCTTCACAGTGGGCCCAGAGTGGAGGAGGCCTTTAAGGACTCTCTAATGAGCGGATGCACCTCTGTGGATGCCAAGAAGATTTGCCTGAGGTTATTGGGTTTGGAGTAAGGTTCCAAGGAACAAGCCATCTGGCTGGGCTGGGTGGTCTCAGCTCCTGCCAGCGGCAGATGAGCTTGCTTGGCAGCAGCTGTGTGTGCTTGCCTCCCAGCCACCTTCACCCCAGAGGGCCGGCCTACCTGGGGATGGAGTTTCCCGGGCCACACACCACACTGCAGGTGGGGCCCAGCACCTGAGTCCTCACAGCAGCCCTGCCCTTTGGGGAACCAGAGCCTCATTTTTCAGATCAGGAAACCAAGGTTCAGAGAGGCTCTGGCACTTCTGTGGAAAGAGGTTGTGGAGAAGATTCTGCCCAAGTGCTTTGGCTTCATGAACAACCAGGTGTCCCACACGCAGTGGGGCTGCTGTACCTTTGGCACCATCTGAGCCTTTTCACTTCACAGGTGGACACCTGAACACTGTTAATCCTCATTCAAGGTCTCAGCCCCACAGGGCTGCTGTGGGAGAGCCCCCACCATCTGGCTCAACTTGTTCCAATCCCAAGGGTTAAATATCCCCTGGGGCTGTCCTCTACCCCCGCCCCACTCCTTTCCTGCACCCATCAGGTCTGACTCCCACCAGCCTGGGCTCTGGCCCTCGCTCTGCCACTGCTCTATGTGACCTTTAACACAACCCGACCCCCAGCCTCAGTTTCCTTTTCTGTAGCTGGGGCTAAGTGTCCTTCCCCTTGCAGAGGGGTTCCCCCCCCCCAGAGTCCTGAGAATGAGCCCCATGGAGGTCCTGTCTCTGTCCCCCAAACTTTACTGGCTGTGTAACCAGCAGACACAAGAAAGGGGAGGGTAGCTCATTTTTCAAACAAAACGGTATCAGATGTGTGATTTGGTTAAAAAAAATATATATTTCTGGCAATGGCTTGAGCTTTGCTCAAGAGAACAGGGAGGGGGAGGAGGGGGAGGGTCCAAACCCATTCCAGTGGCTTAAAAAACCCCAGATAAGTGTGTGGTGATTAAGCGCGACCATTAGCTCTAATGGGCAGTAATTGGCGATGAGAAATAATTTTCTGGGGCACAACTGCCCCTGGTGCCCCCACGCCCCGGCCCAGTGGGGGGATGGCCAAGGGGCTGATTAACTCCTGGGTAGGAGGAAATGTCGGAGGCACAAAAAGTTTCCAGATTCAAGGGTAATTGGGAGAAGTTATTTCACTTTCCACATCAGGCTGATGAGGGGCCACCCACCTGCCACTGAGGGAAGGGCTGAGCTGAGCTGCTTCCTGCCCAGGAACGAAGGGGATGGTGTGGGGGGCAACCCAGGCCAAGGGGACGGGACGGGGGTGGGGTGGGGGCGTGCACCACTGGGCAACCTGGGCAACTGGGCAAGTCACTCGCCTGCAGGACATTGGTCCCTCACTGTCCCGCGAGGGCTGAGGATAAGAGCTACGTGGAGGACGATTGTGGGGCTGAGAGGAGGAGGATGCAGGCAGCGAGGGAAGGGCCCCAGCACGGTCAGCGGGGAGTGCGCCTCCGCACAAGGCCCCTGCGCCTGATCCCTCCCTCCAGACTTGCTTCCCCATCAACAGAGTCCCGAGCTTCCATCCTATAACTCACAGACAAACCCACAAGCAGGCAGCCCCAGCAGTCCAGGGGCTTCCCCCAGAACCACCCAACCCAAGGCCCGCACTGGTCTTAGGGCATCTTTATGGGATTCAGGGAAAGACGTCCCTCCCGGGTGGTGGGTGCAGCCTCCCTTCGGAGAGCTCGGTGTGTCCAGTGGGACTGGCTGAACTCCACAGCGCCCCTGTGTGTAGTGCCCAGCCTGCCCAGCTGTCCGCCATGGCCATGTGCTCACATCTCCACCTCCCACCTCCCCACTCCTCCCACTCAGCCTGACCCTAGAAGCGGATCTGGTCACTTCACATGGTGAAACACAAAGGCCCTGCCCACCTGCCCACTCTGTTTCCAAGGCCTGGCCTCTGTCCCTACCTGGGCCCCTCACTCCCCTCTTCCCCCATCCAAAGCGCAAATCCCTCATTCCCACCTCTCCCTCCATCTCTCTCTGTCTCTGTTTCTCCCTCCCTCCTTCTCTCTGTCTCTGTCTCTCTCCCTCTCTCTCCCTCTTGCTCTTCCTTCCTTTCTCTGCTCCCCCCACCCCACCCTGTCTCTCTTTCTCTCTGGAGTATGCATTTCATAATGACTCTGATCCAGGTGAGGGAGATGAACATGGTTCCTGCCCTGGTGAAGCTGATGTTCTAAGAGGGATCCAGGCAAGAGCCAACCAACCTATGAACCAGCTCATCTCAAAGGGGTATCAGCACCGAGAATAGAATGAAACATGCTCAAGGGAGGGGAGACAACTAAGGTGGGCGGTCAGAGAAGGCCTTGCTGAATAAGTGAATGAATGGATGAGTGAAGATCCAACTGGGGGCCCTTAAAACATAGACCCAAGGCCATCAGGGAGGGGATTTTGTTTAGCAGGAACCTTTCCCTCCCAGCTCAGGGAAAGGGCTGTAACACTCTACCAGGCATGGGACTGAGCTCCCCTTCACAGGAGGCGAACGGCCAGGGTGGGATGTTGCAGAGGGGAATCCTGCCATCTGCAGGCCAGGGCCTCAGCTCTGAAGTTGCAGGTATGGGCTGGGCCCTCAGGATATCTCCACCGTTGACCAGCTCTGTGACCACGGGCCTCTCTTGACCACAGTGCTATCCAATGAAAATGAGACTCAGGGTGTCACCACACTCATGGGATGGGTAGGGTGGGGGCCTACACAGGGCTGGCTGGTACAGAGATGTCTCCAATGACCATAGTTGCTGGCCTGTTTAAGGAGAAGTGAAATGTCTGCGGATGGCCTCCAGACTTCTCTGGGGTTGGGTGGGGGGGCGGCATTGCCACACAGAGCCTTCCTTTTGCACAGTGTCCCCAAAAGTCACGGTGACAGTGACAAGTGTGAGTACTCGTGCCCAGAATTGTTCTAAGCAGCTAGATATGTCTGTTTATTCTGTCCCCAACACCTCTGGGAGGCAGGGACTCTTATAGCATCAGAGACTAACATGGAATAACTAGTCCGTGCCTCTTCTGAGCCCAGGCACTTTGGCTTCTTCAGTGTAATATCACGCTCACTGTGGCGGTGAGGCAGCTCTCACTCTGTCAATATGCCCTCTCCACAGATGAGCAGACTGAGGCTCAGGTGCGTCACCCCCAGGGGCTCTGCGGAGCACAGTGGCCTGCAGGTGCGTCGGGTGGTGACCTGGCCCCGCACACACCTGCACAGAGGGCGCCTGCGCAGCAGCAGGAGCTGGCTGGGAGGCCGTGGGCTTTCAGCAGCTCATCGGCGGAACATTTGCATGTAATTTGGGAGCGGGTCACATGTGGGAGTCATCAGGCAGAGGAAAGGCTCAATCAGGGCCTAATCACTGTCTGTTTGGAGGGGTCTGGGCCCAAGTGAAAAATGAAAATGGGCCTATTTTGCTTGAGTGACAACCATCAACAGCCACCTTTGACCTCCACACTCAGGCTCAGGGTCTGCATGAGCTTTAAAACCCGATCACCAGGGGAGGCCCCTCCCCCAATCCCTGTGCTCCCTGGACCTGGGCTGGTAGAATTCATTCATTCATCCCTCCTGCTTTCATTCTTTCAACAACCCAGCATTAGGCAGCATGGCCCAGTAGTCAGGACCCTCTGGAGTGGACCTGGCACTTACCAGCTGACTGTGGAGCTTATCAGCCCGGTGACCTTGGGCAGGTGACTATCGGACGTCAGTGTTCTGTGGAAGGGGCGCACAGGACACTATGAGAACAGCATTCAGTAAAGGCCGGTGAGTGTTGGGGGTACCAGGGCACGACCAGGCTGTGGGCTGCAGCACTAGGGACTGCGCGGGGATCTCAGTTTGGGAAGGGGGCTCCTGAGTGTGAGGTGCAGCTGAGTCCCCATCCTATGGGGAAGGGGTTGGAGCTCAGCCCGGAAAGTACAGGGACAGCTTCCAGGTGGACAGGAAGGGGGGCCATGCAGGCTGGAGAGGCAGAGCTGGGAGACCTGAGGGAGGGCAGGAGCAAAGATGCCTCAAAGGGCTGTCCATTGGCAGTGGAGCTCAGCTGAGTCCCCGCTAGCTGGGGGCACAGAGTTCCTGCCCTTGGTTCACACCTGCACTGACGCACTCCATCCATCAGGCGTCCTCCAGAAATGGTCTCTCAGGCGTCCAAGGGCTTGTGAAGGTGCTAACGGGCCTAAGGTCCTTCCCTGACGACCTCCAGGGCTTGTCCAGGGGCAGACTCCACTGAATGAAGGAATGACGGACGGCCTGAATGAATGAAGGAACAGGTGAACAAACAAGGAACAGGACACGCTTCCTGCCCTCCCAGCTCAGATCCTTGGATGACCCATCTCTTCCTAGACGCCAGGACCTGGCCACTGCAGCAGGGAGACTACTCCGCCAGGACTAGCTCAGGGGGCGGGGCTGCCAACCACAGCCTGTTCGGGGTAGACTGGGCCCGACCCGGCTGGCGCCCTGCTGTGCGAGGCTGGAGTTCCAGGTCGGGCCCTTTCAGGCTTGAGGAATTGCTCTCGGGCTGCGGCGCGGGAGGGGCGCCCACTACATTAGCGCCTGCCTTGCTCCCTGATGGTGTTTATCGGGATGTGGAACGGGCCTCCAGGAAACCGTCTGGCAGCCCAGGCTTCAGCAAATGGATTGCCAATTAATCAGCATCTATTTATGAGAACGTTTAAACCATTATTAATGTAGTGTAAATACGGAACCGCTGGCGGCCCAGGGTGTGTGCGTGGGGGGCAATCTGCCTAGGAGGAGGCTGCCATCACATTCCTGGGGCCTGTTCCCACCCCACCCTCCTGGGCAGGGCCCCCACCCCCACCCCCAGGAGCCGCTGCTGCAGGTGACGGCTTCCTCCTGCTGGCCCCGAGCGGCAGGGCGGCCGCCAGTTGGGGTTCTGAGGCCTGAGACTGCTTCCCCACGTTGAAGTGTTTTCAACATGTTCTCACTTAAGACGCTGAGCAGCAATGTGAGGGTCAAGTCCCGTCACTCAGTCACTCGGCAGAGGTCTGGCAGCAGCCCCTGCCCCGTTGGCTGGGTACTTGTCCACCCTTGGGGAGCACTGGGCAGGTGTCCCTGCACTGCCCCCTTCCTCTCTTTCCCTCCTCTCCCTGCCCTGGACCCACCAAATGCATCCTGGCCTGAGTCTCCATCCTGGGAGGCAGCAGCAGGAGGTGGAAGGGTGGGGGAGAGTGGTCAAGTGCATTCCCAGCCCCTCTCTCACTGCAGGCCCAGCTCTCAGGCCTGGGGCAAACAGCTGCCCCTCCTTGGCATCCAGGCACCCCACCTTCTTCCCTCACCCTGTCTGTGCCTACTCTCCTCTTCAGAGACGCCAGCCTGCACTGTCGGCCTTCTCTCATACTCACATGGTCTGGGCCTCCAGTGCACGTAGGGCCAAGCTGGACCGGCCACTCTCGGAACTGGGTGTTGGGCCAGACCCCATGGGCCAGCCATGCCTGTGGACTGAAGCAGCCCCCAGGATCCCCTGCTTCATTAGGGTGGGACTTGAGCACCCATGATTTATCTTCCTCAGTATCACCTCGGTTGGCTTTTCTTTGCCATTTGCACCCATTTTACAGATGAGAGGCTGTGGCCATAGAGGCACAGCAAGCCAGGACCCCTTCCCAGCCCCCACCCCCAGCCTGTGTGACTGTGTCCTCAGGGAGGACTGAAGCACAGTTTGACCCTAACCTATGTGGCCACACAGGTCTGTGATTGGTGAGTTTTTACAAATGCTTCCCAGAGTTTCCCAATTTCTGTTTTATGAGGAGCTCTCCCTGCCTTCTTTCTCTCAGTATTTTGCATCAAGATAACTGCACATCTGAGAGCTGGGTGTCAAGAAGAGCTGTTAGCCCGAGAGGTTCCTCTGCACAAAAGGAAAAAAAGCTTGGCTTTGGTGCTGAATGTTATCAAATGTCATGGTGATTCCGAGGATATTCCCTGTTCTGGTTAGTTGAGGTGCTAGCTAACCAGGGCACTTAATGGGATGTTGAGAGCCAACGGCATGATTTTGGAGACACAGACAGGCCCTCCGAGGCACAACCTTCATGCTCTGAGTGGCGGGGAGCCATCCCTCCGGTACCCCACCTGGGAGTCATGGGGATGTCAGAAGCCCCTTCCCAGGACCGCTGCCCTGAGGCACTTCTGCCAGGCTCATGGTTTGTGTGTTGGTGGAGTATTTGCCAGATAGACCCTGTGCCCCTCCAGGGTGGGGACAGCGTCTTTACCACCTTCACATCCTGGTGCCTCGAGGAGACACTAAGAAGTGTTTGTTGACTAACTGACAAACCATTTGGAAAACTTCTGCTCAGAGCCGTTTTCCAACCTCCTCTCCTTTCTCCCTGGCCATCTGCTCAGCCAGCCTCCACCCGTGCACTTCACCAGCCCCCAGAGCAGGCCCAGGGCTCGGAAGCCTGAGAGGACCAAGGGGCCAAGACTGGCTGCTCCTCACAGAGAACCTGTACACCCACAGAACCTGTCTGTCCCACCCACTATGGCAGTAACATGGGTCCCTAGGGGCAGGGTCTCACCCATGGTCACTCAGTACCCCAGAAGCTGAGGCTTCTGATGTCCTGAGGCCCCCAAGCTGGTCTGCTCCGGACCCTGAACCCTGGCCCAGCCGCACAGGCATGCTGGGAGGGGAGAGAACAAAGAGACAGCATGTGCCCCTATTTTCTGGCCCCGCTCCCCCGCCCCCCATTAGCTGAGCGAGGATTGTTTATATTACAGCAGGAATTATTCCAGCCCTAATCAGAGGCCCTGCGAGGTTTCGGCATTCGAGGTATTTCTTTACCCAAGGACACTCTCCAATCCTATAATTTCCATTTCCCCAGACGCCCCTGATTGAAAGCAAACATTTTATATTTGGAAAGGAAAAGGGCCATGTGCTATTCATAGCCCAGCCAGGCTGTCCGAGCCGGGCGAGGGGGGCGGGCTCGGTGGGATGGACAGATCCGAGAGGGCAGAAGGGGCGTGGGCTGGGTCCCTGGGGTTGAGGGGGTGGGCAGACCCCAGAGCACCATGCCATGCGGAGACTGAGAATGTGGGCAGATGGGGGTGCAGCATGAGCCCCTTCTTCCTCCTCCCACTCCTCACTGCCTCTCCAGGTAGCTCCCACTGTTTTTTCCAGGTGAGGACGTAGATACCCCCCCATCTCGGGATGGGGCTGAATACAGTATTAATACTGTAATTCTGTATGGTTGTGGGGTCCCTGGTCTCCATCTTGGGCCTATCCAAGGTCCCAGGACCGGCTCCTACCTCTCTTCCAGGCGCTGCACACCCCTTCCAGGTTACTCACCCGCCATTGCTCCAGAGCCTCTCAGGGGCCAAGAGGTATACCAAGGCCACTGCTAGCCACCAGACCTGGTCTCCATCCTCACCTTTCTCCCCTGACATGGGGTCTCCAGTCTTGCTCTGTCTCAGAGGTCCAGGCAAGGATCATGTGTCCTTTACTGGGGGGCCAGAGTCTCCCGTACGTAGCTGATGTGTAACCAGCCCTTTCTGCATGCCATACACTGCTAAGCCTTTTCTAAGATGCCTCTGTAAATCCTTTGAAGTAGACATTATTGTTATTCCATTTTATGGATAAAGAAACCAAGGCTTGAAGAGCTTAAGTAAAGTTGCCATGGTCCCGTTTCTGTTTTCTTGCATCTCAGTGTCTCAGTGCTTGCTTCTTAAGGCCAGTGAGATAAACTGAGGCAACGCGTGTCCTGGTCACAACCCATCTGGTACATACTAAGTGATATGCCCTTGATTCTTATTTGAATGAATGAATCCCAGCGCAACAGGGATGTGCAGGGAAACATTAAGTTTTGCTCGGTATAAATCTGTATTGTTGAATGAGAGAGAATTTTTTTCTTAAAATTTAATTTTCATTTTTATCAAAGTAATCCATGCTTAGTTTTGTTAGCTGTTTTATATCAAGTATAATTGAGGTACAATGAAATGCATATAAAGAGTGTAAAAAGTGATCACTTTTTGAAACAGCTTTATTGAGATATAGTTCACATACCATACAATTCACCTAATTAAAGTGTACCACTCAATGGTTCTTGGCATATTACATTATTGTTTTCAATTGTGGTGAAATGTATACAACATAAAATTTTCAATTTTAACCATTTTAAGCACACAATTCAGTGGCATTACTTATACTCACAATGTTGTGAAACCAAACAGAAACTCTGTCTCCATTAAACAATAACTCCACATTCCCCACCCACCTCAGCACCCTGGCACTCTCTAATCTACTTCCTGTCTCTATGAATTTTCCTATTCTAGATATTTCATATAAGTAGAATCATACAATATTGTCCTTCTGTGTCTGGCTTATTTCATTTATCCTAATGTTTTCAAGGTTCATCCGTGTTGTAGTATGTGTGAGTATTTCCTTCTTTTTTAAGGGTGAATAACATTTTATTGTCTGTGTATACCACATTTTGTTTATCCATTCATCTGTTGGTGGAAACTTGGGTTGTTTCCCTATGAACATTGGTGTACAAATACCTGTTCAAGTCCTTGTTTTCAATTCTTTTAGGTATACAGCTAGAAGTGAAATTTCTGGGCCATATGGTAATCCTACGTTTAATTTTTTAAGGAGCCACCAAACTTTTTCCAAGTGACTACACCATTTTATATTACCACCAGGAATGTTGAAGGGTTTCAATTTCTCCACATCCTCACCAACACTTGTTATTTTCCATTTGTTGATTATAAGCATCCTAGTAAGTGTAAAGCAGCGGTATCTCATTCTGGTTTTGATGTGCATTCCTTAATGACTAATGATGTTAAGAATCTTTTCATGTGCTTGTTGGTCACTTGTATATCTTCATTGGAGAAATGTCTATTCAAATAGTTTACCTATTTGAATAATTGGGTTGTTTGTTGTTTTGTTGTTGAGCTGTAGGAGTTCTTTATATATTCTGGATATTAAACCCTTATCAGTTATATGATTTGCAATACTTTCTTCCATTCTGCAGGTCGTCTTTTCACTTTCTTGATGAATTTGACATGTTTCAACACATCTATCTATCTATCTAATCTATCTCCATGGAACCCTCACTACAATCAAAATGCTGAACATGTACATCACTCTCAAAAGTTTGCCATAATCAGCTTTTTTTCACTCAGCATAATTACGTGGAAATTTATTCACCTTGTTGTGTGTATCAATACTCCATTCCTTTTTATTGCTGAGCAGTATTCCATGTAATGAATATACCACAGCACAGTTTGTTTAGCCAGTCATTCATTGAAGGACATCTGATCTGGGTTGGTTCTAATCTGGAGCTTTTATTTTTGGTTATTAAAGCTGCTCTGAACATTCAGATGCAAGTCTTTATGTGGACTTAGGTTTTTATTTCTCTTGGGTAAATACCTAGGAGTGGAATTGCTGGGTCATATGCTAATTCTATGTTCAGTTCTTTGAGGAACCACTAAGCTCTCTACCAAAGCAGTCACACCATTTTACATTCCCGCCAGCAGTATATGAGGGTTCCAATTCCTCTACATCCCTGCTAACACTTGCTACTTTGTCCTTTTGGTTATAACCATTCTAGTGAGTGTGAAGTGTTACCTCATGGTTTTCATTGGCATTTCCCTGATGGCTAATGATGGCAAGCACCCTTTTATATTCTTATTGGTTATTTGTATGTCTGCCTTGGAGAACTGTCTATTCAGATGCTTTGCCCATTTTTAAATTGGGTTATTTGGTTTTTTATTACTGAGTAGTAATAGTTCTTTATGTGTTCTGGATACAATTCCTTTATAGGATTTGCAAGTATTTTACCCAACTTTCTGGTTGTCTTTTTAGTTTCTTGATAGTGTTCTTTGAAGGATAAAAAGTTTTAATTTTGATGATATCTAGTCTATCTTTTTCTTTTGTTGCTTACTCTTTTGGTGTCGTATCTTAGAAACCATTTCCTAATTCAAGGTTTTGAAGATTTACACTGATGTTTTCTTCTGAGACATACAGTTTTAGCTCTTACATTCAGACCTTTGATCCATTTTGAGTTAGTTTTTGTATATGGTGTGAAGTAGGGATCCAACTTTATTCTTTGGCACATGGATCTACAGTTGCAGAAGCACCGTTTGTTAAAAAGACTATTCTTTATCCATTGAATCATCTTACAGAAAATCAATTGACTGTAAATGTGAGGGTTCATGTCCAGATTCTCAGTTCTATTCCCTTGATCTTCATGTCTTTCCTATGTCAGCACTACACTGTCTTGATTACTATAGTTTTGTAGTAAGTTTTGAAATGGGGAAAGGTGGGTCCTTCAACTTTGGTCTTTTTCAAGATTATTGGGGCTATTCTGGGTCCTTTAAATTTCTATATGAATTTTAGGATCAGCTTGTCAATTTCTGAAAAGGACTCAGCTAGGATTTTGGTAGGGATTGTGTTGAACCTATGGATCATTTTGGGTAGTATTAGCATTGTAACAATATTAAGTCTTTCAATCCATAAACATGGGTTAGGTGAAAAACATGTCTTTCCATTTATTTAGGTCTTCTTTAATTTCTTTCTTTAGTAATTTTCAGTTTTCAGAGTAAAATTTTACACTACTTTTGTTAAACTTATTCTTAAGTATTTTATTCTTTTTGATGTTATTACAAACAGAATTGTTTAGAAATATTAAATTTTTATATATTGATCTTGTATTCATCAACCTTGATGAACTTGTTTATTAGTTCTAATGGATTAGCTCTTTTTCAAATGTTTGGTAGAATTTACCAGTGAAACAATTTGGTCTTCGATTTATTTTTGTGAAGTTTTTTGATTACTAAGTCAATGTCTTTATTTGTATAGGTCTATTCAGATTTTCTATTTCTTCGTCTTTTTCTTTTTCTTTTTTATTGACATATAATTGACATTATATTAGTTTTGAGGTGATTTGATATTTGATAATGATTTGGTATTTGTATATTATGGTGAAATGATCACCACAATAAGTCTATTTCTTCTTGAGTCAGTTTTACTTGGTCTTCTTTTAGGAATTTGTTCATTTCATCTAAGTTATCTAATTTGTGACATACAGTTGTTCATAGTATTCTCTTATAATTATTTTTATTTCTGTAAGGTCAGTAGTTATGTACTGTCTTTCATTTCTGATTTTAGTAATTTTAGAATTTTCTTTTTTTTTTTCCCCCTTATCAGTCTAGCTTAAGGTCTGTCAGTTTAGTGAGACTTTTCTGAGAACCAACACTTGGTTTAGTTTGATTTTCTCTATTGTTTTTCTATTCTCTATTTCATTAATTTCCACTGTAATATTTATTTTATCACTGCTGCTTGCTTTGAGTTCAGTTTGCACTTCTTATTTCTAGGTTCTTAAGGTGGAAAGTTGTTGATTTGAGCTTTCTTCTTCTTTCATGTAATTTACACCAATAAATTGCTCCCTAAGCACTACTTTAGCTGCATCCCAGAAATTTTCATATGTTATTTTTTATTTTTATTCATCTCAATGTATTTTCTAATTTCCTTTGTGATTTCTTCTTGACCCATTGGCATTTAGTAGTATGTTATTTAATTTCCACACATTTGTGAATGTCCCAAATTTCTTTCTGTTACTAACTTCCAATTTTACTCCATTGTGATGGGAGGTCATACTTCGTATGACATCAACCTTTTTAAATTAATTGAGGTTTGTTTTATAACCTACCATATGGTCTGTCCTGTAGAATGGTCCATGTATGCTTGAGAAAAAATTGTATATTCTGCTCCTGTTAGGTGTTCTATAGATATCAGTTAGGTCTAATTTGTGTATATTGTTATTCTAGTCTTCTTTTTTTTGTTGATCTTTTCCCTGGTTGTTCTATGCATTATTGAAAGTGCAGTATTGAAGTCTCTGATGATCATTGTTGAATTATCTATCTCTACCCTCAATTCTGTCAGCCTTTGCTTCACATATTTCAGGACTCTGTTGTTCAGTGCATATATGTTTATAATTGTTATAACTTCCTGATGGATTGACATTCATATCATTATGAAATGTCCCTCTTTGTCTCTAGTAAAAAAAATATTAAAGCTATTTTTTCTGATATTAGCATAACCATTCCAAGTTTCTTATGGTTGCTGTATGCATGATATATCTCTTTCCATCCTTTTACTTCCAACCTATTGTATCTCTGAATTGAGCATGTGTTTCTTAGAGCCAACATATAGTTGGATGATTTTTTTTATCCACTATGACAATCTCTGCCTTTTGATTGGATTGTTTAATCCATTCGCATTAATGTAATTATTAGCATAGTTGGATTTACATCTGCCAATTTACTTATTGTTTATTCTATATCTCTTTACTTCTTTTGTTCCTCTCTTCCTTCTTTACCTCTTTCTTTTGCATGAAGTGAATGTCTTCTAGAGTAACATTTTAATTCCCTTAATGACTCATTGTCTCTATATTTTTCTTAGTTATTTCTTTTGTGGTTTCTCTAGGACCTACCAAACATATATGAGTCTACTTCAGATTTCTACCAACTTGATTCCAGTGAGATATAGAAATGTTATTCCTAGATAGCTCTAACCTCTCTTCCCCCTTTTGTGCTGTTATTGTTATACATATTAGAACTATACATGTTACTAAACCAACAGTACACTGTTATGTTTGCTACTTTACATATAGTGAGATGCTGAGAAAAGAAAGGAGAAGTCTGTATTTACTGAGTTGTTATATTTACCTTATTATTTGCCATTTCTGCTTCTCTTTACTAATTCCTGTGGTTTCGAGTTACAATCTGGTGTCATTTTCTTTTTTAAAATAATTAATTAATTAATTAATTATCATTTTTGGCTGCATTGGGTCTTCATTGCTGTGCATGGGCTTTCTCTAGTTGCAGTGAGCAGGGGCTACTCTTCGTTGCAATGAGCTGACTTCTCATTGCAGTGGCTCCTCTTGTTGTGGAGCACAGGTTCTAGGTGTGCAGGCTTCAGTAGTTGTGGCACACGGTCTCAGTAGTTGTGGTGCATGAGCTTAGTTGCTCCACGGCATGTGGGATCTTCCCAGACCAGGGCTCGAACATGTGTCCCTTGCATTGGCTGGAGGATTCTTAACCACTGTGCCACCAGGGAAGTCCCCTGGTGTCATTTTCTTACTCCAATATAACTCAGCTCTTTTCCATCTCATTTGTGCTGTTATTGTCAAATATATGATATTTGTATCCCAACAAACTTGTATCCCCCATTTATATACAAGTTATTTCATACAGCTGCTTTTTAATATCAGTTAAGAGAAGAAAGAAAAATATGAATTTTTTTCTGGGATTTTTAACAATTACATAATTAACTTAAACAGGTTTTTTTATGTGGATTATAATTTTCATCTGTATTTATTTGCTTTCAGCCTAAAGAACTTCTTTTAACATTTCTTTTAAGTTGGGCTGCTAACAACAAATTATCTTTTTGTTTACCCAAGAATGTTTTTATTTCACTTTCATTTTTGAAAGATAGTTTTGCTGGATATAAGATTCATTTTCTCTTGTTGCTATCACGATTTTCTCTTTGCCTTTCAGCATTTTTACTATGATGTATCTGGGTGTGGATTTCTTTGTTATTATCCTAATTGGAATTTGTTGAGGTTCATGGATGTGTAGTTTAATGTTTTTCATCAGTTGGGAAGTTTGTCAACCATTATTTCTTCTAATATTATTTCTGCTTCTTTCTCTTCACCTCATAGTATTTAAAGGTGTCTCACATTTTTCTGAGGCTCTGTTCAATTTTCTTCCTTCTATTATCCCTTTTTTTTTTTTTGGATTCATTATCTCTACTGATCTATCTTTAAATTCACTGATTCTTTCTTTTGCCAGTTCAAATCTGGTTAAGCCCCTCTAATAAATTTTTCATTTCATTTATTATACTTTTCAACTCCAGAATTTTCATTTGGTTCTTTTTTAATAGTTTCTATGTGTGTTGATATTCTCTATTTGATGAAACATTGTCTTCATATCTTCCTTAACTTCTTGAAGCATGGTTTCCTTTAGGCTTTGAACATATTTATAATGGTGACCTTGAAGTCTTTGTCTATTAAATATGACATATGGACCCTTTTAGAAGCACTTTCTTCTTCTTTTTTTTCTGTATAAAAATGTCCCTGTTTCTTTGCATGTCATAATTTTTTTGTGGAAAACTGGATATTTTAGATAATATATTGTAGCAAGTTTGGATTGCTCTTTTTGTTGTTTTTTGTTTGTTTTGTGACTTGACTAGACTATTTTAGTGAATTTTACCTCCCCCACAGCATGAAGCCATTGCTGTTGCTCCTCTGGGGGCAGAACCTTGAGCATGTACAGAGTCACCCTGGGATGACAGTGGTTTTAGCAGGGCTCTTTTTGCCTATCATCTCTTTCCCTGAGTTCTCTATTAGTTTACCTTCTTCATTTGATATTACTCTCTAACCTTTAGGCACCACTAATTCCCAACTGATTGCTTTATAATTTTGGCAATGCCCTTGGGCATGTATTTCTCAGCAGTTTGATCCAGATAAATTTGGACAGAAGTAGATTTTGAGACCAGTCTTTGAGGTTTGTTTTGAACCCAGGGGGTGTCTTCTTACTGTATCTTTCCCTGGTTCTCTCTGGTGACATAGATGGCCTATGGTTTAGCTTGCTGTTCTTAATTAAGAGGAGCTATTATTTTTGAGAGCAACTTTAGACTTAAACTTCTCCATACTCTGTTTCAAATAATGTCAGTTCCTTTGTGGAGAGGTTTGGAGCTCTCTTTTCTTACAGACTACCTCTCCTCATGGACATAGTATCTAATCCACTCTTCTGGGCTCTGAATGGGGCAGTAGCCACTGGTCTTCATTACTTGTCTTTCTTGATCTGGAAACTCTGCCCTAAACTGGGGATGATTAGAACTCTAGTATTCTTGGCCTGCTGTGCCTAGGGTACAGCCTCTGTCCTATAGGTGCAAGGCTGGTGGGAAAACGGAGCTCCTGACCTCTCAGCCACACTCACCAGGAATTCTTCAACTTGGAATTTCAGGGGATTAGAAATCCTTGTGGCCTGCCCTTCTTAGTGAGGTATAGTAAGGCTTGGTTGAGAGCTGAAGGGAGAGGGAGCACCATCTTCTTGGCCATACTCACCTACAGTGGAGTGTCCCTCAAGCTGAGAGTGGAGAGGGAGAGAAGAAATGACTCAAATGAGCCATTCTTGATATTCTTACCAAGTTTTAGTATGTTTTCTTGAATGAATTTTTCCCCCTTGTTATATGCCCTTAGGACAATTTCCAGAGACTTTAAATGATTAGGGTTTTTTTAAATAACTATTGCCAGCTTTGTTTTTTCCTCTGGTGAGTGAATCCATGGAGTGCCTCATGCTGACATCCCACTATGACTTTTTAATGAACAGTCAAATTGTTTTCCAAAGTGCTTATACCATGTTACCTTCCCACCAGTCCTGGTTTCTCTGCATTCTCAATCAGTCTCTGGTCAGTCTTTTTAATTTAAGCCATTCTATTAGGTGTGTAACGGTATCTCCTTGTGTTTTTAACTTGCATTTTCTGATGACTAATGATGTTGGGCATCTTTTCATGAGCTTATTTGCCATTCATGTATATTCATTGGTAAAGTGCCTATTCAAAGATTTTGCCCATTTTAAAACTGGATTTACTTTTTATTGAATTTTGATAATTCCTTAATAATTATAGATATAAGTTCTTTACTGGATATATGTTTTGCAAAGGTTTTCTCCCAGTCTGTAGCTTGTCTTTTCATCTCTTAAGAGTGTCTGTTGCAAAGCAGATATTTTTACTTTTTATGATGTCCAAGTTATCAATTGTTCTTTTATGGATGGTGCTTTTGGTGTTGTAGCTAGTAAATCTTTGCCTAGCCCAAGTCACAAGGTTTTCTCCTGTGTTTTGTTCTAGAAGTTTTATAGTTTTGAGTTCTACATTTAAGTATATGATCCATTTTAGTTTAATTTCAGATATGAGTTTTGGACTGAAGTTCAATTTTTTTTTTCCCTTTTGATATCCAATTGTTTCAGCACCATTTGTTAAAAAGGCTATCCTTTCTTCACTGAATTGCCTTTGACCGTTGTTAAAGTCAGCTAACTGTACTTCTATATTTGGGAGAAATTGATTTCTGGACTCTATTCTGTTCCTTCAATGTATTTGATTATCTTTGTGCCAATACAACACTGTTCTGATTACTGTAGTTTTACGATGTCATGTAATCAGCTAGTGTTAGTCTTCCAACTTTGTTTTTCTTTTTATGACAAGTTTGGTTTTAGGTCTTTTTTATGTCTTCCATGTGTCTACTTAACTTTTTAAACATATAGACTATAATAACTCTTTGATATTCTTGTCTGCTAATTCTAATATCTGTGTCACTTCTGGGTCAGTTTTGATTCATTTTTCTCCTCATTGTAAGTTGTATGTTCTTACTTCTTTTCATGCCTGGTAATTTTATTGGTTGCCAGGCATTGTGGAATTTACCTAGTTGGGTGCTGAATAATTCATATTCCTGCAAATATTATTGAGCTTCATTCTGGAACGCAGTTAAATTACTTGGAAATAGTTTGATGATTTGAGGTCATGCTTTTAAGAATTATTAGGTGGTGCTGGAGCAGTGCTCAGTCTAGGGCAAATGATTCCCTGCTGAGAAGGCAAGATTTGTCTGTGTATTCTAACCAATGCCTTGTTAATCATGAAGTTTTCTAATCTGGTTGGTGGGAACAGGCACTGCTCCTGGTCCTGTGTGAGTACTGGGCTTCGTTGCCTATAATCCTTTCTGGTAGTTCTTTCTTCACCCTTGACTAGTTTCTCCCATGCAAGTGCTAATTCATACTCTGCTACATGCTTGGGGCGGGGTGGGGGGGTGGGGGTGTGGGGGTGTGGTCCTCTGTAGTTCTTTGGAGTTATCTCTCTGCAGGTCTTCACTCACTAATACTCTGCCCTACAGTTCTAGCTATCTATTCTCCCCAGACTCTCAGCTTTGTTTCTCAACTCAGTAAGACCACCAGACTCCATCTGGCTTCTTTCTCCTTGCACTGTGGCCTGGAAAATCTAAGGAGTAATTGTAAGGCTGACCTCCATTGTTTCCTGGCCTTTATAGATTACAGTCCACTGCCTGATGTCCAATATCTTGAAAAACCATTGTTTCAAATATCCTGTTTATTTTTTGTTTGTTTGTTTCAGATGAGAGGGTAAATCTGGACTATGTTACTCTTTATTGACCAGAAGCAGAAATCTTTTCATAACTTTATAAGTTTATTTTCATAAAGAATGATTGCCCCTGAAACTAACACAACATTGTGAATCAACTATGCTCTGATAAAAAATTTTTTTTAAAAAGAATGATTGCCTTGGAGGGATATGAAGGGTGGACTGGAAGACTAGGGTTTGAGGGGGTGGGATCATACTCAGAGATGAGTGTGGAAGCTGGCAAGAAGAGAAAGACCAGGAGGTACCAAGCAGGCACATTGGGGTTTTGACCTATGAGTCCTGGTCCAGGAAGTTGTCTGCTTTTGCAGCCACTGTCCCTGTCTTATAACCTAAGGTAGATGGAGGCTTGGCAAGAAAGGCTCTGCATGTGGGCTCTGGCCGCCTCTTCCTTGGGATAGAAGACCTAGTCTGTTTGTGTTCAGACAAAGCTCTATCCTGGGCAGATCTTCTCCCAGGTGTCTTTCAACATGCTGACCTGTAGGTAGGCAGGAACACCTTGAGGTCTAGCAGATAGTATGGCCATAGCCAGGTGTTACCAGCACACCTTAGCTGTCGTCTGAGGTCATCAGCACTATGTTAGTGGCTAGTAGTGACTCCTAATGCCTGTCCATACTGGAAGTTCTGGACTCATGGCCCTTGGTGCCTTGAGATGGCTCAGGTAAGCCCTTATTCCCTGGAGGGCTTGGAGCTGTGTTCTGGCTTCCCAAGAAAACAGCCAATGCATTCTTTTGACCCTAAAAGTCCATTCTAGGAATCTGTGCTCCAGCTGGATAGACTTGTTGACATGCACCAGACATATATACAAGGAGTTTCACTGTGCTGGTGCTATGAGGACAAAAGACTGGAAACAATTTCTGTTTTCCAATAGCAGGCTGGGTAAATAATTTATGTTCTGTCTACCCAATGGAATGCCATGTTACTGATGAAGAGAGAGAGGCAGATCCAAATACACTGATAGGGACTAGTGACCTAATACACTGTAAAGCATAAAGACAAGGTGAATAGAGATTTCAAAACATGCTGCTATAGAGGACACTGTCCTGCACCCACAAATCCCATTTTACACTCTCATATAAATTGAGGCGTGCATGAGAGTCACCTGTGTTTGTGTTCTTTAACTCAACACAATGATTCTGAGGTTCATCCATGTTGCTGCATGTATCAGCAGTACCTTCCTTTCTATCTCTGGGTAGTATTCCACTGTATGGGTGTATCACAGTCTGTTTATCCATTCTCTTTCTGGACATCTAGATTGTTTCCAATTTAACTAAATTATTAACAAAGTTTCTATGAACATTTCAATACAAATCTTTGGATGGATACATGATTTCATTTCTCCTTGATCAATATCTAGGAAGCTAGTGCTGAGTCATATGGTGAATATACTTTCAACTTTGTGAGAAACTGCCAAAATTTTCCCCAAAGTGGTCGTGTTATTTTACATTTCTACCAGCAATGTATGAGGTATGCAATTGCTCCACACCCTCACTTATATTTTGAATTGTCATTCTTTTTACTTTTAGCCCCTCTGGTGTGTGTGCAATGATGGTGTCTCATGTTGATTTTACAGTGGTAAGCACTTTTCATGTTCCTATTGACCACCTGTATATCTTCTTTTGTGACATATCTTTTCACGGCCATTTTTGTTGGGTTATTTGTCTTTTCACTGTTGAGTTGTGGGAGTTCTTTATATATTCTGGATACAAGTCCTGAGAGTGAAAGAGAGAGAGATGATAGATGATAGAAATCAGAAAGAAAAAAACTTTTTCTCTCATTAGATGACTTGTCTGTATATTTTCTTAGTGGTGTCATTTGATGAGGAAAAATCAGTTTTTAATTTTGATGAAGCCTCATTTATATATATATATATATATATATTTTTTTTTTTTTTTTTTAGCTAGTGCTTTCTGTGTCTTCTCTAAGAAAACTTTGCCTGCCTCAAGGTTGCAAAAATATTCTTTTATGTTTTCTTCAAGTTCTAGTTCTTTTCAGTTCCAGTTCTGTAGATACTCTTTGACAGGTTAAGGAAGTTTCCCTCTGTTTGTAGAATTTGTTAAGAGTTGGGTTATTTTCCTCCAAATCATGGGATTTGGATAGGTGTTGAATTTTTAAAGTGGTTTTTGTTTTTTGTGCATCTGTTGAGACGATCATACGATATTTTTTGCCTTCCTTCTGTTATTGTGGTAAATTATATTGATTTTTGAATATTAAACCAATCTTGCATTCCTGGTATTAACAAATGCATGCGTGCATGTGCACATACACACACAAACTTTTTTTCCTGAATTGATTTGCTAATATTTGTTAAGAATTTTGTATCCATATTTTTAAATGATGTTGGTCTATAATTTTATTTTCTTGTAATGTCCTTTCTTAGTTTTGTTACTAAGGTTATGCTAGCCCCATAGAATAATTGGAAAGTTTCTCCTGAAAGAGTTAGTGTAAGATTGGTACTATGTTTTTCTTAAATGTTTGATATAATGCATCAGTGAAACCATCTGAGCCTAAAGTTTTCTTTGTGGGGAAATTTCAAATTTTTAATAAGTGTAGGGCTATTTATGTTTACTCTGTGTGTGTGTGTGTGTGTGTGTATGTGTATGTGTGTGTGTTTGAGAGAGAGAGAGAGAGAGGATTTTGGCATTTTATGACTTAAGAAATTTGTTCATTTCATCTAAGTTGTCAAACCTATTGGCATAATGTTGTCCATAATATTCATTGATTATTCTTTTGTTGTCTTCAGGACCTGTAATTACATCTCCTCTTTGACCCATAATAATAATTTGTGTTTTCTCTCTTTTTACTTTTATTGACCTAGCTAGGGGTTTTATTAATTTTATTGATCTTTTCAAATAACCAACTTTTATTTCATTAATTGTCTCTACTGTTTGTTCTATTCATTGTTTGTCTGTTTCATTGAATTCTATTTTTATCTTTATTATTTCCCTTTTTATTCTATTTTGAGTTTAATTTGTTTTTTTTCTAAATGCTAAATATGGATACTTATATAATTGATTTGAGGCACTTCTTCTTTGATAATATAAACATTTAAAGCTATAAATTTCCCTTTAAGGACAACTTTTGCTTCATTCCACAAAGTTTTATATGTTCTGTTTTAATTTTCATTAGTTTAAAACATTTTCTTATTTACCCTGTGATTTCCTCTTTGACCTATAGGCTATTTAGAAGTGTATTGCTTTTAAAGATTAGAGGATTTTCTTATTACCTTATTGTTATGAATTTCTAATTTAACTCTGTAGTGGTATACTGTCTACAGAGTATGTCGAGAACAGACTGTATTATTTCAATCTTTTTTAATTGATTAAGACTTGTTTCGCTAAATTTCCATTGTACACTTAAAAATGCATATTCTCCAGACTGTGTTCTATAAATGTCAATTAGATTAACTTGGTTTATGATGTTGTTCAAATCATTTATATCCTTATTAAATTGTCTATTTTTAATCAGTTACTCAGAAAGGAAGGTTAAATCTACAACTATATCTGTTGATGTGTCTATTTCTCTTTAATTCTCTGTTTTCACTTCTCTGCATTTTGAGTCTCTGTTATTAGGTGCATTAATGCTTAGAATTACTATATCTTTCTGAAGAATCCACTCTTATCAATACAAATCAATTTTCTTTCTCTAATAAGACTTTTATATTTTCCCACACATTTACAATTTCTGTCATTTCATTTTTTCAAGTAAATATGGTTCCATCAGATATTTCTTTTCAATCCACAGAACTTTCTTTAACATTCCTAGTAGTTCAAATCTCTGGTGACAAATTCTCTCAGCTTTTGTTTGTATAAAAATACATTTATTTTTTCTTTATTATTAAGCAGTGTTTTTGCTGCTATAGAATTCTAGATTGGCAGGGTTGTTTTTTTTTTTTTCTTTCAGCATTCCATTGACATCATTCTATTGTCTTTTGACTTGCCTTGTTTCTGCTGATAACTCAGTGGTATTTTTATCTTTGTTATTCTATATTTAATTGTGTCTTTTTGTCTGACCACATGTAAGATTTTTCTTTTTAACTTTGCTTTTTCACAAATGGAATACGATAAGCCCTTGTGTGGGTTTTTTTTTTTCTTCTGCTTTTTCTGCTTGAGTTCTTTTGTGCTTCTTTCATCTGTAGGTCTATAGTTTTCACCCAATTTCAAAATTTTTCTGCCACTATTTTTTCAAATATTTTTCTTCCCCAGTCTTTCTCTCTTCTCTTGGAACTTCAACTGCATATATGTTAGACTGCCTGACATTTTTCCATACAATTCTGAGGCTCTGTTTATTTATTTTCTGTTTTTTTCCTCTGTATGCTTCAGTTGGATAGTTTCTATTGCCTTGTCTTCGAGTTTACTGATCTTTTCTCCTGCAGTGTCCAAATTGCTATTAAACCTATCTAGAGAATTTCACTTTGCAAATATTTTCTTTATCAGCTCTAGAAAATCCACATGATTCTTCTTTATAGTTTTATTTTTTCTGATGAAATTCCTACTTTGTTTTTCACTCTATCTTCTACTTTAAATTCACGGCCAGGATATAATAAATAATATGGTGTACTATAACAATCATTTAAAATTCTTGTCTCCTAATTCAACATGTTTTCCTGTGTCTGTTTCATTGGGAGTTTTTTTGTTTTGTTTTGTTTTTTTGCTCCTGGTTGTGAGTCCCTCTTCCTCCTTCTTTGCATGTCTAGGAATTTTTATTGTGTTTCAAACATTGTGAATGCTATACTGTTGAGATCCTGGATGTTGTTTTTCTTTAAAGAGTGTTGTTGACTGATTTTCTGACAGGCAGTCAATTTACTGGCTAATAAACTTGATCTTGGTGAAGTTTGTTTTTAAGTTTTTTAGGGTGGGTTTAGAGTAACCCTTCCCACTGGATAGGCAGAACTCCAATTTTCCTGAACATTGTACAACCTCCAGAATCTCCATTCAGCTCTCAACCACACAGTAGCCATTCTCTGTCTGCCCTGTCCCTGTGCACTTATAGGATGGATAAGTGGGTGGATAGGTGGATGGGTGTGTGAATGAATACATGGGCTGGTGGATGGATGAATGGATGGATAATTTAAAGTGAAGTCAGGGCAGGGCTAGGAAGAAAACAAAATGGAACAGTGGACCAGAGTGACAGATGGCCAGAGCCTTCTGAATGAAGAAGGAGCTGGACATGCAATTATTGGTGAGGGGTTTCCGGGGCAGAGGGACAGAGAAAACATGAGCAAAGGCCCTGAGATAGGAGCAAGGAACCACAAGAAGTGGCTGCAGCATGGGGGTGAGGGGAAAGATGGGAGGTGATAGAATTGATTGAGATCCAAAGCCTGGTGTGGTATGACATGCCCAGTGTTTAAAAATATGAAATAGGTGCCAAACTTGGAAAATTGGGATATTTCACATCAAAAGCTGGATTTTTTGTTCTTCTAAAGTTTGGCATTGCTGGTACCACCAGGCTCATAATCTGGAACTGAGAGGCACAGCCTTACTGCAGACTGGGCAAGAATCTCCCTCCCACCCCTTCCTGGGCCCAGTAAGCCCCTCAGCCCTTTAGTAAGGGGTGGGATCTGCACACCTAAGCCCCTCACCGCACCTGCACCTTGCCCTTCCCAGTCCCCACAGGACAGAGAGCTCTCACTGCTCCTGCACCCCTGACCCCAGCTCCGGCTCCAGCCTGTCCTCTGGGCCCTCTGCTTCTGCCTTCTTGCTGGCTGTCACTCCTCCTTCTCATGTCAACCCAGCTGTGCCTGGTCTGTGGGCTCCTCACCCCTGGAGGTGCCCCAGACAGACTGGCACAGAGGGGGAGAACTTCAGAAGGGGAGAGCTCCATCCTGCCCTGCAGTTTGCCCCCTCCCCAGTCCAGGAAAAGCCTGGCCTCCCATCCTTGGTGCGATGTAGCCCTCTGAGCCCCTCACCTGCCCCCTAGAGGCTTCTGATGCCATCTTCACTACATCCCCTCATTTCATCCTCATAACGACTTTGGCTCCCCTGTCTTAGAGAGGAGGGGCTGAGGCCTTGTGTGGGGCTGTGCTGTGCCCAGGCTTAGAACCAGCAAGGAGCCCCATGTGCCTGGAAGAGAGTGACTGGAGAGGTTGGATGGCTTGGTAGACATCAGGGAGGAGCCACCTCCCTCTGAACCACATGGGGGCCTGGATGGTTTGGATGAGGGAAAGACACAGTCTGGCTGGGGGAGAATGGAATGTGGGGGACAGATGGAGTGGAGGTAGGGAGAGGGTCAGATCCCAATTCCTTTTGGGGTCAGCTGAGGCAGATGAAGGAGAGTCCCATGTTTATTGCCTGTGTGTCCCTCACTTCATTCCCACTCAAAGGGTGTAGCCAAGACAGTCCTGTCTGGCCTGCTCCGACCCCTCTCAGACTCATACCCAAGCCCTCAGCGAGCCCTGCCTGCCTCCCTCCAGGCCCCGGGCGTTCTCAGCTCTTGGGCTGCATGCCAGACCCCCAGGAGCCGCTGTCCCATGAGGCAGGCGCTCAACTGCATCACCCCACACCAAAGCAAAGGCCTCCAACATCCTGCATCCCCAGCGGCCCATGAGCAAGTCATTAAGACCTAGCAGAACTTTATAAATGTGGCTTAAAGTTAAGTACATAAGAAAATCTCTGTAATTTCCCGCCAAGCAATGGAGATGTTGTCTGGTTCCTACAGGCCATAATTTTTGGGGAGAGAAATGTTTTTTTCCCCACAAATGATGGGAAGTCGGTGGTTACGGTTACGGCTGGCTGTTGACATTGGGAAGCTGTTCTGATGCCCAGAATCCCACCTACCTCAGCTAAATGGTATCTTTATGAAATTAGCAGAACGCGACTGCACCGAGGGGAGGCAAAAAAAAAAAGAGAAATGAACTTTCAAATTTTAAGTATAATTGGAAAACTGACCTTTGGAAAATATTTTCCCACCTCAGCCCCACGCTGGGGAAGAATGGGTGCTTTATGCTGAGGGTGAGCGGCGACCTTGAGGAATTAGCTGGTCTCTCTGGAGATGGAAGCAGAGTGGCGTGATGGGTTGTCGGGTCCCTCTGGGCATCCTTGGGTTACAGGGCTTGTGGTCACTGACCAAGGAGGGACCAGGAACGCCAAGGCCACCTGGGGCTGGGTGCATGGAGGAGCAGCTGAGGATGGGGCCCTACCCAAGAGCAGTTGGTGGGTCCAGCAGTGGAAAGTGCTCCTGCTGGCCTGGGCAGTTGGGGGGCTGCATGCCTGCTTCTTGCACCTCTGTCCACTGGCTCAGAAAATGTCAGAGAGGACTTGTTGGGGATGGTATGGATGGGAGTGACACCACATCCAGTTCTGGGCTGATGGAGCTGAGGTGCCACTGAGGCCTGCAGGTGGCAGGGAGAGGGAGGTACTGACTGGGCTTCCAGGACATGCCATGCTCCATGCTAGGTGCTGGGGGGTGCAGGGTGACTACAACAAAGCTCAGTTCCATCCAGCAACTTGACAAACATACATTCAAGCCTTGAATGTACAGTTACAGCCCCTCTGAGCCTCAGTTTTCTCATCTATAAAATGGGGGAAATAATGGGAGGAAGAAACAAGTGGTCAACTCGGGGAGCCCTGATGTCTCCCTTGTTGCTTAGGACATGCGGCCTGTGGCTGCACTGGCAGTTGAGCCTTGGCTTTCCAACTCACGGTTTTATCCTCCCTCCACTAGGACTGTCTCTGGGCAGATACTTTCCACATTGTGGCGGTTGCGCAGGCTGGGACAGAGCTTCTGGGACTCCTCTCTCCCAGTGACCTCTGTCCCTCTGCCCCCAAGTTGCTGACTCAGGCTCCTGATCCACCTGAGGATAGTCGTGCTTGTTCTGTGCTCAGGCCAGAGCCTGTATGAAGTATAAGAGTATGACTGCTGGGCTGTCAGGCCGGACCCTCCCTCAAATTCAATTTGGACGCTGCTTTGTTTCCAGATCTTGCAGTGATAGATCATTTGTTTGGGGTTTTCCCCATCAGCACACAAACCCAGGTGGTTCTGTACCCACCTGGGGCCTCCCTGGGCCTGGTCTGACCCCCTCCCCACAGTCAATGTTCACAGGCCTTGTTGCACACAGGGTCTGCTCCATGCCCTCTTCTGAGTGCTCTCCCTGTATAATCTACTCCGTCTTTTTACAGCCGTAGGAGGGAGGGATATGATTAGTCCCATCTTCCGATGAGGAACCCCCGCTAAGCGCCAACAGAGAATAAGGGGCAGATCCTGGCTGCCACCTGTGCGTTTAAGGTCAGTCCACCTCTCAGTCCCCCTGGGAGCTGGTATCTCCACCTTCTGCTAGCGGTAGATGCGAATAATGGGGGCGCAGCAGCAGCACCTATGTGACTTCAGCTGGTTGGTTTGCAAGGTGACTGGGGACAGGCAGTGGGAAGCAGATGGCAGGACCTCTCCCACACCCCAACAGGTTCTGGTCTCTTTCCCCTCCCTTTCAGGGAGTTGCCCTTCTAGCCTCAATGGAGAGTTCGCTCTCTCCTTCCCTGTAGCTGTACTGGCCAGTCCTCCAGATTCCTGGGCACAATAGTGACAATGACCTTCATTTATGCTGCTGACATGCCGGGAACCATTCCATTCCCTCCTCACAGCACCACATAGGTGCTATCATCACCCTGCTTACAGATAGGGAAACTGAGGCACACCCAGTCACATCTGAAGGCACAAGGCCCTGCTCCAGCCATCTTCCGACTGCCCCCAAAGCCCTGCCTGGGGAGCCGAGGAGAGGGACGCAGGGCAGGGCAGATTTGTCACGTGTTCTCCTTGGAAGAAAGGAGAGTTCACTAATTACCGTTCACTAATTACCACTCAAGCAATTTCCATAATTGCCTCAAGAAAGGGTTTTATCAGCCAAACGTGAACAGAAACAGCCTCAGGGAGAAAGGCTAAAGGATATGCTCAGGAAGCACAAACCAGTGGAAGTAAATCACCCCGGGCCGCGAGGAGTCCTGGAGCCTGGGTCCAGTCTACACCCCCTCCCCCTGCCGCCCCCAACTCCGTAGAAAGGGAAACCGAGGCCCAGCGAGGCAGGCGATCAGGTCAAGTGCACACGGAAAGTCCGTGCAAAACAGATGTGCACGTGTGGCTGGTCGTGCTGTGTAGCGTGGAAATCCATCGCAGGCACATTATGGGTCACTCTTGAAAGCCCTCCCAAAGACAGCGCACGTTTCCTTGAAGCTAATTGCTTTAGTTTGAGGTAATATTCATCACAGAAACACCAGCAGTAACCTTTGGTCTTGGCAAATTCTCCCCTCAATCACGTAACGTAAACAGCGATAAACGAGGGCTTTTTAAGGCTTTCTTCATAATGTGTTGCACATGCATTTGTTACTGAATCTGCGTGAGCTCCAAGCCCTGAAATCTGAGCGTGGCTGTGAGGTGAGCGGCTGGGCCGCCGGAGGTGGGGTCAGGGTTCCCAGGAGACAGTCAAGCCTGGCTGGCCTCCTCCCCCTGCTGCCCCCCTCCACCCTCCCCCTGCTTCCCTTCCTTCTCCTGGGCAGGTGGGCAGGCAGGGAGTGTCTCTAGTTGGTTGGTTTCTCTCTCTGCCTTTCCCTTATTCTGTTTCCCTGTCTCACCTCCCTCCCTTCTCCCCCAGCCTCAATCTCTCTCTCTCCACCCCCCTCATTCTCTCTTGTTTCTTTTCTTCTCTGATTCTCTTTCTATCACTCTCATTGTCTCCTCACTGCCTGTCTCTCTCGCCTTGTCCCTCTCTTTCCTTATCTGCCCAGGGCTGACTTCTGACCTCTGTCCCCCTTTGTCCATCTCCAGTCTCTCACCCTCCAACTCTGCCTCCTCCCTTGCACACGACCCCTCCCTCCCCGGGCACATGTCCTGTGAAGAGCGTGGTCCCACTTCTTCCCTTCTCAGCCCTGGTGGCTCAGAGGGGGCTTGACATGGACCCCTGGCCTGGGGTAGGGAGAGATTTCAGCAGTGGAGGATGAACAATGTATATTGGGGGGGAGCACAAGAAGGACTGCTGTCTTTTGGTGGGGGTGAAGAAATCAGGGTTGGCTACATGGAGGTAGTGACATCTGAGCAGTCTGGAAGGAGAATAGGCAGTGGCCGCAAGGAGACAGTAGGAGCAGAGGGACGATGGAGCAAGGAGCACAGGGGCTGAAATCAGGAGCAGCCCTTGGATTGGGATGGCTGGTGGGGGCAGGACAGGGAGGGTGGGCAGCTGTGGGATGTGGAGGGTGGGGAACAGGCCCTGCCTCGTGGGCGAAGAGGGCATTCCAAGGGCCCTAGGTAAGGGGCAGGGCATGGGAGGGAGGGTCAGTTCAGGCTATAGAATTTGGGGCAGCCCCATTGCTGGGCAAGAAAGGCGGGATGGCTGGCCAGGGTTCCAGGGACCTTGACGAGAGAGGCGGCTGGGGCAGGGGCCACCACAGGCCTGGACACCAGGGCCCAGCCCGGCCACCCCACTGTGAGCCCTCCCATGAGGACTTCCATCACCCGACCTTGTTTCCCTCCTGTCTGTTGGGGTGCTCGTGTGGAATAATTGGGAGGGCTCATGGCATTGTGGACAGGAACGTGCCCTGGCATTGGCCTAGACACACATCACCCCAGTGACTGCCACACACCCCCAGACATACACTTGCTCCCTGCAGTCATGACAACCAGAGGCTGGCTGCTGGTATCCCCATAATTTCAAGACTTGGAAACTGAGGCACACAGAGGTTCAACAACTGGTCCAGTGTGATGAAGCCAGAAGACACAGGGCCAGGACAAGAGCCTCACCCTGGAGCCCACACCCCTGCACTGTCGCCCCGTGAGTGTGGTCCTGGGGGGCACAGAGCCCAGACCCAGTGGTACACCCTTCTTTTCCTAGCCCCTTTGTCTCCAGTGCCCTCATGCAAAACAGGGTGAGTGGGGGCAGAACTGGACCCCAACCTATCACCTGGCCCCCAGTGCCCCACTTCCCATCCCAAATGATTCCTGAAGCAACCCACCCACAGGTGGGCAAATGGGCCCCCTGCCTACTCCCTGAGAGAGAGCACATGTGGATGGAGGAGACACATCAATGGAGCTGGGCTGGTCAAGAGGCAGAAGGGGCAAGCAGGGGATAGAGCAGAGCGGAGAAGAGCAGTCTATGTGAAAACAGGAACTGCCCTGGGCCAGTCAAGCCCAGATCTCACTGACCCCCAGAGTGGATGTTCAGAGCCCCAGCAGGGACCAGCAGCCAAGACCAAATCACAGGGATGAATCATTCAATGCCTCCCGTCCTTCGTTCACTGAAAGATATTTAACATTTAAAAATTGATTGTTGTTTAAAAAAAAAAAATAATGAGTGATTCAGAGTTAAAGGCTTCGGCTCCCCAATGAAAATTTTCAGAAAAACACACGACGCTGCTTCCCCTGGGATGTCCCCTGGACTTCCCTTGTCCTATGGAATCCGTCTCCTCAGATGGCAGCTTGCCTGCCTGCTTGTCTGCAAGCCACGCTTTTCATCACCCACGCCTCAGGCAGCTCTTCACACCAGCAAGGAGTAAATGTTCATCACGCCTGCCAGGGCCCTGCAGTCTGGGCTGGAATCCAGACTACAGGAGCACGTGTCAGGGAGAGGGACTGGGGATGCCATGAAATGCCACAGGACTGTATTAAAAGTCCATCATCTTCCCCCAAACCTGCCTGCCTAAGCCATAGACCTTGGGGTCATCCTCCACCTTTTCTTCACCTATCATCCCCCATCTGTCCTCGGGCACCCCTCCCCCCGGCCACCCCCACGACCCACTCCCCACAGGGCCTTAGTTCAAGTTCGACCATCCCTCCATGGCTCAGAGCCTCCTGGGCCCTGCCTCTCAGAGAGAAGCCAACCCCACAATGTCCCGAAGCCCCTGCCTGCTCTGACCTCTGCGATGTTGTCTGGTTTCACCTCTCCCAGGTCTATCCCTGAATGTTACCTTCTCAGGGGACCCTGCTTTGTTTTTTTATAGTACCCCTCCTCCTCATTTCTAGAGTCACTGTCTGTCCCCAGAGCTGGACGTGGGTCCCGAGGATGGGAATCTTACCTGCGGGGCTCGGCCAGTGTCTGTGGAGAAAGTGAGCCTGTCAGCCTCATTCCCATGCTCACTCCCTACTGTGGACCCGGGCCTGTTCCAGAGGAGGAGCCCAGATAGGAAGGTGGGAGCAGGCTCGGGGTGCTGCAGGGGACCCGGAGGGGGGGAGGACCCTGGAAGGCGGCGTCAGGGAAGGATGGAAAAGGTCGGTCTGTGTGTGGGTAGTTGGGCTGCAGACCCAGGTTCCAGGAGCCAGAGCCCCGGCTACGGGGCAGAGGGGTAGCTGGAGATCTGCGCTTTCACCTGAGGGCCCTTCCCATGGACACCTCTGGCCCCCAGATGTCCCATGCCCCTTAGGGAAGCCACACCCTTCTTGCTGGGCTCTGGAATTGTCCAGCTCCAGGCTGCTCCAGGCAGGGAACAAGAAGGCCTCAGCAGGCCTCATGCTGCTCAAGTATCAAGCAAATTGAAAATCGAGGCAAGTTAAAGTAAAAGGCCATTTTCCTGTAGTACTCAGTGGAGGCAGACCTGAAAGTGATTTCCTGAAGGGTCCAAGACCCAGGAACTGCCATCCCTTATCCATCGTCCCTCATCCCTTATCACTGGAACATAAGCAGACTTTGGGTGCCGCCTCGCCAGGGGGCTCCCTGAGGACCCCTGGCCTCCCACCTGGCCTCCAAAGTGCTTTTGTCTGTGGGGAAGTTCCTGCAGACACCCGTCCCTTTCAGAGGTCACTTTCTCCACACTGACCTTCAACCTTTGACCTCCCACTTGGATCCAGCATCACCCTCCTCTTCAGACAGTGGGGGTGTTTCCCCTATACCCCCAACCAAGGCAGAGACCACCGCTATTTCCTTCGAGAAATCTGTAACTCAGCGCCTGCCGCCCATGACCACTAGACAGAACCCTCTGGGGTCAGGCCATGTGCCCTTAGCATCCGTCCTCTTGGGGCCTCAGCTTTTCATCTGTAAGGTGGTCATAAATTCCCCCAGGAATTTATGTGTGTTGGGGGGCCTGAGTGAAATGCAGCTGACAGAATGCCTGGCACAAGCGTGTACAATGGGTGTGAGTGGGGAAGACAGTGGTGACGTGTGCATGTGTGTGAGTGTACATGTATATATGTGTTTTGTATACGTGTGCTTATATTATGTATGTGTGTATATTTGTATATATCTGTGTGTCTATGAATATATGTGTATACATGTATGCAAGTGTGTATGCATGTGTACATACGTGTGTGCGTGTATTCATGTGTTCTCATCACTGGCTTTATCACACTAACCCTATGGATTTTCATTCCTAGACCCACATTTGTCTCAGACGTTTACCCAGGGCTTGGCTGCCATTAGCCAAAGCCAAAGGACATTGGAGTCTCTGCCTGGGCCTCTGTTCTGAGCTGGCCAGGACACCAAGGGCCTCTATCATTTTTCAGAGTGCTCTCATTTCACACAGGTCTCAGAGGGGACAAGGAGGGGGTGTGAGGACAGCCTTGTTGAGACAGAAGGAGCTGAAGGAGGCCAGGGGAATGGAAGATGATGTTCAGTGGACACACTGCTCAGAGGACCAGGAGGCAATAAGAGACACAGATGAAACTTAAAAATGCAGGGCTGAGAAGAAAAAGTAAAAACCCAAATTAAAAACTTCCATGCACAAAACAATGTGTGTTCAAAGAATAAATCCTGGACAAAAAGCAACACCAAACACATCAGAGTGGGCCTCTGGGGCAGAAACAAGAAGCAGTCAAAACCAGCCCATGCTGGCAAGTCCTCATGAACTGAGGGCTCTGGTTAACTCACCACAATTTATGCACAAAAGACACAAACCTGCAAAACACTGTCAAAGTGGGTCTTGAGAGTATCACTCAGCGCTTGAGTTTCCTGGGGCTTCTGGAAGTTTCCCACTTGGCTGTATGAGGGAGGATTTGATCTGTGCAGTGAGGAAGGCTTCCAGACTGAGTTCCTGTCCGCTCATCCCCACCAGGAATCCCGGCTCTGGGAACAACACTGTGGGATCAGTGAAGGCCTCTGGGGCCTGCTCTGTGAGCCGCCACCCCATCCCTGGCCCGGCAGTGGGGAGGGCGGAGAGTCAAGAGCTCCAGCATCTGTCGCACATTAGGAGCCGTCTGCCTGGTGGGCGGGGAAGGAAATGCCGCCTCCTGGTCCCACCTGCCCCCCTGCGGCCCACCTTCCCTCCTCTGACAGCCCCAGACCAGGGCCTGGACACTTGGCTCCACCTGCCTGCTTGCTGCCCAGGAGGCCAAGGCTGGAGCAGAAATAGCCCAAGGTGGCAGGCCCAGTGGCACGGCCACTGTCTGCCCTGGACAAGGGCCTGGGGCTTGTAGGGTTAACCCAGGGGAGGGCAGGAGGGTAACAGATGACTAACACCAACCCACACCATACACATGTACAAACACCACACCACACATATATACACACACACCACACATGTACACAAACATACACACACACCACACACATGTATATAAACAGGCACACACACCATACTTCCCCCACATATACACACATGTACACAAGTGCATATATACACACAGACACATATGTATACACATACCATATACTCACACACACATACACACTACACACACATACATACACCGCACACATATACACTACACATATATACACACCACACACATGTATATACACATACACAACACACACCATATATATGGATATACCACACACATACACACACACCATACATACCACACACATGTGCACGCATGCACACACACACAGTCACACACATGCATGCACACACACACTCATACACAAAGTACTGAGCCTCCACACTGCCCCAGGCCCTGGCAAGCTGTCCTCAGCCCTCACAATGGCCCTGGGGCTTTATGGCCAGAACTCAGCCTGTTGGACAGGGAGGCCTGGCTGCGGTCATGCCCTGGCTCCTTGGTGACTGTGGACAATGGCCTCTGACCCTCTGCTCCAACTCAGCCAACTCCCTCCTTCTACAGGTTCAGAAACTGAGCTCCAGGGAGAGGAGGAGACTTACGTGGGACAACCCAGCTAGCACGTGATAGTATGGGGGTCCCAACCCTGCCAGACTCACAGGCCTCTCTTGGCCTCTGGTGCTAAAGGATTGCCCATTTGCCTGCCACACAATGATTTATTTGCTCTTTTTACTTAAAAGCGTCCCTTAGCCGTCTCCTCCTCCAAGAAGCTTTCCTTGGGCTTTCCCCACAGCTCACCCCAGGCTAAGCTGGTGCCCCTGGAACTCACAGAGGACACACACAGCTGTCTTCCCTTCCTCCCTGAGGATCTCTGGGACAGAGTCTGTCCCAGAGATCATGTCTGTGTCCAGCGTGCAGCTGGTATCAAGAGCAGATGGGGAAGGTGTGCTCAGATGAGTAAGTGACCAAACGGGGGAATGTCTCAATGTCCTTTTATTTATTCAACAAGCAGGCAAATGCACCTGACCTCCCATGCTCCAAATTGTAGTGGGCCTGTCGGTCCCTCCCACCCTGGAACCCTGCACCATCAGTTCACACCCCACATCAGCATCTGCAGGGCCGGGGCAGGGGGCACTGCCCCAAAGCTGCTGGAATCCACTTGGCCTGCATATATGGAGGATGGGGAGCGTCCAGGAATTTGCATCTTTCAGGACTTATCAGACCTTTGCCAGTGACCAAGGTGGGGAGGAGTACAGCCACCCAGCCCCTCGCCCCTTCTGGGATGGTTCTGGAGGATGGTCCCTCTGTCTCCTCTCCTCCCTGTAGGATGGCATCAAGGGCTCTTCATGACCTCACATCCCTGCTTTGTTCCTCCACCTTCCCTGTTCTTTCCTAATATATCATTTTCACAGGAACCCCCAACTCAGGCTCTCTTCTGGGGCTTGTTACTGAATATTGTCCCCACAGGCAAGCTCTGGGGCAAGGCTCTGAAGTTGGATCCCTCATGGGCAGAGGGCAATGTGCTGGTGGAGTGGGAGAACAGTGGCTGCTGCAGAAGTACGACTGCGGTGTCCTCTCTGGCTGCGTTGGGAAGGGATGTGATTGGAAGGGGAGGCTGGACTGGGCAGCACATCGAGCATTCAAGAGATGGCGTGGCGGGTGGTTGTAATGAGAGAGACTGGGAGTTGCCAGCCATGAGCTGTCAGCTAGAAATGATGAGCTCAGGTCAAGAAAACACCAGCTTGGGGCGGTGTGGAACCCAGGCCTCACGGTGGTGTTAAGAGCCCCCTGCCCCCTGCAGCTGGACAGTGGACTATGAGGAGCTGAGAGTGGCTGAACTACAAGGAAGCCTGAATTCACAGCTTCAGCATGGCCTCAGTGGGAAGCAGTGGGACCCTGAGGCCTGGTGTATTTTTTTCCCATCGTTCCTGTAACAGATTACCACAACTGAGCAGCTCAAACAACACAAATTCATTCTCTTATCTTTGTATAGTCCAGAAGTTGAGAAGTCTGGGGTCAGTGGGGCTCAGCTGGGTCCCCTAACCAGGTTCTCCAAGGCTGAAGCCATGGTGCCAGCCAGGCTGTACCCCTTTCTGGAGCCTCTGAGGATGAGTCTGCTCCCATGAATACCTTTCTTTGTCCCATTGGACGGAGGTTCCTTTTCTTTGCTGGCTATTGGCGAGGGGCTGGCCTTTGTTCCTAGAGGCTGCCCATGTTCCTTCTCATGCTTTCTTTCCATGTGGCACCTCTAACAATGGGGGCTGGTGGGGATCAAGTCCCTTTTGACTTCAATCTCTCACTTCCTCTCCAGACACATATCAGACATTAGCTAGGAGAGATTCCCTGTTTTTAAGGACTCCAGTGAATAGATTGACCCAACTATTGACCTCTCTATTTAAAGTCTGTAGCTTTAATCGCATCTACAAAGTCTCTTTTGCCATGTAAGATACCATATTCACAGGGTTCAGGGATTGGGGTGTGGACTCCTTTGAGGGGTCATAATTCTGCTGACCACACCTGGGATAAGGTTATCTTGGTGGATGTGCTCCACAGTAGCAAACCCCAGATTCCCCTGATCTGCATGCATGAAAGAGTTGTCACTCTCCTTGCTGGAGAATAACAGCCTCCCCTGAATATCATGCAGATATCTCCGCTCAGGGGAATGCCCTTCATAAAATCCTCTCTCCCTTTCCCTCTTGGTTGTTAGATAAAAAGTGATAGTCGAATCCTACTATGACCCAGTAGAGAAGGACCTGCTAACTGAGGAGAGAAATTATTCACTAAAGAAGGTGCAGAACCTGGCTAATGTGCTCCATCACAAACTGAGAGAATATACCTGGGGATGATCTTGAGGATGCTGCACCAAGGGGCTGGGGTTCAGAATAGAAGGCTGTAGGGGAGAGAGTTTGTTCATTCAAGGGCATTCTCCTATGACTCAGGATTACCCCCTATTATGGACTGCATGTTTGCATCCCCCCAAAATCTATATGTTAAAGTTATACCACCCAAAGTGATAGTGTTTGGAGGTGGGCCCTTTGGAAGGTGCTTAGGCTTAGATGAGGTCATGAAGGTGGGATCCTCATGATGGGATTAGTAGCCTTATAAGAAGAGGAAGAGACATAACCTCACACACGCACCAAGGAGAGGCCATGTGAGCATGCAGAGAGAAGGCAGCCATCTGTAAGCCAGGAAGCAGGTTCTTATCAGACATCAAATCTGCCAGCTCCTTGATCTTGGATTTCACAGCCTCCAGAACAGTGAGAAATAAATTTCTGTTGTTTAAGTCCCCCGGTCTGTGGTATTTCATCATAGCAGCCTAAGTTGACTAAGACACAACCAGGCAGGACACCAGGAACTGGTCTTAATACACTACTGGGATGCCTCCTGAAAGTTTGGGGAAAAAAATGATGGCCTACATTAAATGAAATGGAGGTATTAAAACAGCTTTGGCGGAGTGTGTGGGTGAGATCAAATACTCTGATAAATTGGTGTGCTAGAACAGATCTCTACAAAGTCCAAAAAACCCTCCAGCTTACTATGTTCTTCAGGGAAGATGCAGTGGATGTTTCCTCACTGAAGCAGTGAGGATGAGGAACTGTTAGGAATCTAGATACTGATATGACCCCGGGTTCCCTAGCGCCAAGGAGGACAATAGGATCATTGTGCTCCTAGGGGCAAGAAAGATGGGAAGCCAAAAAGGCTAGGACTTGATATACATATTAAAAAATATTAAGAAAATGCATGAGCAGGGTGATGTCAGCAAAATGTACAGATGAGCTCCAAACTTCTGACCCCCTACAGAAACATCGAAAAACAAGCAAAAACTGTCAGAACTCTGGAAAACAGTCAAAGGTTTACAGCAACCAACTGAACAATGAATCAAGAAAAGGCAACTTGAAAACAGTAACAAAGCTTTGTGGCATTTTTACTTGCCCTTGGCCCACTCCCTCCCTGGTGCAGTGATAGTCTTCAAGCAACAGCAGCCCAACTTCCCAGTATGAGATTCTAGTCCCTGGTTCTGCAAGAAGAGCAAAAATCTCTTCTAAGGTGTCTGGAGGTCACCTAAAGGACTGATAGAGGGCACTCATTTCTGTTTCACCAAACTTAGACTTCAGGCCAGAAAACTGGTGAGCATTGCTTAAAAATGCTGCAAGGCCAACTAACAACCCACAGATGGGTCTGGCAAAAGATGATGGTGATACATGTAATAGATTACCTAAGGCCTGAGAGGAAAAGCTGGGGAAATTCTTGATTCTTTGGGAAATTAGGACACTCAAAAGCACCAAGAATATAGAGGATTTTAGAAACATGCCCAGGACAAGACATGTGCTCAGAAAGGACATAAAAAAGACCATAAGCTTTCATGTTGGGATAATCCTGAGGTTCAGTGCAAACCTGCTTAAGTATTAGAGTGCCCCAGTGCAGAGACTATCTGCAAAGACTAGGAGAGGTGTTTGGTTTTGTTGTTTATTGTTTGTGTTTGTTTTTTTTTTTTCTTTAAGTTCTTGGCATGCAATGAAATCTCTGTCAAAATCTTAGTTGAACATGAGGTAAAGAAACAAAAAGTTCAGTAATCACATGTGACAAGGGTTAAAGTCTTTGCAAAAATATTTTGGGAAAGTCCCTAAATAAATATGCTGCTAAAGCTACACCCTTCAACAATCAAAACAAAACAAAACAGCAAGTGCTGGGGAAGGGGAAGAACTGATCTTCAAAGTTACCACATTATAGCATTCAGATGTTCAATTTTCAACAACAACAAAAAAATCATAAGGAATACAAAAAAAATTTGTGTCACCTATTTAAAGGAAAAAATAAATTGACAAAAGTTGTCCCCATGAAAGCCCAGACATCAGATTTACTGGATGACAAAGACTTTAAACATGGACAAAGAGCTAAAGGAAATCAGAAAAATGATGCATGAACAACATGAGAATTTCAATAAACACAGAAGTTATAGAAAGAAACCAAACAAAAGTTTTGGAGCTAAAAAGTACAATAACCAAAATGCAAAATTCACTAAAGCAAATCTGAGCAGGCAAAAGAAATAATTATCAAACTTGAAGACAGGCCAACTGAAATGATTGAATCTGAAGAGAAGAGAGAACAAAATAATGCAGAAAAGTGAACAGATCCTAAAGAACCTGTGGGATACATCAAGTGGAAAAATATAGACATAGTGGGAATCTCAGAAGGAGAAGAGAGAGGGGAATTCTCTGGTGATCCAGTGGTTAGGACTCCGTGCTTCCACTGAAGGGGGCATGGGTTCAATCTCTGGTCAGGGAAGTAAGATCCCATATGCCATGCGGCACAGTAAAAAAAAAAAAAAAGGTGTAGAAAGAATATCTGTAGAAATAAAGGCCAAAAATTTCACAAATTTGATGAATCCAAGAAGCTCAACTCAAAGAGGGATAAACTCAGACCCATGATGAGACACATCCTAATCAAACTGTTGAAAGACAAAAACAAAGAGAGAATCTTGAAATCAGTAAGAGAGAAGTGGCTCATCAGGCGCAAGTTATCTTTGATAACATTAATAACTGATTTCTCATCAGAAACCTTGGAAGCCAAAAGGTAGTGGGATGACATTTAAAGTGCTGAAAGAAAAAACCTGTCAACTAAGAATTCTATATCTGGTAAACCTGTCTTTTAAAAATGCAAGAGAAAGTAAGACATTCCCAGATAACCAAAAGCAAAGGAAGTGTAATACCACGAGACCTTCCCTACAAGAAATGCTAAAGGGAGTCCTTCAGGTTGGAATGAAAGAGCTCTAGACTTAGAGCTCTTAACTTAAAGATGTATGAAGAAATAAAGATCTCTGTTAAAGGTAAATACATGGATTATATAAACATCAGCATTATTGACTCTTTGGTTTCTAATTCTGGTTTTTATTTCCTACATGATTAAAAAGAAATGCATAAAAATAATTATAACTTTATGTTATTGGGCATACAATGTATAAAGATGCAATTCGTGATAACAATAACATAAAGGGACAAAGCTGTATAGAAACAAATTTTCGTATATTATTGATGTAAAGTTGGTATCAATTAAAACTAGACCAAGGTAAATTTAAGATAGTAAATGTAACACTTATGGTAATAAAGAAAATATTAAAGAATATAATTAAAAGGAAATGAGAAGGGAATCAAAATAGTTCCACTACAAAAAAATCAACTAAACACAAAAGAAGGCAGTAATTGAGGAAATGAGTGGCAAAAAAGCTCAGATATAGAGGAAACAAATAGAAAATGACAGAAATAAATCTTTCTTTACAAGTAACCTTTTCCTTTCAACATAAATGGGTTTAACTCTCCGATAAAAATGCAGATTGGAAGAATTGATTAAAAACAAAAACATTCAACTGTCCACAGTTGATTATGCTGTTCACAAAAGATTCACCTTAGATTAAAGACACAAATAGCTTGAAAGTGAAAGGATGGAAAAATATACTCCAGACAAATGACAACCCAAAAGCCGTGGGACTGGCTATACTTCTATCAGACAACATAGTCTTTAAGTTAAAAATTGCAAAAAGAGACAAAAGGTCACTATGTATTGATAAAGGGATCAATTTATCAGAAGATATTACACCTATAAACACTTATATGCAAAACAACAGAGCCTAGAGAGATGACATCATCAGGATGGTGGCATAGGTCATTCCTGACTTCAGTCTCCCTCACAAGAAAACCAACTACCAACTATCCACAGACAACACACTACTGTGAAAGTCCCAGAAGCCAAGGATGGGGCTGAAGAATCCCCCTATATCACAGAGACTGAGACAAACTGCATTATAATGATAAGAGGAGTGGCTACACTTTGACAGCATTACCCTTCCCCCAGCCTGGCACAGTGCAACAAGAAGAGAGGCCCCCTGAGCCTGCAGTTTCTCCAGTGGGAAAAAAGAGTCCAAAGTGGATATCCAACTTCTTCAGTGTTGCATGACACTTCCTGGGAGGCTCACTGGGGTCTCACCTCATGGAGATCACTGCAGAGCTCAGTCACTGGGGATCAGAGAGAGACAGAGAAGGGGGCTGAACTGACAGCAACTAGCTATCAGATCTTTGTGTCTCACAACCCCACTTGCAGGAATGTCCAAGCAGAGGTCCCAGCCAGCTGCTCTGCCCATCTACAGAACCAAGCTGGTGGTCCTGTCTGACAAGGGAGTTCAGCTGGCAGTTCTGGCTGTTTTGAATCCCGAGCCAATGGGCCACACTGGCCATGGAGCCTTTTCTATGGCCCCACCTGAGCAGAGAATCAAGTTTGAAGGCCCACCCAACTGCTGAACATACCCTCAACCTTCAGTCCAGCTCAGGGAGGGAGCAAAGCTAGCAGCCCTATCCAACTGTTGAGTATAGCCTCTTGCCTTGAGTAATCAGGGAGCCTGATCAGTGACCCTCTGAGCTTAGGCTGTGGTACCATCCACCCATGGAGTCCAACCTACAGCTGCATCTAGCAGCAGAATCCAGCATACAGCCCTGACCAATTGCTGAACACAGCTTGCTGCCTCGCCCAGGCAGGGAACCCAGCCCAAGGCTCCACCCAACCAAGAACAATGATGGAGCCCAGCTGATACTCTGCCAAATCATGGAACCCAACCAGTAGCATTGCTCTGCCAGGGAACACAGACTGAAACCCCACTCACCATAGGTGATTGCTGAGCCCAGCTACTGGTGCACAATGGAACACAACCAGGAGCCTCTTCTGACCAGGGAGGCCATTCAGAGGCACCACTGGAGCATGGAGCCCAGCCAGCAGCACTCCCACCACCAACCTTAGAGCTCAGGCAGTGGCTTTGCTCAACTAAAGACCCCAATAGGAAGCTCCATTTGCCCGCAGATGTTACCAGCTGACCTGTCCAAAAACTTGAGCTGAGCTGACTGACTGAAGTGAACCTGTAAAGTCTGGAAGAGGAGACTACTCACTCAAATGAGCAGATATGAACACAAGTATACAAAGACCATGAAAAATCAGGGAAACATGACACCTGCAAAGAAGACTATAAATAAAGCTCCAATAAATTCCCTCAAAGAAATGGAGACCTGTGAACCATCTGACAAAGAATTCAGAGTAGTCCTCTTGAAGAAGTTCAGTGAACTACAAGAACACAGTGACAGACAATTAGGGGGGAAATGCATGAACAAAATGGGAAGTCCAACAAAGAAAAAAACATTAAAAAAAGAAAAATGCAGAAATACTAGAGCTGAAGAATACAGTGACTGAGCTGAGGAATTCAACAGAGAACTTCAACACAGACTCAACTAAGCAGAAGAAAGAATCAGTGGATTTAAAGATAAGTCATTTCAAATTATCCAGTCAGAGGAGCAAAAAGAAAAAGAGCAAAAAAGGATGAAAGACTAGGGACATATAGGATATGATCAAAAGAAAAATATGCACATTATAGGAATCCCTGAAGGAGAAGACAGAGAGAAAATGGCCAAAAATGTCATTTGAAGCAATAAAAGCTAAAAACTTCCTAAATTTGGGGAGATAAATGGACATATAGATTCATGTGGTCCAAAATACCCCAAATAGGTGGAACCCTAAAAGGGCTACAACAAGACAGATTAAGGTTAAAGTTTCAAAAGTAAAGACAAAGAGAGAATTTTAAAAGCAGCAAGAGAAAAGTGACTCATCACAAACAAGGGAGCCCCCTAAAGACTTCCAGAGGATTACTCAGAAGAAACTTTGCAGGCAAGGAGAGAATGGGATGGTATAGTCATGATATTGAGAAAAAAAAATCTGTCAACCAAAAATACTATACCCAGCAAAGCTGTCCTTCAGAAATGAAGGAGAGATAAAGACCTTCCCCAAACAAAAGCTGAGAGAGTTTATCACCACCAGGCCTGCCTTAAAAGAAATGCTAAGGGACATTCTTCAAGCCAAAATGAAAGGATGCTAATTAACATTGTAAAAACATACAAATGTGTAAAACTCACTGGTAAAGTTAAATGTATAGTTAAAGTCAGATTCTCTAATACTGTAATGTGGTGCATAAATCACATACAACTCTAGATTAAAAGTTAAAAGACAAAGGTGTTAAAAATATTTATAACTAAAATAACTACTTTTTGGATACATAATATTAAAAATGTAAGTTGTAACATCAATAACCTAAAATGTGAGGGGGGAATAAGTAAAAATAAAAAGTTTCTGTATGCTATTGAAATTAAGTTGTTATCCGCTTAAAAAAAGATGTTTTAACTATAAAATATTATATGTCGACAATGAATGGATAAAGAAGATGTGGCACATATATACAATGGAATATTACTCAGCCATAAGAAGAAATGAAATTGAGTTATTTGTAGTGAGGTGGATGGACCTAGAGTCTGTCATACAGAGTGAAGTAAGTCAGAAAGGGAAGAACAAATACCGTATTCTAACACATATATATGGAATCTAAAAAAAAAAAAAAGGTTCTGATGAACCTAGGGGCAGGACAGGAATAAAGATGCAGACCTAGAGAATGCACTTGAGGACACGGGGAGGGGGAAGGGTAAGCTGGGACGAAGTGAGAGAGTGACATGGGCATATATACACTACCAAATGTAAAATAGATAGCTAGTGGGAAGCAGCTGCATTGCACGGGGAGATCAGCTCTGTGTTTTGTGACCACCTAGAGGGGTGGGATAGGGAGGGTAGGAGGGAGACGCAAGAGGAACAGGATAGGGGGATACATGTATACATATAGCTGATTCACTTTGTTATACAGCAGAAACTAACACAACAATTAAAGCAATTATACTCCAATAAAGATGTTAAAAAATTTATATATTATATGTAAGCCTCATAGTAACCACAAAAGAAAAGCCTGTAGTAAATATACAAAAGATTATGATAAAGAAGTCAAAACATACTATCACAGAAAGTCATCAAATCACAACGGAAGACAGCAAGAGAAGAAGCAAGGAACAAAGTATCTACAAAAGAGACAGAAAACAATCAACAAAATGTCAAGAGTAAGTTCAATCTATCAATAATTACTTTAAATATCAATGGATTAAATTCTCCAAACCAACTAACTTTTCTAACCAGAATGGTATGAAACTAGAAATTAATAACAAAAAGGTAGAAATTTCATAAAACTTGGAAATAAAACAACACACTCCTGAAAAAGAAATGAATCAAAGAAGAAATAAAAAGGGCAATCAAAAAATAACTTGAGATAAACAAAAATGGAAGCATAACATACCAAAACTTATAGATGCTGCTAAATCAGTTCTAAGAGTAAAGTTTATAACTATAAATGCATACATCAAAAAATCTCAAATAAACTAGAAAAAGAACAAACTAAACTCAAAGTTAGCAGAAGGAAGAAAATAATAAAGATTAGAACAAAAACAAATAAAATAGAAAAACAATTTTTGAAAGATCAAAAAAACTAAGAGTTAGTTCTTTGAAAAGGTAAACAAAATTTACAAATATTTAGGTAGACTAACCAAGAAAAAAAAGAGGACCCAAATAAATAAAAATATAAATGAAAGAGGAGACATTACACTGATACCTCAGAAATACAAAGGATCGTAAGAGACTATGAGCAATTATACACCAACAAATTGGATAACCTGAAAAAAAACAGATAAATTTCTAGAAACATACAACCTACCAAGACCAAATCATGAAGACATAAATAATCTGAACTGTCCAATAATGAATAAGGAGATTGAATCAGTAATCAAAATTCTCACAACAAAGACAAGCCCATGACCAGATGGATTCACTGGTGAATTCTATCAAACATTTATAAAGAAGAATTAATGCCTGTTTTTCAAAAAAATGAAGAGGATGAAACACTTTCAAACTAGTTTTATGAGGCCAGCATTACCATGATACCAAAGCCAGATAAGTTCAATGCCAGAAAAGAAAACTATAGGCTAATATCCCTGGTGAACATAGATGAAAAAATTCTCAACAAAATACTAGCAAACTGAATTCAAAAGCAAATAAAGAAGATCAAACACAAAGATAAAATGGGATTATCCGTGGGATGCAAGGATGGTTCAACATATGCAAACCAATAAATGTGACATCGAGCTCTACCCACCACCAAAGTCTCCCATCAAGCCTCTTAGATAGCCTCAACCACCAGAGGGCAGACAGCAGAAGCAAGAAAAACGACAATCCTGCAGCCTGTGGAACAAAAACCACATTTACAGAAAGAGAGACAAGATGAAAAGCCAGAGGGCTATATACCAGATGAAGGAACAAGAAAAAACCCCAGAAAAACAACTAAATGAAGTGGAGATAGGCAACCTTCCAGAAAAAGAATTCAGAATAATGATAGTGAAGATGATCCAGGACCTCGGAATAAGAACGGAGGCAAAGATTGAGAAGATGCAAGAAATGATTAACAAAGACCTAGAAGAATTAAAGAACAAACAAACAGAGATGACCAATACAATAACTGAAATGAAAACTACACTAGGAGGAATCAATAGCAGAATAACTGAGGCAGAAGAACGGATAAGTGACCTGGAAGACAGAATGGTGGAATTCACTGCTGAGGAACAGACTAAAGAAAAAAGAACGAAAAGAAATGAAGACAGCCTAAGAGACCTCTGGGACAACATTAAACGCAACAACATTCGCATTATAGGGGTCCCAGAAGGAGAAGAGAGAGAGAAAGGACCAGAGAAAATATTTGAAGAGATTATAGTCGAAAACTTCCCTAACATGGAAAAGGAAATAGCCACCCAAGTCCAGGAAGCGCCAGAGAGTCCCATACAGGATAAACCCAAGGAGAAAAATGCCGAGACATATAGTAATCAAAGTGGCAAAAATTAAAGACAAAGAAAAGTTATTGAAAGCAGCAAGGGAAAAATGGCAAATAACATACAAGGGAACTCCCATAAGGTTAACAGCTGATTTCTCAGCAGAAACTCTACAAGCCACAAGGGAGTGGCATGATATACTTAAAGTGATGAAAGGGAAGAACCTACAACCAAGATTACTCTACCTGGCAAGCATCTCATTTAGATTTGATGGAGAAATCAAAAGCTTTACAGACAAGCAAAAGCTAAGAGAATTCAGCACCACCAAACCAGCTCTACAACAAATGCTAAAGGAACTTCTCTAAGTGGGAAACACAAGAGAAGAAAAGGACCTACAAAAACAAACCCAAAACAATTAAGAAAATGGTCATAGGAACATACATATTGATAATTACCTTAAACGTGAATGGATTAAATTCTCCAACCAAAGACACAGGCTTGCTGAATGGATTCAAAAACAAGACCCATATATATGCTGTCTACAAGAGACCCACTTTAGACCTAGGGACACATACAGACTGAAAGTGAGGGGAAGGAAAAAGATATTCCATGCAAATGGAAATCAAAGGAAAGCTGGAGTAGCTATACTCATATCAGATAAAATAGACTTTAAAATAAAGAATGTTACAAGAGACAAGGAAGGACACTACATAATGATCAAGGGATCAATCCAAGAAGAAGATATAACAATTATAAATATATATGCACCCAACATAGGAGCACCTCAATACATAAGGCAACTGCTAACAGCTATAAAAGAGGAAATTGACAGTAACACAATAATAGTGGGGAACTTTAACACCTCACTTACACCAATGGACAGATCATCCAAAATGAAAATAAATAAGGAAACAGAAGCTTTAAATGACACAATAGACCAGATAGATTTAATTGATATTTATAGGACATTCCATCCAAAAACAGCAGGTTACACGTTCTTCTCAAGTTCACAGGGAACATTCTCCAGGATAGATCACATCTTGGGTCACAAATCAAGCCTCAGTAAATTTAAGAAAATTGAAATCATATCAAGCATCTTTTCTGACCACAACGCTATGAGATTAGAAATGAATTACAGGGAAAAAAGCGTAAAAAACACAAACACATGGAGGCTAAACAATACGTTATTAAATAACCAAGAGATCACTGAAGAAATCAAAGAGGAAATCAAAAAATACCTAGAGACAAATGACAATGAAAACACAATGACCCAAAACCTATGGGATGCAGGAAAAGCAGTTCTAAGAGGGAAGTTTACAGCTATACAAGCCTACATAAAGAAACAAGAAAAATCTCAAGTAAACAATCTAACCTTACAACTAAGGAAACTAGAGAAAGAAGAACAAACAAAACCCAGAGTTAGCAGAAGGAAAGAAATCATAAAGATCAGAGCAGAAATAAATGAAATAGAAACAAAGAAAACAATAGCAAAGATCAATAAAACTAAAAGCTGGTTCTTTCAGAAGATAAACAAAATTCATAAGCCATTAGCCAGACTCATCAAGAAAAAGAGGGAGAGGACTCAAATCAATAAAATCAGAAATGAAAAAGGAGAAGTTACAACAAACACCGCAGAAATACAAAGCATCCTAAGAGACTACTACAAGCAAGTCTATGCCAATAAAATGGACAACCTGGGAGAAATGGACAAATTCTTAGAAAGGTATAACCTTCCAAGACTGAACCAGTAATGAAAGACCAATCACAAGTAATGAAATTGAAACTGTGATTAAAAATCTTCCAAGAAACAAAAGTCCAGGACCAGATGGCTTCACAGGTGAATTCTATCAAACATTTACAGAAGAGCTAACGCCTATCCTTCTCAAACTCTTCCAAAACATTGCAGAGGAAGGAACACTCCCAAACTCATTCTTTGAGGCCACCATCATCCTGACACCAAAATCAGACAAAGACACTACAAAAAAAGAAAATTACAGACCAGTATCACTAATGAATATAGATGCAAAAATCCTCAACAATATACTAGCAAACAGAATCCAACAACACATTAAAAGGATCATACACCACGATCAAGTGGGATTTATCCCAGGGATGCAAGGATTCTTCAATATATGCAAATCAATCAATGTGATACACCATATTAACAAATTGAAGAATAAAAAGCATATGATCATCTCAATAGATGCAGAAAAAGCTTTTGACAAAATTCAACACCCATTTATGATAAAAACTCTCCAGAAAGTGGGCATAGAGAGAACCTACCTCAACCTAATAAAGGCCATATATGACAAACCCACAGCAAACATCATTCTCAATGGTGAAAAACTGAAAGCATTTCCTCTAAGATCAGGAATGAGACAAGGATGTCCACTCTCACCACTATTATTCAACATAGTTCTGGAAGTCCTAGCCACGGCAATCAGAGAAGAAAAAGAAATAAAAGGAATACAAATTGGAAAAGAAGAAGTAAAACTGTCACTATTTGCAGATGACATGAAGCTATACATAGAGAATCCTAAAACTGCCACCAGAAAACTGCTAGAACTAATTAATGAATTTGGTAAAGTTGCAGGATACAAAATTAATGCACAGAAATATCTTGCATTCCTATACACTAATGATGAAAAATCTGAAGGAGAAATATGGAAACACTCCCATTTACCATTGCAACAAAAAGAATAAAATACCTAGGAATAAACCTACCTAGGGTGACAAAAGACCTGTATGCAGAAAACTATAAGACACTGATGAAAGAACTTAAAGATGATACCAACAGATGGAGAGATATACCATGTTCTTGGATTGGAAGAATCAACATTGTGAAAATGACTCTACTACCCAAAGCAATCTACAGATTCAACGCAATCCCTATCAAATTACCAATGGCATTTTTTATGGAACTAGAACAAATCATCTTAAAATTTGTATGGAGACACAAAAGACCCTGAATAGCCAAAACAGTCTTGAGGGAAAAAAACGGAGCTGGAGGAATCAGACTCCCTGACTTCAGACTATACTACAAAGCTACAGTAATCAAGACAATATGGTACTGGCACAAAAACAGAAACATAGATCAATGGAACAAGATAGAAAACCCAGAGATAAACCCACGCACCTATGGTCAACTAATCTATGACAAAGGAGGCAAAGATATAAAATGGGGAAAAGACGGTCTCTGCAATAAGTGGTGCTGGGAAAACTGGACAGCTACATGTAAAAGAATGAAATTAGAATACTCCCTAACACCATACACAAAAATAAACTCAAAATGGATTAGAGACCTAAATGTAAGACTGGACACTATAAAACTCTTAGAGGAAAACATAGGAAGAACACTTTTTGACATAAATCACAGCAAGATCTTTTTTGATCCACCTCTTAGAGTAATGGAATAAAAAGGAAAATAAACAGATGGGGCCTAATGAAACTTCAAAGCCTTTACACGGCAAAGGAAACCATAAACAAGACGAAAAGACAACCCTCAGAATGGGAGAAAATATTTGCAAACGTATCAACGGATAAAGGATTAATCTCCAAAATATATAAACAGCTCATTCAGCTCAATATTAAAGAAACAAACACCCCAATCCAAAAACGGGCAGAAGACCTAAATAGACATTTCTCCAAAGAAGACATACAGATGGCCACGAAGCACATGAAAAGATGCTCAACATCACTAATTATTAGAGAAATGCAAATCAAAACTACAATGAGGTATCACCTCATACCAGTTAGAATGGGCATCATCAGAAAATCTACAAACGACAAATGCTGGAGAGGGTGTGGAGAAAAGGGAACCCTCTTGCACTGTTGGTGGGAATGTAAATTGATACAGCCACTATGGAGAACAATATGGAGGTTCCTTAAAAAACTAAAAATAGAATTACCATATGACCCAGCAATCCCACTACTGGGCATATACCCAGAGAAAACCATAATTCAAAAAGACACATGCACCCGAATGTTCATTGCAGCACTATTTACAATAGCCAGGTCATGGAAGCAACCTAAATGCCCATCAACAGACGAATGGATAAAGAAGTTGTGGTACATATATACAGTGGAATATTACTCACCCATAAAAAGGAACGAAATTGAGTCATTTGTTGAGACATGGATGGATCTAGAGACTGTCATACAGAGTGAAGTAAGTCAGAAAGAGAAAAACAAATATCGTATATTAACACATGTATGTGGAACCTAGAAAAATGGTACAGATGAACCGGGTTGCAGGGCAGAAGTTGAGACACAGTTGTAGAGAGCAAACGTATGGACACCAAGGGGGGAAAACTGCGGTGGGGTGGGGATGGTGGTGTGCTGAATTGGGCGATTGGGATTGACATGTATGAAGTGATGTGTATAAAACTGAAAAAAAATGTGACATCAGATTAAAATAATGAATAATAAAAGTCATATTATCTCCATAGATCTAGAAAAATATTTGACAAAATCTAACATCTTTTCATGATAAAAAAAAAAAACTCTCAACAAATCTTGTAAAGAAGGAATGTACCTCAACATACTAAAGGCCGTATATGACAAGCCCACAGCTAACAACATACTCAATGGTAAAAGACTGAAAACTTTCCCTTTAAATCAGAAACAAGACGAGGGTGCCCACTCTCACCACTCTTACTCAATAGTACTGAAAGTCCTGACCAGAGCAGTCAAGGAAGAAAAAGAGAAAAAAAGCCATCCAAATCAGAAAGGAAGAAGTAAAATTGTCCGTTTGCTGATGACATAATCTTATATATAGAAAATCCTAAACACCTCAGGGTAAAATTTCATGATACAAAATCAACATACAAAAATTAGTTGCATTTCTTTCCACTAACAATGAAATATCTGAAAAAGAAATAAAGAAAACATTCACAACAGCATCAAAAATAACAAAATACTATGGAATAAAATGAGGAGGTGAAAAATCTATACTGAATTATAAGACATTGAGGAAAGAAATTGAGGAAGACACAAATTAATGAAAAGATATCCTGTGTTCATGGATCAGAAGAAATAATATTGTTAAAATGTCCATACTACCCAAAGCCATCTATAGGTTCAATGTAATCCCTATAAGATTCCAATGGTATTTCTTACAGAATTAGAAAAAGCAAATCCTAAAATCTATATGAAACCCCATGACCTTTAATAGCAAAAGCAATCTTAAGAAAGAAGAATAAAGCTGGAGGTATCACACTTCTTGATTTCAAACTATATTACAAATCTACAGTAATCAAAATAGTATAGGGCTAGCATAAAAATAGACACTTAGACCAATGGAATAGAATCAACATCCCAGAAATAAATCTATGCATATGTGGTCAAATAATATTTGACAAGGAAGCCAATAAATGGTGTTGGGAAAACTGGCTATCCCCATGCAAAAGAATGAAATTGGACCCCTACCTTACACCACTAACAATAATTTGAGTTAATTACAAGTGGACTAAAGACTTTTAAAACTTGAAACTGTAAAAATCCTAGAAGAAAATACATGGGAAATGTTCCTTGATATAGTTTTCAGAATTATTTTTTGGATTTAATATCAAGAACACAAACAACAAAAGCAAAAATAAACAAGTGGGACTACATCAAGCTGAAATGCTTCTGCACAGCAAAATAAGTAATCACAAAATGAAAAGACAACCTATGGAATGGGAGAAAATATTTGTAAACCATATATCTGATAAGGCACTAATAGCTAAAATATATAAGGAACTAATACAATTCAACAGCAAAACAAAACAAAAAAACAAATAATCCAATCGAAAATAGGCAGAGGACCTGAATAGACATTTCCTTCCAAAGAAGATCTACAAACAGCCAAAAGGTACATGAAAAGGTGCTCAATGTCACTAATCATTAGGGAAATGTAAATCAAACAACAATGAGATATCATCTCACACCTGTTAGAATGGCTTTTATCAAAAAGACAAGACATAAGAAGTGCTGGTGAGGATAGGAATGTAAATTGGTACAGCCACTATGGAAACAGCATGGAGGTTCCTCAAAAAATTAAAAATGGTACTACCATGTTATCCAGTGATTCTGCTTCTGGATATATAAAGAAATGAAATCACCATCTTGAAGAGATATCTGCCTCTCCATGTTCATTGCAGCATTATTTATAATAGCTAAGATAACAAAGCTAATTGTCCATCAATGAATGAATGAATAAAGAAAAAGCAATTGATATAATGCAATGTTATTCAGCCATGAAAAAAATGGAAATTCTACCTTTTGCAGCAACATGGATGAACTTTGAGGGCATTATGCTGAGTGAAATAAGTCAGACAGAGAAAGACAAATATCATATGATCTCCATTATATGAAATTTATAAAAGCTAAGCTCATAGAAACAGAGACTAGTTTGATGATTGCCAGAGGCAAAGGTGGGGGGTGGGGACAGATGAAGGTGGTCAATGAGTAAAACTTCCAGTTATAAGATGAGTAAGTTCTGGGGATGTAATGTACAGCATGGTGACTACAGGTAACAATACTGTAATGTATACTTGAAATTTACTAAGAGAGTAGGTCTTAAAAGTTCTCACCACCCCCCCCCACACACAAAAGTAACTATGTGAAGTAATGGAGGTGTTAACTAACCTTATTGTGGTAATCATATCACAATATACATGTATCAAATCATCACTTTGTATACCTTAGACTTACACAGTGTTTGTTATATGTCAATTATGTCCCAATAAACCTGGAGAAAAAAAAAGCCCTAAAGTATATGAAGAAAAGTTTGTCAGATTTGAGGGAAGAAATAGAAAGTTCTACATCAATAGTTGGGGATTTGAAAACTCCACTTTCAATAACAGATAGAATGTATAGACAGAAGATCAATAAGGAAATGGAGGAGTTGAGCAACGTTCTAAACTAGCTAGACCCAACATTCTCCAGGATACACCATATGTTAGACCACAAAATAAGTCTTAGTAGATTTATAAGATAAATATCATACATACAATATCTTTTCTGACCACAGTGAAATGAGGCTAAAAATCAATAACAGAAGGAAATCTGGGAAAATTACAAATATATGAAAATTAAGCAACACACTCTTAAACACTGAATAGGTCAAGAGGAAATAATAAGAGAAATTAAGGAATATTTAAAGACTATTGAAAAAGAAAAACACAACATAACAATATTTATGAGATGCAGTGAAAGCAGTTCTAAGAGAGAAATTTACAGCTATAAATGCTTACATTAAAAAATAAGAAAGATCAGGACTTCCCTGGTGGCACAGTGGTTGAGAATCCACCTGCCAATGTAGGAGATATGGGTTTGATCCCTGGTCCAGGAAGATCCCACATGCCACGAAGCAACTAAGCCCGTGCGCCACAACTACTGAGCCTGCGTGCTGCAACTGCTGAGGCCCAAGTGCCTAGAGTCCGTGCTCCGCACCAAGAGAAGCCACTGCAATGGGAAGCCCGCGCACCGCAGCAAAGAGTAGCCCCCGCTCACAGCAACTATAGAAAGCCCATGTGCAGCAACGAAGATCCAATGCAGCCAAAAATAAATAAATAAAAAATAAATAAATTTATTAAAAAAAATAAGAAGAAAGATCAAAAATCAATAACCTAAGTTTACTCCTAAAGAACTAGGAAAAGAGAGCCAAAACAAAAGTAGCAGAAGGAAGGAAATAATAAAGATTCAAGCTGAGATAAATGAAATAAAGAATAGAAAGATAATAAAGAAAATCAATGAAACTAAAAGTAGGTTGATATGGACCAAATTGTTCCCCTAAAATTCATATGTTGAAACCCTGACCCTCAATGTGACTATATTTAGAGATAGGGCCTTTAGGGAGGTAATTAAGGTTAAATGGGGTCATAAGCATGGGGGCATAATTCAATAGGGCTTGTGTCCTTATAAAAAGAGGACAAAAGCAAGCATACAGAAGAAAGGTGATATGAGGGATAACTAAGAAGGCTGTACTTTACAAGCCAGGAATAGAGCTCTTACCAGAAACCAAGTTTGCCAGCACCTTGATCATGGACTTCTAACCTCTAGAACAGAAGCAGAAATGTCTGTTGTTTAAGCCATGTAGTTTGTGGTATTTGTTATGGCAGCCTGAGTAGACTAATATATTAATTCTTTGAAAAGATCAAAACTAGCAAAATTTAAGCAGACTGACAAGGGACAAAGGAGAGTCAATTCATATAACTAAAATAAAAATATCAAAGTGGGGGCATTACTACCAACCTTACAAAATAAGATTTTGTAAGGGAACACTATGAACTACTTTGCATGAAGAAATTAGATAACCTAGATAAAATGGACAAATTTCTAGAAATTAACAAAACTGACTCAAAAAGAAATAGAAAATTTGAGCAGACCTTTAGCTATTAAGGATATTAAATCAGTAATTTAAAACTTCCCAACAGAGAAAAGTTCAGAACCACATGGCTTCACTAGTGAATTCTAGCAAACATTCAAAGAAGATTTAACACCAATTCTTCTCAAACTCTTCCCTAAAAAGAGAAGAGGAGTGAACACTTCCTAACTCCTTCTATAATCTATTATTATCCTAACACCAATGCTAGGCAAGACATCATGAGAAAAGAAAATTACAGACTATGTCCCTTATGAATATGGATGTAAATATCCTCAGCAAAATGCTAATGTCTTAGTCTTCTCAGGCTGCTACAACAAAATACCATAGACTGGGTGGCTTCAAAAACAGACATTTTTTTCCTCACGGTTATGGAGGCTGGAAGTCCAAGGGCAGGGTACCAGCATGGCAGGATCTGGTAAGGAACCTTTCCATGGCTTGCAGATAGCCACTTCCCACTATGTGTTCACATGGGCTTTCTTCAGTGCATGTATATGGAGAGAAAAAGAGAAGAAAGAGAGAGTGAGAGGGTGCTTCCTTTTGTTTATAAGGGCACTGATCACATCATGAGGGTCCCACCCTCAACCTCATCTAAACCTGACTACCTCCCAAAGACTTTACCTCCAAATACTATCACACTGGAGGTTAGGACTTCAGCATATTAATTTGGGGGTGAGGGGTATGCAAACATTCATTCCATAACAACAAGCAAGCTAAATATCCAAACAGAATATTTAAACAGAATATTTAAAAGATTATACACCAAATTATAGATTAAGTGAAATTTATCCTATAAATGCAAAGTTGGTCCAACATAAGAAAATCAATCAGTGTAATACATCACATTAACAGAAGGAAGGAATAGGGTTCAAGATGGCAGAGTACTGCGTTCACTCCCTCTTGTGAGAGCACCAGAATCACAACTAACTGCTGAACAATCATTTACAGGAGGACACTGGAACTCACCAAAAAAGATGCCCCACATCAAAGGACAGAGGAGAAGCCACAATGAGACAGTAGGAGGGGCACAATCACAATAAAATCAAATCCCATAACTGCTGGGTGGGTGACTCACAAACTGGAGAACACTTATACCAGAGGTCTACTCACTGGAGTAAAGGTTCTGAGCCCCACATCAGGCTTCCCAACCTGGGAGTCTGGCAAGAGGAGGAGGAATTCCTAGAGAATCAGACTTTGAAGGCCGATGGGATTTGGCTGCAGGACTTTGACAGGACTGGGGGAAGTGGAGACTCCATTCTTGGAGGGCACACACAAAGTTGTGTGTGCATCAGAACCCAGGGGAGGGAGCAGTGACCCCATGGGAGACTGAACCAGACCTACCTGCTAGTGCTGGAGGGTCTCCTGCAGAGGTGGGGGGTGACTGTGGCTAACCGCGGAAACAAGGACACTGGCAGCAGAAGTTCTGGGAAGTACTCCTTGGCGAGAGCCCTCCCAGAGTCCGCCATTAGCCCCACCAAGGAGCCTGTGGGCTCATGTGTTGTGTCGCCTCAGGCCAAACAACCAACAGGGAGGGAACTCAGCCCCACCCATCAGCAGACAAGCAGATTCAAGTTTTACTGAGCTCTGTGCCCCAGAGCAACACCCAGTGCTACCACCACCAGTCCCTCCCATCAGGAAGCTTGCACAAGCCTCTTAGATAACCTCATCCACCAGAGGGCAGACAGCAGAAGCAAGAAGAACTACAATTCTGCAGCCTGTGGAATGAAAACCACATTCACAGAAAGTTAGACAAAATGAAAAGGCAGAGGACTATGTACCAGATGAAGGAACAAGATAAAACCCCAGAAAAACAACTAAATGAAGTAGAGATAGGCAAACATCCAGAAAAAGAATTCGGAATAATGACAGTGAAGATGATCCAGGACCTTGGAAAAAGAAAGGAGGCAAAGGTTGAGAAGATGCAAGAAATGATTAACAAAGACCTAGAAGAATTAAAGAATAAACAAACAGAGATGAACAATATAAAAACTGAATTAAAAATACACTAGAAGGAATCAATAGCAGAATAACTGAGGCAGAAGAATGGATAAGTGACCAGGAAGACAGAATGGTGGAATTCACTGCCGTGGAACAGAATGAAGACAAAAGAATGAAAAGAAATGAAGACAGCCTAAGAGACCCCTAGGACAACATTAAACATAACAACATTCGCATTATAGGGGTCACAGAAGGAGAAGAGAGAGAGAAAGGACCTGAGAAAATATTTGAAGAGATTGTAGGCAAAGAATTCCCTAACATGGGAAAGGAAATAGCCACTCAAGTCCAGGAAGCAGAGACAGTCCCAGGCAGGATAATCCCAAGGAGAAACACGCCAAGGCACATAGTAATCAAATTGAGAAAAATTAAAGACAAAGAAAAATTATTAAAAGCAACAAGGGAAAAATGACAAATAACATACAAGGGAACTCCCATAAGGTTAACAGCTGATTTCTTAGCAGAAACTCTGCAAGCCAGAAGGGAGTGGCATGATATACTTAAAGTGATGAAAGGGAAGAACCTACAACCAAGATTACTCTACCAGGCAAGGATCTCATTCAGATTCGATGGAGAAATCAAAAGATTTACAGACAAGCAAAAGCTAAGAGAATTCAGCACCACCAAACCAGCTCTACAACAAATGCTAAAGGAACTTCTCTAAGTGGGAAACACAAGAGAAGAAAAGGACCTACAGAAACAAAGCCAAAACAATTAAGAAAATGGTAATAGGAGCATACACATCGATAATTACCTTAACTGTGAATGGAATAAATGCTCCAACCAAAAGACAGAGGCACGCTGAATGGATACAAAAACAAGACCCATATATATGCTGTCTAAAAGAGACCCACTTCAGACCTAGGCACACATACAGACTGAAAGTGAGGGGATGGAAAAAGGTATTCCATGCAAATGGAAATAGAAAGAAAGCTGGAGTAACAATACTCATATCAGATAAAATAGACTTTAAAATAAAGAATGTTGCAAGAGACAAGGAAGGACACTACAAAATGATCAAGGGAATCAATCCAAGAAGAAGATATAACAATTATAAATATATATGCACCCAACATAGGAGTACCACAATACATAAGGCAGATGCTAACGGCTATAAAAGAGGAAATTGACAGTAACACAAAAATAGTGGGGGCACTTTAACACCTCACTTACACCAATGGACAGATCATCCAGACAGAAAATTAATAAGGAAACACAAGCCTTAAATGGCACAATAGACCAGATAGATTTAATTGATATTTATAGGACATTCCATCTGAAAACAGCAGATTACACTTTCTTCTCAAGTGCACACGGAACATTCTCCAGGATAGATCACATCTTGGGTCACAAATCAAGCCTCAGTAAATTTAAGAAAATTGAAATCATGTCAAGCATATTTTCCGACCACAACGCTATGAGATTAGAAATCAATTACAGGGGGTAAAAAAAGTAAAAAACACAAACACATGGAAGCTAAACAATATGTTACTAAATAACCAAGAGATCACTGAACAAATCAAAAAATACTTAGAGACAAATGACAACAAAAACACCATGATCCAAAACCTATGGGATGCAGCAAAAGAAGTTCTAAGAGGGAAGTTTATAGCAATACAATCCTACCTCAAGAAATAAGAAAAAGGAACTACAGAAAGAAGAGCAAACAAAACCCAAAGTTAGTAGAAGGAAAGAAATCATAAAGATCAGAGCAGAAATAAATGAAATAGAAATAAAGAAAACAATAGCAAAGATCGATGAAACTAAAAGCTGGTTCTTTGAGAAGATAAACAAAACTGATAAACCTTTAGCCAGACACATCAAGAAAAAAAGGGAGAAGACTCAAATCAATAGAATTAGAAATGAAAAAGAAGAAGTTACAACAGACACCGCAGAAATACAAAACATCCTAAGAGACTGCTACAAGCAACTCTATGCCAATAAAGTGGACAACCTGGAAGAAATGGACAAATTCGTGGAAAGGTATAACCTTCCAAGACAGAACCAGGAAGAAATAGAAAATATGAACAGACCAATCACAAGCACTGAAATTGAAACTGTGATTAAAATTCTTCCAACAAACAGGACCAGATGGCTTCACAGGTGAATACTATCAAACATTTAGAGAAGAGCTAATGCCCATTCTTCCGAAATTATTCCAAAAAATTGCAGAGGAAGGAACACTTCCAAGCTCACTCTATGAGGCCACCATCACCCTGATACCAAAACCGAGGCCACCATCACCCTGATACCAAAACCAGACAGAGATACTACAAAAAAAGAAAATTGCAGACCAATATCACTGGTGAATATAGATGCAAAAATCCTCAAGAAAACACTAGCAAACAGAATCCAACAACACATTAAATGGATCACACACCATGATCAAGTGGAATTTATCCCAGGGATGCAAGGATTCTTCAATATATGCAAATCAATCAATGTGGTAACTTATATTAACAAATTGAAGAAGAAAAACCATATGATCATCTCAATAGATGCAGAAAAAGCTTTTGACAAAATTCAACACCCATTTATGATAAAAACTCTCCAGAAAGTGGGCACAGAGGCAACCTACCTCAACACAATAAAGGCCATATACAACAAACCCACAGCAAACATCATTCTCAATGGTGAAAAACTGAAAGCATTTCTTCTAAGATCAGGAACAAGACAAGGATGCCCACTCTCACCACTAATATTCAACATAGTTTTGGAAGTCCTAGCCACAGCAATCAGAGAAGAAAAAGAAATAAAAGGAATACAAATTGGAAAAGAAGTGAAACTGTCACTGTTTGCAGATGACATGATACTACACATAGAAAACCCTAAAGATGCTACCAGAAAACTATTAGAACTCATCAATGATATTGGCAAAGTTGCATGATACAAAATTAATGCACAGAAATCTCTTGAATTCCTATAGACTAGCAACGAAAGATCAGAAAGAGAAACTAAGGAAACAATCCCATTCACCATTGCAACAAAAAGAATAAAATACTTAGGAATAAACCTACTTAAGGAGGTAAAAGACCTGTACTCAGAAAACTATAAGACACTGATTGGAAGAATCACTATTGTGAAAATGACTATACTACCCAAAGCAATCTACAGATTCAATGCAATCCCTATCAAATTATCAATGGCATTTTTTACAGAACTTGAACAACAAATCTTAAAATATGTATGGAGACAGAAAAGACAATAGTCAAAGCAATCTTGAGGGAAAAAATGGAGCTGGAGGAATCAGACTCCCTGACTTCAGACTGTCATACAAAGCTATAGTAATCAAGACAATATGGTACTGGCACAAAAACAGAAATATAGATCAATGGAAAAGGATAGAAAGCCCAGAGATAAACCCATGCACCTATGGTCAACTAATCTATGACAAAGAAGGCAAGGATATACAGTGGAGAAAAGACAGCCTCTTCAATAAGTGGTGCTGGGAAAAATGGACAGCTACATGTAAAAGAATGAAATTAGAACACTCCCTAACACCATACACAAAAATAAACTCAAAATGGATTAAAGACCTAAATGTAAGACAGGACACTATAAAACTCTTAGAGGAAAACATAGGCAGAACACAGTTTGACATAAATCACAGCAAGATCTGTTTTGACCCATCTCCTAGAGTAATAAAAATAAAAACAAAAATAAACAAATGGGACTTAATGAAACTTAAAAGCTTTTGCACAGCAAAGGAAAGTATAAACAAGATGAAAAGACAACCCTCAGAATGGGAGAAAATATTTGCAAACGAATCAACGGACAAAGGATTAATCTCCAAATTATATAAACAGCTCATGCAGCTCAACATTAAAAAAACAAGCAACCCAATCAAAAAATGGGTAGAAAACCTAAATAGCCATCTCTCCAAAGAAGACATACAGATGGCCAAGAGGCACATGAAAAGTTGCTCAACATCACTAATTATTAGAGAAATGTAAATCAAAACTACAATGAGGTATCACCTCATACCGGTTAGAATGGGCATCATCAGAAAATCTACAGACAGCAAATTCTGGAGAGGGTGTGGAGAAATGGGGACCCTCTTGCACTGTTGGTGGGAATGTAAATTGATACAGCCACCATGGAAAACAGTATGGAGTTCCTTAAAAAAACTAAAAATAGAATTACCATATGACCCAGCAATCCCACTACTGGGCATATACCCTGAGAAAGCCATAATTCAAAAAGAAACATGCACCCCAATATTCATTGCAGTACTATTTACAATAGCCAGGTCATGGAAGCAACCTAAATGTCCACCAACAGACAAATAGATAAAGAAGATGTGGTACATATATGCAATGGAGTATTACTCAGCCATAAAAAAATGAAATTGGGTCATTTGTAGAGATGTGGATGGGCCTAGAGACTGTCATACAGAGTTCAGTAAGTCAGAAAGAGAAAAACAAATATCGTATATTAACGCATATATGTGGAATCTAGAAAAATGGTATAGATGAACTGGTTTGCAAGGCAGAAATAGAGACGCAGATGTGGAGAACAAACGTATGGACACCAAGGGGGGAACGTGGCAGGGGGTGGGGGTGGTGGGATGAACTGGGAGATTGGGATTGACATATATACACTAATATGTATAAAATAGATAACTAATTAAAAAATCCAATTTAAAAAAATAGAAAGAAGGAATAAAACCACATGATCATCTCAACTGACACAGAAAAGGCATTTGACAAAATCCAACATCCTTTCATGATAAAAATACTCATAGAACTCCAAAGAGAAGGGAACTTCTTTAACACAATAAATGCCATTTATGAAAAAAACACAGCAAACATCATATTCAATGGTGAAAATCTGAAAATGCTCCCCCTAAAATCGAGAACAAGACAAGGAAGCCCACTTTCATCACTGCTATCCAACACGTCACTGGACTAGCCAGAGCAATTAGACAAGAAAAAGAAATTAAAAGGCATTCAAAGTAGAAAAACAGATGTAAAACTATGTCTATTTTCAGATGACATGATACTATATCTAGAAAATCCCAAAGAATCCATAAGCTACTAAAACAAGTTGAAAAATTCAGTAAAATTTATAAGTTACAAGATCAATACATGAAAATCAGTTGTGTTTACAACACAAGGAATGAACAATCCAAAATGAAATTAAGAAAGCAATTCAATTTATGATAGCATATAAAAGAATAAAATACCTGAAATAAATTTAACCAAAGACGTAAAAGACTTGTACACTGAAAACTACAAAACTTTGCTGAAATAAATTAAAAACCTAAATAAATGGGGAAATGTCCCATGTTCATGGATAGGAAGACAATATTTTTAATACTATCCAAAAGATCTACAGATTCAACACAATCCCTATGAAAATTCCACAGTATTTTTGCAGAAGTGGAAAATCTGAACCTCAATTTCACGTGTAATAGCAAGGGGCCATGAATATCTAAAACAATCTTGAAAATGAAGAACAATTTGAAGGACTCACAGTTTCCAATTTCAAAACTTACTACAAATCTACGGTAATCACAATAGTGTGGTACTGGCATAAGGATAGATGCACATACAAATGGAATAGAATTTAGAGTCCAGAAATAAACCTATACACCTATGGCCAGTTGAGTTTTTATAAGAGTGCTTAGTCCGTTCTTGAGAAAATAATAGTCTCTTCAGCAGATGGTGCTGAGACAACTGGATTTCTACAAGCAAAAGAGTGAAGTTGGAGCCCTACCTCACATCATATGTAAAAATTAACTAAAATGGATCAATGACTTGAATATAAGAGCTAAAACCGGAATACTCATAGAAGAAAACATGGGAATAAATCTTCATGATCTTTGATTTAGCAATGATTTCCTAGATGTGACACCAAAAGCATGAATAACAAAAGAATAAATAGATAAATTGGACTTCAAAAAAATTAAAAACTTTGTGTATCAAAGAACATTATCAAGAAAGTGAAAAGATGGCCTACACAATGGGAGAAAATATTGCAACTCATATATCTGATAATGGTTTAATACCCAGAACATATAAAGAACCCCTTACAACTCAACAACAAAAAGACATCTCAATTAAGTAATGGGCAAAGGACTCTTATCCAAGAAGATATTAAAATGGCCAATAAGTACATGAAAAGGTGTTCAACTTTATTAGACATTAGGGAAATACAAATAAATCAAAACCACAATGTGGAAATACCACTTCACACTTACTAGGATGGCCATAAGTTTAAAAACAGAAAATTAAGTATGTATTAATTAAGTAAATGGCTTGTGGATGGTGGTGCCAGCTGTCTCACTTATGGGTGGGAGTTTATAGATAAGCAAGAAGAGGCAGCTATAACAATCCAAGTTGTGATGGATTTGATTGGGAGCCATCAGTATGAACTCATGTTTAGCTAATATAGATACAGATGGTTCCATATAGAAATATTTATAGATATGTGTGTATATACAAGTTACTATAAACACATCTTTTTTTTTGCTCTATTAACTGAGAGGGCCTAAAAGAAATGATACACCAGTAGCAATGAGTACACCCAGCACCAAGATCTTGGTTTCTACTGCCATTCTCCAATAAGAGAAATCAGGGCTCCTTGGAGTAATCGGTGATTCTAAGTCTGGGGAGGAAATATACAAGATGTACCTGGAGCATCTTGCAGTTGCAGAAAATAAGGAAGTGCTCAAAACACACACACAGAAACACATTGATGGAGGTGTTTCAAAGGTGCACAGGAACCAACTGAAAGAACTCCCAGTGACCAAAGATGGAATAATTTGAGCAACAAAATAAAGTAGTACTGGCTTATAACCCAAAGTATAAAATAAATATCCATGGGATCATACTAATATAAATAAATGACTGAACAAATTAATAAATGGGGGAGAAGATTCAAATCTCCCATGCAGAAGAATTCCAAATAACTTACGTAGATATTCCACCCTCAAGGATGGAAGCAGAACTCTCCACTCCTTAGGTGTGAGATGTATTAAGTGGCTTCCTTCAAAAGATCATGGTACGGAAAAGGGGAAAAAGAGTAACTTTACAGCAGAGACACTTGACAAATGATACCTCAGCCAGGTGATCAAGGCCAACATTAAGTCATGTAGGCAGTGTGTACCCTTGATATGATGTGAGGAGAATGACACTTTACCGCTGAGAGGGGGAAGTGTGCCAGGCTCTAAGTCTTAGGCTTGGATCCAACATTCTGTTGGCTCCACCTTGTTCCGTTGACCAAGCAAGTGGAGAGACCAGGTCAGATTCACCAGATGGGGCGCTGACTCCACCTCTTGATGGGAGGAGCTGAATGGCACACAGTAGATGGTGTATATACAGGAAGGCCTAAAGAACGTTTTGCAATCAACCTAGCACTAGAGTCTGTAAGTCTGACCCACCGCACATTTTTAGAAACAGTTTTAGAGGGACACAGCCATACCCCTTTGTTTACAGTTGCATATGGCTGCTTTCAAGCTGCAAAAGTAGCATCAAGTAGTTGTGACAGAGACTATTCACTCAAGGAAGTCTCAGATCCCCTCTGTGAAACACCTCCATGTGCAGGTGGAGAGACCAAGAAAGTCAGCTATCTAAAGCCTTACTCCTTGAGGAATTCTCTCCCACCCACCCCATCCCTATGTAGGGCCCCTCCTGCTCATCCTCTGGTTGTAGCCACCTTCACCTCCTCCAGGAAGTCCCCCACTTTCATGGCACTGTGACTGTGAGTGGCACTTAACAGAAGTTTGCTGGTCCTATTCTAGCACAAGGAAAGAATCATCTGAGGGCACAGAGGCCTTTGGGATGCATCTAGAATGACCAAGGAGGCAGCTGACCCAGGCCAGGGTCAACCCACTGGCAAAGGGAACAGAATGCTGATTTTGGTTAAAAGGCAGAAATCAGTGGCAACCTCAGCACTCACCACCCCTTCTTGGCTGTGTGTTTCTGGGTGGCCCACCTTGTCAGCTGAGCTCAGCATTGTGTTTGTAAAATGGTCAGAATGACAGGCCCCCTTGGGGGTCTGCAGGTTTCAGAGAGAGCACCTGTAGAGTACCCTTCCCAGAGCCTGGTCAGGTGAGTGCACAGCAGAGAGGGGTTTCTAGAGCAGCTCTAGACTGTGGCAGGGTCCTTAGGGCTGTAGGCCCCTCCCGCTGCCCTCCACTCTGCTGGGAGGGTGCATTCTTGCAGCCCAGCATCTGTGGGGAGATCTCCTTCCCTATCTGTGTTCTGCTAATAAAGAGAAACACACTTGGTGAGGTTAGACAAACAGCGCCGAGTGATTGACACAGCCGCAGCCCTTGGCCGAACAGCACGGGCCATGCAGCAAGCTGCTGAGAAAACACCGTGTGGGCTATGCATCCCTTGGCGTTTGCTTTCCATTAGCCTCACATTTTGCCCTTTAGTCACACTCCGTCTATCAAGGCTGGCCTGGGAGAAGCCTGCTCCCAAACACCCTGGCTCACTTCAGGGCAGCCCCTGCAGGTCCCGAAGTGCCCCCCAGCAAGCCCTGGTTCTTCCAGCCACTGCAAGGGCAGCTCGGCCAAGGGAGAGCTTGGGGCTCTGAACCCGGTTCCTCTGTCTGGAGCCACACCTGGGCCACCCTGGGAACTGAGTTGAGCTATGTTGGGCCAGAGCCCGGGTTTAATAGCTTCCCGGATATGTCCCATGTGCCTCCGACCAGGGTTCTGCCTGGGGCTCAGGAGCTGAGGAAACAGCAGGCCAGACTGGTGATGGGCAGGTGGGGCACTTGTCTGTGGGCAGAGGGTCCACAGTCCCCACTTGTTTTCTAAAATAGGCCTATGCAGGGTGAGAGACCGGGCCCTCGTACTGGGGAGGAAATGGAGGAGACTGGGCTCAGCCTAGTCCTCCCCACACCCCCCCACCCCAAATAGTCACTACAGGGAAAGAGAGGCTATGAGTTCCAAAACTTGTGCTCCTTCCTGCCTTTCCCATGGGGCTTCCCTCCACCTGCTCCCATCTCAGGAGCTGTCTCTTCAGTCCCAGACACTGGCTTTGTTTACATCGCGCAACACCCACCAAGGGACTGTGTGCAGAGCTGTCCATTTCCTGGGCATATTTGGAGATGATGGTCACAAAGCTGTGAGTGGGATTCAGGGGTGGTGAGAGAGTGGGCAGGGAAAGATGTCCCAGAACCTAAAATCTTGGCATCCCAGAGTGACAGGAGCCTGATGGTGGTCTGATCCACTCAGGCAAGGCACAGATCCCCTCTACGAAACACCTCCATGTTCAGGTAGAGAAACGGAGGCTCGGCATGGGCAAGCCAGCTTCCCAAAGCCTCTTGAGGTGGGTCAGGATTCCTTCCCAGGGCTTCCACTCTATTCTCCCACTCACACCAACAGAATGGTTATCAGTCTCCGGGGCCGGTAGTTTGGGAATCTGACCATTTTGCACATTTTCTGGGCTCTTGATCCCTCTCTCCCATGCCCTCTTGTTCTGTGATATTGTTGACAGCACAGAACTCAGAGGATGCCTGGCCCTGGCTACCCGCTGAGCATGAGTCGACAAACCAGAGCCCACTCAGATCTCGGCTTTCTCATCTGTCCATGGGGATCCTGGTGGCAGGAAGCCAAGAGGTGACCTGGCTACGCCCACCCGATCTGAGAGGCTCCAGGCTGGAGCGTCACATGCTGCCTTGCCTCCCCAACAGGGCTCTCTCCTCCTCCTTGCCTCCACTTGAGGGGAAATTACCCATTAATGAAAGAGAATTACAAACGCAGCGTCTGGCCCCACGCCCAAGGTCCTTGGGAGAGCAGGGAGGGAGTAAGCGTGATGGAAGGGGAATTGGAAACAAATGCACAGGGGTGTTTTCTTTGGTGGACCCACGGTCCCCTCCCCACCCCCTATTCTTACCACTGTCCCAAATTTGGACTTTTACGGAAACAGATTTCATGCCTAGGCTTCCCATGAACTCTCTTAATTCAATTGAGGAGCCATTATCGGTACCAGGTGTAATAGGCTGTTTCCGCAGCCTGGGGGAGGCCTGTGGAGGTGAGGGGTGGGTGCTTCTCTCTTATGCAGGTGGGGGCTGGGATGGAGGGGCAATGGGGGGGCTGGGCTGAAGTCCCAGCCCTGGCAGGTGCCTAGAGGGGTGGAACAGGAGGCTGTAGTTCCTTGAGCGGGGGGGCAAGAGACCCAAAGGGGGCAGGAGGCAAAGGAATGGCAGGTGAATCTGGGGCTGAGAGGGCCACCTAGGGTGGGGACAGCTCAGTGTCCCAGGGGACTTGGTGGGAGGGGATGTCACAGCCATGGGTGGGAGGAGACATCTACCAATACGCAAGGGTCCCTCTCCCAGGAAGCCCCTTTGCCCCTCCTCCTTCCTCCATGAGGAATTTTCTCCCACCTACCCCATCCCTATGCAGGGTCCCTCCTGCTCATCTTCTGGTTGGACCCACCATCATCTCCTCCAGGAAGTCTTCCAGGGGCCCACCCAGAAGCCCCAGCTTCTGCCCTCATGGTGCTGTGACTGCCAGTGGCTCTGTCTTCCATGGTTTGAGGGCTCTGAGAGAGCAGAACAAGCACAGGGTCTGAAACAATACAAGATCCTGGAGGGAGGAGCCAGGAAGTGGGCCAAGTTTGGAGAGGGGGCATGGCTCCTCTTAGCAGGGGGCTCTAGGCTGGAACTGGCCTATGGAGCTGACTGTGACCTGAGCCAACCCCTTGGCCTCTCCCCAGTCCTCATCTATCAAAGAAGTCCTCATAGCCAGTCTCGAAGGCTGGGCCTGGTGAGAACATGCACAGGGCACCTAACTAGGCCATCGGAGCACATATCAGGAAGACTTTCCTTCTGCAGAGCGAGGTCACAAGGGGCAAGAGAGACATGTGGACCCCCAACTCCAGCTCCAGCCCCATGGCAGTCCCTCAAGAAATGCAGAGCTGGTCAAAACTCTGTTGGCAGGGGGCGGGTGGTGTGGAGAGGACAAAGGGCCCTGCAGACCCACCTCCCCTCCCCCACAGAGGCTCTTGCCTCCTGTTCTAAGGCAGGACCCTCGTGACCTCGGTGGTAGGTGGGCAACCCAGGGCTTCAGAAAGCAGACCCTGTGGGGGCCTTTGGTTTTCCCCTTTGTTCTGGACTAGATCCAGAGCTGAGACTCCCAACCGCCAGGAATAATACCCAGGAGGCTGAGGTGAGCTGCAAAGGGATGGTGTTACACCGGGGGCAGGTGCAGAGTGGAGGCAGGCTACATCTGTGTCCCAAAGGCCTCCTGCCTCTGTATCTCTCTGATTTTGCACACAAAATGGCTTGAGTTCATCAAACGCTCCACATTCCCAGCCTTTTTGCAACTAGGCAATTCTGTGGGACTAGTTTTGGCCTGTGGCCTGTGGGCAGAGTGGCGAATGTCACTTCCGGGCTGGAGCAGAGAAGTAAGTCTTCCACTTCCCAGCTCTGTCTTCTTCAATATGTGGTGCCCAAGGGGCCACAGGTGTCACTGCAAGATGGTGAAGCTGCCATCAGCCTGGAGCCCTGCGGGACTTGTGGGATGCAGGGCCCCAACTGACCTGTGTGCGAGATGGGGCAGGCATGAGAAGCAAACCTTTGGGGTGCTAAGCCTGAAAATCGGGTCATTTGTTTTTACAGAAGAACCTAGCTTATCCTGACTCATGCCAAGTATTGGTACCAGAAATGGGTAGGTGACTGAAAGAAAACAACAGAATACGTGACACTGGTGTGGTGCTGTTAGTGCCGGGGTTGGGCAGGAGGCGGGGTGAAATCCATATCAGATGCTGGAAGGGTGGTGACCCACATGATTACAGCTGCAAGTAGAACTTTGAATGAGTGGCTTTGGGATAAGAGGTGGGAAGAGCAGATGTTAGTGGTGTGTGGGGTTGCAACTTGCTGTGCTTGTGCAGTGGTTACAGAAGAGAAAGGAGCTCAGGACAGAACTGGCCAGATTTCTATCAGAACAGAAAAGGAGTAGAGAGTGCCCAGAAAGCTGAGCCTGGATGACATAGAAAACTAACTGCTTGTGAACCCAAACCTAGAAGGTGAGTTTGAGATGCCTTTGAGGAACAATGCCTAGTAAACTCTTGTAATCCATCAGATGGCCTCAGGCAGTATCAGAATAAGGGTGGATCAGATCCAGAGCAGCTTTATCCCTGCAGAAGGCTGATAGAGAATTTGTTTCCTGGGGCTGTATAACAAAGCACCACAGACTGGCGGCCTAAACAACAGGCCTGTAGGCAGGGTTGTTTACCCTTGAGGCCTTTCTCCTTGGCTTGAAGATGGCCACCTTCTCCTTGTGTCCTCACATGGTCTTCCCTTTGGGTGTTTCTGTGTTCTGATCTCCTATTCTTATAAAGACACCAGTCATATTGGATTAGAGCCCACCCTAACAGCCTCATTTTACCTTAATCACCTCCAAATACAGTCACATTCTGGGATACTGGGGTATGTTAAGCTTTTAACATATGCATTCTTGAGGACACAATTCAGCCCATAACGAGGGGGAAGGCAGATGGGAGGAAGAGGAAGGAGAGGTAGGAGGGAGAAGTCTGGGGGTGGGAAAGCAAAGACACACAGATGAGAGCTGAAAATTGCATCTCAAAAAGCACTGTGGTCATGGTTGCCTGCATGGGAGCTGCCTGCACTGCCAAAGCAAGACAAGCCCTTAGCTCCTGACCTTCCCCAGGCCAGAAGGGGGCTGATGGGGTCTACACAGCACCCAAAGAAAGCCAATGAGGTTGACGGGAGAGGAGGGTCTCCTTGGGCACAGGACCAGGGCCCAGAGCTCACAGAAGACGAGAGAGCAGAAGCAGGACCTAGTCAGGACATCTCACTCCCCACCTGACTCGGGGCCCTGACACCCCAGTCTCCAGATAGAACAGAACATGCTCACTGCGGCACTGCAGGGGAGAGCCCCTCTTAGATGGGAGGGACCTTAAATTCTAAAGGACTATGAACTTCCTGAGGCTGTAAGGGTTGGTTGTTCTAATATCCTGAGTAAGAGTCTGTGTTCTCAGGCCTGCCCTCTTTCTGTGTCTGAGGCTGGGTTTGTCAGTAGCCTGGCAGGACTGAGGGGCCTGCCAGAGGCAGGCTGGGGTCTGGGGCACACAGGGAAAGGGCGTTCTGAGGACCCAGGTCTGAAGTGGTTCCAAGCCAGCCCCCAGGGAAGACAGCCAAGGCGGGCAGAACTTCAAATGCTTTGGGGTTATTTTATTTTATTTTACATAAGTGGAGGCAAAAATTGGTTTCTCGTGTGGTCTAATGCTTTCCAAGTCATAACATCACTTCCCCAGCTCCTGCCACTCAGGGTGGAGCCAAGATGGGAAGCGGAGGAGTGGGTTGTGGGCTCCAGCTTCCCTTCCTCACATGAAGCCACCTTGGGGCAGATTCACAACAGTCTCAACCCCCAGCCCTCAGGGACAGGCATCCTCCAATCAGAGCCCTTCCCTTCTGGGCCATCTGTTTGATATTAGGCAGGTTACCCCACCTCTCTGAACCTCAATCTCCCTGACTGTGAAATGGTCATAGGGGCTTTTGCATGTGAGCCTATTTGGGACTGTGAGTTTCCCAACAGCCCAGGGAGTGATGAGCTGTGATTCCATGTTACAGCTCTCCTGGGAGGTTCCTGGCTTGGCATGTTCAATCTGGATGCAGGGACCTCTCAGCCAGGACCCCCGAGGGAGTCCCCTCCCTCCCAGAAATCTCAGCCCAGATTGGGCAGGCGTCCCACTGGCCCAGACTGGGGACCTTGGGTGTGTCCCTTGCTTCCCAAGCCCTCCTCCCTCTTCAGTCACGGCCTCCCCTCCCTCTTCCACCCCCATCTGCCCTCAGCACTCTGCCTCAGTTTACCACTGATGTTTCCCAGGGCCCCTGGAGAGGAGGCTCTCAGGATGAGCACCTGACTGGTCCCTCTGCTCCACTGTATCCCCTTCAACTCCAGCTTCCATGCCATCCACCGGACCCCACAGCCTTGTCCCTGTGCTGCTCAAACTGCTGCTCTCCAGACAAGTCACCCAAGGCACTCGGGGTCCTGCCCCTGTCCACCCAGTAGCCTCACCCTCCACTCCTGATCCTGAAGGCTCATGCTCTCCTCCTCTCCTCCCTGTGCTCATTCCTCTGCCAGAAATGCCCTTCCTTCCTTCCCTACTTGCTCAGCTCAGGCATGCCCCCTGAAGCTTCCTGAACCCCTACCCCACAGCAGTCAAAGCCCCCAGAGCAACCTATGCTGCATTTCTCAGGCCTTCCCACTTGGCTTGTAGGTGGGTGTTGACAACCATGTAAGTTAGCTCTCGCTGCATAACAAAGTACCCAGAACTTGATGGTCTAAATCAGCAAGTGTTTACTTTTGCTCATGAGTCTACTGGTCAGCCAGTTCTCCCAGTCTCAACTGACCTTGGCTGGACCTGCTGAGGCATCTGTGGTCACCCGGCAGTTTGACCAGGAGCAGGCTTGTTTAGGATGACCTCTGTATTCACTTTCTGTGCTGCATAAAGAATCATTCCTCTCCCAGTGGGAGAGAGGCTGGCCATGTGCCTGAAGGACACTATCCCAGGCCTTCCATGGCTCCACCACTTACCCCATCTGTCTCATCAGCGGCTGAGAAGAGAGATGGAGGGACCAGAGGTGGGCAGAGCCTCAGTGGGGAAGGAGCCAGGGTCCTGATGACCGTGCGGGGCCCGGGCTGTAGTGTGGCTCCTGGGAGGACGTGCCTGTACCCACCATGCCTGCTCCTGGGCTCCAGCTTGGCCACTCCCTCATGACTGAGCCCAGCTTGGGGTCCCTGGAGACCCACAAGAAAGGCTTACCATCGGCAGTGGTGCTCAGCCACCAAGCAGCCCTGGGAGGCTGCTCATCTTTGAGAGATTAGAGTCATTTCAGGAGAATGGCTGTGGCGAAATGGGGTGATAGGGAAGAGAAGGAAAACGAGGAGACAAGAGGGGTGCGAGAAGAAGGACCAGTGGAGAGAAGGAAAGGAACAAGAGGATCCAGGGCGAGGTGGGCAGGTGTCACCTTGCCAAGCACCCCTTTGCCTCAGTGCCCTGTGTGCACAGCCACTGGTCGTCTCTACCCCAGCCCAGCGAGATAGGAATGGTCACCCCCTTTACAAAGGGACACAGATCCAAGGAGCTTTGGGGTCTGGGCAGGATGGGCAGGAGCGTCGCTGCTGTCACAAGTTTGAGGCCCCAAATGCAGCAGCTGGTCTCAGGGGCTGACCTCCCTTCCAGCCCACTGGAGCCAGGAAGTTTCTCTCCTTATTACAGGCAAGACTCAGATGCTGAAAGGGCCATCTGGGCTTCTGGTTTTGCCCCCATCTCCTTGGAAGGACATAACCCCCAGAGCTGCATGGGCACTCAGGGGCACCACCCGATGGGACAGCCCAAAGCCCTCCCCAGCCAGGACCTCACAGTGATGCCCCAATCTCCAGCCTCCATTCAACAGGCATCATGAGCACCTAGCGGCAGGCTGCCTCAGTTTGCTCATCTGCAAAATGGAGACAGGCACTGCCTGCTCAGGGGACCTCCAGAAGAAATCAGGGGCAGCAGGTTGGTGCCAGGGAAGTGTGCACTTGGGGTTACAGCCCTGGCTTCAGGTCCTGTCCTTGTGGGTCCCCAGCTGGGCAGCTTTGGCACAGGTAGCAGGATGGTTGGAGGCAGCCGGGCAGAGGGTGATGTGAGGGTTCCAAGAGGCCTGGGGCCACCCTGGGAGGGAGTGATGACAGACACCCAGCTATTACTGCACCTTGGGGCCAGGTCCTTCCCACTCGCTCAGGGCAGAGGCAGCCCCAGTAAGGATTCACCCAAGGCGCTGTCGGGCCTGTCATTCAGTCCTAATCCCTGCCCTTTGTCCGCCTGCCATCAGGGCTTTGGGTTGCCACCTGCCTGCGCCGGATGATGTCATGGGAAAAGAATGTGGCAGGTGGGGGCAGGCTAGGGGCTGTCCTGGAGAGTGTCTGTCTCCCCCGCCCAGGTGGGCAGGGGGCTGCGGGAGACAATGTGGAAACTCAGGACTCCCCTCCCCTACAGGCCTTGGGTATAATCCTGTCCTGCAGATGACATGTGTTCCATGAGGTCAAGAATTCTGAAAGTCCTGGAAGTTTCAAGAGCCTTGTTTAAGGGAAGTGCACTACTGGGCTCACAGTTACAAACCCGTGAGTGAAAACAAAACAGCTGGGGCATCTGTGTCCAAGGCTCCATCGATTCCTCGAAATGGCTGCAGAACTGGGCATGGACACGTTCTCCGGGGGGAGCAGCCCTGGCTTCATTGGATTACGGCAAGACTCAGCAGTGTAGGGGGCCCGCCATCCTGTGAGCTCAGAGTTGGGGCTGCCACAGGCCTCTCTGAGCCTCACTTTCCCCATCCCTGAAACAACTTTGTTGTCCCCCACTGATCTCCTACCAGCCCAGGAAATCCCAGACATGTCTCTTAACCTCCTGTGGTCACTCTCAGTCAACTCATTCCTGCAATTCTCCACCTCTTGCAGGGGCACAATTGAGCCCCAGCACAGGGAGGCAGAGGAGGGGGGGGCTGCCCTGGGGGCTGTATACACTGGCCTGGTGATGTCCCTCCTACCAGCCTTTCGACCCACGGGGCCTCGTCTCCAGTGGCTTCTGGGACCCTCCTCATGACTCTGCTGAGATTTCCTTCCCTTATTCACGTGATGACTGGGGATCCAGCCTCCTTCCACATGGTGAATGGGGATCCAACCTTCCACATGGTGACTGGGGAGCCAGCCTCCTTCCACATGGTGACTCCACCATCTCAAGGGCCTCAGCATCCTTGACTGGGTGCTATGCAAGGGCCAAGAGATGATAAAAGATAAAGGGTGCAGGAGGTTTGGTAGCCAAGCCAGGAAAGGCACACATCTCCCCTGCCCAACTTGTAGCAGCTAGAACCCGTCACCCAGCACTGGGATTGCGAAGCGGGCAGGATAATGCACTCCCCTCATGTGATGGGGAAACAAAATGGGTTTGGTGAACACATGGAATTTTCTCACCACACCTGGGTGTGTCCCATAACTCCTGGTCTGTCTTTTAAGGATGGAGATAGTTCAGAGATTAGAGTGTTCCATCCTGCAGGACGATGAAAGCTCTGAACTTGATCTGTAAGCCTCCATCTCCCTGCAGGGACCAAAGTGCGTTTCCCTCCTGCTCACCAGCTGCCCAGTCAGAGCATAACTGTGGGGAGGGACAGAGGAGGAGGGCAGTGATTTCTTTTGCAGATGGCGTCACTCTCCCGACCCTGGCCAGTGGGTGAAGTGGACTCTCAGGGCACATCTGTGGGCGTTTGAGGAGACACCCTTGTTGGCCCCCTTCTGCGACTTCTTTGGAACAGGCAACATCACCTCTTTGGCCACCCCCTCCCAGCTCCTGCACCCCTGACTATCCTCCCACTCCCACTCAGCCCTCACTGCTGAAGCTCCACCACCCCTTCCTCTTGGGCAGTATGGTGAGAGGATCCTGAGATGGCCCAGGGCCTACCCCAGAGTCCCATCTTGTGACTGTGACAGGACACATGAATGGGTTACTGATCAGACTGACTTGGGGTGGGCCTGACCTAACTGTGGGGAGGGCTTTAAAAGAAGGTGAAGCATCAGAAAGATGCCCTTCTGATGGCCTGGGAAGGCGCAGATGGCCATGGTGTGAACAGTTGCTGGGGGCCACATGGCTACTGGGTGGCGTCCGGGAGTGAGAGCAGTTCCCAGCAGACAGCTTCATCCCACAGCTGCATGGACCTGAATTCTGCCAACCACAGGGAGCTTGGAAAGAACCCGAGCCCCAGATGAGACAGTAGCCCTGCACAACAGAAAGATGTCAGCTTGGAGACCCTGAACAGAGGCGCCAGCTAGGCCACTCCTGGGCTCCCAACCACGGAGACCATGAAATCATCAGTCTGTTGTTGTGATCACTAAGTGTATGGCAGCTCCTTGTGCAGCTTCGAAAATGAATACAGTACAGGCAGGGCTTGAAGGGCTCCTGCCTGGGAGGAGCATGTGTCCTTCCCTGAGGCTGCCCAAACTTTCCAAGCAGCTCCCAGATTCCCTCGTGGATGAGGCCAAGGTTCACTGCGACTCCAGGGTATACACCATGTAGAGGTTGAATGGTGTCCCTCCAAATGTCACATCTGCCTGGTATTTCTGAGCATGACCTTACTTGAAAATAGGGTCTTGGAAGGTTAATGAGTTAAGGATCTTGAGATGATATCATCCTGGATTATCCTGGTGGGCCCTAAATCCAATGACTGGTGTCCTTATAAGAGATGAGGACACAGACACACACACACAGGGAAAGGCCACATGACAACAGAGGCAGAGGTCGGAGTGATGAGGCCACAATCCAAGGGATGTCTGGGGCCACCAGAAACTGGAAGAGGTAAGAATGATCCTCACAAGAGCCTCCAGAGGGAACGTAGCCCTCCTGATAGCCTTATTTCAGAATTCTGGCCTCCAAAACTGGGAGAAGATACACTTCAGTTGTGGTGCTTCAGCTCCCCAGTTGTGATGCTTTCCTATGGCAGCCATGGAAAACCAGTACAGACCCTGAGGGAGTCAGCCAGGAGAGGCTGGGATAGCAAACAGCCCAGCAATGGAAAGGAGCCTCGTCAGACCCTCAGATCCTGGCCACTGAGCCCCTGTGTCTGGGACGTGCTGTAACAGTGCCTCCAAGTTGGGGCAAAACACCTCCTCTCCTTTCACAGAGAAAAATGAGGGCTCATGGTGGGTTATTTCAGGGAGTCACCCTGAATATCTATGCTGAGAGAATGTAGGCATTTCCACCCTTCACTGAAGGGAAACCAAGGCTCAGAGAGGGGAAATGGTTTGCCCAAGAGCCAGCCATTGTCCTTAGAAAAACACTCAGAGGGCACAGAAAGAACAAGACAAGAATGTTAATTGCAGCCTTGTTTTTGTAGCAAAACCCCAGACCAGCCTAAATGTGCCTTCATCAATAGAGGTGTGACTAAATAAATTAGGAAGCCCTCTGAGGTTTTCTGCAGGTTTGGACAGGATGGATCTCTGAGACGCAATGGGGAATAGAGGAAGCAACCTGCACAGTGAAGTGTGGAAACATGATCCCGTGGAGGCCTTTGACAGCCCAGCAAATCCCGAGTCAAACAAACTAATTGCAGGAAGACATTTTTTGAACAATCGGGGAAATTTGAAGACTGATGGGGCATTAGATGATATTAAGGAATGACTGCTAATTTTGTTAAGTGTGCTGATGGAATGGTGTTGTTAAAGGGAAAAGGACACCTACCTCGGGGAGACAGCAACATACTGAGATGATTGCAAATGAGACGGTGGTGCCTGGGATTTGCTTAGAATAATTTGTTGGGGGAGGGGATATGGAGGCGCCAAGAGTGGCCATGAGATATTGGTGGAGCTGCGCAATGGGTACACAGGCTCTTCATACTATTCTGTCGATTTGAAAATATCAACAAAAAGATTAAGCACCATAAAGCAGTACTAAGTGTTTTCTACATATACACATGAATATAAATAAAGGTATGTTTAAATGGCCAAAAGAACCTGCTCCAAACAGGTAAAGGTGGACACCTGTGGAGGTGGGACAGGGGATCAGAGGAGCATGGCCATTCGTTGGGCCATAAATCTAACGTGTAAGGTTTTCATTTTTTTAGAGAGAGAATGTCTAGACGTTTTACTCATGTACTTGAATGCTGCCCTCAACCAAATAATCTAAGAGAAGAGAAAAGGCTGAGTGGTACAAAGGTTCAGTTATAAGACAAATAAGTTCTGAGGATCTAATGCATGGCATCGTGACTACAGTTAACAATACTGCAGTGTATACTTGAAATTTGCCAAGAGGTTAGATTGCAAGTGTTCTCACTACTGTGGGCTTCAATGCTGGCTTGAGAGCTGGGTGTCCCCACGGCCCAGCCCGCTCTGCCGCCAAGTTCCAGGGAGATGCCCACTGGAGATGTACACTCTGCCCACTCCTTGCCTACACACCCTCTGCCCCAAAGACCATGTCTATTGTGGCCCGGGGACAAGTATGGAAAGAGGAGCAGTGTCCTCACCAGATGTAGAGCCAGGGCAGCCACTCTCCTACTCCCACAGTGCCCCTCGGATGCCCCTATATTATTCTACTCCACAGTGTTGACAGCTCAGAGTCAAAAAGGTAACTGGGACTTCCCTGGTGGCGCAGTGGTTAAGAATCCGCCTGCCAATGCAGGAGACGTGGGTTCGAGCCCTGGTCCGGGAAGATCCCACATGCCACGGAGCAACTAAGCCCGTGTGCCACAACTACTGAGCCTGTGCTCTGGAGCCCGCGAGCCACAACTACTGAGCCTGTACACCACAACTACTGAAGCCTGCGTGCCTAGAGCCCATGCTCCACAACAAGAGAAGCCACCGCAATGAGAAGCCCACGCACCACAACGAAGAGTCGCCCCCACTCACTGCAACTAGAGAAAGCCCCCGCGCAGCAACAAAGACCCAACGCAGCCAAAAATAAATATAAAATAATAAATAAATTTAAAAAAAAAAAGGTAACTGGGGGCCAGATCCACCGAGAGCCACCTGCCGTTTGGTTTTCAGTAACCCCAAGAGGGGAAGAGGGAAGTTTCCTGTGAGGGCAGAGCAGGTGGGGCATCCACAGGCCCAGTGTGAATTCCAGATCTGCTGCCCAGTCTGTGTGGCTGGAGAGGGCCATTTCTGGGCTCAGTCTCCATAGTGGGTAAAATAGTGTCCTCCAGAAGTCATGTCCACCTGGAGCCTAGGAACACGATCTTATTAGGAAGTAGGATCTTCGCATATGTGATTAGTTAAGATGAGGTAATACTAGAGTAAGGTGGGCCCCAAATCCAATCATTGGTATCCTTATAAGGAGAGGAGATGAGGACACAGAGGTATGTGAAGGAAGAGGTCATGAGACTATGGAGGCAGAAACTGGAGTCATGCAGCCACAAGCCCAGGGAGACCTGTAACCCCCAGCAGCTGGAAGAGGTAGGAAGAACCCTCCCCTGGAGCCATCAGAGGGAGCTCAGGGCTGTGACATCTTTTTTTTTAACATCTTTATTGGAGTATAATTGCTTTACATTGTTGTGTTAGTTGCTGCTGTACAACGAAGAGAATCAGCTATACGTATACATATATCCCCATATCTCCTCCCTCTTGCGTCTCCCTGCCACACTCCCTCTCCCACCCCTGTAGGTGGTCACAAAGCACAGAGCTGATCTCCCTGTGCTATGCAGCTGCTTCCCACTAGCTATCTATTTTACGTTTGGTAGTGTATATAGGTCCATGCCACTCTCTCACTTTGTCCCAGCTTACCCTTCCCCCTGCCCGTGTCCTCAAGTCCATTCTCTACATCTGCGTCTTTATTCCTGTCCTGCCCCTAGGTTCTTCAGAACCTTTTTTTTTTTTTTTAGACTCCATATATACGTGTTAGCATATGGTATTTGTTTTTCTCTTTCTGACTTACTTCACTCTACATGACAGACTCTAGGTCCATCCACCTCACTACAAATAACTAAATTTCGTTTCTTTTTATGACTGAGTAATATTCCATTGTATATATGGGCCACATCTTCTTTATCCATTCATCTGTCGATGGACACTTATGTTGCTTCCATGTCCTGGCTATTGTAAATAGTGCTTCAGTGAACAATGTGATACATGACTCCTTTTGAATTATGGTTTTCTCAGGGTATATGCCCAGTAGTAGGATTGCTGGATCGTATGTTAGTTCTATTTATAGTTTTTTAAGGAACCTCCATACTGTTCTCCACAGTGGCTGAAACAATTTACATTCTCACCAATGGTAAAAGAGGGTTCCCTTTTCTCCACACCCTCTCCAGCATTTATTGTTTCTAGATTTTTTGATGATGGTCATTCTGACCGGTGTGAGATGATATCTCATTGTAGTTTTGATTTGCATTTCTCTAATGATTAATGATGTTGAGCATTCTTTCATGTGTTTGTTGGTAATCTGTATATCTTCTTTGGAGAAATGTCTGTTTAGGTCTTCTGCTCATTTTTGGATTGGGTTGTTTGTTTTTGGATATTGAGCTGCATGAGCTGCTTGTATATTTTGGAGATTAATCCTTTGTCAGTTACTTCATTTGCAAATATTTTGTCTCATGCTGAAGGTTGTCTTTTCATCTTGTTTATGGTTTCCTTTGCTGTGCAAAAGCTTTTAAGTTTCATTAGGTCCCATTTGTTTATTTTTGTTTTTATTTCCATTTATCTAGGAGGTGGGTCAAAAAGGGTCTTGCTGTGATTTATGTCATAGAGTGTTCTGCATATGTTTTCCTCTAAGAGTTTGATAGTGTCTGGACTTACGTTTAAGTCTTTAATCCATTTTGAGTTTATTTTTGTGTATGGTGTTAGGGAGTGTTCTAATTTCATTCTTTTACATGTAGCTGTCCAGTTTTCCCAGCACCACTTATTGAAGAGGTTGTCTTTTCTCCATTGTATATTCTTGCCTCCTTTATCAAAAATAAGGTGACCATATGTCAGTGGGTTTATCTCTGGGCTTTCTATCCTGTTCCACTGATATATATATTCCTGTTTTTGTGCCAGTACCATACTGTCTTGATTACTGTAGCTTTGTAGTATAGTCTGAAGTCAGGAAGGCTGATTCCTCCAGCTCTGTTTTTCTTTCTCAAGATTGCTTTTGGTATTCGGGGTCTTTGTGTTTCCATACAAATTGTGAAATTTTTTGTTTTAGTTCTGTGAAAAATGCCATTGGTAGTTTGATAGGGATTGCATTGAACCTGTAGATTGCTTTGGATAGTATAGTCATTTTCACAATGTTGATTCTTCCAATCCAAGAACATGATATATCTCCCCATCTGTTTGTGTCATCTTTGATTTCTTTTATCAGTGCCTTATAGTTTTCTTCATACAGGTCTTTTGCCTCCTAAGATAGGTTTATTCCTAGGTATTTTATTCTTTAAGTTGCAATAGTAAATGGGAGTGTTTCCTTAATTTCTCTTTCAGATTTTTCATCTTTAGTGTATAGGAATGCAAGAGATTTCTGTGCATTAATTTTGTATCCTGCTACTTTATCAAATTCATTGATTAGCTCTAGTACTTTTCTGGTAGCATCTTTAGGATTCTCTATGTGTAGTATCCTGTCATCTGCAAACAGAGACAGTTTTACTTCTTCTTTTCTGATTTGGAGTCCTTTTAATTCTTTTTCTTCTCTGATTGCTGTGGCTAGGACTTCCAGAACTATGTTGAATAATAGTGGTGAGAGTGGGCAACCTTGTCTTGTTCCTGATCTTAGAGGAAATGGTTTCAGTTTTTCACCATTGAGAAAGATGTTGGCTGTGGGTTTGTCATATGTGGCTTTTATTATGTTGAGGTAAATTCCCTCTATGACTACTTTCTGTAGGGTTTTTATCATAAATGGGTGTTGAATTTTGTCGAAAGATTTTTCTTCATCTATTGAGATTATCATATGGTTTTTCTCCTTCAGGTTGTTAATATGGTTTATCACATTGATTGATTTTCGTATATTGAAGAATCCTTGCATTCCTGGGATAAACCACACTTGATCATGGTGTATGATCCTTTTAATGTGCTGCTGGATTCTGTTTGCTAGTATTTTGTTGAGGATTTTTGCATCTATATTCATCAGTGATATTGGCCTGTAGTTTTATTTCTTTGTGACATCTTTGTCTGGTTTTAGTATCAGGGTGATGGTGGTCTCGTAGAATGAGTTTGGAAGTGTTCCCCCCTCTGCTATATTTTGGAAGAGTTTGAGAAGGATAGGTGTTAGCTCTTCTCTAAATGTTTGACAGAATTTCCCTGTGAAGCCATCTGGTCCTGGGCTTTTGTTTGTTGGAAGATTTTTAATCACAGTTTCAATTTCAGTGCTTGTGACTGTTCTGTTTATATTTTCTATTTCTTCCTGGTTCAGTCTCAGAAGGTTGTGCTTTTCTAAGAATTTGTCCATTTCTTCCAGGTTGTCCATTTTATTGGCATAGAGTTGCTTGTAGTAATCTCTCATGATCCTTTGTATTTCTGCTGTGTCAGTTGTTACTTCTCCTTTTTCATTTCTAATTCTGTTGATTTGAGTCTTCTCCCTTTTTTTCTTGATGAGTCTGGCTAATGGTTTATCAATTTTGTTTATCTTCTCAAAGAACCAGCTTTTATATAGTGTCCTTCTTTGTCTCTTGTAATAGTCTTTATTTTAAAGTCTATTTTGTCTGATATGAGAATTGCTACTCCAGCTTTCTTTTGATTTCCATTTGCATGGAATATCTTTTTCCATCCCCTCACTTTCAGTCTGTATGTGTCTCTAGGTCTGAAGTGGGTCTCTTGTAGACAGCATATATATGGGTCTTGTTTTTGTATCCATTCAGCCAGTCTGTGTCTTTTGGTGGGAGTATTTAATCCATTTACATTTAAGGTAATTATCGATATGTATGTTCCTATTCTCATTTTCTTAAATGTTTTGGGTTTGTTATTGTAGGTGTTTTCCTTCTCTTGTGTTTCTTGCCTAGAGAAGTTCCTTTAGCATTTGTTGTAAAGCTAGTTTGGTGGTGCTGAACTCTCTCAGCTTTTGCTTGTCTGTAAAGGTTTTAATTTCTCCATCAAATCTGAATGAGATCCTTGCCGGGTAGAGTAATCTTGGTTGTAGGTTTTTCTCCTTCATCACTTTAAGTATATCCTGCCACTCCCTTCTGGCTTGCAGAGTTTCTGCTGAAAGATCAGCTGTTAACCTTATGGGGATTCCCTTGTGTGTTATCTGTTGTTTTTCCCTTGCTGCTTTTAATATGTTTTCTTTATATTTAATTTTTGATAGTTTGATTAATATGCGTCTTGGCGTGTTTCTCCTTGGATTTATCCTTTATGGGACTCTCTGTGCTTCCAGGACTTGATTAACTATTTCCTTTCCCATATTAGGGAAGTTTTCAACTATAATCTCTTCAAATATTTTCTCAGTCCCCTTCTTTTTCTCTTCTTCTTCTGGGACCCCTATAATTCGAATGTTGGTGCGTTTAATGTTGTCCCAGAGGTCTCTGAGACTGTCCTCAGTTCTTTTCATTCTTTTTTCTTTATTCTGCTCTGCAGTAGTTATTTCCACTATTTTATCTTTCAGGTCACTTACCCGTTCTTCTGCCTCAGTTATTCTGCTATTGATCCCGTTGAGAGTATTTTTAATTTCATTTATTGTGTTTTTCATCGTTGCTTGGTTCCTCTTTAGTTCTTCTACGTCCTTGTTAAATGTTTCTCGCATTTTGTCGATTCTATTTCCAATATTTTGGATCATCTTTACTATCATTATTCTGAATTCTTTTTCAGGTAGACTGCCTATTTCCTCTTCATTTGTTAGGTCTGGTGTGTTTTGACCCTGCTCCTTCATCTGCTGTGTGTTTTTCTGTCTTCTCATTTTGCTTATCTTACTGTGTGTGGGGTCTCCTTTTCACAGGCTGCAGGTTCGTAGTTCCCATTGCTTTTGGTACCTGTACCCAGTGGCTAAGGTTGGTTCAGTGGGTTGTGTAGGCTTCCTGGTAGAGGGGACTAGTGCCTGTGTTCTGGTGGATGAGGCTGGATCTTGTCTTTCTGGTGGGCACGTCCATGTCTGGTGGTGTGTTTTGGGGTGTCTGTGGCCTTATTATGATTTTAGGCAGCCTCTCTGCTAATGGATGGGGCTGTAGAACCAGCTTTTAGTTTTATTGATCGTTGCTATTGTTTCCTTCATTTCTTTTTCATTTATTTCTTATCTGATCTTTATGATTTCTTTCCTTCCACTAACTTTGGGATTTTTTTGTTCTTCTTTCTCTAATTTCTTTAGGTGTAAGTTTAGGTTGTTTATTTGATATGCATCTTATTTCTTGAGGTAGGATTGTATTGCTATAAACTTCCCTCTTAGAACTGCTTTTGCTGCATCCCATAGGTTTTGGGTCATTGTATTTTCATTGTCATTTGTTTCTTGGTATTTTTTGATTTCCTCTTTGATTTCTTCAGTGATCTCTGGGTTATTTAGTACCATATTGTTTAGCCTCAATGTGTTTGTATTTTTTACAGTATTTTTCCTGTAATTGATATCTAGTCTCATAGGGTTGTGGTTGGAAAAGATACTTGATACGATTTCAATTTTCTTAAATTTACCAAGGCTTGTTTTGTGACCCAAGATATGATCTATTCTGGAGAATGTTCCATGAGCACTTGAGAAGAAAGTGTATTCTGTTGTTTTGGGATGGAACATCCTATAAATATCAATTAAGTCCATCTTGTTTAATGTGTCATTTAGAGCTTGTGTTTCCTTATTTATTTTCATTTTGGTTGATCTGTCCATTGGTAAAAGTGGGGTGTTAAAGTCCCCTACTATTTTTGTGTTACTGTCAATTTCCCCTTTTATGGCTGTTAGCAATTGCCTTATGTATTGAGATGCTCCTATGTTGGGTGTATAAATGTTTACATTTGTTATATATTCTTCTTGGATTGATACCTTGAGCATTATGTAGTGTTCTTCTTTGTCTCTTATAATAGTCTTTATTTTAAAGTCTATTTTGTCTGATATGAAAAGTGCTACTCCAGTTTTCCTTTGATTTCCATTTGCATGGAATATCTTTTTCCATCCCTTCACTTTCAGTCTGTATGTGTCCCTAGGTCTGAAGTGGGTCTCTTGTAGACAGCATATTTACAGGTCTTGCTTTTTTATCCATTCAACCAGTCTATGTCTTTTGGTTGGAGCATTTAATCCATTTACATTTAAGGCAGTTATTGATATGTATGTTCCTACTACCATTTTCTGAATTGTGTTGGGTTTGTTTTTGTAGGTCTTTTCCTTCTCTTGTGTTTCCTGCCTAGAGCAGTTTCTTTAGCATGTGTTGTAAAGCTGGTTTGGTGGTGCTGAATTCTCTTAACTTTTGGTTGTCTGTAAAGGTTTTAATTTCTCCATGAAATCTGAATGAAATCCTTGCTGAGTAGAGTAGTTTTGGTTGTAGGTTTTTCCCTTTCATCACTTTAAATATGTCCTGTCACTCCCTTCTGGCTTTCAGAGTTTCTGCTGAAAGATCAGCTGTTAACCTTATGGGGATTCCCTTGTATGTTACTTGTTGTTTTTCCCTTGCTGCTTTTAATATTTTTTCTTTGTATTTAATTTTTGATAGTTTGATTAATATGTGTCTTGGTATGTTTCTCCTTGGATTTATCTTGTATGGGACTCTCTGCACTCCCTGGACTTGATTGACTGTTTCCTGTCCTATATTAGGGAAGTTTTCAACTATAATCTTTTCAAATATTTGCTCAGTCCCTTTCCTTTTCTCTTCCTCTTCTGGGACCCCTATAATTTGAATGTTGGTGCATTTCATGTTGTTCCAGAGGTCTCTGAGACTGTCCTTTTTTCATTCTTTTTTCTTTATTCTGCTCTGTGGTAGTTATTTCCACTATTTTATCTTCTAGGTCACTTATCCATTCTTCTGCCTCAGTTATTCTGCTATTGATTCTTTCTAGAGAATTTTTAATTTCATTTTTTGTGTTGTTCATCATTGTTTGTTTGCTCTTCAGTTCTTCTAAGTCTTTGTTAAACATTTCTTGTATTTTCTCCATTCTATTTGCAAGATTTTGGATCATCTTTACTATCCTTACTCTGAATTCTTTTTCAGGTAGACTGCCTATTTCCTCTTCATTTGTTTCGTCTGGTGGGTTTTTCTCTTGCTCCTTCATTTGCTGCGTGTTTCTCTGTCTTCTCATTTTGCTTAACTTACTGTGTTTGGGGTCTCCTTTTTCCAGGCTGCAGGTTCATAGTTCCCATTGTTTTGAGTACCTGCCCCCAGTGAGTAAGGTTGGTTCAGTAGGTTGTGTGTACTTCCTGATGGAGGAGACTGGTGCCTGTGTTCTGGTGGATGAGGCTGGATCTTGTCTTTCTGGTGGGGAGGACCGTGTCTGGTGGTGTGTTTTGGGGTGTCTGTGAACTTATTATGATTTTAGGCAGCCTCTCTGCTAATGGGTGGGGTTGTTTTCCTGTCTTGCTAGTTGTTTGGCATGGGGTGTCCAGAACTGGAGCTTGCTGGTCGTTGGGTGGAGCTGGGTCTTAGCGTTGAGAGGGAGATCTCTGGGAGAGCTCTCGCTAATTGATATTACATTGGGCCAGGAGGTCTCTGGAAGAGCAATGTCCTGAACTCGGCTCTCCCACCTCAGATGCTCAGGCCTAACACCCGGCCAGAGCACCAAGACTCTTGTCAGCCACATGGCCAGGTATGTGGGGAGCTTCTTCCCTTTGGGAAGTCTGAGGTCTACTACCAGCATTCAGTAGGTGTTCTGTAGGAGTTGTTCCAAATGTAGATATATTTTTGATGTATTTGTGGGGCGGAGGGTGATCTCCACATCTTACTCCTCCGCCATCTTGAAGGTCCTCCTCTCAGGCCTGTGACTTCTTGATCACCAGCCTCTAGAACAGGGAGAGGATAATTGTCTGTTGTTTAAGCTCCCCAGTGTGTGTGGCACTTTGTCACATCAGCCCCCATCTATAAATGGGGACCACAGCACTGTCTATGTTGCAGATGTGATTATTCTGAGGGTGAACTTAGATAATATTCACTGAAAAACAGACACACTGGTGAGGACAACCAGAACAGAGAGGCTGGTGATGAGGATACAAACTGGCTCAGGCACAAAGGGCCCGAGGAAGTGGCTAGAGCCCTGGCTGGACCCAGGGCTCAAATGAATTTTTTCAGGATGCACTTTCCCTTCCCCTTGCCCCTAGGGTGGCATGCTGGTTTTCCCACTGGGCCTCTGCCCTCAGGTGCCTTCCCAGCTGCCTGGGCAAGGACTCTGAGGGTCCGGTCCTGTGGCCAGACCAGGCATGTGACCACCCACCCAGCCACTGTGACCAGTATGAAGCTGCTGAGCACCATGGGCTGAGGTCATTGTCTCCACCCCTGGGGCAGGAACACTGGGGCCAAAGAGGAGGAGGGCAGGATCTCCAGATGCTGTGGGGGCCAAAAACCAACAAACATGTCCCACATGATGGTGTCAGGGATGATGCTGGCTGAGGAAGGAGCCCCCACACAAGAACACACCTTCTTGGTCCCTGTCTCAGGCAGCTTGGGCCACTGTAACAGAGCACCACAGGCTAGGGGCTTAAACTACAGACATTTCTTCTTCATAATTCTGGAGGCTGGAAGTCCAGGATGAAGGATCTGGTGAGGACTCTCTTCCTGGCTTGTGGACAGCCACCTTCTCGCTGCATCCTCACATGGCAGAGAGAGAGAGAGCTCTTCCTATAAGGACACCAGTCCTATAGAATCAGGGGCCATCCTTATGACCTCATTGAACCTGAATCACCTCCTCACAGGCTCCGTCTCTAATATAGTCACACTGGAGGGTGGGCTTCAACATGTGGATTTGGGGAGCAGGATTCAGTCCATAGAAGTGCCTCTGCTTCTCCCCACTCTAGCCCACCCTCATGCTGGCCCCAAAGACCCATGTCAAACCTAGACTTGACCTTGTCCTTGCCTTCCTTCATAGGCTTTCCCCAATTGTGTCACCAACAGGACAGTTGCTTAAGTGACGTGCGGGCCACATAGACTGTCTGCAGAGACAAGCTGAGGATTCTTCCTCTCTGTCCCCACAACTACTCCTCCCTGAAGAATGATGTCATTTCCCCTCCCCTCACACCTGGACTCGCCTCATGACTTGCTTTGACCAATGGAAGGTGGGGGGGGGGACCTCATCCCTGAAGGTTGGGCCTCTTGGGGCCTTGTTGTTCCCATGTCCACTTCCTGGAAAACGTTCCCTTTCAGAGTGCTCCTGCCTCCTAGATCACTAGGACCAGAAGCCTTCCTGGGCCCTGGCAAGACAAGAAGCTCTGTGGAGACAGGGGCTCTGGAGAGGAGAAAGCATGGAGAGATTGGCAGACAGCCCCATCCCCCCAGCCAGGCACCAGGCTGTGAACAGGACCACCTTGGAATGATTGGGTGGGCTAGCCAATGCCACATGGAGCAGAGATGAGCTGCCTCACCCCACCCAAACTGCAGAATCTGGAGCTATTAAATTATTGTTGTTTTAAACCACTGGGTCTTGGGGTGGCTTGTTACATGGCAATACCTAACTGATATAGGTCTCCACTAATCTTTGGAGCTATGACCAGAGAGATGAGGAAGGGGAATGCAAACTGAGAAATAGCCACTGCAGTTAGTGCCTTAAAGAGAACCTTTGGGGGTGGGGGGGCACAGGTGAGTGGGAGGTTTGGTTCAACTTCCATCCCTTCTCTGGACCTCAGTTTCCCTTGTCTGCAAAGTAAGCGGCTTGAATAGGACTGCTGACTTTCAGGTATTATTTAGCCCTTTTAATGGACATGGGGGAGACTGGGCCAGCCAGAGTCCATAGCACCTGGTTCTGAAAATAACACCTGGGTTCCTTTCCAAATCCCTTGGAGATGATCGTCTTGAATCACTCTCCATTGCCTGCCTTCCTGTTATCGAGAGTTGGGCATGCAGTCAGAGGCTCATCTTCCCTGAAATCCCACCAGGAAACAGAGCTCTGAGATCCTCTTCCTAAGGTGTCCGCAGCTGAGGACTTTGTGCAGCTGACAGGAGCAGAGCCAGCCACCCATGTCCAAATTCAGGCTGTGGAATCCCAGCTTCCCCACTCACAAACTGCTCACTGGCTCTGTGCCTTGGTTTCCCCATCTGTACAATAGGCTAATCAGGGCTGATGAGATGATCCGATGGCACGGTGCCTGGCACACCGTGAGGGCTCACAAAGCCTTAACCCAGGTAGTTGTTGCTGACGTCCTTACCATCAGTCTCCTGGAGCTGACCCAGTTACTATCTTTTCCAAACCCAACACTTGAGCCTCCCCTCACCTGATAACCTTCCAGGTCATCCCCTCCCTGCTGCGGCAGGCAGCCAAGCTCCCCGGGCTGTCATAGCCCACAAGACAACTTTGAGTCACTGCATAGAGGCGCTCAATGGAAACAAACAGGCCAGCATGGTCACCCAGCTGGAGTGGGGCAGGGTGGCCACGTGGCCCAAGGCTGCCCCTCACACTCTAGGATTCCAGAGGACCTCAGGGCTCAGGCCCCAGCAGTGCAGTGCAGGACTTCTGCAGTGCGTGCACACGCCCTTCCCCTAGGGAGGCTGAGACCAGAGCATCTCACTCAGAAGGAAGACTTGTCCAGGGAACACCACTGGGTAGGGGACAGGAGCGACACCCATGGGGCACCTGCTGTGGGCTAGCCCAGTGCCTGAGGATCCTGCTGGTCACAGAACGTCACCAAACATCATCAACAACAGAAGGCATGGCCCATGGCCATCCTCAGTACTTCATGTGTACTAACTCAGTCCAAGCCAGGCAGGAGGGATGTGTAGTGTCTCATTTCACAGATGAGCAAACTGAGGCACCAAGACTGTCCATGATGGGGCCAGCATTGGATGCAGACAGCCAGCTGGGGTCTAGATCCTGATGCCCAAGGTCCAAACCAGGATTCCCAAAGGAATCACTTAGCCAGGGTGGGAGCCAGGAACTGCTGTGCTGGCCCCTCCACCCTGCCCCACCCCACCCAGCCACACTCCACCTCTGGTTACCTTGGGGTGTGACGGGCACAGTGAAGAGCTAGACAGGGTGGGGCACCCAGTGTTCAATCCCCCTACGCTAATTTGAAGAGTCAGGGAAAGCCACGACAAAGCCCAGCGCCGTGGATGCCGCCTGCCCGAGGCCTTATGGCCACATAACCTGCAGTCATGCAAATGATTAATGTCAGCTCCGTGGAGGGCCAGGGTCCACAGGAAATTGGAGTCGATGAATTTAAGAGAGAAACTCCTTGTTTAAACAGAACTACTTTAGAAAATAAATACTGCTGAAGTTGATGGTAAATACAGATATTTGTGTAGGACAGAGGTGGAAATATGAATTTAATAAAGCTGGCGGCACGTGGCCCCACTCCGTGGGCCCCTGAGCCAATGTCCCAGCAGCCTGGGCTGCTCAGAACAAGGCTGGGTGACCTCGCTTCCTGTCTCACTCCTGTGATCTTGGCAATTTACATCCCTTCCCCAACCTGAGCCTTGGAGTCGTCTTCAAACTCCCCTGCAGGCAGGTATACCGCTGTTGGCCCACCACAGCCATCTGCTCCTCCAGGAAGCCCTCCATAACTTTGCAGATAAGGCCAGCATCCTGAGAGCTACAACCACACCCACACGCTGTGGGCCCACAGCCTCTCAGATCTGCCCTGTGTGCAGCAGGCCTCTGTGTGGGCTTTACTACCCCCACTGGATAGAGGATGAGACCGGGACTCCAGAAAATGAAGTGACTTTCCCAGCAGTAAGTGGCAGAATGGGGAGGAGCTGTAGCCCTCTAGGTGTGCCATTTCAGGAACAGGGTCCAGGGTGGGGGTAACCACTATCCAGCCCTGCAAAGTCCTTGTGGGCCTGGCAGCAGGGTGTGGGGGAACAATGTCCTTCAGGGAGGGTAGCCCCCACCCCGGCAAGGCAGCTCCATTCCACTGGAGGCAAGGGAGGTGCCCATAACTCCTACATCCACACATCTGCTCACATCGCACCTCCTGCCTCCTACCTGTCCTGTGACATTTACTGAGTCCTTTCTGTATATGAAGGCCAGAGACCCAGACAGAGTCAGACGGAGCCCCACTCTGGTTGGGAGGCCCAGACACGGCTGGTGGAATTTGCCAAAGAAGATGTGTCCACAAGCTGTGGCCCAGGCAAGGAGGGTAGAGCAACCAGCTCGCGCTGGTGTGACTGGGGGTCCCAGTGCTGTGGGGACCATCCATGCCCCCTCCTAGGATGCTGAGGATGGCTGATGCTGTCCATAAAGACAGGGTCAGCCAGCGCCAGGTACCGGAGTACCCCCGCCACACACACACACACACACACACACACACACACACACACACCCTTCAGGTGGAGAAATCGAGGAACAGAAAGGGTAAGAGACCCCCGAGGCCACACAGTATATGGCAGCCCTGGAATGTGCCCAAGGTGACCGGCCAGACTCTTCAGGACAAGACTGCCTGGAGGCCAGAGCCCCATGACTCTCCCAACAGCCTCACAAGGCTGGGCACACAAGAAGGGCTCTGCTGCTGGAGCTCAGCTGAAGCCAGGGGTCCACCACAGGCACCCCTTTCTCACTTGAGAAGACTGAGTCTCCAGAGATGTCGGGCCGGAGGTCCACCCTGCCTGGAGCGTCTCAAGGCTCCCTGAGGGAGGATGTGTTCCCTCAAGGACAGCCGCACCCTGAGGGTGGAGACAGGTCTCAGGAACAACGACGCTGCTGTGTCAACATGTGCAGGACAACGGTGATTTACACGGGCCTCCTAATCCCCCACCGGGCACCCTGACTCATGGGCCTGGCACCCCGGCCCGCGCCCGCAGGTGGACAGGCATTCACCGCAACGGCTGCGCCACTGTTATTTTTTCATAAGCCTGCCTTGAAATTTGTCAAACCACATATTGTTCTCACACACGCCCGTCAGCGGAGCCCGCGCCAGATGGGCTGGCTCCCCACATGTGCTCCAGGCAGCGAAGTTACACATCAACTTCGGTTTTATGTCAAACCCTGCAAAGGGGGGGAGTAAAAAAGAAGACAGAGGAGAGATTTTTTTTAAAAGAAGAAAGAAATGAGTCGGAGTCTGAACAGGCAGGACTGTGATCGTGGGCAAATCCTGGCTCACTGGTGCCGGGTTTTGTATGGAAACTCGGCCCGCGGTAAATAGAACCTCCCAGCTGTCAGGTCCTTCATTAGTGAGGTGTGCATAATTTATGTATTTAAGAGCTGCCTTCAGCCAAGCTATCACACGGGAATCATGCTTCATAGGTGTTAGTGTTTATACGGACAGTAAATAAATGTCACACACACACAAAATCCACTCTCAGGCCAGTGCTGACGCGGCCCCATCCATCATCCGCCCAGCTGGAGGTTTCGCAGGGCTGCCAAGGCCCGAGGGCTGCCTGGCCTGGCAGCGGGGCTGGCAGGGCCGGAAAAGGCTGTGTGAAGGCTGGAGGCCTATGAGCTCTCACACCTGTCCAGAGGCCACAGGAGCCTCCAGCAGGAGTGGGGCCGGCCCATCAGGAGGCCCCCTCAATTGGCCTATCCTCTGCGTTCATCGACGTCAGGCAAAGCCAGGCCATGCTGGCTCCGAGGGCTCCCCTGGGCAAGGTTGGAAAGACCTGGTCCATCTCTGCTCAGCCAAGGCTGCCGAGCCTGGAGCCACCTCAGAGGCCAGCACGGGCCGGTAGCTAATAATAGCAGCACCGCGAGCGGAGGCCAGGCCAGTGGTGTTTCCATCCATTAGTTCACTGGCTCCTCACCCAGCCTACCTGGTAGGTCCTGTTTTTTAAGGTTTGGAGCTATTTTTAATAAAAAATTTTTGAAATCGTTTTTGCAATTCGTTTTCATGGTCCTCAATCAAAATGTACATGCTGACGTGCCATCGAGGACAGACCCCCGCCTCTGTACCCTCCCATTCAGTACCTGCCCCAGAGACAGTATTTTCTGCAGTTCTGGGGGCCATTCCAGGAGAGCATGTGTGTAAACAACCGCTTTCCCTTCTCTGGCAAAATGGTGACACCCCACACAGCCCTGTCCCTTCCTTTCTCCCTGAAAGAAATACCCAAGGCTCAGCTCTCCGCAGACACGGATTCCTAAGGGAGATGGGTGGGTACCCCACCAAGTGGTCCCACCACTCCCCTAGTGGCCAAAACCTAGCCAGGGCTGTAGCTGCAACACCAATATCCATGCTGGGGGGCTGTTATGGGTTGAATTGTGTCCCCCCAAAATTCATATACTGAAGTCTTAACCCCTAGTACCTCAGAATGTGACTTTATTTGGAAACAGGGATATTGCAGAGGTAGTTAATCAAGATGAGGTCATACTGAAGTATGACTGGTATCCTTATAAAAAGGGAAAGTTCGAACACGGACACACACATGGGGAGAACACCATGTGAAGATGAAGGCAGAGATTGGGGTGATGCATCTGCAAGCCAAGGATCACCAAAGACTGCCAGCAAACCACGAAGGTTAGGGGAGAGCCCCGGACCAGATTCTTCCTTGCTGCTGTGGAAGGAACCAGCCCTTCCAACACCTTGATCTCAGACTTCTGACCTCCGGAAGAGCGGGAGAATAACTTGCTGTCATTTAAGCCCACATCTGTGTTGTGGCTTTATTGTGGCAGCCCTGGGAGGCTAAAAGAGGGCCACTGAGGGTTTAGAACACCCCTACATTCTGGGGTGATAAGGGCAAAGACTTTGGGACTGGACAGGCATCACCTCCCTGGTTCAAGCTTTGTTGAGTCATTTAGCCCCTCTGGGCTCAGTCTTTCTATCCACACAGTGGGACCACAATGAACCTGCCTTGGGGATGTAATCCACGTGAAGTGCTGTAGCCCTGGGCACACAGAATGCCTCAGTGGATATTGATAAACGCTATTATTTGGAGACAGCTCAAGTATGGGGCCATAATTAAACCCATCACCAAGAACTACTACTCTCTGCTGTGTGGCTTGGGGGCACCACCCAGAGATGTCACACATACTCAAGTGGACCAGAGGCTGCTGGATAGAGCAAGAGCAGATCCGTGTGACCTGATGTCAGAGACCGAGTCCAACCTCCATGTGGAGGATTCTAGGTGAGAAAGCTGGGCCAGAGAGAGTGAGATCCAGCTCAAAACCACCAGCAAGTCTATGACCAAGGTGGGGCTGGAGCCCAGGGGTCCCACCTCCAGCATTACCAACCACAAGGGAACATGCAGCCTTGGAGCTGCCTGCTGTGGGAGTGGCCCTGTATGTCCCTTCCTGGACCATCCCTATGCAGAGCCCCTCAGGACCTGAGGCCTGGCACTCACCCTGTATGGGTCAGCTGTGGCTGCAGTGACATGGCATAACAACCACGGGAGCTCATACAACAAAAGCATGGGCTTACCCCACACGCCTGTGGCCTGGAGGCAATGTGGCTGAGGATGGGCTGCTCAGCTGGGCGTGGCCATCTCATCTCCTGGAATAGCAGGCATGTGCATGGCCAACGGGGCACGTTCATCTGCAACAGTGTCAGACATACAAGAGGGAATGTGCACTTTCAGGGCCTATGCCCCGAAAGGGGCCACCATCGCCTCAAGCCACTCCCACTGGCCCAAGTACCAGGCATGGGCTCTCACCTCTTTCTAGGAGGAATTGTAAAGGAGGGTGAAGCATTGAGACCACGAAAGGAGTCAGCCCATGCCCTCCCTCCACAGGGCCCGTGCAGAGCTCCACAGCCCGCGGGCGGAGGCGGGGAAGGCAGCACACTAGGATCACAGGTTAGAGAGATGTAACCAGCACTCAGACATCACTGTGCAGTTACGGCTTCTTTGGGCACTGCACAGTACAAACAACAAGGGCGGGCCCACTGCAAGAATGATGTTAAATGCATAAGATCCTGAGGCATGTAGGCTGTGACGCCCACATGACTAGAGTTTGGGAAAAACTGACCTAATTCAGGCCATCTCCTGCTCAGAGAACATTCATGTTTTTAATAGGGACTTCCAAAGAAGAAACCAAAAGCATGGTGGCATTTCAGGCCCCTATAACAGGTAGAGAGGGGTGAAGAAAACATCTCAAATCTCTAGGGACAAAGGCAGCCTTGGAGAGAACAGATAGGGACAAGCCTTGGCTAGTGTCAGCATTAGGGGCAGAACTACCCAAGTGTGAAGAACCAGAACTCAGCGCTCAGCAACAGTGGAGTTCATTCCATGATGTATCAAGAGCAAGCTGAAATGAGGAATTGATAACGAAAACGAAGACACAGTCTCAGACTGCACAAAAAGAATTGCGCTAGCTCACAAGCCGAGAGGGGGTGTCACCTATACTACAACTAGAGAGACCCCTGCCCCCATCTGAAGAAGTGATATCCATTTCTTGCTCTACATTATACAAACCATTTTGGGGCGCTGGGGTCATTCAATAAACAACTGCCAGCCCCCGTGCCAGGGAGATTGGGCCAGATCCATGAGGAAACTAAGTCACCACAAGATTGGAAGGCAGGGCTGGGGTCACCCACCTGTAGATGAGCTGCTGCAGGGCCTCATCACCGTTTCTGGCCGGCAGTCCAGATCTGTGCTCCGTTAGCATGGAGACTCTGAGGGTGGTCCCAAGTTCCCTGTGTACCATGGGCCCTGCCCCACCCAGGCCCCACCCACCATAGACCTTGCTCCTGCGCTTTCCACATCAGGCCCTCCAACTGCTCACCCTGTCTCCCCTGCTCCCACCTCCTCCTTCATCCTCCACCCTGGCCCATGGTGTCCTCCTGCTCAAGGCCCCCCATAGCTCACCATTGCTCTCACTGCCCAGCTCAGTGACCTTGGACAAGACACTCTGCCCCTCTAAGCCTCAGTTATCTCCTCTGTAGAATGGGTTTCACTGGCCACTCTGTAGGGTGCACAGGGACAGAGGACACTTTCCCCACAGAATGGCGTCCTGGTATTGTGTCCTCCTTTTCCCTTGGGGACCTGCGCCTTCCTCAGTCCATCTGATTCTGGAAGGCAGCCCCTATCCTGATGCAGGGGTGCAAATGCACTCCCGCCCACCAAAATGCTGAGCTGGCTCATGTCTGGCAGTCGGAGCTGTCTGGGAGCCTCGGCTGGAGCAAGTAGGAAAAGTGCTGCTCCTCTGACAGCTGTGGGACTCGAAGTTTCCCTGGGTGTCCACACCAGCCTGATTCCACAAGGGGGACACCCTGAGAAGCCAGCAGAGAAGGTGAAGATGTGGTGAAGCTGCTAGACCCAGCTGTACCTACAAGCAGACCTCCTGGGCTGGTCAGCTACACATTCCACCCTCTGATGCTGATGCTGGTCCCAGGGAGCCTGGGACATCTGCTGGCCCAATGTGAGCAGACTTTAACCTCAGAGCGGGTGACACCAAACGCTGTCCTCCTCCACCTGACAGCCCTCCTCCTGTAAGCTCTGGAGGGCATGCATTTGTGTGTGCAAGGGGGTGTGAGCATGCGAGTGTGTGTGTAAGCATGAGTGTATATGTGTGTGTGCATGTGTGCAAGTGTATATGAGTGTGTGTAAGACGTGTGCTAGTGTGTGAGCACACGTGCATGTGAGAGAATGAATGTATGCATGTGTATGTGAGTGGCATGTGTGTGTGTGCACCTGCACTATAATTGCCCGGACCCCCAGGCAGAGGAATCCTTGACAGAAACTCCTGAGCACAGAGGCAGAAGCCAGAGCAGCTGTCCAGTGGGGAGGTTTGGCTTCTAGCCACCGCCCCAGCACTACACGGCTGGGCCTCTGAGTGTGCTAGGAACCAGGGGATGCTTCGTGTGGATGGGTGATTCTGGGAGGTGGTCTTGGCTGTGCCACAAAGTACCAGAAGCCTCTGCTCTTCTGGGCCCCAGAAGTCCGGCAGGCAGCCAAGGGCATCCACCCAGCTCCATGGAAAGGACCACTGAGGGCAGCACAGCCCTGCCGGAACACCGCCCGCTTCCCCACCTCTGCCTCCTGACCTGCCAGAGGAGTCAACAGCTTTCACCCTCCAGGAGACGGAGACCCCAGAGGGCTGGACTCTGGGAACAGCCTTCACACAGTAGGAGGATTCCACAGCCACGGGCCAATGATGACATCTCCATCACCCTCCTCCCCTGTGACAGGTAGCGTCAATGGAGCTACACCACAGGCTCCAGGGCCTGGGTTTCTGGCCACCACCTTACTCCCACCTTCCAGTCTCTGTGTGGACCCCATCCCCCCTCCCCACACACCGCCCCTGCCCCAACCCCTGCCCCACTGAGCTAACATCTCTCTCACCTCAACTCCCACTGAACTTTAAAAAAGCCCAAATCAGTTCTGCATGCCAAAGGACACCCTCACCTAGAGCACTTGGCTCCAAATTACTTTTGCTCAGCAGGCCATCAGGAAATGAATTTGGAGACCACCCCCCCACCCCCAATATGTAGGCTTACTTAGGTAGGAGTGATTTGCCCATCCTGCTCCTGCCATTTTCAAGCTGCGAGTCCCTGGGCAAGTTATTGCCACGCTGTGCCTCAGTTTCTCACCTGTATGGAGGAGGATAATAGCACCCCTTCCCCCAGGGCTGCTCTGCGGGTAATGACCTAGGAGGGAGACGCTGCCCCAGGTCTGCCTGGCCTTGTGGGAACCCAACCCAGAACACCCTCCCACCTCGCAGCCTCACCGCAAAGCCCCTCAGGAAGCCTGCACCGTGACGCTGCGTTGTAACATCCCCAAAGCAGAGGAACGCAGCCCCTCATCCTTCAAGAAGTGGAATCCCCACCCTCCGGACCTGTGCGATGCAGAGAGGGCCCCCCAGCCTCCCTCGGGAGCCATGCTTCCTTTCTTTCTCCCATCTTTATTAGTTCTGTTTGCACCCAGCCCCTGCTGGCCCTGGACTGTACACACTCACTGTGGAGACCCCAGCCCACAGAGGGGCTGGGCTCATTCTTCTTGTCACCTCACGCTTCCCCTCACACCTCCCGCCTGGCCAGTTTCTCCCCCACCAAGTGGGAGATCACCTCCCTGCTCTGAGCTACCTGGTCCTTTGGCACATGCCACCATCCCTTGGGTCTGTGCAGGTCTGTCTCCCCTAGCCCTTCAGACCTCTGAGTCAGCTGGACGCTTTACAACATCGCGACAAGGGTAGGGGGTACTACTGGCATCTGGTGGGTGGAGGCAACCCTGCAGGGCCCCAGGCCACCCCACAGCAAAGGATGGTCCAGCCCCAGAAACCAGAGCGCTGGTGGGCTTTACTGAGTGGAGCGGCAGGCTAGGGCCCTCACAGTCCACAGCCCTCCCCACATTGCTTTTCTTTCCCCCAATCCTTTTGTCAGAAGACAGCCAAGGAAAACACGCAGGAGTCCCCACTGACCGGAGCATGCAGCCTGGAAGAATTAGGTTTCATGGTAATTAGGCTCATCCGGTGCATGTGGTGGCGAGGCCCGGCCACTGCCCGGCCATGACAAGGGACAGGGGACCAGTAATGGGGTGAGGAGCATAGGAGGGATAGATATTTGGGGGGGCATGGGATGATGAGGGTAGCCAGGGGGGCCTTAGGAACTGCCCTAGTCCCTCTTTGTACATGAGGGGCAGAGACTAGAATCAGACGAACACCCTGGCCCCTACTGGGCCCTGGGGTCTGTGCTGGATGGATGGATGCCGTCGTGCTGTGTGGAGATGGATGGATGCTGCTGTGCCCTTACACGCAAGGTGCCCTTGAGGTCCCCATGCCCTGAAGTATCCACTGCACATGGTGGGTGCCAAACAAGAGAACCGCAGGGGCCTCTAACCCCCACCCAGCCCCCAGCAGCTCTCAGGGTAAAGAGCCAGGACAGGGGGTGTCTCTCCATCGTGGGGACACTGGGGCTAACGCCCACCCCTAGGTGGAGGCGTCCTCTGGGCCTGGGTAGCAAGCCCTCACCTGTCGTCACCACCTTCAGCCACTCTACGCTGCTGCTGTCTTTCTGGATAGAAAGTCTGCCCACATCCCCCCTGCAGGGCCACAAAAAGATCCACCCAAGCCAGCCTCAGGCCCATCGCCAACCTCATCTCCCAAACTCTGACTCTATTGTTGGCGCCTCAAGAATCCTGCTAATTAAGTGCCTGCACCTGACACGTGACCTTTGGCAAAATGCACATGAGGGATGGATGCCAATCATGGGCTTGGATCACACTGAACAGGTCCAAGCCCTCAGCCAGCACACCAGCTCCTGAAGGGAGAGGGAAAGCAGGGAGGAGGAGAGGGAAAGCAGGGAGGAGGACAGGGACGGGGAAGAGGAGGGCAGAGAGAGGGAAGGAGGGGAGGTGGGGAGGTGCAACAGGGACCATATGCAGCCTACAAAGCCTAAAATATGACCCTTACAGAAAAGTTTGCTGACCTTTCATTTAGACAAACTACAAGTCAATCAACTCAGCCTTGTTCTGTAACATTCACAGCTTTCCACAGCATCAGTGGCCGCATTGGGAAGGAATGTGGCCATCCTGTGGTGCTTCCCAAACAGATATATAGGCTACATGGCCTCAAGAGTATGAGTAATAGTACCAGAGTTGCTGTTCTTAACACTTAATATAAATTACTTAAATATGCATTTATACCGTTTATTTTTCAAAATGACTGTGTTAACCGCTGGCCCACAAATTCTGCAGGCTGGTAAGCCCCCAGAGTGGTGCCTGGCATGAGGTCGGTACTGGCCTGTTGCTCGGGGAGACTTCTGGCCCTCCCGCCGCTGTGGGTGGGAGTGGTGGACCAAGGTCAGTGTCACTTGAGGATGGTCTGGGGCATCAGCCTCACTTCATCATTGAAGAAAGTTCTCCTGGTCAGCGTGGCTCCAGCCTTTAGAAAAGCTATGTTTGAATATTCTGGCCTTTTCTAAACTGGGCCACACATGATGAGAAGCTTGTATGCCCACAGTGGGAACGCCAGCAGGGGAGTGCCCTGAAGCCTGGAGGGTGACATCAGCAAGGCAAAGGTGAGGCCCCAGCATGGAAAAGGGATCTCAGCAGCAGAGCTCAGCTTAGAAACCCAGGAGTTTCCACTCATGAGGATGTCCCAGATTGCAAACCCTACGGGACTGGGGGCTGACTGCCTAGCACTTGTCACCATGCTCAATAAAAACTGGTTGGAGGAACTTATGTTTGTAGAAGGAAAAGCATAAATGCTTTACCCATTCAGCCAGTGGTTTAGCTTGCTCTGCTCCAGCCCCCGAAGTCTTTGGACTGTAGGAAGAGATGGCTCCACAATCTTCCATGGGCCATAGTTGCCGCTTCCCCACCACATCCCCACCCTAGTTCATGTCCTGTCTCCAGCAGTGGTGCTCAGCAAGTACCTGCTGAGTGAAACTCAAATAAATGAGTTGCAACCTCAGGACTCCAAAACGTATTTTGTCAGCAAAGCTCAGCTGCCACAACGTAGCCCTGCTAACCACCTTCTGATGGGATAACGACAGTGTTTCCCTGTCCAAAACCCTGCTGGGCAGACGGTGCTCGCTGATCCTACCTGAGCAGCATGAATTCCTCAGGGGACCTTTCTGGCCACTCCTCCATTCCGACCTGGCAACCCCCACGGGGAAGGCTGGCTTGTCATTTGGTAGAGGTGGCATGGAGGGGTAGAACAGAGTGGATCATGCAATGCCCTCTTGGCAGTGACACCCACCTGGAACTCAGGTTTGAATCCTGGTGCCCACATTATGAGAGGCGGGGTTTGGCAGCTGCACTGGACCTGTTAGCAGCCCCTTCCCTCCTCTTTCCTTCTTTAAGCACATCTTCTGATTTTCCTTGGGAACCCCACCCTCCATGTATGTGGTCTGAGGGACTAACCAGGCCCTGGGATGCAGGATGAGGACATAGCTTGGGCCCCACCCACCACTGTGATTGTTACCTAGATGAGCACAGGACTCCAGGACAGGTGGCCCCATCTTTACTCGAGCTATTAGAAAAAGACAATTATTTCTGTAAGGTGGCCAACAGGCTAAAAAGTCAGCCTGGAGCTTGCCACCAGCTTGCCCCACCACGGCAGGGGGCCAGAGCAAAGGGGTGGGGCAGGGGACACCCAGCTGAAGGCATCTGTTCCCTTCCCTGCATCCCCTTAGTCCCCGGACTTCTCAGTGATGTGAGCTAGCAAATTCTCTTCTGTGTTCAAACCATTGAGGGTTTCTTTCTGTCACTCACGACCCAGCAGAGTCTGGGTTAATGTGGCAGCTCACTTCATTTCACCTTCCCCATCCATAAAACGGAGGCTGCCCCATCTTCTACAAGACTCACTATGAAGGGAACGCTGCCACCTACAAACTTCGACCTGAGGGCAGCCCCATGCAGCGGCATGCCCCAAAATGCCAAAGACTGGACCTTGGGAGTAGAGGGGGGACAAGGCAAGTTCCAGCTGAGGAGTGGGGAAGGCTCCAGGGCAGGGTCTAGAATGTCAGATCTAGACATGCCATGTTAGTAAGAGCAGCAAGGCCCCACGGCTCCTCCTGAAAGATGCCCCCAACCTCAGCTCCACCCTGACACCCCAGGCGGGTCACACTGTTGGTCCTGGCTCTGCTGGGTGACTGCCTGTTTCTCCTACAGGCCCAGATCCAGGGTCTCCTCTAGCATCAACCCTTCCTGATAGCACTTGAAGTCGGGCTCCCCGCTACAGACCTGATTCATGGCAGAACAGCCATGAATCTCCTCCCCGCTCTGTCCCCTGCAGGACAGCACAGGCTGCACCCGGCCCCAGGCCCAGCCCCCAACGGCAGGATCTGGCTAATCTGACTGCCATCTGAGACCTGCAGCCAGCTCCTCCAAGGAAGGCCAACTCACAGAGGTATTTCTTTCATTAAAACACGAGAAGAATAAAGAACGAACAAACACCGGAAAAGAGGCGTTCTGGGAAGCACTGCCGGCGAGCAGGGCGCTTCTCCCTCTCCTGACTTTCTCGTCCCCCTCCATCTTGGTCAGACATTCAATACTTCCTTTTGGAGAACACATAGATTTGTTTGACTTTGAATATTGAATTTGGAGGCTGTTCAGCAATTTCAAATTTCAGGAGTGGGGCGGTGGGGAGACACTGTAAATTAAAAAATTCTTTCCTCTTCGGTTTCTACCCAAGATTGTATATTTTTTTGATGGCAAAATTAGGGATTAACTATAAACATCTGTTTGTTCGATACTGACATGGTTTTGAGAACAATGACCAAACCATTGGCGCTGGGGGAGGGTTGGATGCTGCAAGTCCACGGTGGAAAGCTCTGGGCTTCCTACCAGGATTCTGAAAGTGTGGAGAAAGAAGAGGTGTGGAGCGGGGACGGGGGCAGGGGTGGAGGAAGGAGAGATCCAGGAGAAGGCAGTAGGGCACCCCTCTGTCCCCCAGGGCCCCTGCACACGCCTTGGCCGTCACTTGTCCTCACTGGACCCGGGGCTCCCCGCCCTGCTCTGCCCACTCAGTCCTCATTGTCAAAGCCTCATCCCCTCATCAGGCTCCACAGGTCCTTCCTGTGCACCTACTGTGTGTCAGGCACTGTGCCTGAGGACACGCGGGAACTCATTTCACCTTAATCACCTCTTTCATTTCACCTTAATCACCTCTTTAAAAGCCCCATCTTCAAATACAGTCACATTCTGAGGTGCTCCGGGTCAGGGCTTCAACATATGATTTTGTGGGGGACATGATTAAAGCCATAAAAGAGACCTTACTGAGAACAATGTTGGCAGAGTGATGGGGAGAAGGTAGACATAGGGCATGGAGGTGTAGGGTGTGGAGAACTGGAGATAACTGGTGAGGACTGTTCTTTCGAGAAGTTTAGCTGTGAATGGGGGTGTTCTGGCTACCTATTGATGGGGAGCAAATCATGCCAACACTTAGTAGCTTAAAATAACAATTTATTTTTCTCATGACTCTGTGGGTTCATTAGATACTTCTCCTGCCTCACTTGGGTTTGACTGGGGTCCTGGGACAGCTGGGAGGTCTAAGATGCCTCATCCACAGAGCAGGCCGTCTGTTTTAGCCATTGGCTAGGAGCTCCCTAGGGTTGCCATCCAGGGTTTCTTGGTTCTCATCCAGGTGTCCTCTCCACGTGGCTGCTTGGGCTTCCTCATAGCATGGCACTGGGTGTGGAGAACCAGCACTCCAAGAAGCCAATCTCCATGGGGCAAGTGTGTATAAAGCCTCTGTTTGTATCATGCTTGCTAATGTCTTATGGCCCACAGTTACCCATACGGCCAAGCCCAGAGTGGGGTGGGAGGGTGAGAAATCTGGGAGGCATGGCTCATGGGAGCACTGAAATCAGTGTGCCACAGGGTCCAGATGCAGGAAGCAGTGGGAGAGGCCTACATGGTGGCAGCAGGAGGTGTTTACAGGTGGTAGTGACTTGCACATCAATAGAGAAGGGAGAGGATGGAGGTAGTAGGAGCAGAGTGACAATTTAAGACATCAGAGTTGTGCTTTATTGAGCGTTTACTGCATGCTCTTTTCTAAGGGCTGGCGACAGCCCAGCAGTGCACTTGTGTTTGCATGTCCACCACACAGAGGCCTCAGTGCTCCACATCTGAACTGGGTGCCCAGAAGAGCCAATAGGCCTCTGGCTTTGTCAACCTCAAAGTCCCCAACCACTGCACTCACTGCATCCCAATGGCAGGCGTGCCCCCAAATTCCTATGTTCAAGTCCTGACATATGAACATCCTGACATCAGAATGTGACTTATTTGGAAATGGGGCATTGTAGATGTCATTAGTTCAGATGAGGTCATATTGGAGTAGGATGGGCCCTAATCCAGCATGACTGGTGTCCTTATAAAAAGGGCAAATTTGGACATAGACACACACAGAGAGGATACTACGTGCAGACGAAGGCAGAGATCAGGATGGTGCTTCTACAAGCCAAGGAGCACCAGCAAACCGCTGAAAGCTTAGGAGAGAGGCCTGGAACAGATTCTACCTCACAGCCCTCAGGAGAAAACAATCCTACTGACACTTTGATCTTGGACTTCTAGCCTCCAGAACTGAGAGGCAATAAATTTTTGTTCTTCGGGACCCCCAGTCATGGTGCTTTGTTTTGCCAACCCCAGGAAGCTGATACCCTGGGGGATGAGGTCAGGGAAGCTGACAGGAGTGGAGCCCAGACCTCAGGGGGAGCCTGGCTCTTGCAGGAGACTCCACTTCCCTCCCTAAGGAGAAGCAAGATGGGTTCAGGCATAAGTAGGGGCACCAAGGAGGATGATGAGCTTGCTTTTCCTACTTCAGTAGAAAGCCAGGGTTTTCACCGAGAGGATGAGGTGGGGACAGACTGGCCCCTGAGTTGTGGTGCATCAATTAGCTATTGCTGCATAAGAAGCCCCCCCAAAATTTAATGGCTTCAAACCACAGTAGCTACTTATGGCTCACCAGTCTATGGAGGAGCCGGGCTCCTTCACTGGGTAACTTAGGAATGCTGGTGCGGTGACCATCAGCACCATAGCACTTGAACACAGGCTCACTGGCCCGCACCATCTCAGCTTGTCCTCACGGCAAAGGCAGGAGCCAGCATAGAGCTGAGCTTGCAAGGACCCCAGGCCAAGCTCAGAACTGGCACTCCTTTAATGCCATCACATTGTACTGGACCCAAGGGGAGGGGGGGGATAGATTCCAGAAGGGCACAGGGATAGAGGAAGGGGTGAAATCACTCTATCACAGGTGGGGAAGGCAAAATATCATTGCCATAGAAGATGAGGGACAGGACTGACCAGGAGCCCCAGGAGAATTTCCAAGCAGTGCCCATCATCCAGCTGAGGTGGGAGACCCTGAGTTTGCTCTGGAGTCAGTCCAAAACACTTGCACACTTGAGTCAGCTCCTCTGGCTTCAGGAAGATGTGTCTGCAGGACACTCTGGTTTGTCCTACAATTTTTGTCCCTTGTTTGGGACAAGCCCATGACCTGGCACACAGGCAGAAAGCCACCAGAGCCATTCTATCCGGTTGGAGGCCTGGCTTCCCCACCCCCTTGCCAGGCAGGCTACTCACTTCTCTGCATCTCTATTTCCTCATCTGTGAAATGGAGGAAATAGGAAGACAGTCCCCAATTCTAAAATCTAGAAGACCCAGAAACCTGGGAGCTGTTTCTGTAAGTTTGTGAAAAAACAATTTGGCGACAGTCCTGACCTTGCACAAGGCCATCTGTGCACTGTTTACCATCTCAGAATCATCATTCCCACATTCTGTTCAGCAGACAGAGGGCTTGAGAACATAATGCACATACATAGCACATGCATGTGCCTCCCAATACCTGAAAGCTTGAAGCCAGAAACCATCTGGCACCAAGGTTTCCTATGAGGCACTCTGGACCTGAAACACCTTTTCAGTTGCTGGAGATGTGACAAAGTTATAAAGTGTCCAGCAGGTGCCTGGGGCGTGGCAGGAGCCTCCTGATGATACAGCGAAGGTATTGGAGGGATGGAGAGTCAGCTTAGTTACCTACTCCCTGTCGGGTTTCTTAGTACCACTCTAGTGGGGAATGTTGATAATGGCAGATGAGGGCGGGAGTATATGAGAAATCTTTGGACCTTCTGCTTAATTTTGCTGTGAACCTAAAACTATTCTAAAAAATAAAGTCTTTTTTAAAAAGATATTGGAAAAAAGAAAATGATTTTTTAAAAAATAAAGGAAAAGATCTAGCAACCAGCCAACCAACCAACCTAAAAAAAGCGAATAGATTCAAAGAGAAGCATGAAGTGAATCATCGTGCAGCAGATCTGCAGGTAAGAAAGGCACACAGCAAGGACTCAGTCAGCTAAAGCTCAGGCTGTGATGAGAAAGCCCTGACGTGAGAGTCCTCACTCAAGCCTTTGAAAGCGGGGAAAGACACAGCTCTGAGACTCACACTCATGGCTTCGTTCAGCATTCAAACATCACACACTGAGCGACTACTGCATGCGGGCGTTAGGCCCTGAGTACCCAGGGATACTCTGACAATTGGACAACGATGATGCAACAGAGTGACTTGTAAGAACACTGGGGAGGCTCCCACCTCAGCCTTGGAAGAGTGTGGAGGTCTTCCTGGAGGAGGTGCCCTCTAAAATGACTCTGAATAGAAGCAGGAGTTTGGATGACAAAAAGAGGAGGCCTTGGGAAAGCAAGTCCAATAAGGCACATTTTTATTAGTTCCCCTGGTAACCCTATGGCCCCTCCCCTGGGGCAGTCTGAGGAATAGCATCCCAACACACACCCAGCTCCCAGCTGTTGGGAAGGGAGGGAGTGTGGTGGGCACTAGGCATACCGTGGGAACTAGGTTCTCTTTGCAACCCATGCAATGACCAAGAGTTTTATCCAGAATAGGTACAGTGTCCTAAATTTAATAATAATAAATTAAAAACATGTAGCCCCCACAGGAAACTGACCAGAAGTATTGAATAAGCATTTCACAAAAGAACATATCTACATGGCAACAAACATAGGGAAAGGCAATAATACAAATTAAAATCCCAGTGAGCTGCCACCACCCAGCACAGATGAGGTAAAATGAAAGAGACTGACAGCATCAAGTGCAGGGAGGACTTAGAGCAACCTGAATCCCACAGAAGGAGGCTGAGACGGTGCGGCCACTTTGGAGAGCTGCTGGCAGTTTCCACCTGAGCTGAACCTGCGTGCAGTTGTGGCCAGTGGTTCCACCCCTAACGCATACCAAATTAAAATGTGGGCAATGTATTCACCAGAAGACCAGACTCAATCAATCAACACTTCCGTCCAGTCGGTCTGCAAATATTTATCAGACACCTACCGTGTGCAAGCACCCTTCTGGAGCTGAGGAAGCAGGAGGAATGAAAGAGATCTCATTCTGGAGGGGGAAACAGACATATACAAGATAAAGCCAAAAAAATGGATAATGCGATTTCTAGGGATATGTGCTAAGAGCACTGGAGCAGGAAAAGGGGAGGAAGTAGGCTGGGGGTGCTGGCATGGGGGGGGTGGTGGGGAGCTTACTGAGAAGACAGCAGAGAAGAGAGCATCTGTGAGAAGTGGACAGAGTTGGCTGTGTAAGTGTCTGGAGGAGGAGCAGTCCAGAAGAAGGAACAGCACGGGCAAAGGCCCTGGGGCAGGTGTTGGAGAGAAAACTGGGAGGCCAGCATGGCTGAAGCAGAGAGAAGGTGGGGGGAGTCTCAGGGGGCCAGGGAACTTGAGGAGAGCAGGAAGGAAAGTGGGTTCCACTCACACATCCACGTCCCCACTGATGGAGGCAGGCTGGCTCTCACCCACATTTGCATCCCCAGAGCGATAACCTGACATTTTGCAGGTTCTCAAAAGTGCAGAAGTTGGCTTCACAAGGATAGCACCTGGGGTCCACTGCCCCTCCATGCCCACCTATTGTGTGGACGAGGACCTGACAACATTTCTTACCTGACCAACGCCTTTCCTGGAGTCTTGGAGCAGGTCCTGGGGGTCCCCAGGTGGGCATCTCAAGCTGCTGTGTGCAGGAGGCTGCAGCCTGCACGCCCTGGCCCTGGGGTCTGCAGCACCCCAGAGAGGACCAGTGGGCATAGGCACCCCTAGAATCCCACACGGCAGAGCTGCCCTCCACACATTCACCACTCTGAGTCCCTATAAATACCCCAGGCTCAGCAGAGAGCCTCCTGATCATATTATGACCAGCCTAAATAAGACTCCTTTAATAAGAAGAAACACACGGCCCCATTTATACACAAGTGTGTAAAATATATTAAAATAATTTTAAATGCATGAGTCACTCACAGAGAGTGTGTTTTTTAAAAAAATCACAAACAGTACTTTGTGGTGAAGACAGCAGTGAACAGGGACTTGTCCTGCAGACATGGGACCCCGGCAGGGAAGGAGCACAGACACGCATGGGACACTCCCCCGTGCCCCTTGCAGGTCAGCGCTCCCTCGACGGGAACACTGAGTCCAGGCTTGCAACCAGACAGTAAACAGCACCTTCAACATCGGAGCCTGCGTCCTCCTCACTTTCCACGCTTCACACACCAGCACAGACACCACAGTCAGAGCTGATGACCCTGTGGTTTGGGGGCCCAGAAATGACACTTCCCATTTCACTGGCTCATTCTTGGCTTCAGTTCCCTCATTTACAGACTGGAGACAAGAACCCTGCCTCTAAGGGCTGGAGGTGCCTTCAGAGGAAGCGCCACTTGCCGCACTGTCCTCTTACAGCCCCTCTCCCATCACACGTCTCTCGTGAGGGGACGCTCAGCCCGTCATGGGCATCCCTGGCAGCTGATGTTGGAAGAAAGCTCTTCTCTGCAGGCACCAGGCCCCCTGAGGAGAAAGGCGACCACATGGGGGCTCCGAGGACTGCTTCTCAGGGCCTCATGCAAAACGGAGCCGCAGCCTCTCCCTACTCCTTGCCCTGGGGCCAACCCATCACTTTGGGGGTTAGGATTTCAACATATAAATTTGAGAGGAACACAAACATTGAGTCCATAACACCTAGTCCCCTCCAAAAGCAACTAATGAGTTTTCCTGGGTCTTGAGTTTTTTTCAAATATTTGATATGTTTCAAATCATTGCAGTTATTATTGTTGCTCAAATTATCCCATATTGGCCAGCGGGCGGCTCTTCTCCTTGGCCCCAGGTCCTTTTCACATGTACCCAGTAGCCTTAGTCACCTCCTTGCCATCTGTTGTAACAAGAAACTCCAAGCTCATCTTGCCTGTTTCCTGACCCAGACATAGACCAGCTATTTCTCTTACAGAGCCCTGGTTCCATTTAGTGGGAAAAGAGAGTCCACAGTGAAGGCAACAGATGTGTTCATTGCTACTGGATTTATTGTTTCAAGGAACGTTCAGTGGATAGAGCTAGAACACATGACTTTTTTTAAGATTTTCTTTTATTGTGTTAAAATACGCATAATGTAAAATTTACCATTCACCATTTTTTTTCAATCAGTCATCAATTTTATACACATCACTTTATACATGTCAATCCCAATCGCCCAATTCAGCACACCACCATCCCCACCCCACTGCAGTTTTCCCCCCTTGGTGTCCATACGTTTGTTCTCTACATCTGTGTCTCAACTTCTGCCCTGCAACCCGGTTCATCTGTACCATTTTTCTAGGTTCCACCTACATGCGTTAATATACGGTATTTGTTTTTCTCTTTCTGACTTACTTCACTCTGTATGACAGTCTCTAGATCCATCCACGTCTCAACAAATGACTCAATTTCGTTCCTTTTTATGGCTGAGTAATATTCCATTGTATATATGTACCACAACTTCTTTATCCATTCGTCTGTTGATGGGCATTTAGGTTGCTTCCATGACCTGGCTATTATAAATAGTGCTGCAATGAACATTAGGGGTGCATGTGTCTTTTTGTACCGTTCACCATTTTTAAGCATACAGTTCAGTGATATTAAACACATTCACATTATTGTTGAGCCATCACCACTGTCCATCCCCACAACTCTTTTTATCTTGTAAGACTGAAACTCTATACATATCAAACAATAACTTTCCATTCTCCCCTCTTCCCCGCCCCGGCACTCACCATTCTACTTTCTGTCTGTATGATTTTGACTACTCTAAGCACCTCACATGAGTGGAATCACACAGAATTTGTCTTTTTGTAACTACCTTATTTCAGTAAGCATAATGTCCTCGAGGTTCATCCATGTTGTAACATGTGTCAGAATTTCCTTGTTTTAAGGCTGAATACTATTCCATTGTATGGATAGACCACATTTTGCTTATCCATTCCTCCATCAATGGATATGTGGGTTGTTTCCACCTTTGGCTAATGTGACCAATGCTGCTATGAACATAGGTGTACGAATGGCATAAATAACTTTTTGTTGCAGGATCAAAGGAGGGAATGAAGACAAGAAGGCATGAATGAATGAACAGTGCATGCTCAGAGCATCCAGGCCTGGGCTTTCTCCCACAGACCCCCAAGGTGTGGTTTCTGTGTCCTTCCTCCCTCCCTCCTCTTGACCTGCACATCCTCCATCAGCTGGGCCATCAGACAGGGCCATGACTACAAAGAAACACAATGCCCGTTTTTTAGAAGGGCTTCTACCAGTTTGTTTCACACAATGCCTAAGGTCTCCTTGACAAGTGGGAAGTGCAGGCAGGAATCCAGAAGCTTCTGAACAGCAGCTGCTGGCATCACACAGACTGGACATCAGGGCAACACTGATGTACTCCTCTGCTTTCTCCTCTCCCTTCTCTGTCTCCTACTTCCTCCCTCATCTTGCTCCTGCCCTTTCTCCTCCTCCCCCTCCTCCCCATCTCCTCCTCTTCACACACCAGGGTTGAAGCAAAGCCAGTGCCTGCTTGAAGGTGGGAAGACAGCATCAGAGGATTCCAGAAACTCTTGTAGGTGGACAAACAGCATCAGAGAATTCCAGAAGTTCTTGAAAGTGGATGAACAGCATCAGAGATCCAGAAGCTCTGAGCTGGAATGAGTCCTCAGAAAGCATCTATTACATCTGACTGTCTTAAACTTATTTAGCAATTATGCCCTTGTTCAAATAACATGTTACTAGAGCCTTATTAACTCAGAGCTGTCAGTGGGTCTGCTTCGATGGTAACCTTCTCTGACAGTCCTCCATGGAGCTCACCCCATGCACTCCTATTACAAAGGGCAAAATGCCACATGGCTGACAAAGGGTGTTTTCCAGCAAATTCCCACTGGGGGCAACTGGGGGGTAAGATTCTATGCTTACCCACCAACTCCTGGCAGCCACTTGTTGGGGTATAGTGTGTGAATTACTGTGAGGATGGGCTCTGGTGGCAGCAAAAGCCCTCAAGCAGCCTGAAACCAGCACCTGCAGGTGGAAGTGAGGCCCGGGCCATCATTCATCCATTCACTCACTTATTCATTCACTGCAGGCCTGACAGTCTGACCACAGTCTGGAGGGGATGTGTGTGAACGTCCAGGTTCAGGGCAAGCCCAGGGGATGTGGGAGCATAGCCCGGTGCCTAGCCTAAACAGAGAGGTCCCTGGAGAAGCCGTGCCTGAGAAGTATCTGCTGTTGGCCAACCGAGGAAGAGCAGAAATGGTGCCACAGGCAGGGGAGGGAGCTCCGGAAGGTGAGAGGTTCTAGACATGGTGGAACCCACAGGCCAGGCAGAGGGTGGTGAGGGGAGAGGGTGGACGGGTGGGTTGGCTGGGGGGCTCTGGGCCTGGCCCCGGGCAGATGGGAGCTATTACACAGTAAACCTGACAATGACAAGGCCCTGAGGCTCCGAGCAGCCTCCTGAACGAGTAGAGCTCCCCAAGGCCAGACCCAGGGTCTTGACAATCACCCTGCCCCTGCCTCAGTGTACCACCACAAGGCCCTGGGAGGAGAGGCCTTGCATTCTAGAGCCTGCTGGAGCGAAGGCCAGGCTAACCATTGTCATATGAGATCTTCACACACATCCTCAGCACGTGTTGAGGCGGAAGTACTTGGCCCAGGATCTCCCAGCCTGTAAGTGGCATTCACTCTTCTGGCCCATAGATGTTTCTTGTGCATCTACCACATCCCAGGCACTGTCCCAGGAATGAGGGCACAGGGATAAGCAGAACAGGCAGGGTCTCTGCCTTCCCAGTGGGGCAGCTGGCCAGAAATCCATCAACTGATAACCACTCCAAAAATTGCACACAATGATAAGTGCCACGAAGACACAGGTGGGGGCTGCTTCCTTGACAACACCCGAGTCACTCCCATCAGCCCCTGAGACACCACGCAAACATCATGTCATACCCTCAAAATAATTTTTAAAATCCTTTGTGAGAAAATCCTGCTTGCTAAGTGATCAGGCACCTCAAGGAGGATATGAGGTTTTATTATTGGTCCCTATTTTAAAGAGAGGGAAACTGAGGCACAAAAAAGACTGATAGCTCACCCAAGGTCACACAGCTAGTGAGTGGTGTGTCGGGATTTGAACCTAAGCTAGCATGGCCCTCAACCACCAAGCCAGTCTGCCTCCATTGCTCTCAACTAAACCTTCACAGGAATCTACTTGGGGTTGAGGATGCAGAGCTGAAACAGTAAGTTGCTCTGGCCTGAATTTATACCCCAGCTCTGCCTATGTAAGTATAGGCAAGTCATCTGTTTTCTGAGCTTCAGTTTCCTCATCTGTGATATGGACTTGGTAGTCTCCAACTTGAAGGGCTTCAAGATTAACCTTGATGACAATTAACCAAAGCAGTGCCCAGTGTTGGTGCTCCATAAATGGCGGGGGCAGTGGTGGCACACTTACAAGCTCAGGGAGGGCACTGGGTTCCAGCTGGTCTTCAAGGTTGGGGGACAATGCTGCTATGAGCTCCCACACCACATCCCCCCAGGAGACACCTGGAGGGTGCCCAGCTCCAGGACCAGGTTAATCCCCTCCAGAGCCCACCCTGCTTATGCCCAGCCCACCTGCCCCTGTTCACACAGGAAAGAAGTACCCTGCAGGGACCCTGGAAGGGAAAGAGCCCAGCCTGGCATCCTCCTAGCTCTGGGAGTTTTCTGAGCATCTGCAGTGCACACCCAACCCAGCAAGAACCGGGAGGTCTGAATCCAGGTCTGTCTGGCTGCAAATCCAGTGTTCCTGTTGCTCAGGAGAATATCAGGTGGAAAGGAGCTGCTGCTGGGGGCTGTCAGTCTACGCCAGGATTGAGACAGCCATGCCCCAAGACAGACTCCAGGCAAATGCACAGGGCATCACAGCAGAGGTGAGTGACAGCCAGCAAGGCAAGACAGAGTAAGCCACCCTAGAAATAACAAGGGAGCCCCAACCTGGAGGAAGAGAAAGGACACACAGCAGGGGAGTGCAGGGAAGAACATCAAGGCCCAGGAATAGCATGAGCAAGTGCCCTGAGGAAAGAAGGAGCTTGGCATATTTGAGAGGCTGAAATACAGCAAGTCAACCGCAGGCAAAGGCACTTTAGACTGCTTTCCATTTTCCCCACCGTCTACCAGGCAACACACTCCTGTGCTCAAGGTCACATGGTGGTCTGGGAGACAGCGTGCCCTAGGAAGAACCCCATTCCTGCTACCACCTTCCTTGCCCCCCTCCTTTTATTATCTCCTGTCTGTAACTCTCATTTCTGCCCCCTTTCCCCACCTTTCTCCTCTGTTTCTCTCCATCTCCACTGAGTCTCCTCACTCCCCTTTAGCTGTTTCTTTACCCCCTCCACCTCCTCTCTCTCTCTCTCTCTCTGCACCCTCCCCCAAACGCTTCTACATTGGTACTCCATTATTGCATCTCCTATCTCTCCAACTCTCTCTTTTTTGTCTCTCCTCTCTCCTGGTTTCTACCTCCTGCCCCAGGCCAGTCCCCAGGGCTTGCTCCCGCCTCCACCTGCCCCTTCCCCACGCGGGTGTCGCCTCCTGTGCACAGCGCCTCAAGCCTCGCTAATGTGTTTCGCATGGCGCGTCAGTCAAACGCCCTTCTAATGTCCTTAAAGCACGCAGAAAATTGCATCCTTATGAAAAAGAACAAAAAAGCAAATTGCCCGGTGGAGGCGGAGCGGCCGCGGGGCTCTGGTGGCCCAGAGTTCAGAGGGGCTGAACTGGCAGAGGTCTGCCGTTGGCAGGAACCAGAATGCCACCTCCTCCCCGCTGCCTTCCAGGCAGCACCGACACCTACCTTCTCACCTCCTTACGCACTACTTTTGTCCACCTCTCCACGTTTGTTCCCACCACTCTGACCTTGTTCTGTGTCTTTAAGGCCAAGCTCCAAATTGCCTCAGAACCTTTGCACTTGCTATGTCCACTGCCAGGTAGGCATTCCTTCTTGTCATTCTGGTCTCAACTGAAGAGTCAGCTCCTGAGAGAGATTCTCCCTGACCACCCTGACTAAATCTGCCATCACACTAATTGTCTATCACCTGCTTTATTTTCTACAAGGCAATTGTTACTTCCTGAAATCATCTTGTAGATTTAATTGTGGCGTCTATGCTTCCAACATGAGCTCCTTGCGTCAGAGACTGAGTGCCCCATGACTAGCACAGTGCCCGACACACAGCAGGCATTTAATAGATACTTGGTAAACAAATGGATGAGACTCATTCTGGGCAGGCAGGGGCCATTGGTGACCCTAAACCATCTAGAATATAGCAAGCTGATGGGTAAGGGGCAGTGGAGACCCACAGAGCTGAAATCAGATCCAAATTCTGCTGCTGACAGCTGTGTGTCCCTGGGCAAGTTGCCTAACATCTCTGAGCATTATCTTCATCTTCAGAATGGGAGTAGGGCACCTATCTTACCGGGCTGTAACTGGACCAATGAGGAGCGAAGGGCCTGTGTCCCAGTCCTGAGAACCCCACCACATTCGGTTACTGCTTGTTAAATGAATGAATGGCCCAAGAAAGAGCTTGATTAATATCAGACAGTCCATGATAGCGCTGATGTCAGACACCGTTATTTCCTGAAACACTTCTGGAAAAATTGTAAAACATTGCCAATGAAGACATAACCCAGTGTTTTTTTAGCACCTAAAATTTTTATCCTATACTTACTCAAGGATCTCTTTTGGGCTTAATAAGGCATAAATTTCTATCACAGATCACTACTGAGTTTACATTAAAAGGAAACAATCAAGGAAATCAATGGACTGAGTGTTCCTAAAACTTCTCCAAGGTCAGAGCCACCTATGAATTGATCCCCCGCCCCGCAACCCACAGCACTGTCCCCCTTAGCCTCTGCCTGGTGGGTGAGTGGATCCGAGTTCCCTCCATGCTGTTGCCCTGTGTCTTCCTGCACCTTGAGGAAGATCCCTTCCTCCCCCCAGGCTTTGTGGCTTTCTCCATCGAGAGTTGGTGACTGAGAGGTGAGGGGCCTCCACTGTCCAGCCAAGGACACCTCCTTAGGGACAGTCACATCCTGCAGACACACGGCCCACAGTGCCTGGAACATACACCCCCCAACTGTCATATGAACCCAGATTTCAGAAATGGGAAGATGCTGTCTTAAAGTCAATGAGATGCAGTGTAATACAATGTGAGAACTAGGACAAAGGGAACTTTTGAAGTCACAAAAGGGAGGGGCCCCTGAAAAGGCAGGAGGACCACCTTGTGCTGCACCATGGATGTGGAGTGGCCTAGGGACCAAGGTCAATGAAGAACTTGGCCTAGAGCCAGGCTGACTCAGATGCATGACCCTGTTGCTGTTGTCACCTTTCCGCACTGCCCACCTATGAGGAGTGAGGAGTCCTGGCTTCCCTACTTCCCTAAAGTGGGGCTGGGAGGATGGTTTTGGAGATGTTTCTTTCAGCTCAGAAAGTCTGGGGCCAGACTGAACTGGAGGGGCCTATGGGGCCTCTGTGGTCATTCTTAGCCTGGCTGCAGCCCTTGAGAAACCTGGGCCTGGAGAGGCCTTGGGGGCAGAGGCTCGGGGGATCAGGTGGTCCCTTGAGTGTAGAAACGAAATCAGGCAGTGGGGCAACCAAAGACGGAGGAGATGCCTGGTTTCTCCTCGGACCCTGGAGCTCCAGGAAGGTCCCTAGGAAGTGTTGCTTACTCCAGGTTGAGCGGCGGCTGGGCGCTGCTCCAGGCCCTGGTTTCCCCTTAGGTACAGTAAGAGCGCACCCTCCGGCTCCAGGAGACGCAAACCTCGCACCTGGCCAGGTTAATGTAGCCCTGGGGTCTCTGTTTCTTTTCTTCCACGTTATGGGTTCTCACCACTGACCCTCCAGGAGAATCCAGAACAGGGAAAGGGTGTAAACCCGAGTAAACTTTAGTTTTTAAAAAGAGGGGCGGCAGAGGGGGGGATGGGGAGCCCCCGCCCGGTTGCGCCTGTCATATCCTGGTGGTGCCGGCTCCGCGCAAAACCAGCGGCTAGTCGGAGGCTCTGAAACGGGCTGCGGACCCCAGGCCGGCCGCGAGAGGCCCACTTCCCCCTGAACGCTTCCTGCGATCCTGGCTTGAGCTGAGCGCCGCACAGAGCTAGGCTCCCGCTTCCGACAAGGAGAACGACTTGCTCAGGATCGGGGTCACAATCCCCCATCTCCGGCCTGCTCCCCAGCCAAACCTCCCCCAAAGTCCCCCTTCTTGCCCAGGCCCCTACTCCCACCCCATAAAGCCCAGAAGCGCAAACTTCGCTCTCGCCTCCGAGCGCTGCTGTCTGGCTAATCCCGGGTGCTGCTCACGGGGTCCTGGCCGCCACGGGCGTTCCCCGTCCACCTCCATTCCAGGTCCACTTCTCTCGCGAGACACCCGAGCCCTCTCCCAGCCCCGGCTTCGGGCCCCGGGCTCCGGGCTCCGGAGACACAGCCGCGACCTCCTTTGCACTCTGGTGTGGTCTCCGGGTTTTGTTTCCCAGGACGCTGGGGCGGAGTAGAGATTCGTGCGGCAGAGGGGGAGGGAGCGAGAAGACCGTCCCTCCCCGAAGGCCCGGGCCTGGAGTGAGGGGAGCGGTTGCCAAGAGGCAGGGAGGGGGCTTCCGCACTGGGTGGCCCGGGTGGCCGGGGTGGGGTGTCACTCAGGCCGCGCGACTGCATCACCGTCCGTGGATAGGTTGCCGCTCTTCACCTAGAGTCCTGGTTCTGCGGGCTACGGTCCGCGGTGGAAGTCTTGGGATGGGCAGTAAAACTTCTGCCTCCGAGCCTTCGGTTTTTTCTGGAGCGGGCCTGAGCTTCCATCGGGTCTCATAGGAATTACCCAAGCAAGGAACCCCGAGGTGCCAGGACGCGGCCAGCGCGCGGCCCGGTCCTCTCCCGGGCCTCCGGGTCTCGATCTGCTGCAGTCACCCCGCGCCCTGTCCGCCGAGGAGCACAGCAACGCAGGCAGTGACAGAAACCCCTCCCACCCCCTCTCGCACTGGAATCTGGATCCCCTCGTTTGGGGCCCAGCTCCCCCACTGACCGGCTGGTGACCTCGTGACAGCAGTGCCCCCATCAGGTTCCCCAGCTGTGCCTGGAGGGGTTGTACTCACTGGAATACTGGGGCCCTTGCGCTGTGGCACCGGATTCGCAGTATGCCCTTCCTCTCTCCCTCCCTCTTAGAGCCCTAGTGCTTTACGCCCTTTCCTCCAGTTCAGTGAGAGGGCTGCCTTGGGGAAACACCATAGAACCACAAGGCAATCTGCCCGAGATTGCATTCCTCAGATTTAATAAAACCTGAGGACCCCGAACGAGGTCCCAGAATGGACTGAAGGAGTGTGGGTCACTACACCTCCTCTCTCCTCTTCCACCCTCCTTCCACAACTCTGCATAGTTAACAAAGGCTGTGCTGGAATCTCTGTTCCCCAGGCCCAGGAGGGACAGAACTCGAATTTTCACTCCCACCGCTGCCTCACTTTGAGGTGGAGAGGATTAAACTCAGTAGTGTACCTGACTTGTCTAGCCTGGTCCTGGCTCAGGAAGGTTACAGCAGCACCACTACATTGAGCAGAACTGGGGGTAACCCTAAGGGCTGGAAGGGATTAGGAGGTACACTCATACACTGATGGTCCATTCCTTCCCTCCAGACTGCAGGTTTTCTCAGGCCCTTCAGGGGACAGTGGCAAGTGAATATTCTGGGAGCTGTTTCGAGGTTAAGTTAAGAGCCTAGAAAGGGAGCTTATTTTCCAAAGACTTGGCAGGGCTGGGGCTTGCAGAGAATTGCCTGCTGCCCTCAGAAAACACCCTCTTTCTCACTCCTCCCAGCCTTAAACCAAGGCCTGAGATTCTCGGGTACCAGTAATCCAAGTGCAGGTTTCAGGAAAGGGCGATCAAGCAGCGATTTAAAAAGGAAGTCATCAGCCGCTGCAGGTGGAGGCCATAACGGTTTTCACATTCTGAAATGCAAAGTCTGCATCTCAGCATAATGTTCCTGACTCTCTTTCCCTCTTATTTGCACCTGCAAGGACCTGGTTTCAAATCTCCGTCCTGTTTGGAACTCTGCAGGACCAAGTTTCCATCTCTCCCCAAGCTTTAACCAGCAAAGTGGCCATTTTTCCATTTCCATACCCTGGTGGTAGTCCTAGGAAGCACAAAAACAGGAACCAACATGGAAGCTCCCAGCCCAGACTAGACCAGAGAAGAGGCAACCGAGGCTTTCCGTGTGGGGGGGGAGGAGGGCAAACATGTGTCACCAAGCCGCGCCCCTGGAAAGGGCACCCTGCGTGACCTTGAGCAGTTTGGAGTCCTCGGCCCTCTGCCTCGGTCAGGTACCCCCACAGGTGCCCGTACTCGGCTGCCAGATGCCTCCCTCCTGTGTATACCGTGGAAAACTTGAAAACTCAGGGAGGCAGGCGCCTCTGCAGGCTGGAGCTGCTGATGGTGGCCGGCCTCTGTGCAAATCCCGAGTCCTTGGTTTCCCGTAGGCCTCAGGAAGGGCTGGCCGGTACAATCTCAAGGACCTCGCAGTTAGTCCTTAAAGCCCCAGGAGACTGAACCAACAACAGGAGGCGGCTCTCAGCCCCGGACAACTTCCGGAGTGAGCGCCTAGGTGGCCTCGGGCTGGTGACCCCTGTGTAGCCCGGTTGCTACCGTCTGAAGTGCCCTGGGCTGAGAAGGAAGGGGAGGAGGTTCAGAGTGGCCCTCATGCCCAGAGTGGAAGCGATTCCTAGGATCATGCAGCGACCGAGCTGCCTGCGTGCCCGGCCCGGGCCAGGTGGAGCAGGTCACGGCTCGCGTCCACGTAGCCCGGGGAAAGGATGTTTCAGAAAACACTGCGCGTGTCCCTCTTACCTCGCCGCGCCCCCCCGCCAACGTCGCGGATTCAGAAACCCCCCCCCATCAAGTCCCGCTGTGTCATAAAATATTTTATTGGAAAAAAACACCGTCTTCGTAAGAGAGGGGTAGGAGCCCCAGCGACGTAGGGTTGTCCGGGCGCCATCTCGGGCCGTGGTGGCCTGCGCCGGACCGCGGGGTCCACCGACGCGCGGAAGCGGGTGTGTGCCTGGAGGCGTCCGGGCCCGGGGGGCCGGCCCGAGGCGAGTGGGGGGGTGCAGGATAGGATCGGGGCGTGAATGCTCGTGGAGCGCCTGGCGACGGGGAGCTCCGAGAGGAGGCGACCTTCCGCCGCGCTGGACGTGTTTCCAGGCTAGGGCCCGCGAGCGCACGGGTTTGGCTTCAGGGTCTGTCCTTCCTTGTTTGGCCCCTAAATGTCCGCATTCAAGGTAATAATAAAAAGTTTAGACAGCAAACGGCGTGGACTCAGAAGGGCCGATTCGCGGCTTCCGGCGGGTTACTGGGGCCGCGTACTGCGCTGGGGTTCCCTGGGCCCGAACCCTCTGCCGCGCTCAGTCCTCGTGGCTCCGGTCGCCGGCCTCGCCCGGCGCCTCCGCCGGCTTCTCCGCCTCCTTGGCGCGCTCCTGCTCCGTGAGCTGTTCGCTCGTGGGGATGGAGTTCTTCTTGGGCCTCCCCTTGGGCTTGGTGGGAGACTCCAGGCCGCCGCCCTGCAGCACCTGCGCGGGAGACGGGCGGCACCGCGGTGAGCTGGGACTGGGCCGGGGACCCCCGCGCCCTGTGCCCAGGCAGGGCCTGTAGAGCCCAACGAGGCCATTCGAGGCCGCGCCTAGCCCCCGGGAAATGGCGGCCATTTGTCTGAGCGCTGCTAGGGAAAAGCGACCAGAGGGTCCGGCAGAGGGGTTCAAGGCTTCCAGGAATCCTGAGGGTTCAGGGAGCACGAAAGGAGCTGGGCTAGGGCACCCAGTGGGACAGAGAGCAGAGAGGGTCCCTCTGGGCACCAGGGACCGAGGGAATCGGGAGGGTTGGGCATAAGTCTCCATGGGGAGCAGCTCTTGAAGGCTACAGGGGCACGGCCGCGAATAGAGGGCGCAGAATGCCACAAAAACACTCACTATTTTCTTCCACTTCATCCTTCGATTCTGGTACCACGTCTTCACCTGCAACTGGCTCAGACCCAGAGACTCGGCGAGATCTATTCTGGAAAGAGCGGGGTGCACCCTCAGCAGGGCAAGCAGCCCCCCTCCCCCTACCCGCTGGGCTTAGCCTGGCCCCGCGCTACCTGTCGGGCGTGGAGAGGTACTTCTGCTTCTCGAAGCGTTTCTCTAGGCCCATCAGCTGCAGCTCGGTGAACACGGTGCGGCTCCGACGCCCCTTCTTGGCCTTGGTGCCCGGCTCCCCGGCGCCAGGCGCCTCCAGCTTCCCGCGGAGCTGCAGCTCGAGCGGCAGGTGCGGCGCGCCGGCAGCGCCGGGCAACCCAGGCCCCGCGGCAAGCAGCGCCGAGCCCAACCCGGAGCAGCCAAGCGGCGCCAGCGGGAACTTAAACACTGCCGCCTGCTCGGCCTTCAGCACGGCTGCGGGGAGAGAGTGGGGAGCCGGGTGAGCTCGGGCCTTGCTCCTCCTCCTGGAGATCCTCGCACCATGCGCCCTAGCCGAGAGCTCTCTCTCAGCCGGTGACCCCAACACAAAACCTTCGTGCTGGCCGGGAAGTGAGAGATTTGCTCTAGGCACCTAGGCTGAGCCTCCTCGACGCCAGGGTCCCCAGAGTCTGGGAAGGGGACCTCCCCGACCCGGGCTCTGCCTGGCATTCCCCAGGCCCCAGCTGCTCTGAGATTTCAGGATTCTGAATGAACAAGGTCGAAGCTCCCAAACACATAGAGTATGTGTCACGGAAAAGGGAAACCAAGAAAAAACGGCACAGAGGAAGATAAGCATTTGCCCCAACTAAATAGGCTTTGCTGCATTCGGCGGGGGTGGGGGGGGAAGTTTCAGTGGAGGAAGCACATCTGCTCTTCTGTGCAGGGCAAAACAGCCAATTCAGAGGGGCAGACAGCGGGTTGTCAGCAGGGGTGAAGTTGGGCGCTTCCCGGAAATTCCAAAGCACCCCAAGAAATGGGAAATTTGTTCTTCCTGTTTTCTCTGTTTAGACTCTTCCCCACGAAGACGTTTCAGTTTTCATTAGTCCTAAACGATTTTTTTTTTGCCCGCTTCAAACGAATTATTAACAGTGCAGCTGGAGGCAAAGGGCAGCAGAGATTGGACTCAAAACGAACAAACTGGCCCTGCTGCCCCCCAGGCAGGCGGAGCACTGGCTGGAGGGTCACTGGATGTGGAGGAAGTTGGCTCCCTGGGCTGAGGTCACGCTAGAATGTAGGAGGGCTCCCTGCCCAGACAGGTATCTCACTACCAGTGAGTGCTAGCCCCGATGGAGTCGGGAAAGGCCCAGGCAAGATGTGCGGGTGAATATGAGGAGAGAGCCCAGAGGGGAGAAAGGATCCTTGGTGGAAGGTGAGAAAGGAAGGGCAGACCCACCCCACTGAGAGAGGCCGGTTGGAGAGAGATGCGGAAAGGCCAGAAGAAGGGTTGCAGTGGAGAGGGCACGGCAGGTCAAGGCAGGGCCCCGACAAGGAAAGAAGAGAACCGAAAGGGACAGAAAAAGCCTGAGTTGCTGGTTCAAGCTCTGCCAAGGCGCAGCCGACCTGGAGCAGAAGGGCCATTCGGGCAGCAGCTCACAAATAAGCCTCTTGTCCCCAGGCAAGGCCCAAGGGGCTCTGTGCTACAGCACAGGTCGGTTCATCGTCAGCCTGAGACCCTGGGCTCTGGGAGGCTCCGGGCTGGCTCGGGCCAGCGTCAGCCCCCAGCATAGCACTCGGAGACACGGGCCTCTTTCCCAAAGGTCCGGCTTTCCCGGCTTGGGCAGCCGCGGCCACTCCCAGCCAGCTCTCTGTGGGAAGGCCCAGGCGCCCGCGGCCTGAGGTCGCTTTGACCCGAAGTCTGACATTAGCAGTCTGGTCCAGCGCCCACGATGGGGATGAGGGCTCGGGTCCCCGGACCTGGATTCCTCGGGGCTGGAAACCGCAGGGTCGCAGTGAAGAAGAGAGCGAATGCCCTCCCGGCAGGCCTGGCCCACGGGCACGAGGCCTGGCTTCTGCGCGGCCCAGCGCCTGCCCCCTTTGCTTCCCCGCCGGGAGCGCGCGGAGGGAACGGTCGGGGGCCTGCGTTCCCGGAGCTGCGTCCGGGAGACGCCGCGGCTCGCTTCCTCCCGCCGAGCCCGGCCAGCGCCCCGTGGCCCCAGGCCCCGCACGTACCCAGGTGGCTGTGGAAGGGCCGCGCCGCCAGCAGAGCCTGCACGCCGAACTTGAGCAGCTCGCCCGCGGCGGCGGCGGCGGCGGCTGGAGCGGCGCCCTTGGGCCCCGGAGGCTCAGTGAGGATTTCCTCGATCATGAAGCTGCGGTAGCGGTGCGGCCGGTGGTCGGCGCAACCCTCGGGCGGGCCGAAGCGCGCTGCACCCGGCTCCCCCGGCCGCTGCATCGCGGCGCCCCGGGGCTTGGCGGCGGCAGCAGCTGGGGCGCGGGGCCCGCGCGGGGGTCTAGGCCGGCCCGCAGATCCGGGCGGCGCGCGGGCGCCGGTTCATGCCCCCTCCCCCGCCGGCCGGCCGGGCGGAGGCACAGGGCGCGGGCGGGGCGCGCGGGGCTCGGCCGGTCGGACCCGGGACTGCGCCCCCGCCCCACTCTGCCGCGCCTCTAGCCCCGCCGGCCCCGCGTCACCGCCCCGCCCCGCCCGGCCGCCCCGCCCCGCGTCGCCGCCCCCCACCCCCCAGGCCGAGCCCGAGGGAGGGCCAGAGATGGGAGGGTGGCAGGAGGGAGGGGGCCGGGAGAGGGGCCGACCGTCACAGACAGAGGGAGACCCAGCGGAGCGCACGCCCAAGAAGGATCGAGCCGGAGAGCTCGGGAGACAAGACCCCCGGGGATGGGAGCTGAGGGATCGAGAGAGAGGTGAGAGAGGGTCTACAGCGAGACAGCGAGGGCCACACAGATGCGAGACAGTGACGTGAGGATGCCAGGGACACCGAGACGTGCGCAGAGAGCAACCGACAGAGGCGCGGGAGTCAGCGGGCCCTGACGTGCCGGAGAGCACAGAGGCAAGCAGGACAGAAAGAGGGGGCAGTTAAGAAAGAGATGGGACAGCTATCAAGGCGAGCGGCCTGGGCAGGGTTTAGGGAGCCCCGGAAAGATCGGGAGGAGGAGAGGCAGAGACCCCGAAGCTCGGCTGGAAAGGGGGTGGCGGTGCTCAGCCTCCGTGCCAGGACGCAGGGCCGCGCCCGGGCAGGAGTGCAGCAGTGGGCCGGGTGCACCTCGCAGGGTAGTAGCCTCACCTGTGCCTCAGTTTACCAGGTACCGCCTCATTTCTCCTGAACTGCCCTGAGAGGCAAATTTCTCCAGCCAGAATTTGCTTGTATTACCAAGTGGTATGTGGACACATCTACACAACCCTAGACGCTGTGGAGTGGGTTGTGTTCCCCTAGTTCTAGCAAGAGATGGATGCCAGGACAAGGAAAGCCTGCAGCTTTGCCTTTTCGCAGTTTTGGAGCATCAGAGAAAACCAGTACTGGGTGGAGCTGGGTGAGAAGCCACAGGGCGCCCTGGGAGTCTGGGGATAAACTCTGGTGTGACTTGCCTCCTCTCTGAACTGTAAAGTCCCCAATGTGACTGAGGAAGGCCAGAGGCTTTGCTAGCTCCCTCTCTTCATCATTGGGGGAATATAAGTCCAAGTCGTGGGGTGAACAATCCCAAAGCTCAACTCTCCTCTGAGTTTATCTCTTTGGCGATGCCACTCGAGGCAAGCCACTGCCCCATTCTGGACCTCAATCTCCTTACCTGTCCCTGAGAAGATGCTGACACTTGGCTCCAGGGAGGCTGTGAGGACTTAGTGTTGGGGGAGGAGCCCTGTCCCCATGGGCTCCACAGGGTCTGTTAGGGAGGAGTATATAGTTTGTCCAGGCAAGGAGGGTGGGGTGTCAGTGGAGATGGATGGGTGTCCCCAGGAGACTGGGGAGGGTGCCTGCCCCTCTCCTCCTGCCCATCGGGAGTCCCTCAACTGGGGTCCTGGGCCACTTCTCCTTCTCTTGTGAGCTCTGCCTGGGGCCTCAGTGGTCACCTCTGAAAAATAGGATCTACCACACCCATGGCCCTGCCCTACCCCAAGATGGTGCATCTTCTGTAGCTCCAGCTGCTAGTGGTGAGACCCTGGCACCTGCCCCAGACCCTGTGTGGACTGGGAGATGCCCAAGACTCATTGTCCATAGGGACAAAGAGAATGTCTTACCAGAGTCTCTAAGAGCCCAGCTGCCTCTCCCCCTAGATGTTGAGTGACTTCAGCCAGGGCTGCACCTTTCTGAACCTCCCGGCCATCATCAGAACTGAAAGGTGGCCTCCAGGTCCTCCATGTGTGGGTGATCTTGTGAGTCACATAGCTCCTCAGAAGGGGACAGTGTGGGACCTACTAAGAGTGATGGTATCCCATACTAGGCAGGCCTCTATCCCAGTGGGAGGTAGACAGACAGGGGTGGGTCTGTGCCACCTCTGTTGGCCCAGCAGCCACCTGGCAAACAGAGAAAAGCCAGTGTCTCCTGGAGCCCTGGGCAGTCCAGCTGGGACCCCTCCCTAGATAGGTGCTTGGGTGTCACCCAGTCCAACCACCTACTTTCTCAGATAGTGAAACTAAGGCCCGGGAAAAAGAAAGTACTGGCCCAGGGACCACAGTGAGCAGGGTTTGTTTTCTACTGCTCCCTGTATATATGGTATGGGGCCCATTTTTCTCTCACCTCCCTCCACCCAGTAGGGCCCACTGGACAGCTCCTTCTCCTTCTCCTCCTCCCTTCCACATCTTCCTGAGGGCATAGCTTAGTCTGCTGTGAGGGTTAGGCCCAGCCACCCCCACTCCAACCCTTCACCTCCTATTTGGGCCCCTGACTGAAGCCACCTGGTTTTGAACCATCTCTGCTCCACACAATTGCCTCCCTGAAGATCTCAGGTCCTCCAGATGGGAGCTCAGGACCCAGATCAGAGGACTTGGGAATCACATTGATCAGCTCTCACCAAATCCATTTTGCCCCAGTCCTGGGTCAGGTTTAGGGGTAGGAGGTTATTTTCAGGATTGAGGCCTCACCTCTAGGTTTTTAGGAGTCAGAAGACCAGTGCAGTCCAGCGCCCACCCTATTTCACAGGTGCTGAGTGGTCAGAGTGCTTCCCCTCAGCTCCTTGGGATAGTTCCGGGTGGCTGAGGCTGAGGGCTGAGCAGTGGCATCCGCTGGGAATGAGGTCCCAGGGCCCTTTTGGGGAATGCCCTGGAGCATTGGAGGTCCGAAGGGCTAAGAGAGCCGGGTCCACCCTGTCACCCCTCAAGGCCCTCCCCTTGGTGGGTAGGCCTCTGATCTCCCCCCTCCCGGGCTGTCTGTACACCGCGTGATCCCAAAGCAGACCTACAGATAAACCCCTTTTAGGCGAAAAAATGCTCAAAACAGCAGCAGGGCCTCCTCTGCTCGGGAATTGCAGCATTGTTGGCTGGGAAAGGATTCCCAGAGAGAGGGGTCCCTCCTCCCTGCGGGAACAGAGGCCCAGAGAAGGAAAGCCCCCCCCCGCACCCCGGGCGACGGGGCCTCGGGGCCTGTCCCGAGGTCCCAGCCTTGCAATCCCCACCCCAGGGGCGCAGCCGCCGTGCCCAACTCCTGGGACCCAGCCTGGGCCTCCAGCCGCCGTTGCCGCCGCGAAAATCCCGGAAACCGTCCGCTCTCGGCGGGCGCAGTGGAAAAGGTGACCTCAGCGCCCGCGGCCAGCCACCCTCACCGGCGGCCAGGCGGCGAGGGGCTTCGGGCGGCAGGGGGGTCTCGGCGCCGCCCGGACGCCGGGTGAGGCCCTCTCCCCACTGCTGCTCTGCTCCTCAGACCCCACGGCCGCGTTGGAGGGGCAACGCTAGGGAGAGGGTTACCTCCCTCCTTGATCGAACCCTCTCAGGCCAGGCATGCAGGTTCCAGAACTTCTCCTCCTCCACCTAAGCCCTCCTCCTCCTCCCCTGGCGCCTCCCGGGTCGGTTTCTGGAGCCGATTGGGCGAAGGGGTCCCCGAACCATTGTACAGATGGGGAAGCTGAGTCCGGATGTGGGCAGGCCTAGGCAAGGTTGGTAGCCAAGGTCTGGGTGCTTCTGCATTACCTGGAGTGTTCTGGGCCCAGCTCCCTCTCCAGCACCCACCCAACCCCGGCCCTTTTCCGTTCGTCCCCTCTCCCAGTTGTCGCGGGTTTGTATCCTACTTGGCAAAGCAGAGTTGGGGATGGGAACCAAGGGGCGGTTTCTTCTGGACCGGTCAGCTCACCTCCAGGTGCAACCGCCCAGAAGCTGCCAACGGGGAGTCCTACACCTCCCCCTACCCCCAGCTGACAGACCGGGAAACAGAGCCCCGAAGAGCTTCGCTGTCCCTGCCCCCGCTCCCCACGCCCTGTGCCGGACCTCCTCTTTGAGGACGCGCACGGTCAGCGCCCGGAATGAAGGTCATCCTCCACTCGCTTCTGTCTGTAAGCTGTCGTTTCTGATTGTCCCCGGCCCAGGGCAGGCTGGCGCTGGAGGCCGTGGCTCTCAGGCGGGCGCACCGGCTCGGTCTCCGTGGGCAATGCCAGAAGGAAGCCACCTGCATTCTGCCGGGAACGCATCGTTCGGTCTGAGGCCCGTGCCCGTTCTTGCTCCCAGTGTCTGGATCCAAGACTGCCGACATCTGTCTTGCCTTCAAAACAGAAAATCTCGAGGTTACAAAATTACTCCGTCTCCACGCTCGCAAGTCACATCTCCCGGTGACCGCACAATCACTTTCTCGTTGGCGAAATGGGTCTCTAATGACGCCTTCCTTTATGAACATTTCGAAGTCATGTGTGGACTTTTCGTTTTGAATCATTTCAAACACCTGTGAGCTCGGAGCTCAAAGCGCGTTTTGGGACAGCACCTTGAGACACATTCCTCTCTCTCCCTTTCAAATTCTCCGTCTTCAAGTAATTTACAAATTTGTTCCTTTGGAAATAGTTACTTTATTTTTGTTTTGTAGCTAATTTTTAATGTGTGATCTTCTTTAGAAGTGTGAGTTTTAAAAGATAGATCCATAGGTAGGTAGTAATTGCCTTGACGTAGCTAGGACCCGGTTTTTGATGCCCCCAGAAACCCAAAGCGATCCTGCTGGTCACAGCGCAGACCCCGGGCCGTTCTGCACCACACCCCTCCCCCCACTCCCAGGCATTTCAGCCCGGCCCGGGAGGCTCTAGCAGCTACCTTGGTTCCTAGTAGAGTCGTGAGAAATATCGGCACCCGAGGCCACACCCAGGGCCCGGAAGTAGTGGCCGCGGGTGCCTCGGCTCGCTGGGGCCACAAGGCTTGCTCAGGAGCTGCTGCGCGCGGATACCGAGGCCGTATGTGGGCAGCCCGGGGAACTCCCGCGGGCTTCTCCTGGTGGCGTGCGCGGGTCCTTCCAGAACGTGCCCTGAGACAAGGGCGCCGTGCTCCGGGGACACGGGTGCCAGGACCAGGAGGCTGGGTCCGACTCCCGCTCGGGCGCCAGTCAGGGACCCCAGTTCAGGCTCCAAGCCCTTCTGGCCTTCGGAGAGAGAGGGGGTCAGTGCTGGCCGCCCCATTACGTCAGGTGTCCGCTAGCCCGGGTCACTGCCCTCCTGAAGCCGCGGGACTGGCCTCGGCGACACTGCAGAAAAGGAGAGGCCCCATGACGGAGACCTGTCCCTCCAGCCAGACGGGTGGGCAAGGTTCATGAAAAGGGCTCGAGCTTTTCTTTTCTTTCTTTTTCTTTCCTTTCCTTCTTTGCTCTCCTTTCTCTCTTCCCTCCCTCCATCCGTTTACCCTCTTTCTTCTTTAACTCGCCTTCCTCTGCCTGCTTCTCCGTCTTCAGTTGGGCTCTGGTTCTCTTCTTCCCTGCTGCTTTGCTCTCCCTTTCCCTGTTTCCTTTAGTCAGAAGGACGCCCACGTCCCAGTCTATCTTCCTCCTAATAAGGGGAGGGGCCTTGTACTCACCAAGGGACCTCCAGGCGCTGGTTGCAGAGCCCTCTGAGGCTTATGTGGGCTATGTACCTGGGCCACGGTCTCCTCCCAGCCAGGTGGGCAGACTGGGTGGCAAAGCTGGGTGAGGCAAAAGGCCCTGGACCTGTCCCCCGAGCGAGGCGAGGGGGGCACATCTTCTCCAGGGTGTCTTCCAACAGCAGGTGTGAGGCCAGATCATATTGCCCCTTTCAAGAGGGAATTCACACTTGCATCTGTCCTCCCTAACACAGAAGTCCCTTCTCCCCCTGAGTACTGGGGAGAGGGGACAAGGGGGGGCTAAAGGGGACACAGAGAAGCCACAGTCACCTCATTCCTTAGATGCCAGGCCAGGCCCAGCCTCTGGTCCCTGGGCTCCAGTCCAGTCCTTCTTCTCCTGCTGGTCTGAGTGAGATAAAGGGTCCGGGAGCTTGGTGCACATCCACACACACCTGTGCTTCCTGCATCATTTTGCACATGCCCCTCCGTGCCAGGAATGGGCACAGAGGCCCTGCTTGCAAATGCCCAAATGCCATGCAGGGCACACAAGGAACCCATGATGCAAACGCTTTCCCTGTCTAAGCGTCAGTTTCACAAAATGAAAAAACAAGAGGGGGTGAATTGGATGAACTTCTTCTTGCCAGTTTTAACAGCCTGGATCAGGGGTTGAAAATTCTTTTCTGGAAGGGGCCGGGTAAGTAAATATTTTAGGCTTTGTGGTCCATATAGCTCTGGTGCAGCACCTCCACTCTGTCCTGCAGCATGAATGCCACCATAGGTAATATGTAAAGGAATGAATGTGGCTCTGTGTCCATCATGCTCTATATGCACACTAAAACTTGAATTTCATCTAATTTTCACAAAACATTATGTCACAAATATTATTCTTATCTCTATTTGTTCAACCATTTAAAAATGTGAAAACCATTCTCAGTTCATAGGCCATGCAAAAACAGGCAGTGGGCCATAGTTTCCAATTCCTAGTCTAGATTCAATTCTTCTGATTGCACAAATATGTGCACTTCCATATCAGAAGTGTTACCTTATTTTTAAAAATTTTTAAATTTTTTTCCATGAAAGCACCCATTAGTTTTGCAGTATTGGGGCCTTAGAAACACAAATCATCAAGTTCATTTCCTACTCCCATGTCAGAATTCTCAACAATTTAAAATCTTCCTGATACTAATATGTTTGGACACTGAGTTGGATGCTATAACCATCATCTCATTTATTCCCACAATAGTCTTTAGAGTAGGAATTGTTCACCCCTACTTTCCAGCTCCTTGCCTAATCCTGGTGGCAGTACACTCACTCTCTTCAGTGGCAGCCCTAACAGACTCTAAAGGCTGATTCCTCTGGAGAACCCCAGCTGCTGAGAGGCCAGTGACCTGGCTGGCAGCCCTGGAAGGTCAAAGGCCATCAAGGGTGTGAGTGCTCCCTCCAGGGCCGTCCTTTCCCATCTCCTCTCAATTCCAGCTAAATCCTCTCCAGCTGTTGAAATGTGGATTGGACAAGGGGGCTGCAGCCTTGACTTTCTGGGAGTTTCCCAAGCCCTGAGCCTTTGCAGGCCTTTGCAGCTGCCAAGTGACAAATCCTGCAAGGAATAGGCAGAGGGAAAGAATATGACAGAAAAATAGCTATTATAAATGTGTTACTTGCTAAAAGAATTTCCAGGAAATCTTGTTCATGTGGAGGCTTCACCCCCTTCTTCTGCATCTTCAATGGCTCTTGCGCCCTCTGCTGGTCAGATTGAGTCCTAACCAGGCTCAATTGGACCCACCTTTCCTCTTTAAAAGGAAAAGCAACCCAGAGCTTTATCTCCCTTTTATGTACCAGACTCTTGCTGGATGCTGAGGAGGAGTGAAGAGATGTCCTCAGGGAGTGCAGTTTAGCCATAGAGAGAGATAGACAGATGTGCTCACAAGTGACAACAAGGTGGGGGGGAGGTGGATGGCTTCCCAGGGCAGGTGACATGACATAAACCCCCTTGAGGGGTGAGGAGCTTCCAGACTCAGGCACAGTAAGCTCATGCTTCTGGAGGGTGTTAGTGTTCCAATCAGTGACTGGCAGCATGTGTCAGTTTTTAAATGTTTGGCTACTTTAGCACCAGCCACAGCTGGCCTTCAGAGACATGACAGGCTGGAGCTCCACACTCCACGCTTTCTCCTAAGGGCCATGAGGACATTTTCTGACCCCTGCTGCTGAGAAGGGGTGTCTCTCAGTCCAGTTACGGGTTCCATTGTGTACTCCCTGACTTGAAATAGCCCTAGGAACCACCTGAGGAGCATGTCTTCTGTGGGGGCATTGTCACACCCGCCCCCCACATTATCTCATTTAATCTCACTCTAGGAAGAGGGTATTTTTAGCCTTAATTTACAGGTAAGACAATAGATGCAGTGGAGCAACTTCATTTGCCCAAGTGGTGAGCTGGGATTTGAACCAGCACTCTATCCATAGCACCACAGTGACCTTTTGGTGTGGGGAGTGGGGGGGTCCTCTACCTTCTGACTTAACCCCCATTTTCTCTCCAGCCCTGATTGCTACTAAGGTTTAAACCACTAACACCATCTGCCAAAGGTCACTTCCAGTCAGGTGTCCACAGACACACCGCGCTCACAGCGTCCAGATCTGGACCCAACATCTCTCGCCTCTCCCCAGGCTGCTGCTTCTGCTCCCTGAACCCGGGCTGGGTGGAGATCATCAACTGGAGCAGCCATCAGTGTAGACACACCTCACTGACTGCTGACCAGGGATGCCCTGAGAGGCAGGCCCCACTCCTACCAGAGTGCACACAGCAGGCAGGGCATCCCCATTCAGTGGGCATGGTAGCCAGGTACTGGGCCCCTTCCACAGGCCAGCCCTGTGCTGGCCCCAACCCAGGCCACCCCAGCTGTCTACAAGGGCATATGGGCAGAGAGGACAGAGGGCGACCAACTGTGGTGGCTTTGGGAAGTACAGGCTGCTGGGAACCTGAGGAGTCAGGGAAGGCTGCGGCAGGGGCGGCTGAGTAGGTATCTGGGTGTGGCAGGCAGGTATAAGGAGGCAGAGGAGCACATTTGCCAGGGCTGGAAAGCCCTCCCAAGTGCTGAGCTTGGAGTGGGGGTTGAGCCCTTCTGGGATGTCTGGGCAGTCACCCACTTTGAGGTTGAAAGGCTTGTTCCAGAAACAAGTTTGTTCCCAAATGGTTTTGCATTTGATGGTGCTGCAGCAGCTTGTTCTCACCAGGGAGTTACACTTATAGACCATCCTGATGCCTAGGGACAGCCTGCAGACCTGGAGCAGGTCTGGGGACCTCTATTGTGACCCCATAACCAGAACTGCCATTTACAGGCTACATAACTCCTGGGGGTATCATCGACTGAGCTGGGAATGGCACTTCCTGGTTGTGCACTGCACAACCCCCCACCCCCGCCAACTGTGTCCAGCAGTCCTGCCAATTATTTGTTTCCTTCTGTTTTCATAGAACTGAATGGGGTTGAAGAGACTGTTGTCAGTAAGTTCTATCACGTTCTATATGCCCCTTTCCCAGATGATAAGCAACGTGTTGAAGCCACAGAGGAAAACATATCCTATCTGCATACTTCGTGTTAAAAATATACCTTAATTTAGAAATCTACTGTCTAGCTGTTTTATGTTTCTGTTACAGATTAGAGCAAAATTTCTCCAAGTTTTGAGTAAGGGACATATGGCAGGCCAAATTCTAAGATTGCCCCCTGGTGTATGTACACACCCTATATAAGCCCTCCCTTTGAACGTGTGATAGACTGTCATTGCCCTGATTGTGTTACCTTATATGGCAAAAGAGTTTTAGCTAATGTGATTAAGGTCCCTAACTGGTTGGTGTTGAACTGATCTAAAGGAAGATTATCCTGGACCTGACCTAACTAGATGGCTCCTTTTAGGCCTCCCTGATGTCTGAGCAGTTCTCCTGCAGGCCTTGAAGACAGCTGCCACATTGTGAGGGGGCCTACAGAGGAGCCATGCGGCCAGGACCCCAGAGTGGCCTCAAGGATCTGAGAGCAAGGAAGTAGATTTTGCCAACAGCCAGAGTGAGCTTCAATGTGGACCCATCCTCAGCTGGGCCTCCAGATGAGACCACATCCCTGATTGCCACTATGTGAGGCCCCGAGCAGAAGACCCAGCTAAGCCCAGCCTGGACTCGTGACCCACAGATACCCTGAGATAACGTGTGCATTGTTTTAAGCAACTGCATTTGCAGTAACTTGTTATGCAGCAGTAGAAACCAATCCAGTAAGCGAGTTGTGCATGGGCCAAACCTGACTGCTGCCTCAGGAGAGAGAATACATGAGGACAAGACACCACTTTTGGGAACTTGGCCTTTACTGTGATGCAGGGGCAAAGTTGGGAGTCCCACACCTGCCAAGGGACCACAATGTGACTCTGTTCTCACATGCCTGCTGACCCCCAAGGAAGCCCCTTTGGCAGGCAACTGGCCACAGTGTGGACAGGACCTACATGATACTTCCTCACCTGGGGTGAAGAAAAAGGGAGATCATTCTCCTCGCCAGTGTCCTGGTGTCCTGCAACTACCCACTCACTGTGATTAAGAGTGAATCCAAGGAAGACTCCACCCAGAGAGGGAAAGTTGCCCCTAAGCCTCTCTGATGCTGCAGAGCTGGCCAGCGGTGCACATAGACCCAGGGGAAGGGGAGAGCGAGGTGGGGGAAGGTGTGTGTCTAGTTCCTCTTTCTCCCATTCCCTGGGCTCTGGGAGGCAAGAAGAGGTAGCACATGGAATTTGACCCCATTCTCAAACCCCTGATCTGGTGCACTGGGGCACCACCCCCCAGTTTGGAGTTTGCTCTGCGGCCAGGTCTCAGTCCCTGCCCCACCCAGCCCCACTCTCACAGTAAATGCATTGCCTTCAGGAGGCCTCCCCCCCCGCCCAGTGACTTCAGTCACGGGTTCTAGCCTCTGCCTGTGGCCTGTGAGACCAGACCTTCCTACTGGCCAAGCCCTGGTCAGTGTAGTCTTGATACACCGCTGAATCCTGTTCTAGTCCTCTGTGTCCTCTTCTCACTCCCCCTAAGTTAGAGGAAAGCAGGGCTGTATGTGGGCAAGTGGCAGAGCTGGCTAACTTCTAGCAGGTGAATTGCACAGACTCTGTGAACAACTGCAATGAACACAGCACTAATAACACTGTATCACATAGTGGGAAAGTTCCTCCCTTTCCTTTTCTCTTCATCTTTCTGGTTTTGTTAAGTCCCAAGTCTCACCTTGCTGCTGGTATGGCTTCACTGGGCTCACAGGCTCTGGCCACTCTCCTTTCAGTGGACGAGTCCAGCCTCAGCTCTGCAGCAACAGGCAGGCAGCAGTGTCAGGATATGCAGGGACAGTGTTGTGTTGTAATTGGATTCATCTTTACAGTTAACTACTTTTCACTTTTCCTAAGTGATGCTGGGTGGTTGTTTTGTTTTTGTTTTTAGAATCTAAGTAAATGTTAAATACATTGAGTAAGCGAGAGGAACGTCACTTAAAGGGAAAAGAATCAGAAAAATAGTAGCACAAGTGATTCATGAGGAAATGACATGATCATGGAGGTGGTGTGAGCGGGGGCAGTATAGATCTGGGTTCGAATTTCGCTCAGTGACCTAGGGCACGAGCCATCTTTGTGCTTCAGTTTCTTTCACTGAGAAAGGAGGATAACATTGTGAAGACCAGCTATGTGCATATTCACAAAGCCCACAGCTGGCCCTGGCATGTGCACGTGCTAGGTGAGTGTTTGTTAAATAGAATTGACAGAGTTTAGGAATTGGAGTTTAGGAAGCCTGCACAGTGGGTCCTCCCAGGAGGGCACTCTGCACCCTTCCAGATGCTGCCGATGGCCATTCCTGCAGGGACTTTCTGACCCCAGTCTGAGTGGGGCTGCCCCAGTGCTGACACCTGCAGCCCCGGATTTCCTCTACCACTTGCTTCTCTTGTCTCGCGGACATGACAATTATAGCCCCTGGCAGGAGGAAGTGACTGTCAGCTGCGGGATCTGGCACAGGGCCTGGCCCAGACAGTGAATGTGAATGAATGAAGTGAATGAATGAAGTATCAGGAAGGTTCTGACTGCTCTGCGGCCATGCAGCTATCTGGATGCTGTGTGTGCTTGCCGCAGAAAGAGCCCTGAGCCTTCAGGCAGGAAGCACCAGCCTCCAGCAGAGTTTCACCCAAATCTATCATAGATGAACATGACCCCTTGGCAGGTGCACAGCAACAAGGTGGAGACAGTGGCTCCTGAACCATGTGTCAAAGAAACGTGTCCTACAGTCAGGGCCCAACTCAACATCTGCATGGTTCCCCGACGGGCACCAAAGTGAACTGGGCCTGCTGGGCAGCAGCCAGAGGAGCAACGGCCACCCGGAGCACCTGAGGTGGATGCTGCTGACGGTGGGGTGGGGGTGGGGGTGTGAGGTGTGCGGCTGGGTTGGGGTGAGGAGTGGTTGTTCTTGAAAGTTTACAGCACCAGAAAGCGAGGCCAGCCATCTCCAGGGGTTGGAGACGACAAGCCTAATCCACTTTCCAGGCCCTGCTGACCTCCCAGCGTGGGGCTGGAGCTCCTGACGCCAGGACACACTCGAGTTGGGCCAAGACTTTGTTCCAGTTAAACATTCCAGCAAAGCAGAGTCACGCCCAAATATCCTTCCTAAGGCCTTTGTCACTGGAGTGATGTTGGTTCCTGTAGAACTCCAACATCTGGTAGGATGGAGGGCTTGGGAGGGCCTGGGATGCCACCTCTGTCCCAACGCCCAGGGACTGCTCACCCCCTTCCCAGTGTCCAGCCAGATGCCCTCCTTATAGGCTTCACCCAACCCTGCATTTGTCACAGGGAGTCCATTCACTCATCCCGCCTGCTGAAGGATAAGGCAACAGGTCCAGGACCTCTCCACGCTGCTGCACACCCCACCCCCAGCCTGGCCGCCCTGTTTCCTCAGGGGCCCCTTCAATCTCAAGGGCCAGAATCCCTTGTAAATGCTGTGCAGTCCAGCGAACTGTGCCCCATGTCACTGGTGAGGAGGCTTAGTTATATCAATACTGTCACTTCACCCCTCAGGGACTCAGTTTCCCATCATAACATAAAAATCAGACCAGCTTCCTCATCACAGGTTTTCTCAGCACCTGGCCCATAGCAGGTGCTGAATGAAGGAGAGCTCCCACTCGCTCCATGCAAGGCTGAGGAGTGGAGGGGCTCACTCCAAGCCACACAGTTGGTGGCCAAATTGGAAGGACATGTATCAGTCATGACAGGCTCTAATAAAAGCCTCCCTCTCCTGGGAGTCTTATGCCCGCTCCTGCTGTGAGTTCATCACGTATTGGTCCATAGAGCAGCTCTGTGTGGGGACTGCTGGCCGTGGGGCAGAGGGGAAGAGAAGATTCTGGAGAGTTCCAAATTGGTGATTAAGTGGTCCAGCTTGGAGGTGTTGTTGGTTACTTTCCCTGACAACTCGGCCAGAGCTGGGACAATCCTACCACACGCCCAGTAGAGCTGAGGTGAGCACTGCAGGCAGCCAAAGCTCAGAGGCTGGGTCTTACCTCTAGGCTGCCCCCTGCTCTAGGGCGTCCCCAGGCTGTCTCTCCTTTTGTGAGGTATGGTCACAGGGGTGAAAGCGATCTCCAAGCGCCCTCTTAGTCCAACAGTCTGTGACAAACCAATTCATGTGTATTTTCATGACCAGTTATATCTCCCTGCCAGTTCTGGCTCCATCCTTCACCAGTTTGAGAGACAAGCATTGAAACCTCTCTGAGCTTTAGCTTTTCCATCTGTCCAGCAGGGACAGTAGCAATCCCACGTTCTGGGATTACCATGAGGATAAAATGAGATAATACTTTCAAGGTGTTTAGCGGAAGACCAAGAACAGAGTTAGTGCTCACAAAATTGGAATAATAAGATGCTTCTAAGTGCTCAGAAAATCCTTACTAGTGGTTCCCTTTTGAGTGTCTACTACCATACACCTAAGCCCCTTGCCATTAAGCAGTGTTGTCCCCATCTTTCTGACCAGAAAACTGAGGCTTGAGGTATTATAGAAATTGTGCAAGGAAGCTAGTAAGGGCACAATCAAGTTTGAATCCTACACTAGAAAGTCTGCGGCTGCCCGGTCCTGGGTGCGGGAACTTAGTGGTCAGTTGGCAGGGATGAAACCCGTATGTAACAATACCCAGAATAAGAGATGGAGAGTGACCAGTGAGGAGGTCACGGTAGGAGATGCTGGAGCTGTGTGTGTGCATTTCAGAGCAGCCTTGGAGGCCTGAATGCAAAGATGCATCTAGGTGGTCCTAGGCAAAGATGCTGGCGTGGTTTTCACCCACCCCCGAGGCCCCCTTGCATGTACACATCTTCCTGAAGAAGCTCAAGTCAAGGTCCAGAGCTGAGAGCAGGAACTGGGGCCCAGTCTGTAGGATGCCTCCTTTGCTTCCTGGAGTCCCTGGCTGCCTTCTGTCAAGTGCCCCCCAGCCTCCAGCTCTCTTGCACAGGCCCAGCCTTGGGTTTCAGAGCTTGGTGTGAAGCCAGGCACCTTCCCAAGATGAGTGAGGAGAGAGGAGATGCAGACACCTCGACTGGATTGATGACTTAAGGTGAATCCTCCTTCCTTCTCTCCAGCCTCAGCTTTCTCCCCTGATGACTTTGGGCAGTTCCCCATTCCTGGGACAATGAGGGAGCCCTTGGGGGGTGAGTGGCTTCTCAGAGGGCGTGACAGACCAGGGGTGGCCCCAGGATAGCCACATTGGCATGTGGAAATTCCGAGGAAGAGAGGGCTGTGGAAGGTGCCCCAGGGCTCCGAGCACAGCCTCCCGTTGTGCTTCCAGAAAGCCCGAGAGGCGCCAGGCCCATGCTGACCACAGGTGTGCAAGACCTGCCTGCGTGCAGCTCGCGCGCCCTCTGCTGGCATCTCCCAGAGCAACAACTCAGCTCCCAGCTTTCTTCAGCCGGCCCTTGGGGTGGGACAGAACTCCCAAGGAAACAGGTATTTATTTATGTATTATGTTTTTTTTTTTTAATTCCTGCCACAGGCCTTTAAGATCCTTGAGAACAACGTTCACCAACCTCACCTCCAACACAGTGCGAAGAACTTTATGTTTTATAGGGAGATGGGGGAAAGTTCTGATATTTAAAAACACTTAAAGAAGGATTCTAGAACAGGGCCATCACTGCCCTTAGGAGTTTCCTGTGGCTGCCATAAGAAGGCACCACAGACTGGCTGGCTTAAAACAACAGAAATCTGTTTTTTCAGTTCTGGAGGTTGGAAGTCCAGAATCAAGGTGTTGGCAGGGCCACGCTCCCTCTGAAGGTTCCAGGGGGGGATCCTTCCTCTTCTTTTCAACTTCTTGTGGCTGCTGACAATCCTTGACTTCTGGCTGCATCACTCCAGTCTTGGCCTCTGTGGTCAAATGGTCTTTTCCTCCCGTGTGTCTGTAGGTCTTTTCCTCCTGCGTCTGTGTCTCCAAATCTCCCTTATAAGGCTTCCAGTCTTTGGTTCATGTTGCACCTTAATCCAGCCTGACCTCATCATAACTAATCACACCTATGAAGACCCTATTTCAAAATAAAGTGACATTCACAGGTCCCAGTAGTTAGGACTACAGCCCATCTCTTTGGGGGGCACAGTTCTCCCCACAACACTGCCCATATAGCATCTTTATACAAATTACATAAAGACACCCCTTCCTGAAGGGAGGTATGGCTGTAGCAGTCATGCTAACAAGCTGGGTTTGAGCCCCTCACTCACCATTGAGCTGGGCACCCTTGTGCAGCGAACAACCTGCACAACTGTAAGCAACAGCCCTGTTCTGGAACCTTTAATTTAAAAGCTTAACATCTATCCAAGTAAAAGGTCCAGACTGAAATATCAACTTCAATCTGGGCCAAAGTTGCTACCAAGCCCAAGGGAGGGGCCTGAGTGGCTGCATCCCAAGGCTGGGGCCGAGGCAGGGTCTGCAGCGGGCAAGGCCATAAGTGATGCATTCTCTGCAGAGAATTTAAGAGCAATAACAAAGCTGACTAAAAGTTGGCCTGCTTTTTATTATCACCATGCATCCACTATTTTAAACAATGTCAGTCATGAAACTCTCCTTCCCTGCCCACATTTTCAGCAGTTTCTAAATAACTGCTGCTGATATCATTGAGTCTTCAGAACATATGGAAGCTTCAGGCTAGCACACACTTATTACCTTTTCACCAACACCGTGGTCTGCGTGGAAGTTATTCAGAGAACTGGAAGTTAGGCAGTAGGGCCTGACATACATCTTGAGTTTGTGAGGTTTGGGGACCATTGGTGATTGCAGCCGCAGTAGGATTACACATTCCTGAGACCAGTAGTAAAGACAATGTCCATCCTGAAAGCAGGGTGACTGCGAAGACAAAGACAGATCTCAGGTTCCTTCAAATCTGCCGTTCTGCCAGAGCACTGGGAGTTTGGTTTTTTTTTTTTTTAGTGTTTAATCCTTACAACAATGAAACAGAGAGCCAAGTGTAAGGTGTGACAGTTCTGTATCCTGAATGTGGTGGTGGTTACTACATAGGTGGTAAAATGGCGAAGAACAACACATGTGTACTGACATCAATTTCCTGCTTTTGATTTTGATTAACTATAGTTGTTAACCTAAGATGTCACTGGGGGTGAGCAGGGTGGGGGGTACACCAGGACCTTTCTCTATTACCTGTGCAACTTACTATGAGTCTATAATAGAATGCAAAATAAAAAGTTAAAACAATAACTGTGGAAAAGAATAATCTCAAAAGCCAAACAAAACAATGAAACAGTGCAAATTGCAGGTATAATAGTTTTATTTGTGAATGCAAATTTATTTTGTTCATGAAATATTTTACTTAACTTGAATATCTTTTATATTTTCATATATATATATTTATTTATTTGGTTGTGCTGGGTCTTAGTTGCGGCACGTGGGCTCCTTAGTTGTGGCATGTGAACTCTTAGTTGTGGCATGCATGTGGGATCTAGTTCCCTGACCAGGGATCAAACCTGGTCCCCCTGAATTGGGAGTGCAGAGTCTTAACCACTGTGCCACCAGGGAACTCCCTTAATTTGAATATATTTTAACTGAAATATATTATTCTTTTAAAATTATGCTACTTCGAAAAATCAGAAAGAGAAATTAAGGAAACAATTCCATTTACCACTGCAACAAATAGAATAAAATACCTAGGAATAAAACTACGTAAGGAGGCAAAAGACTTGTACTCAGAAAACTATAAGATACTGATGAAAGAAATCAAGGATGACAAACAGACAGAGAGATATACCATGTTCTTGGATTGGAAGAATCAATATTGTGAAAATGACTATACTCCCCAAAGCAATCTACTGATTCAATGCAATCCCTATCAAATTACCAATGACATTTTTCATAGAATTAGAACAAAAAAATTTTCAATTTGTATGGAAACACAAAAGATCCCAAATAGTTAAAGCAATATTGAGAAAGAAAAACGGAGCTGGAGGAATCAGGCTTCCTGACTTCAGACTATACTACAAAGCTACAGTCGTCAAAACAGTATGGTACTGGGGAAAAAAACAGAAATATAGATCAATGGAACAGGATAGAAAGTCCGGAGATAAACCCACACACATATGGTCAACTAATCTATAACAAAGGAGGCAAAAATATACAGTGGAAGAAAGACAGCCTCGTCAGTAAGTGGTGCTGGGAAAACTGGACAGCTACATGTAAAAGAATGAAATTAGAACAATCCTTAATATAAACTCAAAATGGATTAAAGACCTAAATGTAAGGCCAGACACTATAAAACTCTTAGAGGAAAACATAGGCAGAACACACTTTGACATAAATTGCAGCATTATCTTTTTGGATCCACCTCCTATAGTAATGAAAATAAAAACAAAAATAAGCAAATGGGACATGATTAAATTTAAAAGTTTTGTACAGCAAAGGAAACTATAAACAAGACAAAAAGACAACCCTCAGAATGGGAGAAAATATTTGTAAATGAAGCAACTGACAGGGATTAATCTCCAAAATATACAAACAGCTCAATATCAAAAAAAATCAAATATCCCAAAATATCAAACATCAAACAACCCAATCAAAAAATAGATGGAAGACCTCATGTGCCAAGAGACACATGAAAAGATGCTCAACATCACTAATTATTGGAGAAATGCAAATCAAAACTTCGATGAGGTATCACCTCACACTGGTCAAAACGGCCATCATCAAAAAAATCTACAAACAATAAATGCTGGAGAGGGTGTGGAAAAAGGGAACCCTCCTCACTGTTGGTGGGAATGTAAATTGGTACCGACACTATGGAGAAGAGTATGGAGGTTCCTTAAAAAACTAAAAATAGGACTACCATATGACCCAGCAATCCCACTCCTGGACATATATCCAAAGAAAACCATAATTCCAAAAGATACATGCACCCCAGTGTTCATTGCAGCACTATTTACAATAGCCAGAACATGGAAGCAACCTAAATGTCCATCAACAGAGGAATGGATAAAGAAGATGTGGTACATATATACAATGGAATATTACTCAGCCATAGGAAGGAACGAAATTGTGCCATTTGCAGAGACATGGATGGACCTAGAGTCTGTCATACAGAGTGAAGTAAGTCAGAAAGAGAAAAACACCTCTTCATCAGCATTTGTTATCTCTCATCTTTTTGGTGATATCCATTTTAACAGATGTGAGGTGCTATCTCATTGTGGTTTTGATTTACATTTCCCCAATGATCAGTGATGTTAAGAATCTTTTCATGTACCTGTTGGTCATCTGTATGTCTTCTTTGGAAGAATATCTATTCAGATTCTCTGCTCATTTTTTAATCATATTTTTTAGAGTATTGTTATTCTTGTTGTTATTGAGTTGTATGTGTTCTTTGTATATTTTGGATATTAACCCCTTAGCAGACACATGATTTGCAAATATTTTCTCACATTCATTTTGTTGATGGTTTCCTTTGCTGTGCAGAAGCTTTTTAGTTTGATGTAGTCCCACTAGTTTATTTTATGCTTTTGTTGCCTTTGCTTTTGGTGTCAAATCCAAAAAATCATCACCAAGACCAATGTCAAGGAGCTTACTGCCTGTGTTTTCTTCTACGAGTTTTATGGTTTCAGGTCTTACATTCAGTTATTTAATCCATTGAGTTAACTTTGTGTATAGTGTAAGATAGTAGTCCAGTTTCATTGTTTTGCATGTGGTTGTGCAGTTTTCCCAACACCATTGAAGAGACTGTCCTTTCCCCATAGTATGTTCTTGGTTCTTTTTTCATAAGTTAATTGACCATATTTGCATAGGTTTACTCCTGGGTTCTCTATTCTGTTCTACATATGTATGTGTCTGTTTTTTATGCCAATACCATACTATTTTGATCACTATAGCTTTGTAATACAGTTTGAAATGAGGAAGCATTTTAACATCAGCTTTATCTTCTTGGTCTTTTGTAGTTCCTTACAAGTTTTAGATTTTTAGTTCTATTTCTCTGTAAGGCACCATTGGAATTTTCATAAAGATTGCATTGAATCTGTAGATTATTTGGGTAGCGTGGACGTTTAAAACCTATTAATTCTTTCAATCTATGAGCATGTAATATATTTCCATTTATTTTTGTCTTCTTCAATTTCTTTCCTTAATGTCTTTTAGTTTTCAGTATACAGGTCTTTCACCTCCTTGGTTAAATTTATTCCTATGTATTTTATTCTTTTTCATGCAAACTATAAATGGGATTTTTTTCTTAATTTCTCTTTCTGTTAGTTCATTATTAGTGTATACAAAACAACAGATTTCTGCATGTAGATTTTGTATCCTGCAACCTTACTAAATGTATTTATTACTTCTAATCATTTTTGGATGGAGTCTTTAGGGTTTACTGTATATAATATCATGTTATCTGAAAATAGTGACAGATTTATTTCTTCATTTCCAATTTGGATGCTTTTTTATTTAGTTTTCCTGCAGAGTTACTCTGGCTAGGAGCCTATCTGTGTTTTTATATTTAAATGAATTTCTTACAGACAACACATAATTGGGTCTTGTTTTTTTTTAACATCTTTATTGGAGTATAATTGCTTTACAGTGTTGTGTTAGTTTCTGTTATATAACAAAGTGAATCAGCTATATGTATACATATATTCCCATATCCCCTCCCTCTTGCATCTCCCTCCCATCCTCCCTATCCTACCATTCTAGGTGGTGACACAGCACCGAGCTGATCTCCCTGTGTGATGCAGCTGCTTCCCACTAGCTATCTATTTTACATTTGGTAGTGTATATATGTCAGTGCTAGCCTCTCACTTCATCCCAACTTACCCTTCCCCCTCCCTGTGTCCTCAAGTCCATTCTCTGTGTCTGCGCCTTTAATCATGTCCTGGCCCTAGGTTCATCTAACATTTTTTTTTCTTTTTAGATTCCATATATATGTGTTAGCATTCGGTATTTGTTTTTCTCTTTCTGACTTACTTCACTCTGTATGACAGACTCTAGGTCCATCCACCTCACTACAAATAACTCAATTTTCTTTCTTTTTATGGCTGAGTAATATTCCATTCTATATATGTGCCACATCTTCTTCATCCATTCATCTGTCGATGGACACTTAGGTTGCTTCCATGTCCTGGCTATTGTAAATAGTGCTGCAGTGAACATTGTGGTACATGACTCTTTTCGAATTATGGTTTTCTCAGGGTATATGCCCTGTAGTGGGATTGCTGGGTCGTATGGTAGTTCTATTTTTAGTTTTTAAGGAACCTCCATACTGTTCTCCATAGTGGCTGTATCAATTTACATTCCCACCAACACTACAAGAGGGTTCCCTTTTCTCCACATCCTCTCCAGCATTTATAGTTTGTAGTTTTTTGATGATGGCCATTCTGACCAGTGTGAGGTGATACCTCATTGTACTTTTGATTTGCATTTCTCTAATGATTAGTGATATTGAGCCTCCTTTCATGTGTTTGTTGGCAATCTGTACATCTTATTTGGAGAAATGTCTATTTGGGTCTTCTGTCCATTTTTGGATTGGGTTGTTTGTTTTTTTGACATTGAGCTACATGAGCTGCTTGTATATTTTGGATATTAATCCTTTGTTAGTTGCTTCATTTGCAAATATTTTCTCCCATGCTGAGGGTTGTCTTTTCGTCTTGTTTATGGTTTCCTTTGCTGTGCAAAAGCTTTTAAGTTTCATTAGGCCCCATTTGTTTATTTTTGTTTTTATTTCCATTTCTCTAGGAGGTAGGTCAAAAAGAATCTTGCTGTGATTTATGTCATAGAGTATTCTGCCTATGTTTTCCTCTAAGAGTTTTAGAGTGTCTGGTCTTACATTTAGATCTTCAATCCATTTTGAGTTTATTTTTGTGTATGGTGTTAGGGAGTGTTCTAATTTCATTCTTTTACATGTAGCTGTCCAGTTTTCCCAGCACCACGTATTGAAGAGGCTGTCTTTTCTCCACTGTATATGCTTGCCTCCTTTATCAAAAATAAGGTAAACATCTGTGTGTGGGTTAAACCATCTGGGCTTTCTATGCTGTTCCATTGATCTATATTTCTATTTTTGTGCCAGTACCATACTGTCCTGATTACTGTAACTTTGTAGTATAGTCTGAAGTCAGGGAGCCTGATTCCTCCAGCTCCGTTTTTCTTTCTCAAGATTGCTTTGGCTATTCGGGGTCTTTTGTGTTTCTATAAAAATTGTGAAATTTTTTGTTCTAGTTCTGTGAAAAATGCCATTGGTAGTTTGACAGAGATTGCATTGAATCTGTAGATTGCTTTGGGTACTATAGTCATTTTCACAATGTTGATTCTTCCAATCCAATAACATGATATATCTCTCCATCTGTTTGTGTCTCTTTGATTTCTTTCTTAAGTGCCTTATAGTTTTCTGCATACAGGTCTTTTGTCTCCTTAGGTAGGTTTATTACTAGGTATTTTATCCTTTTTATTGCAATGGTAAATGAGAGTGTTTCCTTAATTTCTCTTTCAGATTTTTCATCGTTACTGTATAGGAATGCAAGAGATTTCTGTGCATTAATTTTGTATCCTGCTACTTTACCAAATTCATTGATTAGCTCTAGTAGTTTTCTGGTAGCATATTTAGGATTCTCTATGTATATGTATTCTCATGTCATCTGCAAACAGGGACAGTTTTACTTCTTCTTTTCTGATTTGGATTCCTTTTATTTCTTTTTCTTCTCTGCTGTGGCCAAAACTTCCAAAACTATGTTGAATAATAGTGGTGAAAGTGGGCAACCTTGTCTTGTTCCTAATCTTAGAGGAAATGGTTTGTTTTTCACCATTGAGAATGATGTTGGCTGTGGGTTTGTCATATATGGCCTTTACGATATTGAGGTAAGTTCCCTCTATGCCTACTTCCTGGAGAATTTTTATCATAAATGGGTGTTCAATTTTGTTGAAAGTTTTTTCTGCATCGATTGAGATGATAGGTTTTTACATCTACTGAGTGAAGGTTTTTATCCTTTTTACATCTATTGAGTGAAGGTTTTTATCCTTCACTTTGTTAATATGGTGTATCACATTGATTGATTTGTATATACTGAAGAATCCTTGCATTCCTGAGATAAACCCCACTTGATCATGGTGTATGATCATTTTAATGTGCTGTTGGATGCTGTATGCTAGTATTTTATTGAGGATTTTTGCAACTATGTTCATCAGTGATATTGGCCTGTAGTTTTCTTTTTTGTGACATGTTTGTCTGATTTTGGTATCAGTGTGATGGTGGCCTCCTAGAATTAGTTTAGGAGTGTTCCTCCCTCTGCTATATTTTGCAAGAGTTGGAGAAGGATGGGTGTTAGCTCTTCCCTAAATGTTTTATAGAATTCACCTGGGAAGTCACCTGGTCCTGGGCTTTTGTTTGTTGGAAGATTTTTAATCACAATTTCAATTTCAGTGCTTGTGACTGGTCTGTTTATATTTTTTATTTCTTCCTGGTCCAGTCTCGGAAGGTTGTGCTTTTCTAAGAATTTTTCCATTTCTTCCAGGTTGTCCATTTTATTGCCATTTAGTTGCTTTTAGTAGTCTCTCATGATCCTTTGTATTTCTGCAGTGTCAGTTGTTCCTTCTCCTTTTTCATTTCTAATTCTGTAGATTTGAGTCTTCTCCCTTTTTTGCTTGATGAGTCTGGCTAATGGTTTATCAGTTTTGTTTATCTTCTCAAAGAACAAGATTTTAGTTTTACTGATCTTTGCAACTGTTGCCTTCATTTCTTTTTCATTTGTTTCTGATCTGATCTCCATGATTTCTTTCCTTCTGCTAAATTTGGGGGTTTTTTTGTTGTTGTTGTTCTTCTTCTTTCTCTAATTTGTTTAGTTGTAAGGTCAGGCTGTTTATTTGAGATTTTTCTTGTTTCTTGAGGTAGGATTGTATTGCTATAAACTTCCCTCTTAGAACTGCTTTTGCTGCATCCCACAGGTTTTGGGTCCTCGTGCTTTCATTGTCATTTGTTTCTAGGTTTTTTTTGATTTCTTCCTTGATTTGTTCAGTGATCTCTTGATTATTTAGTAGTGTATTGTTTAGCCTCCATGTGTTTGAATATTTTACAGTTTTTTTCCTGTAATTGGTATCTAGTCTTATAGCGTGTGGTAGAAAAGATACTTGATATGATTTCAATTTTCTTAAATTTACCAAGGCTTGATTTGTGACCCAAGATATGATCTATGCTGGAGAATATTCCATGAGCACTTGAGAAGAAAATGTATTCTGTTGTTTTTGGATGGAATGTCCTATAAATATCAATTAAGTCCATCTTGTTTAATGTGTTATTTAAAGCTTGTGTTTCCTTATTTATTTTCATTTTGGATGATCTGTCCATTGGTAAAAGTAGGGTGTTAAAGTCCGTTACTAATATTGTGTTACTGTCAATTTCCTCTTTTATGGTTGTTAGCAATTGCCTTATGTATTGAGATGCTCCTATGTTGGGTGTGTAAATGTTTACAATTGTTATATCTTCTTCTTGGATTGATCCTTTGATCATATGCAGTGTCCTTCTTTGTCTCTTGTAATAGTCTTTACTTTAAAGTCTATTTTGTCTGATAGGCAAATTGCTACTCCAGCTTTCCTTTGATTTCCATTTGCATGGAATATCTTTTTCCATCCCTTCACTTTCAGTCTGTATGTGTCCCTAGGTCTGAAGTGGGCCTCTTGTAGACAGCATATGTATGGATCTTGTTTTTGTATCCATTCATCCAGTCTATGTCTTTTGGTTGGAGCATTTAATCCATTTACATTTAACGTAATTATCAATATGTATGTTCCTATTACCATTTTCTTAATTGTTTTGGATTTGTTATTGTAGGTCTTTTCCTTCTCTTGTGTTTCCTGCCTAGAGAAGTTCCTTTAGCATTTGTTGTAAAGCTGGTTTGGTGGTGCTGAATTCTCTTAACTTTTGCTTGTCTGTAAAGTTTTTAATTTCCCTGTTGAATTGGAATGAGATCCTTGCTGGGTAGAGTAATCTTGGTTGTAGGTTTTTCCCTTTCATCACTTTAAATATGTCCTGCCACTCCCTTCTGGTGTGCAGAGTTTCTGCTGAAAGATCAGCTGTTAACCTTATGGGGATTCCCTTGTTATTTGTTGCTTTTCCCTTGCTGCTCTTAACACTTTTTCTTTGTATGTAATTTTCGATAGTTTTATTAATATATGTCTTGGTGGGTTTCTCCTTGGATTTATCCTGTATGGGACTCTCTGCGCTTCCTGGACTTGATTGACTGTTTACTTTCCCATGTTAGGGAAGTTTTCAACTATAATCTCCTCAAATATTTTCTCAGACCCTTCCTTTTTCTCTTCTTCTTCCGGAACTCCTATAATTCAAATGTTCGTGTGTTTAATGTTGTCCCAGAGATCTGAGACTGTCCTCAATTCTTTTCATTCTTCTTTCTTTATTCTGCTCTGCGATAGTTATTTCCCCTATTTTATCTTCCAAATCACTTATCCGTTTTTCTGTCTCAATTATTCTGCCATCGATTCCTTCTAGAGGATTTTTAATTTCATTTATTGTGTTGTTCATAATTGTTTGTTTGCTCTTTACTTCTTCTAGGTCCTGGTTATACATTTCTTGTATTTTCTCCATTCTGTTTCCAAGATTTTGGATCATCTTTGCTATCATTACTCTGAATTCTTTTTCAGGTAGACTGCCTATTTCCTCTTCATTTGTTTGGTCTGGTGGGTTTTTACCTTGCTCCTTCATCTGCTGCATATTTCTCTGTCTTCTCATTTTGTTTAACTTACTGTGTTTGGGGTTTCCTTTTCACAGGCCACAGGTTCGTAGTTCCTGTTGTTTTTGGTGTCTGCCTCCAGTGCATGAGGTTGGTTCATTGGCTTGTGTAGGCTTCCTGGTGGAGGGGAGTGGTGCCTGTGTTCTGGTGGATGAGGCTGGATCTTGTCTTTATGGTGGGCAGGGCCGCATCTGGTGGTGTGTTTTGGGGTGTCTGTGAACTTAGTATGGTTTTAGGCAGCCTCTCTGCTAATGTGTGGGGTTGTGTTCCTGTCTTGCTAGTTGTTTGGCATGGGGAGTCCAGTGGTGGAGTCTGCTGGCCGTTGGGTGGACCTGCGTTTTAGTGTTGAGATGGAGATCTCTGGGAGAGCTCTCGCAGATTGATATTACATGGCGCCGGATGGTCTCTGGTTGTCCAATGTCCTGAACTCGCCTCTCCCACTTCAGAGGCTCAGGTCTGACACCATGCTGGAGCACCAAGACCCCGTCAGCCACACAGCTCAGAAGAAAAGGGAGAAAAAAAGAAAGAAAAAAATTTTAAATAATAATAATAAAAAAGAAGAGAGCAACCAAACCAATAAACAAATCCAAATGATAACAAGTGCTAAAAACCATACTAAGATAAACGTAAAAATCAGAAACAAATCAGTTGCAGAAAGCAAACCCCAAGTCTACAGTTGCTCCCAAGTCCACTGCCTCAATTTTGGGATGATTCATTATCTATTCAGGTATTCCACAGATGCAGGGTACATCAAGTTGATTGTGGGGATTTAATCCACTGTTCCTGAGGCTGCACAGAGAAATTTCCCTTTCTCTTCTTTGTTCACACAAGTTCCGGGGTTCAGCTTTGGTTTTGGTCCCACCTCTGCATGTAGGTCACCCTCAGGCATCTGTTCTTTGCCAGACAGGATGGGGTTAAAGCAGCAGCTGATTGGGAGGCTCTGGCTCATTCAGGCCATGGGGAGGGAGGAGTATGGTGGTCATAATTGGAATGCAGAGCAAGCCTGCAGTGGCAGAGACCTACGTGATGTTGCAACAGTCTAAGGTGTGCCATGTGTTCTCCTGAGAAAGTTGTCCCTGGATCATGGGACCCTGGCAGTGGCGGGCTGCACAGGCTCCCAGAGGTTGTGGATAGTGACCTGTGCTTGCACACAGGATTCTTGGTGGTTGCAGCAGCAGCGTTAACTTTTCATGCCCATTTCTGGGGTCTGAGCTGATAGCCACAGCTCACGCCCATCTCTGGAGCTCGTTTAGGTGATGCTCTGCCTTCTGTGGGCAGTCAAGGAAGGAATCCCCTCTCCTCACACACCCCAAAACAATGGTCTCTTGCCTCTTAGACAAGTCCAGACATTTTCTCAGACTCCCTCCTGGCTAGCTGTGGTGCATGAGCCCCCTTCAGGCTGTGTTCATGCAGCCAACCTCAGTCCTCTCCCTGCGGTCTCGCCTCCGAAGCCTGAGCCTCAGCTCCCAGCCCCCACCTGCCCCGGTGGGTGAGCAGACAAACTTCTCAGGCTGGTGAGTCCTGGTCAGCGCTGATCCTCTGTGCGGGAAGCTCTCCGCTTTGCCCTCTGCACCCCTGTTGCTGCACTCTCCTCCATGGCTCCAAAGCTTCCCCCCGCTCACCCTGTCTCCACCAGTGAAGGGTTTTTCTAGTGTATGGAAACTTTTCCTCCTTCACAGCTCCCTCCCAGAGGTGCAGGTCGCATCCTTATTCTTTTGTCTCTGTTTTTTCTTTTTTCTTTTGCCCTACCCAGGTACATGGGGATTTTCTTGTCTTTTGGGAGAGACGCACGGTGCACCTCAGGCTGTTGCAATGTCACATAGGTGACGTAGTACATTTTCTCTTTCAATACTTAAAGATGTTGCTTTATTGTCTTCTGACCTGCACGGTTTCTGAACAGAAGTTTATTGTCATTCTTACTTTGCTCTTGTAATATGCCTTTTTTTCTCTAGCTGCTATATAAGATTTTCCCTTTATCTTTGGTTTTCAACAATTTGGTAATCATGTACCTTGGTGTATTTTTTTAAATGATTCTTCTATTTGGGCTTTGTTGAGCTTCATGGATATTTGGGTTTACACTTTTCCTCAAATTTGGAAATTTTCAAGTATCACTTCTTTAGATATTTTTCTTCCTTTTCTCTCCTTTTAGGACTCCAATTACAAGTCTATTAGACCACCCAGTATTGTAACACAACTCAGTAAAGTTCTGTTCGTTTCTTGAGTCTTGTTTTTTTCTCTGTGTGCTTTATTTTGGATGGTTTCTATTGCTACAGCTACAAGTTCACTGATCTGTTATTCTGCAGAATCTAGTTTGCTTTTAATTCCATCTAGTGTATTTTTCATTTCAGTATCATATTTTTCATCTCTACAACTTCCACTTAGGTCTTTTTTTTCCTCTTCCAGTTTTATTAATGTACATCACTGTACACGTTTAAGGTGTACAGCATAATGATTTGACTTATGTGCATCTGGAAATGCACTTGGGCCTGTTTTATATCTTCTATTTCTTTCCTCATTATGTTCACATTTTTCTTCATTACCTCAAACATAGTTATAAGATTTATAGTTGTTTTAATATTTTTATCTATTAACTCCATTACCTCTGTCATTTCTCAGTCTATCTCTACTGACTGATTTTTCTCCTCATTATGGGTCATGTTTTCTTGCTTCTCTGCCTGCCTGGTAACTTGTATTTGAATATTATATATTGTGAGTTTTACAGTGCTTTTCAGTGCTGGATACTGTTACATTATTTTAAAGAGGGTTGTATTTTGTTCTGGCAGCAGTTAAGTTACTTTCAGATCAATTTGATCATTTTAAGGTTTAATTTTAAGACTTATTATGGGTGTTTCAAAGCAGCTCTTATTCTGAGGAAAATTCAGTCCTGCTACTAGGCCTGGTCCTTGTGAACATGCTACTCAATGCCCCAGGCATTAGGAGGCCTGTGGGAACACAAAATATTCCCAGATTTATCTAAACTCCAGGAATTGTTCTGTCTACTGCTTTCTGGGATTTCTTTCCTTGGTGTGAGAGAGTTTTCTCCCAAACATGCACAAGTACTCTAATACAGATTCAACAGTATCCTTCTGCAGATGCCTGGGACTCTCTCTATGACACAATCCTTCTCTGTATTCTGTCCTGAAATTTCCAACCTTTTGACTTCCTCAGAACCCAATATCTATCTCTTGAACTCAGAATACTTCTGAGTATTGTTGGGTTTTCCTGTCCTGTCCCGCATTACTCCTTGGAAGTTGGCTCCAGGCAGTAAGTTGGGGTAATTATAGGGCTCACCTCATTTGTTTCCTTTCAGCTTCTCAGTCCTGTGCTACCTGATTTCCAATGTCTGAAAACTGTTGTTTCAGATATCCTGTCCAGTTTTCTAATTTTTATGGCCAGAGGGCAATTCCCATAGCATTTAATCCTTCATGGACAGAAGTACACGTCATCCTTTAAGTTCTCAATTTCAGTTACCATAGTTTTCAATTCTAGAATTTCCATTTGATTGTTTTTAATAGTTTCCAGTTCTCTGAAAAAAATTCTCTATTTACTTATTGGATGTACTAAAGACATGAAATATGAAACAATTATTTTAAAGTCCATGTCTGATAATCCCAGTATCTGAGCCATCTGTGGGACTGTCTTTGGTCTTATTTTGCTTCTCTTAATTTTTCTGGTTAATTATTGTCTTTTTTAATGCCTGCCTATATTTGGTTGAGTGCCAGATATTTGTGGTTTAAAAATTATGGAGATAATTTGAGACTTTGGATTCCTTCTCATGCAGAGAGGATTTACTTTTACTTCTGGCAGGCAGTTAGTAAGGGACAGACCACCTTATTTGAACAAAGGACTGAGCTGACTGAAAGCTGGCTTTTGTACTTTTGAGAGCTGATCTGCTTCCTATTTGCCCTTTCTCCTAGGCTGTAACCCTTCAGGGACCAAGCTGGGAGCCTGGGTGTTGGATAGGCCTCCCCTCCTTGGCCAACTTTGATTGACAATTGTTGCCCCCAGACCCATGGAACGACCAATAGTTTCACTGAGCTTCTCAGCCTCTGCAGCAGCAGCATTTGTTTCTGTCAAATATCTTGAGGAGAAAATGTACCAGATGTCAGGCTCCCCTAACTGGGCTTCCTATCTCTCTGCAATTCTGTCAAAAGATGTGTCTTTGGATTTTGTCCAGATTTTCTAGTTGTTCTTGGTTGTGAGGGTTAGTTTGAAACAAACTGGTTCACCATTGCAGAAAATGAAACTCAGCCCTGATTTCTTTTTAGTAACATTTTTGAGGCTAAGAGGTTATGCCCAATGATGAAATCGACTCAACTAAAATCTTCCCTCTAGTCAAATCTAACTCTAATTCCCTGAACACTGAGATCATAAACATGAACGGAACTCTACCCAAATAGCTAGGGTAGATATACACCTTAATGAAGCCAGACAGGAGCATCCTTAAACTAAAGCAATTTCAAGCAGAAGAGATTTACTACCATGATATGTGCAAATACCTTATTGAAAAAAGGAAGTGGTCACCTATGGTACCATATGTTTAGGAACAAAGCTTATAATATTAATATCCAGGAAAAAACATTATAATGGTAGTTTCTAGCATATCCAGTCTCCAGAAAATGAATTTTCTGAGATTATATCATAAAAATTTTCTGTCCATATCCTTCTATTAAACTCTAGACCCCTTTTCTCCATTGCCTCTAGTATCTTCCCCCTGGATGTCCAACAGCACCTCAGACTCAAGGGTCTAGGCTAACCTTCCTCTCTTTCCCCCAAATCCTTGTTTTTCAGAGAAAAATTTCTGAAAGTACAGAGATGAAACTATTTTAATAGGGGCTACATCTGGAGAGTTTAACTGTGGAACTGGAGAGGAATGGAAGTCAGGGAGAAACTTTTGCTTCTTTTCTTTTATCTCTACAATCTTGAAAAAAAATTAACTACGAATGTCACCCTTAAAATATAACAAAACTTTCTCTCCCATTCTCTCTCTTGGCCATTAAGGCAAGAACCTTGGAACCCTCCCAAGATGACTGTTTCCACCCCTCCCTTTCCACTTGACACCAGACCCTCTTTCCAACCCCACCATCACACATATACACAGAATGACTTCTGTAGCCACTCCTCCGGCCTTCCAGCCTTCCCACCACACTCCAGTCTGCTCCACTCCAATTTGAATTCCTCTTTAAATTGTCTCAAACGCACAGCCGAGCAATGGCGTAGCAATGGCACCTCATCGCTGTGCCCAGGATGAAGTCCCAAGTCCTTGGCGTGAAACAGAAACTCCTCACAACCCAGTCTCAGCCAACCAGATAGACCTGAACCCAGGCCCTCACCTTCCATGTCTGCTCATTTCTCAATATCCCTGAGCTTCTTATCCAGATCAGGGGCTGACAGTGCTCACCAGTAAGATGTTCATGAGCAGTGAAGATAGGACTCGTGACAGTGTCCTACATGGCACTAAGGGTAGCCCATAATACTGTTACTTTTTTTCCCTTTTTCTCTTAATTCTCATATATGTATAACACATGCTTAAGGCCAACACCACTTGCCACCCAAATTCTTACCTCAATTCCATTTATCACTATGGTATTGTAAAAACAACACAAGTTTGCAAATCTTATGAGCCTGGATTCAGTCCTGGAAGATGATTTACCATTTTTTAAAACATCTTTATTGGAGTATAATTGCTTTGCAATGTTGTGTTAGTTTCTGCTGTATAACAAAGTGAATCAGCTATATGTATACATATATCCCCATATCCCCTCCCTCTTGCATCTCCCTCCCACCCCCCATATTGACTTACCATTTTTGAGGCTCAGTTTTCTCTTCCAAAAAGAGAATCTCCTTGGGATGTTTGGAGAATGAAAAGAAAAAGGGGTATAAGGCCCCAGGCACAGCTCCTGACACAGCAGTCCTGCAACAGACACCAATCTGCCCCTTGTCCTCCAGGGTCCCTGTTCTTACCCTCAGTACAGGTCCTTACTCAGCCTTCAACACCCAGCTAGGGGTCACTTGCTCTGTGGTCCTGCAGCACAGTTGGGGCTGCATTCTTCCTGGGCATGGTATGCAGAATAATTGCCTCCAAAGGTGTCCCTGTCCTAATCTCCAGAGCCTGTGACTGTGATGTTAGCTTACATGGCAAAAGAGACTTTGCAGATGTGGTGGAGTTGAGGCTCTTGAGGTGAGACTTTCCTGGATTTTCCAAGTGGGCTCAATGTAATTCCAAAGGTCCTTACAGTATGGAGGCAAGAGAGTCAAAGAAACAATGTGACAATGGAGGCAGAAGTTGGAGTGATTCTTTCCTCTAGAAGCTGGAAGAGGCAAGGAAATAGATTTTCCCCCAGAGTCCCAGAAGGAACCAGCCCTGCTGACACTTGATGTTAGCCCTGAGAAACTGATTTCACACTTCGGACCTTCAGAACTATAAGATGGTAAATGTGCGTCTTTTAGATCACTAAGTTTGTGTTAATTTGTTACCAGCAACAGGAGACCAGTACAGGGTAAGAGCTAGAGCTGGACTCAGCACCACCTCATCTTCCCGGTGGTTTGCTGAAGGGGCAATGCCCCATTTCTCTTAAGTCATAGCTCCATATTTGATCTATTTGAAAAAATCAATGCAATGCCTGCTGAATTCAGCCAACAGCTGATATGTCCAGAAGGTCAAAATCTGTCCCACTCCACATGGTCGTCAGATATCTCCTTTTAACACAGAAATAACTTTGATGGTTGCTTTCATATCTGTGATTGATCACACCTGAAAACAATCTTTTCTCAATGTGAAAGTGACCAAAAACCTGCAAGGCACACACTTGCCTGACCATAATGAGGGCAGGAGGAGGTGGTGCCATCTTCTCCCAACTTGTGGAAGCCTCAGGGCTGAGTCAGGTGTGTGGCAGTGTTCTTGTCTGTGGCTCCTACCTTCTCACATGTGTCTGGATGCCAGTGAAAAATGCAAGGGCCCAGACTGGCCTATTGGTTTTCAGTAAGCAGAGAGTTGCAAGTGTCGCTATAAAATTCATTCATCTTAGAATGAATTTCTTAAGTGATATGTGGTCACTGGGGTGGGGGGGGCGGTATTTATTGCAGGATTTATCAAATCTCCAGATTATCTACCAGGGGTTCTCAAAGTGTAGAATTTGTTAGAAATGCAAATTCTCAGGCTCCACCCTAGACTGTGTGTTATGGACTGAATGTATGAATTCCTCCCCCAAATTCGTATGTTGAAACCTAACCCCCAATGTGGTGGTATGAGGAGGTGGGACCTTTAGGGAGTGATTAAGTCATGAGAGTGGAGCCTTCATGAATGGGATTAGTGACCTTATAAAAGAGATCCCAGAGAGCTCCTTCACCCCTTCTGCCATGTGAGGATACAAGAATTCTGCAACCCAGAAAAGGGCCCTCACCTGACAATGCTGGCACCCTGATCTCAGACTTCCAGCCTCAGAACTCTGAGAAATAAGCTTTTGTTGTTTAAGCTGTGGTACTTTTAGCAACCTGAGCTGACCAAGATGCTACGCATCCCCAAATACCCAGCAACCTGTGTCTTACCAAGCCCCTGGTGACTTGGATGCACACTCAGGTCTGAACACTGATCTGCACTACTCTCACTGGATACACCCTTGCAGCAATAAGGTGATATGTAGCCCTTTTTGCGTACTTCCAGTGTCAAAGGCTCACTACCTTCTCTTAGGTTTGGTCATCAAATCTCTTCCTTGTATTGAGTCAAAGTCTGTCCGCGTACCCCAAGCTCACAGTCTCCATTCTGCCCCAAGGAGACGGAATAAATAAATCTATTCTGTTGATGACCTTCCTCTGGCCCCAGCACTCTGAGGGTACTCCCAGCTGCTGCTGCCTCTCTCAGAGTGACAGAACACTCTGGGAGGCTTGTGCAGCCCTGACGGGGGAAAATAGCAGCACCTGGATAGTTCCAGGTCCAGGAGCTCTATCAAGGCAGCCAGATGCTGTGCAAGCTTCTTGCCTTACTGCCTAAAGACACCACCACCTCCTCTGAAGTGGGCAATGGTCAGAGCAGAGACACGGGGTCACCAGGGACAGCCAGGACAGAGCAATTCAAGGGAGCTCTGCCATTCCTTGCTCTCTGCCAGCTAGGCTGGCATGACCTGGTGGCTCACAGAACTGTATCCTCAAACATCCACCTGGGTTTCATTTTGCTTGCATGCTCACCTTGAGACTCCGTCCCAGCTATCTGATGCTCTGTGACATAATTCTCTCTTGGCATTGCCTCCAGCTGCACCAGATTTCTCTCCTGATGTCAGATGGCCTCTGCTCTGAGTCAGCGGTTCATCGTGGCTCTTCCAGTCACCAGAGGTTCACACACCCTTGTCCCCACCAGAACTGTGGGGTGACCCACACCAGCGAATATCAGATGTCTGACACCTCACTGAAGCCTCACCTCCGTGAAGCAGGTTTTAATAGTAATACTTTATTAGTATTATTAATACCACTTTACAGATGAGGAAACTGAGGCATAGAGAAGGGCCATAACTTGCTTGAAATCACCCGAGCAAGAAAGTGGCATTACAGAAATTTCATAGGGATACTAGTCTTTTTTAAATCCTAACTCTATCACTTATTAATGATATGACCACAGCATTGGTTTCCTGGGGCTGGTGTAACTAAGTACCACAAACTGAGTGTCTTAGAAGAGCAGAGATTTAGTCTCTTAGAGTTCTGGAGGCCAGAAGCCTAAAATCAAAGTATCCACAGGGCTGCATTGCCTCTGAAGATCTAGGGGAGAATCTGTTCCAGGCATTTCTCTTAGCTTCTAGTGGTTGCTAGCAATCCTTAGTGTTCCCTGCCTTGCAACTGTGTAACTCCAACCTCTGTTTCCCGAGTTACATGGCCTTCTCTGTGTGTGTCTGTCTCCACAAGGCATTTTTCTCTTCTTATAAGGACATCAGTCACATTGGATGGGGTTCACTTTAATGTCTTCATCTTAACTTGATCATCTGTAAACAGCAAATAAAGTCACATTCACAGGTACCTGGGGTTAGGCGTTCAGCATATCTTTGCTGGACACAATTCAGCCCATAACCAGCACTATACAGCCTCGATCATGTGCATTCACCTCTCTAAACCTCACTTTGCTCATCTCTCCACATAGTTACTCAAAAACTACTCAGGGTGCCAGACCTGTAGGAAGGTCGGGAGGACACCCGCAGACAGCCAAGTGCAGCCCTGCTTCTGTGATGTGATGGTCAGATGGCAAATATGCACATTAGACAAGTAAAACCTAAAGACACATGCACATACAGGATGTGGTGTGTGCTGCAAAAAAGTAAACCTAGGAGGGCACTGGGGAGAGCAGTGCCTTTCCTCAGGCCCGGGGGGCAGGGACGGCTGCCCTGAGGAACGATGCTGTGGCAGATCCCTGATGGGCTACAGCTAAGTGGACTTGCAGGGAAGAAGGCCCAGCAGGGAGGGAGGCCCCAGGAAGGAAAGAGCCTGCAGATTTGAGGTGCAGAAGGCGCCAGGTCTGCAGGAGGTGGAGGACATGAGGAAGACTGGAGAGGGAAGTGGGGTAGGGTCCACAGCTGGGCAGACAGCATCTGGAGTGACATGATCCAAACCAGGTTTTGGGGAGACACCGGGTAGGGTGGGGGAGTGTTGAAGGAGCCAAAGGGGGTGTCCTCAAAGGATGAGTAGGTGAAGACACAGGGAAAATCCTTTCCTGGTCCAGGGAACAGTCTGGGCAAAGTTCAGAGGCAGAAGGAAGGAGCTTGGCATATTCAGGAAACCACGACTGTGGTGAGACTCAGACTCAATTTCTTTTTTTCTTTTCGTTACAAAAATTTTCAAACAGATAGAACAATGAAAAGACTAGCACAGTGGCCACTCCTATCCACCCCGGTTCAACAACTGTTGATACTTTGCTTTGTCTCTCTATCTACTTTGCAGAGCTGTTTCAAAGTAAGTTACAACTGTCAAAACATTTCATCGTTAAACAGATCCCCCATTATCACACCTAAAAGTTAACACTAAAACCTAAATAGCGCACATACCTGGCTCTTTCTGTGATGGCCCTGACAGAAAACAGGTGTCATGCCTGAGCTGGTGAGTGATGAGAGACAATACAGGACTCTTGACAAGACTGGGCAGTTAGGGAAACAACTGTCACCACACTCTGGAACCCAGAGAAGTAGCTTGTCTCACTCTGTTTAGGCTGCTGTAACCAAACATCACAGACTGTGTGGATTATAAACAACAGATATTTATTTCTCATGGTTCTGGAAGCCGAAAGTCCAAGATCAAGGCACTGGCAGATTCAGTGTCTGGTGTGACCTACTTCCAGGTTCATAGACAGCCTGGCTCATAGACAGTTGTCTTTTCACTGTGTCCTCACACAAAGAATGAGGGTGGTAACCAGACTCAAATTTTTACTCCTCAGTCAACTGGTTGTAAGGAACATTATGGGAGGCCAAAGGCAGGCACTAAGGGACAGAAGACAATGCAGTAGCAGTTGACATTGAAGGAATCTGAGCCATCTGCTCATGCCACTTACTTGGACCTTCCCGACCTGCCTAAGCTTGATTTTGCAAACAAAAGAGAAGCAAAGAGCATTTTGCTCACCATCCAAGTCTACAAAGGTTAACCCACTGGACTGACTGACAGTATACCCTGTGCTTCAGACAGAAAAGAATAAGGAGATAACAGGATGCACTCTACAATAGGCCCCTTAGATAGTTAGATGTATCCCAGGAAGAATTTTAATAAACCCAGCTTCTTACATCTTGCCATACATAGGAAAGCACTATAAGCATTAACTTGATACCTGCTCTTCGTAACTAACAGTAATCCTTTATCAAGATGTATGCTTGACTGCATGTATTCCCTAGCCCAAAAAATCATGTATAAACTAGCGTCCCCCACCACCTCTTCAGAGCAGTTGCTCAGAGCTTATGAGAAGCTGTATCCTGGGCTATAATCCTCAGTAAAATGCTAAATAAGACTTAACTCACAACTCTAACACTGCACTTTTCTTTCAGTTGACAGTTTTGGCGACCATGAAGGGACCAACAGCAGACTTCTCTCCTTCACCTGAACTCTACAAGGATCTGGAGCCTTGGTACCAGCAAGAGCCCCTTTGTGTCCATCCGTCTCCTCAGCAAGTCCAAACAACTAGGTAAGTATCTCCTGGTCTAGGATCTCCTGCCTTGGTTAATGATCTGGAGTTTTATTCAGTGGTTGGTAAACTTGATCTAAAGAGTAGGTTTTCCTTGAACTTAAGTTCAAGAAGAAGTACCTGGCTTCCCCAGTTGAAAAACACTGGGAGTGCTCATCTAGTCCCCTCCCCGCCCTCTCGGCGGGCCCCTGAGGCGTGCGGCGCAGGCGCGGAGCGAGGCGGCAGGATGGCGCTCCCCTCCCCCATCCCGAAGGCAGTTCCATCCCCTGTGGAGGACGCTTCCACCCTGGCTCGCCTCGGCCCCCCGCTGTTTTTTTCCGAAAGGCATTTTTGTTACCATCTGTGCAAACTTCCTGTAATTCATTTTTCCTCACTCCAGTATTAAGAATTATATCAAATTAAAAAGATATGAATGAATATCCTAAAAAAAGAAAAAGGAAGACTTTACACCCTTCTCGTTATTCAGATTCCTCTGGAATAAGCAGAATTGCAGATGGATTCAATGGCATTTTTTCTGATCATTGTTATAGTGTTTGTTCTATGAGACAACCAGACTTAAAATATTTAGACAACAAAGTCTAATCATGAAAAAAAAACAAATTTCATTAGTGGGACATCCTGCAAAATACCTTACCAGTCTCCTCAAAATTGTCATGGTCTTCGAAAACAAGGGAAGTCTGAGAAACTACCACAGTTAACAGTAGCCTAGAGACATGACAACTAAATGGTATGTATCCTGGTTGGGATCCTGGAACAGAAAAAGGACGTCATGTAAAAACCAAGGATATCTGGATGAAGTATGGACTTTAGTTAATAACAACTTACCAGTATTGGTCATTAATTGTAACAAATATTAATGTAAGATGTTAATAGTGGAGAAACTGAATGCAGGATATATGGGAATTCTCTGTACTGTCTTTTTTTTTTTTTTCTATAAATCTGAAACTTCTAAAACATAAAGTCTGTTTAAGAAAGAAAAAAAAAAAGAAAAACACTGGGAGTTTGCTCAGTTGAAAGACACTGAGAAGGTCTGGACTGGGTGATTAACTAAGGGGATGACGGGGTGACTTTCCTTGAACTGGCTATTTTAACTGGGTTTGTCAGAATAAAAATAAAGATACCATATGAGTGCTTTCATCTCCAAAGATAAGGGAAACAGGTCCTCCTGGCCAGTTAAGGCTTCCTCCAGGAACTGAGAAATTTACAGGAGTGGTAGAAGCAGGCCCTCATACTATGTAGCAGTCCCATCAGGAAGCCCACTCATTAATTGAAAGAAAGTCACTCATCCGGGGACACACATATAAGAATTGGCGATCCAGTGTTCTGAGCGCCCATGGCAGTTGTAGCCTGCCAGAGAGAGAAACCAAGACACATAAAAGAGCTGAAACTACTCTAGGGTGACAGCTAGAGGAGTTAAGCTCACAAACAGCACACTGGCCCCCTATACAGTTTTCAATAGTAATTTTACCCCAACAAACCAACTTTAAATTGGGAAATAAAGCAAATAAATCCTCCCAAACAGAAGAAAGGTGCCAGATAGACAATGTCTGACTAACACCCCAGCCAGGTTCATGTATAATATGTATGGAGTTTATACTTGCAATTATTTACTTAATTATAGAAACCATACTAAAGGAGATCTCACCCTAAAATGGTCAAAATGGGGTTCTTTTGACATTCAAAAATTGTATTGTTGGTTTTTTATTCATACACAGCTAGAGAAAGCCATCTATAAGATCAAACTGAATGGAATGCTTATTTTGATTGGTTATTTAGAAGCTTCTAAAAGAGGAAAAGATAAAGTAACTTCTTTGAAAGAAACCAACAAAAAAATTGCTGAAAGCTATATCAGAATTTTAAAAGGCTGCTAGTGCTGAGCCTGCCTCTCCTTCTGCTCCTCCCTCACATCCTCTTTTATCTGAACTGCCTGGTCCAGACAGGCATCTGTTTTTCTCTGTCTCCTGCTCCCTCTCCTCCAGTAAAGGAGGACATAAAATCAGAAATAATTATAATTCCCATTAAGGAGAACCCTACGAAGTAGTAAACTATCCTTAGTGCTTACATATACACCCTGGACCTACGCAGGACTTAAAGGCTTCAACTAAGGAATTTCCCAATCCTAGTCAAGACCCATTGGGATTTGCTAAGAAATTTGATTAATTATCTGAGCTTATAAGCCCAAATATTCAGATCTGTAACAATTGATACAGCTATTAGTTTCTGAAAGTAAAGGAAAAGAATGGATAGAAAAAGCAGAATGGTAACACCACTTAAAACACTACTTAAAGAATTTTGACTTGCATAGTCCAGAGGCTCAAATTGAGTGCAAGGAATTAGCTAACAGGTTGCACAGACTTAACCCAGAACTTTTTCCAAAATCTATAGACTGGACAAAGATTCAATGGTGTAAGTAAAGGGCAGATGAATCAATTCTGAATAATTATGAGAGGTTTGAAAAAACTTTTAAGCAATATTCCAACATAAAACCTTAATCATTCTCTAATCACCAAGGTGATCCTTTGCTTAACTCTGCCTTTTTAGAAGCCTTAAATGAGGAATTGACTCTAAAAAATACAATTTAGGTTGGTCCTCATTACATGGCCCTTATCATGTTGACCAAGCAACTTTTCAAAATGATTGAAAAGAAGGAAAAACTGCATCTATAAAAATTATAAACCTTCAATTGCATCAATTAAATAATCAATGTCTGTCAATGGTTAATCAACCTCCTTTCAATCCACAACTGACAGAGGGATCTGGAATTTGCTTTTACTGAAAAAGGCCAGGACATCAGAAAAGGGACTGTAGAAAAAGAAAGAGATATTTTGAGAGGAGACAAGATTTCAGACTGGAATTTCAAGCTAAACAAGAATAGGACTGAACTGCTTTGGAAAGTAGCCTTTGGAAGCCTGTGGTTGTTCCAGCCACGTCGTGAAAAGACCCAATCTTTCCAGATACTTGGACAAATTCCATTTCATTGCTCATACCTTAATTGACGGTCCAGCTCAGTGTATGAAATTAGGAGAGATTTGTTCAAGATGGCAGAGTAGAAGGACGTGCTCTCACTTCTTCTTGCAAGACCACTGGAATCACAACTAACTGCTGAACAATCATTGACAGGAAGACACTGGAACTCATCACAAAAGACCTCACATCCAAAGAAAAAGGAGAAGCCACAATGAGATGGTAGGAAGGGTGCAATCACAGTAAAATCAAATCCCATAACTGCTGGGTGGGTGACACACAAACTGGAGAACACTTATACCACAGAAGTCCACCCACTGGAATGAAGGTTCTGAGCCCCATGTCAGGCTTCCCAACCTGGGGGTCTGGCAACAAGAGCAGGAATTCTTAGAGAATCAGACTTTGAAGGCTAGGGGGATTTGATTGCAGGACTTCAACAGGACTGTGGGAAACAGAGACTACACACTTGGAGGGCACACACAAAGTAGTGTGCACATCAGGACCCAGGGGAAGGAGCCAGACCTACCGGCTAGTGTTGGAGGGTCTCCTGCAGAGATGGGGGATGGCTGTGTCTCACCATGAGGACAAGGACACTGGCAGCAGAAGTTCTGGGAAGTACTCCTTGGTGTGAGCCCTCCCAGAGTCTACCATTAGCCCCACCAAAGAGCCCAGGTAGGCTCCAGTGTTGGGTCTCCTCAGGCCAAACAACCAACAGGGAGGGAACCCAGCCCCACCCATCATCAGAGAAGCAGATTAAAGTTTTACTGAGCTCTGCCAACCAGAGCAAGAGTCAGCTCTACCCACCACCAGTCCCTCCCATCAGGAAACGTGAACAAGCCTCTTAGATAGCCTCATCCACCAGAGGGCAGACAGCAGAAGCAAGACGAACTACAATCCTGTGTCCCGTGGAACAAAAACCACATTCACAGAAAGATAGTCAAGATGAAAAGACAGAGGGCTATACACCAGATGAAGGAACAAGATAAAACCCCATAAAAACAACTAAATGAAGTGGAGATAGGCAACCTTCCAGGAAAAGAATTCAGAATAACGATAGTGAGGATGATCCAGGACCTCAGAAAAAAATGGAGGCAAAGATTGAGAAGATGCAAGAAATGTTTAACAAAGACCTAGAAGAATTAAAGAACAAACAGAGATGAACAATACAATAACTGAAATGAAAACTACACTAGAAAGAATCAATAGAAGAATAACTGGGGAAGAAGGACGGATAAGTGACCTGGAAGACAGAATGGTGTAATTCACTGCTGCAGAGCAGAATAAAGAAAAAAGAATGAAAAGAAATGAAGACAGCCTAAGAGATCTCTGGGACAACATTAAATGCAACAACATTCACATTATAGGGGTCCCAGACAGAGAAGAGAGAGAGAAAGGACCCGAGAAAATATTTGAAGAGATTATAGTTGAAAACTTCCCTAACATGGGAAAGGAAATAGCCACCCAAGTCTAGGAAGTGCAGAGAGTCCCATACAGGATAAACCCAAGGAGAAACACGCCGAGACACATAGTAATCAAATTGGCAAAAAAAAAAAAAAAGATAAATTATTGAAAGCAGCAAGGGAAAAACGACAAATAACATACAAGGGAACTCCCATAAGGTTAACAGCTGATTTCTCAGCAGAAACTCTACAAGCCATAAGAGAGTGGCATGAAATACTTAAAGTGAAGAAAGGGAAGAACCTACAACCAAGATTACTCTACCCAGCAAGGATCTCATTCAGATTCGATGGAGAAATCAAAAGCTAAGAGAATTCAGCACCACCAAACCAGCTTTACAACAAATGCTAAAGGAACTTCTCTAAGTGGGAAACACAAGAGGAGAAAAGGACCTACAAAAACAAACCCAAAACAATTAAGAAAATGGTCATAGGAACATACATATTGATAATTACCTTAAACGTGAATGGATTAAATGCTCCAACCAAAAGACACAGGCTTGCTGAATGGATACAAAAACAATACCTATATATATGCTCTCTACAAGAGACCCACTTCAGACCTAGGGACACATACAGACTGAAAACGATGGGATGGAAAAAGGTATTCCATGCAAATGGAAATCAAAAGAAAGCTGGAGTAGCAATATTCATATCAGACAAAATAGACTTTAAAATAAAGATTATTACAAGAGACAAGAAAGGACACTACAAAATGATCAAGGGATCAATCCAAGAAGAAGATAAAAAAATTATAAATATATATGTACCCAACATAGGAGCACCTCAATGCATAAGGCAACTACTAACAGCTATAAAAGAGGAAATCGGCAGTAACACAATAATAGTGGGGGACTTTAACACCTCACTTACACCAATGGACAGATAATCCAAACAGAAAATTAATAAGGAAACACAGACTTTAAATGACACAATAGACAAGATAGATTTAATTGATATTTATAAGACATTCCATCCTAAAACAGCAGATTACACTCTCTTCTCAAGTGCGCACAGAACATTCTCCAGGATAGATCACAGCTTGGGTCACAAATCAAGCCTCAGTAAATTTAAGCAAATTGAAATCATATCAAGCATCTTTTCTGACCACAATGCTATGAGATTAGAAATCAATTACAGGGAAAAATACATAAAAAACACAAATACATGGAGACTAAACAATATGTTACTAATAACCAAGAAATGACTGAAGAAATCAAAGAGGTAATCAAAAAATACCTAGAGACAAATGACAATGAAAACATGACGATTCAAAACCTATGGGATGCAGGAAAAGCAGTTCTAAGAGGGAAGTTTATAGCAAAACAAGCCTACCTCAAGAAACAAAAAAAATCTCAAATAAACAATCTAACCTTACACCTAAAGGAACTAGAGAAAGAACAAACAAAACCCAGAGTTAGCAGAAGGAAAGAAATCATAAAGATCAGTGCAGAAATAAATGAAATATAAACAAAGAAAACAATAGCAAAGATCAATAAAACTAAAAGCTGGTTCTTTCAGAAGATAAACAAAATTAATAAACCATTAGCCAGACTCATCAGGAAAAAGAGGGAGAGGACTCAAATCAATAAAATTAGAAATGAAAAAGGAGAAGTTACAACAGACACCGCAGAAATACAAAGCATCCTAAGAGACAAATACAAGCAACTCTATGCCAATAAAATGGACAACCTGGAAGAAATGCACAAATTCTTAGAAAGGCATAACCTTCCAAGACTGAACCAGAAAGAAAGAGAATATATGAACATACCAATCACAAGTAATGAAATTGAAACTTTGATTAAAAATCTTCCAACAAACAAAATGCAGGACCAGATGGCTTCACAGGTGAATTCTATCAAACATTTAGAGAAGAGCTAACACCATTCCTTCTCAAACTCTTCCAAAAAATTGTGGAGGATGGAACACTCCCAAACTCATTCTATGAGGCCAACATCACCCTGATACCAAAACCAGACAAAGATACTACATAAAAAAGAAAATTACAGACCAATATCACTGATGAATATAGATGCAAAAATCCTCAACAAACTACTAGCAAACAGAATCCAACAACACATTAAAAGGATCATACACCATGATCAAGTGGGATTTTTCCCAGGGATGCAAGGATTCTTCAATATATGCAAATCAATCAATGTGATAACTTATACTAACAAACTGAAGAAGAAAAACCATATGATCATCTCAGTAGATGCAGAAAACGCTTTTGACAAAATTCAACACCCATTTATGATAAAAACTCTCCAGAAAGTGGGCATAGAGGGAACCTACCTCAACATAATAAAGGCCATATACAACAAACCCACAGCAAACACCATTCTCAATGGTGAAAAACTGAAAGCATTTCTTCTAAGATCAGGAACAAGACAAGGATGTCCTCTCTCACTACTATTATTCAACATAGTTTTGGAAGTCCTAGCCACAGAAATCAGAGAAGAAAAAGAAATAAAAGAAATACAAATTGGAAAAGAAGAAGTAAAACTGTCACTGTTTGCAGATGACATGATACTCTACATAGAGAATCCTAAAGATGCCACCAGAAAACTAATAGATCTAATCAATGAATCTGGTAAACTTGCAGAATACAAAATTAATGCACAGAAATCTCTTGCACTCCTGTACACTAATGATGAAAAATCTGAAAGAGAAATTAAGGAATCACTCCCATTTACCATTGCAACAAAAAGAATAAAATATCTAGGAATAAACCTACCTAGGGAGACAAAAGACCTGTATGCAGAAAACTATAAAACACTGATGAAAGAAATTAAAGATCATACAAACAGATGGAGAGATACACCATGTTCTTGGATTGGAAGAATCAACAATGTGAAAATGACTATACTACCCAAAGCAATCTACAGATTCATTGCAATCCCTATGAAATTACCAATGACATATTTTTACAGAACTAGAACAAAAAATCTTAAAATTTGTATAGCAACTCAAAAGACCCCAAATAGCCAAATCAGTCTTGAGGGAAAAAAACTGGAGGAATAAGACACCCTGACGTGACTGTACTACAAACTGCAGTAATCAAGACAATATGGTACTGGCACAAAAACAGAAATATAGATCAATGGAACAGCATAGAAAGCCCAGATGGTTTAACCCACACACAGATGGTTACCTTATCTTTGATAAAGGAGGCAAGCATATACAGTGTAGAAAAGACAGCCTCTTCAATAAGTGGTGCTGGGAAAACTGGACAGCTACTTGTAAAAGAATGAAATTGGAGCACTCCCTAACACCATACACAAAAATAAACTCAGAATGGATTACATTCTAAATGTAAGACCGGACACTATCAAACTCTTAGAGGAAAACATAGGAAGAACACTCTTTGACATAAATCACAGCAAGATCTTTTTTGATCCACCTCCTAGAGTAATCAAAATAAAAACAAAAATAAACAAATGGGACCTAATGAAACTTAAAAGCTTTTGCACAGCAAAGGAAACTACAAACAAGATGAAAAGACAACCCTCAAAATGGGAGAAAATATTTGTAAATGAATCAACAGACAAAGGATTAATCTCCAAAATATATAAACAGCTCATACAGCTCGATATTAAAAAAACAAACAACGCAATCCAAAAATGGGCAGAAGACCTAAATAGACATTTCTCCAAAGAAGACATACAGATGGCCAAGAAGCACATGAAAAGCTGCTCAACATCACTAATTATTAGAGAAATGCAAATCAAAACTACAACGAGGTATCATCTCACACCAGTTAGAATGGGCATCATCAGAAAATCTACAAACAACAAATTCTGGAGAGGGTGTGGAGAAAAGGGAACCCTCTTGCACTGTTGGTGGGAGTGTAAATTGATACAGCCACTATGGAGAACAGTATGGAGGTTCCTTAAAAAACTAAAAATAGAATTACCATATGACCCAGCAATCCCACTACTGGGCATATACCCAGAGAAAACCATAATTCAAAAAGACACATGCACCCAAATGTTCATTGCAGCACTATTTACAATAGCCAGGTCATGGAAGCAACCTAAATGCCCATCAGCAGACGAATGGATAAAGAAGATGTGGTACATATATACAATGGAATATTACTCAGCCATAAAGAGGAACGAAATTGGGTCATTTGTGGAGATGTGGATGAATCTAGAGACTGTCATACAGAGTGAAGTAAGTCAGAAAGAGAAAAACAAATATCATATATTAACGCATATATGTGGAACCTAGAAAAGTGGTACAGAGGAACCGGTTTTCAGGGCAGAAATTGAGATACAGATGTAGAGAACAAACGTATGGACAGCAAGGGGGGAAAGCAGTGGGCGGTGAGGGGGTGTGGTGTGATGAATTGGGAGATGGGGATTGACATGTATACACTAATATGTAAAAAATGGGTAACTAATAAGAACCTGCTGTGTAAAAAAATAAATTAAACAAAATTCAAAAGTTCAAAAAAGAAAAAGGAAGAAATTAGGAAAGAATGTCCTGGGTAGAATTTCTCAGTGAAGCAAACATCCATTGAGACATGGACTTGCAGCCATTCCTGTACGTGTCAAACCTAAGTACTTCCTGCTCCCTACATATGAGCCCTGTCTGCCTCCAGGGATCATGGAAAAGTAAGCATCTGTCACAAACACACCAATAGTCTCTTAAGATATATTAGCTAGAAAGTGATAATTGGCCTTGGTAATTAGCAACTAGGCAAATGTTTTAAAAAATAATTGCAGCTCCCAAGCCTCTTCCTGCCAGTGCTGTTCCAGGTGAAATGATAATTGCAGTTCTGAGGGGAGGTGAGGTCACAGGATCACAAACTCATATCTCAGGGTGGAGCTACCCCTTTCGCACTTGTACTGATTGCTTTGACCTTCGCATTGAGCCCACCATCCAGGCAGCAGGAAAAGGTCAGTGGGTTTTCTCTATATTCATCAGGGAGGTGGAATCTATAAAGGAAGGATTTGTGCAGGAAATTGGGTAAGTGAACATATTGGATAAAGGAAATCTCCCGTGTATGAACCTGGTCCAGCACCAAAACCATACTGGAAGGTTGGATAAATCCTAAGGCATGAACTGAGATAGTCAAGAGAGATGCGGTCCTAGACCTTTCACCAATCCCTGATGGCTCCTAACAATATTTCTCACTGACAGTGATTGTTGTGGTTTAATGCAAGTGATAATGAAATCTGATTTTTCATGTGCTTAAGGACTGTATTTCCCAATTCAGTCTGCTGTTCAGTCTACTTTACAAAAATCGCAGACATAAATTTCAGGTTTCAGAGGTGAGCCTGTAATACCTCCATACTTGTAACAAACACTGGGATGAATCTACAGGACTCAGCTGATCCTGTGCAGAAACAGTGTGTCTAGCAGCCATTGTTGGAATGTAAATGCTTTTTCTAACTCTGGCTGTATGAAATGCTTAGTAGATTTATTTATTTATTTATTTATTAAAATGTTTATTGGAGTATAATTGCTTCACAATACTGTGTTAGTTTCTGTTGTACACCAAAGTGAATCAGACGTATGCATACATATGTCCCCATATCCCCTCCCTCTTGAGCCTCCCTCCCAGTAGATTTAATAATTGTGTCTTTATTGATTATGGAGAGACTCTTCTCACTAAAAGTTAGGGAAGTAGCATTTAAGAAAAATAGAACTTTGTAAGTTTCAGATACCATTTTTAGGCTCAAATATATCCTGTGATATTTCTGCTGCTTTTAAATATTATGATACTGATCCAAAAAATGTATGACATTTATACAGTACACAAGTTGCTCACCTTAACATTCGATTTTGCGTGTGTCTTGTATTTTCATATCTTTTACAAACTTTGCCTTACTGCTAATATTTTTATTTGACTTGGGTTTTAATAAATAGTTATGCATATGATCTGAAATCAGTAATAATTTGTTTCTACCATGCACTATTAATCAGGCATCAGTGTTTCCTGTCCCATAGTTCCAGTGACTTGTGACATTGTACTTTTGTCCTGGAATGGAAGTAAATGAGTCTTTTTGTTTCCATCCTAAAAAACAAACAAAAAGAATAGGACTGCTCCGAGGGTACATTGGAAGCCTTTCCTCTTCTCCTAACACCCCAGGAGGAGTAGAAGTGAATATACTGGGAGAAGTTGAAGTGAATATACAAGGAGAAACAAAGCACTAGTAGATACAGGGTCATGCTTTCAGTTTTAACTCTACCAAAATTAAAGGCCCCCTCCCTCAGAGTAATATTTCAGGACAGATGGTAGGGGTTCCTAATGTACCTATTAAGGCTTTTAAATCATTATCTTCAGAATTTTACTTAGGAGAACTTAAAGGAAAGCATTCTTTTTTTTCCTGGTGGAAAGTGCTCCTGTTCACCTGATAGGCAGGGATCTATTAGAAACTTATGAAGACCATATTTCTTTTACTCCTAAGGGGGAACTATTTTTAGACCTGAAGAATCTACCAGGCTTCCTTCATCATATAGTGTCTGTGACCCATGATGAGGGTGATGTAGAGCAAGAAAAATTGCTAGGCTTAGTACCTAAAGAATTATGGGCACTTGATTCTACTGACATTGGAAAAATACGTTCCACATCTCCCATTAAAATTACCATAGACCAGAATAAACCCCTGCCCAGTATTCATCAATACCCAATAAGGCAAGAGGCCATAGACAGAATACAACCTTTGCTGTCAGCTTACATTGAGAAAGGGTTCATTGTGCCTTGCACCAGCCCTAGTAACACTCCCAATTTGTCAGTTAAAAAACCTAATGGCAAAGGTTGAAGATTTGTAGAAAGACTTGAGATCTACCAAAACTATTATTATTCCTTGCCATTCTGTAATGCCAAACTGTCCTATATTCCTAAAAATAGTGAGTTGTTTTCTATGATAGATCTCTGCAGTGCATTCTTTAGTATCTTTGTACATTCTGATGACCAATATCTTTTTGCCTTCACTTGGAATGAATGGCAATATACATGGACTGTAATGCCACAGGGCTATACTGAAAGCCCCACTTACTCTTCTCAGATATTAAAAGCAGATCTAGATGATCTAAATTTTCCTCATAAGTCAGTTCTGATACAATATGTAGACCATTTGCTGCTGTGTTCGAGTTCTTTTTAAATAGCCAGCAAGATACCCTGTACTTACTTCAGAAGCTAGCTTCAAAGGCACATAAAGTGTCCAGGGAAAAACTGCAATTTTGCAAGACTAGTGTAAAATATTTAGGACATATGATATCTAAAAAAGGACTTTTCATTGATCTAGATATAGTTGAAAGTCATTTTGGCCTTCCCTACTCCTAAGACAAAAAGGTGATTAAGGGGATTTCTAGGCCTTCCAAGTTATTCCAGGAACTGGATTTCAAATTTTTCCTTAATGGTTCATCCATTTAAACAAGACCAACCTGAATCTCTTTGTTGGGAAACAGAACATTCTGAAGCTATAGAAACTCTTAAAAACCTCCTGGCAGAGGCCTCAGCCTTGGGGCATTCAAATTATGATTTACCCTTCTTTCTCTTTGTACGTGAAAACAAAGGTGCTGCATTAGGAGTATTAACCCAGCAGCATGTGGTTACTACTGGCCAATCGGACATTAGAGCCAGCAACCAGATTCAGTAGCTAAGGGTCTCCCCCTGGTCTCCAGGCTGTTACAGCAATGGCTGTGCTATGTCAGACCACAGAAGACACAGTCATGAGTCACCCTCTCACCATCTTTGTTCCCCACTCCTTGGAAGCTTTACTAAACTCTTATCACACACAACATCGTTCAGCAGGTCCGCTAACCTCTAGTGAAATTTTCTTCCTCTCACTGAACACAACTCTCCACAGGTGTAACAAGGTTAATCCAGTCACCTTGCTACCAGAGGAATCAGATGTCAATAATGAAGAAACATGACTGTATTGTTTTATCTCAATCTTTTATCTCCCAGAATTGATCTTCAAGAAGTCTGTATGGATAATCCTGATCTTGTATTATTCACTGATTAGTCATATCTGCAAGGACTTCATGGAAAGTACCTAACCCTAACCCTAACCCTCTTTATGATTATTTATAATGGTCTCTTGATTTCTTGGACTTTTGCTTATGAATCAAATGTCTTTCTGTCATGGGCAAGATCCTATGAAAATTTTAAAAATCAATCAAATTGTTGGGTTTGTGGTAAATACCTATGTCCAGTACTTCTAGTTTACCTTGGTGGGTTTCACCTCTTCAAGGATCTGATTGGATGGCCCTTAGTAAATTTATTTTAGAAGAGAGAAGTCATAATTCTGTTCGGGACACTATTGATATTACTAGATGGGATCCCCTCACTTGGTTAATCAATACTCAACTTACTCTGACCCTGGCCATAAATATGAATTTTCTTTAACTGTTACTTGAGTACAATCAGAGCAAAGGCTAAATTTTAGTCAAAAACCACAACCTACTGCTTATTAGGAGGGATCCTGTTTCAGTTATGGGATTGATTTATATGGGTAATACCAGCCTATAGTCACTTAAGTTTAAAGGCCCCCTTATGTTGGGAATGATGAAACCATACTAAAGATAATCAGCATATTAACACTTGGAAATTTGGCTAGATGCCTTATGAACAGTACCCCAATATATCATTACCCTTAAAGGTAGTGATTGACACAGAACAGACTGGGTCAGTCAACCAGAAATATAACAGTTAACAACTAATGGAACTCAGTGATTTTGTGGCACCAATTTATGGTCCTGGCTTCTGCCAGGATAAATAGGAAGATGCACCCTAAGATTCCCTTGGTCTCAAGGCCACGTGCATGCCAATTTTGGTATGACTCCAGGAAATCTGCCACTGGTACTAGCCCAATGGATCAAGAGATCTGTGTTTCATTGGTATGACCATTTAGCAGCTATTTTTGTGCCTTCAGTAGGATTGGAAGATGTAATAACACACATCAAAGCCTTAACAAATTCATTCAACAGGCCTTAAATGATAATAATCAGGCTATTAGCCGACTGAATTCTGAAGTCTCTCTGATGAGAAAAGTAGTATTACAAAATCTCATGGCCCTCAATATCCTTACAGCATCTCAAAGAGTCACCTGCACCATAATTCAAACTGAATGTGCGTCTTCATACCAGATGAATTCTTTAATATGACACATTTAATGACCCACATTAAAAAATCAGATTTCTGCCTTAAACAATCCACTCTCTAGTCTTGGTGATCTCTTAAAGAACTGGTTTGGTGCTGGAAGTTCTTGGCTTAAATATTTACTTATGACTATATCAATGCTACTAGTTATTTGTATTCTGCCTATTTTACAAGTTGTTGTTTCTTATATTTCCTAATATAAAACTGAGCCTTCAACAAAAAAAATGGTGACTAAGTGACTTGAAACAATTGACCAGATATTTACCTCTACACAAGATTAAAATTGAATGTAATAGCGTAACTTTATATATGGGAAGAAGCAACAAGGGAGAATCATTTCCTGGACCATAACAGACTACTAAGACAGGTAGTCCAGAGACCTTTATGACTACCATTAACAGGGTCCAGTTTAGTTATAGTACAATGAGTGACCTATCAATGAAATCCTCGCCTGACCTAGGAATGAGCCTTCCTAGCACTGCGGGACAAATTGGACATGGAATGCCTTCCAAACTTTGGTCAAATTTATGACCAAAAGGGGAGAACTGCAAACAAAAGAAGAGCAATGAGAGCATTTTGCTCACCATCCAAGTCTACAAATATTAACCCACTGCAGTTGTTGACCGACAGTAAACCCTGTGCTTTAGACAGAAAAGAATAAGGAAATAATAGGATACTCTGTCTTTTTGGATAAACAGGCCCCTTAGTTAGATGTATCTCAGGAAGAATTTTAATGAACCCAGCTTCTTGAATCTTCCCATACATAGATTAACTTTAGATATCTAGTCTTTGTGACTAGCAGTCATCTTTTACCAAGATGCATGCTTGACTGCATGTATTCCCTAGCCAAAAAATCATATATAAACTAATCCCCTCCCTACCTCTTCAGAGCAGTTTCTCAGAGCTTCTGAAAGTCTGTCTCCTGGGCTATAGTCCTCAGTAAGACCATAAATAAAATTTAAATCACAACTCTCATGCTGTGTGTTTTTCTTTCAGTTGACAGTTTCTTATCTACCATTTCCATTTAATGATAGATTGCTACTGTGCACACTAAGCTCCATGACTAAGTGGGTCAGACAACACCCAGTTTATGAAAGAAGGCTCAGGCCACATGGTCACCAATGCTCCATGGTTAGACATTCAGCCTCTATGAAGGTCCAGTAGCAAGTCAGAAGCTATTTCCCCAAAAAAAGAATAGTTTTCTGCAGAAGTGGGCACAGATTTACTCCAAAATTCTAAAGGACAACACCTTGATTCTCCTACTGGTGCTTGCCAGAGGCTCCATACAGCAACTGCATTTGCCACAGACACTTCGGCTATCGTGGGATCTGCTGGATCATAAGGAGCAAGTGGAAAGTAGCTTTCCTTGCAGCTTGAACTTGATGCAGAGCCCTCTGCTAGTCTGGTCCCCATGTAAAACTGGCAGTCTATTGTGTGGCTGTGTACATGGGTCAAAGTAGCATACTCAAATATGATATATATTGCCTCTAAAAGTCCCAAAGACCTACCAAACATGATGCCTCGTTTTTTTTCTTTTTTTCTTTCTTTTTTTTTTTTTTTGTGTGTGACAGCTGGTGCAACAGCTTGTCTTTTACCAGAGAGGGGATGTCTCAACAAGCATCAGACTATTGAATTCCCAGAAATTTCACTGAGGTGGTGGGCCCCTGTCACCACCTGAATTTTTGTGGAGTTTATTGCTTACCCTCTAGTTTGCATAGGGCTAAAGCATCTGAAGTACTTGTGACTTCTTACATATCAGACCCAATCAGCATACTGTCATCACAGAGTGAACCAGTGTGATGTGTTGTGGAATGTTGAGACAATCAAGATGACTTTGGACTATACTCTGACAAAAAGCAGAGGAATTAATGGGGCCCTGTGGAAAACACTGTTAAGGCATACTATTGGCCCTACCAAGTAACAGCAAACAGCTTCTGGTGCTCTTGGAAATTGGTATAGAGGGAAATGCAACCAAGTGCCAGAGGCCGTGTTGATTTGCTCCAGTGAAGACACTCCATCTGAGACAGCTGCTGAAATTGGAGTCACAACCTGAGTAAGTTTATGACAGCCCACAGTCAGTCTTCAAGATCCATCTGGCTTCTGCACAGGCTAACCTGGTGAGTTAAATGGGATGTAGTAGGATCACCACCCCTGCTTCTTTCAAGACTTTGATGCTGGCAGTAATTTCTCCATTTCCCCCAGGAATGCAGTACTGCTTCTAGTTTACTATCCTTCTACTATCCTGGTAGGGAGGGGAAGTTCCAGGAGCCACCAGTTAGCCTTTCCTACCATAATGGCCTTCACTCCATGGGTCAAGAAGCCAATATGGAGAATGTGTCACTTGCCTATGCACCAACCAGGCTCACTGTGAGACTTATGACTCCATCGATGGCCTTACCACCCTGACTCATTGGCCACAGTGGCATTTTGAGTCCCTAGGAATTAGTGTCAATTCAGAGCCAGATTCCATTCAGCCATAAAAGGTCTGCACATTTCTTTTTCTCTAATGCACAGCCACTTTAGTAAATAGCCACAGATCCCTTGCGAAGGCTCCGAGGAATATGTGTGTGTGAACCTGCAGTAATAGCACAGGGTCTTTTCTCAAGGAAACTCAGCCTGCCCTTGACTCAACGGATTTAGAGTCTGTGAACTGACTTATATCTGGAAACAGGGTGATGGACCATGGCTTTTCACTGTGACACCTCAAGCTAGGCTTTGGTCTACCAGACAAAGAGCTTTTCTTTTTATACAGATCAGGCCTCGCTCCAGTAGGTTGCCCAACTATTTTATTCCCAGGCATACCATATTTCTTAATGTATTAGTGAAGGGAATGTCTTCTGGAGCCTCTTGTGGAGCATAGTTGGGGGTAGGTACGCACATGATAAACCCAGTCTTGCATTTCTATCTCCCTAAGCCTTTGGATTCCCTCCTTCACGTTGTACCAGAAAGCACTAGCATCTCAACCTCATTAAGTGTAGGCCACTGCTGAGTCGACATTCAGCCAACCAACTAGATAAGTTGTTAAAGCAACCTCCAGTTAATATGTTAAATCCAGACTCTCTGGTAAGAACATCCACATTGACAAATTCAGCCTGATCTGGTGTTCTAGTCTATTCTCCTTGGTCTAGCAGCTTAGAATCTATCTCCACGTGTTCCCCAGGTTTCCAATATATATTAGTGAAATCTTGGGAATCTTTCGATGTTTGAACTATATCCTCCTGGGTCAGAGTGTGTATCTGTTCCTAGAAATCATGCTGAGATCTGACCTTACTTATGGGTCTAGTGGCAACAGGGAGAGGTTGTGGTGGGTCCTGAAAAGAATGAGTACTCCTTTTTGAGGCATTTGTCCAGGTGAAGTTATCACAACGTTTAACTCAGAAGCTCTCCCTGGCCACTAAAAGGCAAGCCACTTCCACTGGTGAGAGAGGCTCAGAATGATTTGGGGGTTCAATATTGTTGTTTTCTTCTGGGTCCAACCAAATTTCTCTATTCCAAGTTTCAAGATCTCATTCTTGCCTGATCAATACCCTAACTTTCAAATGTGAAACTTGGCAAGACTGTGAATTCAACAATCGTCATCCACCAACCTGCACAATTAAATTTTGTGCTTGATTTCCATCAGTATCAGTCCTATGGCTACAAGGAGTGAGACTCTTCAGGGGCTGCCATAGACTCTTCTGGTTCTCAGAGATGGCTTGAGCTGAGAGTTAACACATCTGAGCTTCTCATTTTCTCTCTGTAAGAGCTCAAGTACATCTGAAAGGATACATCCCACCCCAGAGTCCTTGAAGGAATCATTACTGCCCTAATGGTCAAAAGCAGCAGCCACCTGGGTCACCATCATCAGCTGTGATGCTGCCATGTCATGGTTACCAGCCTCCTGCTTCCCATTGGCAAGGAACCTGAGGGCACAGTTACGTCAATCCCCAAATTCCATTTTTATATATCTATTTCCTGGGACCAAACCCAGAACCAATTCTATATTAGTTTGGATCCAAGCAAAAGACAGAAACCACATAGTTTAAACAGGGAAAGTTTAGTATAAAGAATTATTAATCTGCGATTAGGGGAGTAACTATAAAGATGTAGAGAGAACTCTAAAGGGAACCCTAAGGCTGGATAAACAAACTGTGGTACACTGCAGGAAAAACACACATGACACACATGTTCTTGTATGTAGCAAGAACACGTAAGGAAGAACGAACTTGGAAGGGGCCCTGCTTCCCCAAGCATGAGGTTCAGGCACTGTTGTTAGAGCTGTTGGTTGTAGCTCACTAGATGGCATAGGATTTTGCTGGTTGCCTGGCCAGAGCTGATCCAAAGTCCCTGGGCAGCAGGAAATGACCCTCTGAGGTTGCCTGCTCACTGACAGGACAGTACATGGTCTCTGGTGCATGGGGTCCATGTTGGAAGGGCTATAGCAAAGTGGCTACTGGGCCTGTTCTAGGCAGAGAAGTTTCGAGGGACACACACTCTGGGCATATGACAGGGCAGAGCGCCTCTGGGTGTTCCCCAAGGGTGCGGCAGAAGCAAGAAAAAGCAGGATGCAGCGCATGGGTGACAAGAGGAGGGGCCCCTCCCTCCTACACTGGCCCTCTAGTGCCATCTGCTGACAATGTTGGCATTATGCTCCCTGCAAAGGAGAAATGCTGATAGAACCCAGGCCATTATCACAAGAAAAAGTGCTCTTGCGGTGAATCTGGAGTTCAGAGGCAATAAATTGATCTGGCACATGCCCCAACATAGACATGACACCAGTGTTTATCAATAGGTTAACGGATGAACAAACTGTGGTGAATCTATACAATGGAAAACACCACTCAGCAATAAAAATTAATGAAGAGCTGACACACACACAACTCAGATGCATCACAAAGACATTTTGCTGAGAAAAAGCCGCCAGACACAAAAGGGCACCTACTATGTGACTCTATTTATAGGAAATACACTAACAGGCAAACCGGCAGTGTCTGGCGCTCCAGCAAGGAAGATTCACTGCCAAGGAGCATGTGGAACTTTCTGGGCTGATGAGAATATTCTCTATTTTGATAGTCATGGTGATTACATGGATGTGTACATTTTTCAAAATTCATAGAGCTCCACACTAAAATGAGTGCTATTTATTCATGTGAATTATGCCACAATAAGGCTAGTTTTTAAAAGTGAATGGAGGGACTTCCTTGGTGGCCCAGTGGTTGAGAATCGGCCTTCCAATGCAGGGGACGTGGGTTTGATCCCTGGTAAGATCCCACATGCCACGGGGCAACTAAGCCTGCACGCTGCAACTGGAGAGAAGCTCGCACGCCTCAACTAAATATCCCGCATGCCTCAGTGAAGATCCCGCATGCCACAACTATATATATATAAGTGAATGGAAAACTATGGCCTCTCAATAAAAGCAGGACCATTAAGAATTCAAAGTGTCAAATACTGAAGGTTTGGATCACCACTGGGGCTAGATCCCAATCAGCTGAGGGGTTGGTTGGCTGAGAGTGAAGAGAACATGGACGGGGTAGTGAAGGAAGAAAACTCAAATATTGACTATGGCTTCAACACCAGTTGTACAAATGAAAATTGTAAAAGCTACACATATTTTCTTGTTTTTTCCTGGTGTGTGTGTGTGTAAACCAAGTTTTGCCTTCTCTTCTTCCCTATTGTTTACTCAGCAGTTTTGATAGTGATTAATTTCTATTACTTTTTGGGTCACAGAATTTCCAGGTGGGATTTTAATTAAGTCAGAAAAGAAATGACCATCCAGACATTGTTATGGGGAGTAATGGGACTTTGTGTGTCCCCTTTTTGGGGAAGGAATGAGAGAGTGCAAAATGGCTGGGTGGGATAGTTGAGTTGAGAAAAGGTATCAATGTGGTATGCCAGTACCTGAGATCCTAGATTAAATGTGGAGTTGCTCTAACAGTTTGTTTGTCTGATTGACTAACAAACACCTGGTCCAACAACAAACTACATTCAATAACAGTAAGATGCTCAAACTTCCCTGGTATAATGCAGAAGACAGGATCTGAGAGTGTTAGGAGGTAGGAATTATGGGGTGCCTTTTGTGTGGTCCACCCACTGATAACCTGGACAATGGCTTTCTCTCCTATTTCCTTCAAGGACAGATTTCTTCCCACATTTAATTTGCAGTCAACATATTAAACTCTCTCACATGTTGATATTTCTTCCCAGTGTTCTCTTTGTTGTTTGGGTTAATTAGTATTTGTAAATATCTCCACTTCTATTTTGGTTGGGTTCTGGGAAATAAGGAAATTAAACATATATCTTTTCAATCCACCATCTTGACCAGACCAGTTTTTTTTTTTTTTACTTTTACAAATAGGTCACATACAGTTCCTGTTTAAGTGTGCTAATTCTTTATGATACTATTGGTCTCAGAAATACTTTTCTTAAAAGTTGTATATAATACACACACACACACATCACACTCCGTATTCTCAACTAATGCAAGCTGAGGAAGGAGGCGCCCCATCCATTTCGGTGCCTTGAGCATTCCATGCTGCACTATAAGTCCTCTTGGCTAATGAGTACTTTCCATGCTATTCAAAGTTGAGTGTGTTCTGCGAAACACACTGTTTACTCTGCTTTGTCCTTTCTTTCTGCCACTTATGTTCTAGGGAATAATTTTGACCCATAGTTGTGGGTGAAAGGTATTCAAGTGATCATTCTGGACTCGCCTCATAGAGAAAAAGGAAGACTATTACATTTAATGTCAAAAAGCCAATTTCCAGGCAGCTCAAGTTGCCTTCATGGAAATGGTGGAGGAAGCAGAGGGTAAAGTTCAGTGAGCCATGCCCTTTGCAGGAGGAAGCCCTTTGCAATAGTAACAGCATCATAAGCTGCACTCCAAGGCTGGGAGAGGCGACCAAGGGGGTCATGTGAAGGGGGTACCAAGCTAGAAGCCAGAATTAAACTTATAAAGACCCAAAGAGCAATCCTTTCTAATTTCTGTGCACATCCTATGTCATGGCCCTACTGACAGATACATTGGGGGGCCCGGTGGAACTAGGAGTGGTGGGCAGGGGGTATGAAGGCACAAGCCACCCCTTATAGAAACACCAGAGTGCTCAGCCCTCCCAGTTCACTTGGAAAAAAAACAATGTTTCCTTTTAGCTGGGGTGGGCCAGCTGAATATCACTGAAAACAGTACTAAGATAGAGACATAATAGTCTTTTCCAGATTTGCCCTCAAGAGAAATAACAGGGCAAGGAAAGGAATATGTGATTAGGGCCTGGAAAGAAGGTTCTGAGGGGCCTGCACCAGGACATTGACTCCTAAGATAACAGGTGCCCTTAATTGTGGGGCTTTTGTTTTGCTGAGAGGGGACTATAAATTTGGGGCCAGAAATGAATTTCTTGGAGGTGGCAGAAAGGCTGGGGCCAACACTTCAGGGACATTCCTCCTATGGGCCCTTCCTTTATTTGTTAAGAGCACTGAGCCTTTCCTCTAAGTAAACGTTGAACAAATGTTTTAAAACCACCCATTTAAACATTGTCAAATTACTACCCTCTCCCCACCTGGCCCTGGGCTGGGCTGTTGTGTTTATTGTGTTATGTCAGACCAGTATTTCTGGTACTCTAGATTACTATATTAGTCATAGCCTAGCTCAGTGCTTTGTGACCACCTAGAGGGGTGGGATATGGAGGGTGGGAGAGAGGGAGACGCAAGAGAGGAGAGATATGGGGATATATATATATATGTATAGCTGATTCACTTTGTTATAAAGCAGAAACTAACACACCATTGTAAAACAATTATACTCCAATAAAGATGTTAAAAAAAAAAGGAAGAAAGAAAACAGAAACCAAACTAGGTATTTAAACAGAAAAGAATTTATATAGGGAATTGGTTACAAATGAGTTAGAAGGGCTAGAAGAGTGAAAAAGAAAGAGTGATAACCAGGAACCAAGGGGCCACCATCACTCCTGCTCTGAAACCACCACTCACTCCTATGCTGCCTGTGCTGGGATGTGAGAGCACAGTGACGCCCCTCCCACCCCCCTAGGAAGTGGCCTTGGCATTGCCTGGACTGCAAGAGCACAGTCATGCCCTTCCCACCTGCAGAGCAACTGTGTGCTGTCACAGCAGGAACAGGAAGCTTCTCTCTCCCCCAATTTCAATCTCCTGCTAGCTCCTCCATTGTCAGAACCAGAAGCCAGTTGTCAAGTGAATCTAGGAAATGCAGATTTCATTCAGCTCCAGTAGTTGAAAGTGAAGGACAAAAAGCAGGTGGGGACCTCAGCTACAATAGAAATAATCCATGCAGCCTTCCCCATAGCACTCAGCATTATGACCCACTTCACTATCCATATTTAAGATTGTGTTCAGCAAAGGTGACAAAAATTTCATGCTTTTCCAACATGATGCAACTGTCCTCCCCATTAATACCTATTTAAGGTAACAGGAACATAACCTCTAAGATCCACTTCAAAAGTAAAAAAAAAAAAAAAAAAAAGGGCTTTTGGTTCCACACAAGATGGAGTAGACTCACTTATCCCTGTTCCTCCCACTAAGTACACCTAAAAATCCTGGACATTACATATAAAATGAACATGAGAATAATCTGCAAGATGTAGAAAGGAAGGGGGATCAACTAGGGATCTTGAGACCTGAGAAATGGCACTGTGGAGTATTCCCTGGGTGGTCTTCTTTTCCCTAGGTTCCCTCCTACATTCAAGACTTGGAGCTACAGAAGCTGACAACTTGCAAATGCCAATGAGTACAGACAACAGAAGCCCTCCAAAAAGCCAATTCTCTCTAGCCAAAGGAATTGGAACACAGCAGCCTAGCAAGACAGAAAACTTTTAGACCATAACTTCAAGGCCATAAAGAAGAACCAAATAGAAATCTTAGAACTAGAAAATGCAAATTAAAAACTCCAGTCAAACACCACAGAAAACACTGCAGCTCTATTGCCATCCCCATCCTCAAAGAACTAGTGGGGAACCCTCACCTACCTGGCTGTAACAAGACAGCCCCTCCCAACCACCAGCATGGTGTCAGAGAAGGCTGAATGGGGAGCTGGGACTTTCATCCCTATCTGATGGCAATGAAACCCTCCTCCACCATATCAGTGGAGGCCAAGTGGGGAATCTGAATTTCCACCCCAACTTGGCAGTACCAAGGTGGTACCCTCCTTTCTCTACCAGTGCAGTGACAGAGAAGCCTGCTGAAATAGAGGATTTAAATATGAACCGGGGTCTTATAGCGTAATACTCAATATGTCCAGAATATAATAGAAAATCACCAGTTAAACCAAGAACCAGGAAAATCTCAACTTGACTGAGAAAAGACAACAGAAGCCAACACCAAGAGGACACATGTTGGAATTATATGGCAAGAATTTTAAAACAGCCGTAATAAAAATGCTTCAATGAGCAAATATAAACATGCTTGAAACAAATGAAAAAAATAGAAAGTCTCAGCAAAGAAACAGGAGATGTAAAGAAAAGTCAGATGAAAATTTTAGAACTGAAAAATACAAATGAAAAACTCCATGAATGGGTACCATGGAAAATGGAGAGGAAAGGACAGAGTGAAGAATCAATAAAGTCGAAGGTAGAATAAAGGAAATTACCCAAACTGAGCAACAGAAAGAAAATAGATTTTTTAAAAATGAATGAGCCCCCGGTTCCTGTGGAGCTGTAACATATCTTACATGTGTCATTGGAATCTCAGAAGAAGAGGAGAAAGAAGATAGGGCTGAAAAGTTTTCAAAGAAATAATGGCTGAACATTTCCCAAACTTAGCAGACGACATAACCCTACAGATTCAAGAAACTGAACTAACTCCAAATAGGATAAACATAATGAAACCCATGCCAAATATCACAGTCAAACTCCTGAACATGAAAGACCAAGAAATCTTGAAAGCAGCCAGAGAAATGACACTTTATCTGTGGAGAAAACCATTCAAATGACCATATTTCTCATTAGAAACCATGGCGGCCAGAAGTGGCACAGCATGCTTCAAATACAGAAAGAAAAGAACTGTGAATCCAGAATTCTACATCCAGTGAAAATATCCCTCGGGAATAAATGGGAAATCAAAATACTCTTAAAGGAAGGAAAACTAAAATTTGTCACCAGCAGACATACACTAAAAGGTGTTGTTGAGACCAAAATGATAAAAGAAGGAATTTGGGAATTCCAGGAAGGAAGAAAGAAAAACAGTAGGAGTAAAAGTATGGGTAAACCCAATAGACTTTCCTCCTCTTCTTACGTATTCTAAATCATGTTGATGGGTAAGTAAATCAATGTTACCTAGAGTCGTCTACCACATGCCAAGGTGCATAAGGGAGAGGAATTCCCTGTCCTTGACAAAGTTACAAGCTAAATGGAATAATTTATGCTTGTAAGATCCTTAGAACAGCATCTGATACCTTATTGAGCATAGAACAGCACCTGATACCTTATTGAGTAATATATATTTGTTTGTTAACTAAATACAATAAACGTAAGAAGACAAAGCAAAAGTCAATGGGACACCCACTAGCAAAGAAGACCTTAAATTCTCCTTTCTTCCCCCATAAATGTGACAGCAAAGTACAGGGAGGCAGAAATCCATCAGCCCTTCCATTTGAGTCCTCGGCTGAACTATCTGTCCTAGTGTGCCAGAGTCAAGGTGGTCATAGATACCGTGGGGGGGAGATGCAAATTCTCCTTGGTCTTCATTACCCCATAGGCATAGGCTTCCAAATTATTTTCTCTTGTGTCATAGTTGTTTTTTTTTTTTTTTTGGCTGCACTGGGTCTCCGTTGTTGCGCACGGGGTCTCTCCAGTAGCGGCAAGCGGGGGCTACTCTTTGTTGTGGTGCACAGGCTTCTCATTGTGGTGGCTTCTCTTGTTGCAGAGCATGGGCTCTAGGGGAGCGGGCTTCAGTAGTTGTGGCACACAGGCTTAGTTACTCCACGGCGTGTGGGATCTTCCCGGACCAAGGATCGAACCCGTGTCCCCTGCATTGACAGGCAGATTCTTAACCACTGTGCCACCAGGGAAGTCCATCATAGTTTCTTCATCTGTAAAATAAGAAGGTTGAACTTGATTGGAGTTAGACGCCAAGAATTGGACCCCTGGATTCCCAGGGGGCCTTCAGTGATATGAACAGGAATCAGTAAGCTAATAAAATGGAATTTTTGCCCACGAAGAGGCTACAAAAGTAATAAACATTTACTAAGTACCCGTGTCCTAGGCTCATGTTTCCTTGAAGTTACCTAATGAAGTAGGTATTGTTATATCTATTTTACCATTTCCATTTTCAGATGATGAAATAGTCCACAGAGTGGAGATAACTTTCCTAAGGCAGAACTGGGGTTTTACAAGGCTAAATAAAATGAAAAACTAAGTTTCTTTGCTTTTAAATGGAATTATATCAACTTAATAATGTAACTAGTATTATCCAGTTAACAGAGGGGAAAAAAAGAAAAAGAAGTGTATCTTTGTTTGACAGATATCGTTCAAAACATGATCCATGAGGAGAAGCAGATAATCATGTGTAACCTTCTTGATAAAGTTAGGAACCTATGTAATAGTTGTTTTCTAAAGCAAAGACCTTCCAGCTCAAAAAAATCCTAGGGGGGCTTCCCTGGTGGCGCAGTGGTTGAGAGTCTGCCTGCCAATGCAGGGGACACGGGTTTGAGCCCTGGTCTGGGAAGATCCCACATGCCGCGGAGCGACTGGGCCCGCGAGCCACAGTTACTGAGCCTGCGCGTCTGGAGCCTGTGCTCCGCAACAGGAGAGGCCGCGACAGTGAGAGGCCCACGCACCGCGATGAAGAGTGGCCCCCGCTTGCCGCAACTAGAGAAAGCCCTCGCACAGAAACGAAGACCCAACACAGCCAAAAATAAATAATAAATAAATAAAAATTAAAAAAAAAAAATCCTAGGATTCCAGGAAAACTTGTTGACACACAGTATGTGCATTCATAATTAGCTGCCACAAGGTGGCACAATTCTCAGTAAATGCAATGAGGTTGGTCTAAGATCTCACATTTGCCTTCTCCACTTATAGCATCCTTTCTCTTTAAGAAATTCAGTCTTGAGTTTTCTATTTCATAAGGACTAGTTTACAAGAATGTGGTTATTCCTTTAATCTGGAATCCCTCCCACCCTCTCTTATCTCCCTCCCCTCACTAACTCACATTCATCTTTACTTATCACTTGAAATATTATTTCCTTAGAGAATCTCATCTCCCTGAACTAGGTTAGTTCCCTGAGAACACACTCCTGGAGCATCTTGCCCTTGGCCATCATAATACTTTACACTCTTGAAATGTCTTACTTCTAGATTTGAAGCTTCATATAAGGACAAGGAAACACATTGATCTCATTTGCAGCTCCAACCTAGAGGCCAGCCCAGTGTCTGAGTCACAGTAAGCACTCAATAATTAGCATTTTTCAATGAATAAATTAATGGTAGACTAAATGATAGAGAAATAGATAACCTCTAAGGTTTCCTCCAGATTGAAAATTAAAAGATTTCAGGGGAAATTTTTTTCCCACCAAAAAGAAACAAAAGATTGACCAACCAAGTTTCCATCATGTCTGGTCTTTAATTCTGTATAATGGTGGGAGGAGATTAGCAATACTTTGATTAGAACTACTTTGATAGTTCCTCAGTTAATGTCACACTATTATCCATAATTGTTGTGTAATTTAACTATCAACTCATGAAGCTGTCATATAGAGTAGTAATAAGTGAGTCTCCTGTGACTGATGAGAACAACTTGGATCTAGTGTGGAGATAGGATTTCCTCCAAACTTGCCTCTGGCAACTGAATGACTTTCTCCCAGGAACAAGGGCCTGAAATGTGGTATTCTCACAGAGAAGCATGCTCTAACCAATTGGCTCTGTGCTTTGAAGCCACTCTGGTTTAGTGTGTTTTTTGCACTGAGCACTATCTATCAGGGAGGTTTTGTTATGATCTCTGCTCCTTTTTTATCTGCATGCTAATACAGCTTATCTCAAACTAAATTTAATTCAACACAGAATTTGCTGTGTGCAAGAAACTGTGCTGAGTGCTATGGAGATGTGCAAAGCAAGACTCCTGTCCTCAAGGAGTTTACAGTCCAGCAATTCTTATGTCAGCACTATTAGTCATAATTCACATTAAGTTCATATTTTGGACAAATGATTCTTAATCTTCAGGAGACCCTAATGGGATCTTGAGCTGGGTGGCAGAAAGAGGTGATGGTGAGGTCATTGGAAAGGGTAGATTCAATATGTGCTTACTGATTTGATAATTCTAACTACAGAAAGTAAAACACAATAAAACTATCCTTCAGAAGGGATGTACACAAGGTTGAAGGATGAATAAGTATCAGTTATGTGAATTTAAAATTAGAGAGGTGATATCAGACTCGGATATTAGCACTGAGTTACCCTAATCCCCTTCCAGCATGCCCACTCCAAATTCTCCAGCAATAATCAACTAACAGTTCCCATCAACTGAATACCCACCTGGGCTTTAGGATCAGCAACTGTTATCCACACTTTCCCATGTGCCGCCACCTCTGTTTGGGCTGCTCCAACACAGTGTGGCTGGGAAACCCCTTCCTTTCAAAACCCAGCCCAATCTCATAAATGCCCCTGACAATGCCTCTTCCTCCTCTGTAGCTTCCAATCACTTTGTTGTCTCGGCTTATTCATGTGGACACCACCATCCCACACTGCAAGGCAGGAGCTGCACCTCACTCCTACAGCACTTCCGACCCCATAGCTCGGGTGTTTCAAGATGCTGGAGGGTGTCTTTCCCTCTATGTGCTCCCTGATGTCTGCCACAGTGGAAAGAAAGCCCTCAGGAGTCAGGAATTCTCTCTTCCATATATGTTCACAACTGTAGCCCTAAAATACAGATTACTTTTCATGGGAAACTGTCCTAGAAGATCCCAAGAGGGCATCAGATGACTTGTAACATTATTAGATTGATTACTGTTCTCAATTTGTATATTTTCTCAAGCTTAAAGTGCTTTCATGTACACTATTTTCTTTCTATCTTTATAAAAACACAGTTTTAAGAATCTTAGAATCATCTGAGCTGGAAAGACCTTAACGATCACATAAATTCTTTTTTAAATGGAAATGAAGACCAGAAAATTTAAAAGACTTGCTCCAAGTCCTAAGATTTAGCAAGAAAAGCAAGCTGCAAAACAAATTACCACAAATTTAGTGGCTTAAGACAACACCTATTTATTAACTCACAGTTCTGTGGGTCAGAGGCCCTGCCCAGCCCAGCATGACTGGTTCCCTGCTCAGGGTCTCATGAGGTTGAAATTAAGGCATCATTGGGCTGAGTTCCCATCTGGAGGCTCTGGGGAAGGACCCACTCCCAAGCTCATCCTTATTGACAGGACTCGGTCCCTCTCAGCTACAGGACTGAAGGCCCAGTTTCCTTGCTGGCCATTGGCTCTCACTCCTAGAGACCTCTCTCAAGTCCTTTTCCACCTGGCACCTCCATCATTAAGCCAAAAACAGTGCATCAAATCCTTCTCATACTTCAAATCTCTGACTTCTGCTGTGGTTACCAGCTACAGAAAATCCTCTCCTTTCAGTGGTCTCATGCAATTAGGTTAGGCCCACCAAGATCCTCTCTCTTTTTCTTAACACCAACTGTGCTGGGTAACATAATTTAATTATGACAGGAAAACCCATCAGATTCAATCCCAAGGATTATTCAGGATGTGTATATGGAAGGTGGGCAAGAACTCTTGGAAAACAAGTGATAATCCTGCCTACACACAAGGGCATGGGAATCACAGACATGGTTTTGACAGCATCACCACTCACCATCTCTGAAGTTGGACATATCATTACATTTGATTGAGCCCATGTTTCTTCATTGGTAGGATGAAAATAATAAATACCCCACAAGGTTTTTGTAAGGGTTAATGAGAAGATTAATATGAGCGTGGCTTTAAGGTATAAGGCACAACCTGGCAGGGTCTAGTCGAAGTTAATATGTACAAGTGTGTGGCATCCCTAGACACAAAGTTCCTAAAAGTTAGAGGAAAGTTTGTCTCTTCAGACCTGCCAAAAATAGGGGCTTCCTCCTCTGTAGTGTGAGCCTTACTCTTAGTCACAATGACGTGTTAGTTGAGGGCACCAAGAAATGGAGAGAAGCTACAGGGTTTAAATGGCCATTGCTTCCTACCCAGGACAATGCTAAACTGTATTTGGATGTATCTGGACGGCTCTAGCCCTCGGCTGAAGCTGGGATTTCTTCATGTAACCAAACTGGGCTGCCAAGCTGACATGGTTCATCTGGTAAAGTAGGGGCCTAACTCAGAAGGGGGTAGGCACAGCAGAGATGACCAGGCAAATGTTTCAACAGGGAAGACAGCTTGTCTATACCTCCCCGCTCTCCAATGTTCCTTAGGGCAGAAATTATGAGTTATGATAACATCTAATTATAACTCTCTTATAGAACACCAAGGGGCAAGGTTGTCCATTATCTGAAAGAAACAGTGAAAGTAAGTCAACACACTCATCTGTAGGAGCCCCATTTTCTCTTCCTTCAGTGTGGCTTCCTTTCTGAGAAAGGAGCACATAGACCAGGATGTAACTTGCTCAAGAATGATGGTTACATATATGTTTTCCCCTTCAGCAGAAGAAATCATTATGTGATGGTCTCCCTCAACCTTTTCTTGCTAAATTCATAGACTAGAGCACAGAGTCTGGCATATAACAGACATTTCAAAAAGCATTTGCTGAATGAACAAATTTATAATAAAAGTAATAATAATGATAATAAACAGTGAGCTGGACCCAGATCTCCTATTTCCTTCTCACCACTCTTTCTAGTAAACTGTTTCCCACTATATTGGCCTGGTGGCTGCCTTTTGAAAAGATTTAATAAGCAGGTGTAAAGGCTCAAGCTAAACTTGAATGCTCCAACTCCCACAGCCACTAGAAAGTCCAACCAGCCTGTCAAGTTAAATGTCTCTAGAAATAGTTGTGCAGCTGAGGAAGTGAACAGCACGTTGACCATTTGTTTTCTTTCTTCCCTGGGGAGCTGAGTTGAAGGAATTTGGAAGGTTAATGAGCTCTCTCTGGCTAGTGTGGTCTTGCACAATCTTTGGGTGTGGGTCTTGTCCATTTTGGAAGATAAACACCCCCATGACATGCCTTGGGAATGTACATGCTTATACAATGATTAGAGTTTTCTCACCATAGTGATTTGTGAACATTTTAGAGGCTATAAGGGAATACTGCGAAAATACTTGGGCTTTGTAATGTAGACAGCTCAGGGTTTTAGACCTTGATTCCTCCACTTAGTTGGATAACTTTGGTTCCTTTCTGATCTTCTGTTTCTTCACATTAAAAGTGGAATTATAATAATATTTATATCATGGGGCTATCATGAAGATTAAATGAACTAAGTGTGCAAAGCACTTAGTTTAGAAATTGGCACTTCATAAATTGGCTACTATGATTGTTGGTATGTGACTAAACTTCCTCTTGGATACCTACACATTTATTTCTTCAAACTGTGCAATCATTTATTCCATAAACATTCACTAAGTGCTTAATAATATGCAAGTCACTGTGCTAAGTGATAGATGTTCAGACAAGCAAGGGGATGGCTCAGAGGAAATTAACATTGATTGAGAACCCACATTGAGCCAGGCTCTGTGCTAAGTGTTGGGAATCTCAGGCAAACAAGTCACAGCATTTCAATCTCATATCTGCTTTTGCTTCTTCATTTCACACATTCATTCATTTAAGAGACATCAAAGCTCACAAAAGCTACTTTGGCTTTCTGGTCACCAAAATTCTTTTTGAATCAGTCTTCTTTGAATTTCACTGGGGCAGGAGAATGTACCTAAGAGACTTGCTTTACACTCCAGCCAGGCCTAAGCTCAGTCTTGGTCTCCCACTGCTCCCCTACTATCTTTGGTTTCCCACTTGTAGTGATGAATAACTCCACTTTCTCAACAGAAACCTCAGTGCCCTTGGCCTCAACATTATTACTTTTGAAAGTAATTGTGTTGTGGCAAGATCATCCTGACCTCTTAATTAAGGGCTTCTGTGGTTTGGTCCTTGTCCTAGGTCCTCCTCTTAATTTATTCCCTGTTGTCAATTTCATCACTAAGTACATCCTCTTATACAATGTTATTACAGCACAAGTGACATAGTTCCATAAAATTTCAGGAAAAAGTGGATATTACTGAAAATAAAAGTACTCAGAGAAGCACATGATGAAGAAAACATTCCACAGTGCTGATTTGTTCTCTATTTCCTGCAAATCTATAGTAAAAAGTGACTCGTTTTTAAAATAGCTTTAGAGTTGCCCATCTAGAATAACTCAAGGAAAAAACCCCACACACTTGTCATGGTTGTCACAATTAATCAATCTTACAACACAATAATTCCAGAACAATTAAAAGTTGAATGAGATATAAAACTATAAGAATTTTAGAACCACAAATGTGTGAAAATTTTTACACTTCTCAGATGGGAAAGTTATTTCTAAGTATGACATCAAAGGCAAAAGCATTAAGAAAATGATCAATAGAACTGATTTCTGAAAAAAGTTTAAAACTTTCATATGGCCAACAATTCCCCGAAGTATTAACAAACATGAATTAGGAGAAATATTTGCAGTCCACAAAGAGCACTTAACATACAGTGTTTCACAATTGCAAAATGGGCAAAAATCATGAAAGGACAATTCATAAAACACAATGTCCAGTAAACATATAAACATGTTTGATCTTACCAATCAAATAAATACAAATTAAAACAATGAAATATAACTTTTCACCATTAGATTGACAAAGCTTAAATTTATGGATAAGGCCAGTGTTGGCAAGTATGTGCACGAACCAGCACTCTCATACATTCTTACTGGAAGTATGATGGGATTAGTTTTCTGGATGGCTATTTTGTAATATGTAAATAGTTTTAAAAGTGCATAGCATTTGACTCAGCAATTCCACTTCTGGGCATTATTCTAAGGAAACAACCAGAGAAGTAACAAAGATGTATTGTAGCATTGTTTATAATAAAGAAAAATTTGAAACAACCTTATATCTATAGACGGTAGTTAAATTATGTGACATTTGTACAGTAGAATATTATGCTACCATTAAAATGATAATGATTCTCTCTCTTTTGCTGGCTTTGAAGAAGCTTCCAGGTTGTGAGAGTGTCAATGGAGAGAACCACATGGCAAGGAACTGAAAGTGGATATTTGATATAACTCTAGGAGCTGAGAGCAGCCCACTGCTGACAGTCAGCAAGAAAATAGAGCCACAGTCTAGAGCTGTAAAGAGATGAATCCTGCCAATAACCTGAGGGACCTTGGAAGCAAATCTTTCCCTGGTCAATCCTCTGATGAGACTGCAGTCCTAGCCAACACCTGATTGTAGCCTGGCAACAACAAACTGTGAGATAATACATAAGTGTTGTTCTAGGTCACTAAGTTTGTGGTTTTGCTATTCAAACCTGTCTATGTTATGTTAAATAAAAAATAGGTTATGAAACAGTATGTTATATGATCTTATTTAAAATTAAGCTTATGTTTGAAAAAATATTTGTAGAAAAATGTCTTGGACAATATAAACCACTTTAATATATTTTAAAATTTATATATTTTATATATATATATAATGTATATATTTTAAAAGTATTCCTCATACTTTTCTTCCTTTCTTGAAATTTATTTTTACAATGAACATTTATTTTATAATTAAAGATAGATGTATTCCCATTTTCAAAGAAAAAAATATATTCAAAACCTTGGGAGGAGAGTTTATCTGTGATGGTGTCATATATGTGTCATAATGATACAACATTTTGGGGGTAACCTTGGAACATACTGAAATTCATTGATTTAAAGATAATGTGGGGCAGAGTCAAGATGGCACACTAGGAGGACATGGAATTCACATCTCCTCACAACTAGGGCAACTACCAGGCACCAGTGGGGGACCACGGACACCTAAGGGGACGGGAGGAACCCACAGCAAGCTGGTAGGACATGGGGCATGGGGGGAGTGAAAGGGGTGGAGAAGTGTAGGTGCGATGGGACTGGCTCCCCTGAGGGGAGGCTGGGGGAGGGGAAGGGATCCCATGCCAAAGCGGGAAATTGGGGAACCACTGGGAGGACAGAGGATCAAAAGAGAGTGTAGCCAGGTTTTCTCTGTCCAATTGGTCCCCCAGGAACCTGTTGAGAGCCCGGGCCTGATCCCCTGCCCACCTAGGCCCCCTCCAGCAGCAGGGGTCCTGAGGGAATGGAAGGGAGGGAAGCGGGAGCAAAAGTAAAGGTGGACCTCTGGGACCAGCAGCACTGCGGGGTCGCTGGCGGAGGGGAGGAGTTCCTACAGCCAGTGGGACCCATCCACGGTTAGGGGTCCAGTGGCCACGGGAGACCTTGGAGAAGACAGTGGGGGAGGGGTGTGAGGGAATGGAAGGGAACTCGGCCAGTGCTTTCCCTGTCCACTTAGGCACTGGGAAGCCTGTTGGGCTCCTGGGCCTAATCCTCTGCCTTCAGAGCCACCCTCCTGTTGTGCAGAACCCGAGCCCCGCCCCTACACCCCCACCCAGGGCCCTACCTCCAAACTCTGGAACTCCACACTCCAGAGGCCCTCCTTTCTATATGCTGCCTCTCCCCTTCTGCACAGGTCCTAAGCAGAGGCCCTGCCACACACTTGAATGTTGCCCTGCCTAGGCCCCGCCCCCACGATCAAACGTCACTCCCCCACCTGCCTAGATCCCACCCAACCTTAAACCCCACCTCTGCCTAAGTTCCACACCCAGCTAAACTCTTTCCCCATAGCCAAGGCTTTTTTTTTTTCTTCTTCTTCTTTTTTCTCCGTTTAGATTGAGGTTCTGCTTTACTTGTTGATTCACTGTTGTAGATTCTTTTATATTTTTATTTTTCCTAATAAAACTTCTATTTTTCTAATTTTATTTTATTCTTTATACTTTGTTATTGTTCTCTCCTTTTGGCTTGTTCCCACCCCCTCCCCCATCCCTCCCCCCATACCCCCCGCCTTTTCCTTTTCTTTCTTTTTTCTGTTGTGGTTTTATTTTACCTTGTTGCACTTGTTTCAATTATACTTTTATTTTTCTGAATATATTTTTTATCTTTCTAATATTATTTTGTTTTTTATTCTTTGATATTGCACTTCTCCATTTTTTCTTTCTTACTTTCTTCTATTTTTTATTATTATTATTTTTTAAGCATGCCACAAAGTTTGTGGGATCTTGCTTCCCAGCCCGGAGGTCGGCCCCGAGCTCCTGTGGTGGGAGCTCTGAGTCCAAACTGCTGGACTAACAGAGAACCTCAGACCCAGGGGAATATCAATCGGAGTGAGAAGTCCCAGAGATCCTCATCTCAGCACCAAGACCTGGTTCTATCCAACTGTCTGCAAACTCCAGTGCTGGATGTCTCAGGCCAAACACCCAGTAAGACAGGAATATAGCACCACCCATCACAAATTTTAAAATGAAATGACAAAAAAATATGTTACAAATGAAGTATCAAGGTAAAAACCTACAAGACCAAATAAATGAAGACGAAGTAGGCAACCTACCTGAAAAAGAATTCAGAGTAATGAGAGTAAAGAAGATCCCAAATCTCCAAAACAGAATGGAGAAAATACAAGAAACATTGAACAAGGATCTAGAAGAACTAAAGAGCAAACAAACAGTGATGAACAACACAATTGCTGAAATTAAAAATACTCTAGAGAGGACAGACAGCAGAAGCAAGGAGAACTACAATCCTTCAGCCTGTGGAACAAAAACCACATTCACAGAAAGATAGACAAGATGAAAAGGCAGAGTGCAATGTACCAGATGAAGGAACAAGATAAAACCCCAGAAAAACAACTAAATGAAGTGGAGATAGGCAACCTTCCAGAAAAAGAATTTAGAATAATGATAGTGAAGATGATCCAGGACCTCAGAAAAACAATGGAGGCAAAGATCGAGAAGATGCAAGAAATGTTTAACAAAGACCTAGAAGAATTAAAGAACAAACAAACAGAGATGAACAATAAAAAAACTGAAATGAAAACTACACTAGAAGGATCAATAGCAGAATAACTGAGGCAGAAGAACGGATAAGTGACCTGAAAGACAGAATGGTGGAATTCACTGCTGCAGAACAGAATAAAGAAAAAAGAATGAAAAGAAATGAAGACAGCCTAAGAGACCTCTGGGACAACATTAAACACAACAACATTCGCATTATAGGGGTCCCAGAAGGAGAAGAGAGAGAGAAAGGACCCAAGAAAATATTTTAAGACATTATAGTCGAAAACTTCCCTAACATGGGAAAGGAAATAGCCACCCAAGTCCAGGAAGTGCAGGGAGTCCCATACAGGATAAACCCAAGGAGAAACACACTGAGACACATAGTAATCAAATAGGCAAAAATTAAAGACAAAGAAAAATTATTGAAAGCAGCAAGGGAAAAATGACAAATAACATACAAGGGAACTCCCATAAGGTTAACAGCTGATTTCTCATCAGAAACTCTACAAGCCACAAGGGAGTGGCATGATATATTTAAAGGGATGAAAGGGAAGAACCTACAACCAAGATTACTCTACCAGGCAAGGATCTCATTCAGATTAGATGGAAAAATCAAAAGATTTATAGACAAGCAAAAGCTAAGAGAATTCAGCATCACAAAACCAGCTCTACAACAAATGCTAAAGGAAATTCTCTAAGTGGGAAGCATAAGAGAAGGAAAGGACCTACAAAAACAAACCCACAACAATTAAGAAAATGGTCATAGGAACATACATATCGATAATTACCTTAAACGTGAAAGGATTAAATGCTCCAACCAAAAGACAGAGGCTCGCTGAATGGATACAAAAACAAGACCTATATATATGCTGCCTACAAGAGACCCACTTCAGACCTGGGGACACATACAGACTGAAAGTGGGGGGATGGAAAAAGATATTCCATGCAAATGGAAATCAAAAGAAAGCTGGAGTAACAATACTCATATCAGATAAAATAGACTTTAAAATAAAGAATGTTACAAGAGACCAGGAAGGACACTACATAATGATCAAGGGATCAATCCAAGAAGAAGATATAACAATTATAAATATATATGCACCCAACATAGGAGCACCTCAATACATAAGGCAACTGCTAACAGCTGTAAAAGAGGACATCAACAGTAACACAATAATACTGGGGGACTTTAACATCTCACTTACACAAATGGACAGATCATCCAGACAGAAAATTAATAAGGAAAACTACTAGAGCTAATCAATGAATTTGGTAAAGTTGCAGTATACAAAATTAATGCAAAGAAATCTCTTGCATTCCTATACATTAATGATGAAATATCTGAAAGAGAAATTAAGGAATCACTTCCATTTACCATTGCAACAAAGAGAATAAAATACTTAGGAATAAACCTACCTAGGGAGACAAAAGACCTGTATGCAGAAAACTATAAGACACTGATGAAAGAAATTAAAGATGATACCAAGATGGAGAGATATACCATGTTCTTGGATTGGAAGAATCAATATTGTGAAAATTACTCTAATACCCAAAGCAATCTACAGATTCAATGCAATCCCTATCAAATTACCAATAGCATTTTTTTACAGAACTAGAACAAAAAATCTTAAAATTTGTATGGAGACAAAGAAGACCCCGAATAGCCAAAGCAGACTTGAAGGAAAATAACGGAGCTGGAGGAATCAGACTCCCTGACTTCAGACTATAATACAAAGCTACAGTCATCAAGACAATATGGCACTTGCACAAAAACAGAAACATAAATCAATGGAAAAAGATAGAAAGCTCAGAGGTAAACCCATGCACCTATGGTCAACTAATCTATGACAAAGGAGGGAAGGATATACAATGCAGAAAAGACAGTCTCTTCAATACGTGGTGCTGGGAAAACTGGACAGCTACATGTGAAAGAATGAAATTAGAACAGTTCTTAACACCATACACAAAAATAAACTCAAAATGGATTAGAGACCTAAATGTAAGACCGGAGACTATAAAACTCTTAGAGGAAAACATAGGAAGAACACTTTTTGACATAAATCACAGCAAGATCTTTTTTGATCCACCTCCTAGAGTAATGGAAATAAAAACAAAAATAAACAAATGGGACCTAATGAAACTTAAAAGCTTTTGCACAGCAAAGGAGACCGTAAACAAGACGAAAAGACAACCCTCAGAATGGGAGAAAATGTTTGCAAACGAATCAACAGACAAAGGATTAATCTCCAAAATATATAAACAGCTTATGCAGCTCGATATTAAAAAAACAGACAACCCAATCCAAAAATGGGCAGAAGACCTAAATAGACATTTCTCCCAAGAAGACATACAGCTGGACAAGAAGCACATGAAAAGCTGCTCAACATCACTAATTATTAGAGAAATGCAAATCAAGACTACAATGAGGTATCATCTCACACCAGTTAGAATGGGCATCATCAGAAAATCTACAAAGAACAAATGCTGGAGAAGGTGTGGAGAAAAGGGCACCCTCTTGCACTGTTGGTGGAAATGTAAACTGATACAGCCACTATGGAAAACAGTATGGAGGTTCCTTAGAAAACTAAAAATAGAATTACCATATGATCCAGCAATCCCACTATTGGGCATATACCCAGAGAAAACCATAATTCAAAAAGACACATGCACCCCAATGTTCATTGCAGCACTATTTACAATAGCCAGGTCATGGAGGCAACCTAAATGCCCATCAACAGACGAATGGATAAAGAAGATATGGTACATATATACAATGGAATATTACTCAGCCATAAAAAGGAACAAAATTGGGTCATTTGTTGAGATGTGGATGGATCTAGAGACTGTCATACAGAGTGAAGTAAGTCATAAAGAGAAAAACAGATATCATATATTAATGCATATATGTGGAACCTAGAAAAATGGTACAGAAGAACCAGTTTTCAGGGCAGAAATTGAGGCACAGATATAGAGGACAAACGTATGGACAGCAAGGGGGGAAAGCCGCGGGGTGGTGGGGGTGGTGATGTGATGAACTGGACGATTGGGATTGACATGTATACAGTGATGTGTATAAAATTTGTGCCTAATAAGAACCTGCTGTATATATAAAAAATAAATACTCTAGAAGGAATCAATAGCTGAATAACTGAGGCAGAAGAACTGATAAGTGGCCTGAAAGATAAAATGGTGGAAATAACTGCCAGGGAGCAGAATAAAGAAAAAAGAATGAAAAGAATTGAGGACAGGCTCAGAAACCTCTGGGACAACATTAAATGCACCAACATTTGAATTATAGGGGTCCCAGAAGAAGAAGAGAAAAAGAAAGGGTCTGAGAAAATATTTGAAGAGATTATAGACAAAAACTTCCCTAACATGGGAAAGTAAACAGTCAGTCAAGTCCAGGAAGCGCAGAGAGTCCCATACAGGATAAACCCAAAGAGAAACACACCAAGACACGTATTAATATAACTATCAAAAATTAAATACAAAGAAAAAATATTAAAAGCAGCAAGGGAAAAGCAAAAATAATGTACAGGGACTCCCCATAAGGTTAATAGCTGATTTTTCAGCATAAACTCTGCAAGCCAGAAGGGAGTGGCAGGACGTATTTAAAGTGATGAAAGGGAAAAACTTACAAGCAAGATTACTCTACCCAGCAAGGATCTCATTCAGATTCAATGGAGAAATTAAAAACTTTACAGATAAGCAAAAGTTAAAATAATTCAGCACCACCAAACCAGCTTTACAACAAATCCTACAGGAACTTCTTTAGGCAGGAAACACAAGAGAAGGAAAAGACCTACAATAACAAACCCAAAACAATTAAGAAAATGGTAATAGGAACATACATATTGATAATTACCTTAAATGTAAATGGATTAAATGCTCCAACCAAAAGACATAGACTGGCTGAATGGATACAAAAACAAGACCCGTACATATACTGTCTAGAAGAGACCCACTTCAGACCTAGGGAAACATACAGACTGAAAGTGAGGGGATGGAAAAAGATATTCCATGCAGATGGAAATCAAAAGAAAGCTGGAGTAGCAATTCTCATATCAGACAAAATATACTTTAAAATAAAGACTATTACAAGAGACAAAGAAGGACACTACATATGATCAAGGGATCAATCCAAGAAGAAGATATAACAATTGTAAATATTTATATACCCAACAGAGGAACACCTCATTACATAAGGCAATTGCTAACAGCCATAAAAGTCGAAATCGACAGTAACACAATCATAGTAGGGGAGTATATTAACGCACCTCAACAACGGACAGATCATCCAAAATGAAAATAAATAAGGAAACACAAGCTTTAAATGACACAGTAAACAAGGTGGACTTAATTGATATTTATAGGACATTCCATCCAAAAACAACAGAATACACTTTCTTCTCAAGTGCTCATGGAATATTCTCCAGGATAGATCATATCTTGGGTCACAAATCAAGCCTTGGTAAATTTAAGAAAATTGAAATCGTATCAAGTATCTTTTCTGACCACAACGCTATAAGACTAGATGAAGAACCTAGGGGTAAGACGGGAATAAAGACACAGACCTACTACAGAATGGACTTGAGGATATGGGGAGGGGGAAGGGTAAGCTGTGACAAAGGGAGAGAGTGGCATGGACATATATACACTACCAAACGTAAAATAGATAGCTAGTGGGAAGCAGCCGCATAGCACAGGCAGATCAGCTCGGTGGTTTGTGACCACCTAGAGGGGTGGGATAGGGAGGGTGGGAGGGAGGGAGACGCAAGAGGGAAGAGATATGGGAACATATGTATATGTATAACTGATTTACTTTGTTATAAAGCAGAAACTAACACACTATTGTAAAACAATTATACTCCAATAAAGATGTTAAAAGAAAAAAGAATAGATATCAATTACAGGAAAATAACTGTAAAAAATACAAACACATGGAGGCTAAACAGTACGATACTAAATAACCAAGAGTTCTCTGAAGAAAACAAAGAGGAAATAAAAAAATACCTAGAAACAAATCACAATGAAAACATGAGGACTCAAAACCTATGGGATGCAGCAAAAGAGTTCTAAGAGGGAAGTTTATAGCAATACAATCTTACCTCAAGAAACAAGAAAAATCTCAAATAAATAGCCTAACATTACACCTAAATAAATTAGAGAAAGAAGAACAACAGAAAAAAAAAAAAAAAACCCCAAACTTAGCAGAAGGTAAGAAATCATAAAGATCAGATCAGAAACAAATGAAAAAGAAGTGAAGGAAACAATAGCAAAGATCAATAAAACTAAAAGCTGGTTCTTTGAAAAGATAAACAAAATGGATAAACCATTAGCCAGACTCATCAAGAAAAATAGGGAGAAGACTCAAATCAACAGAATTAGAAATGAAAAAGGAGAAGAAACAACTGACACTGCAGAAATACAAAGGATCATGAGAGACTACTACATGCAACTAAATGCCAGTAAAATGGACAACCTGGAAGAAATGGACAAATTCTTAGAAAAGCACAACCTTCTGAGACTGGACCAGGAAGAAATAGAAAATATAAACAGACCCATCACAAGCAATGAAATTGAAACTGTGATTAAAAATCTTCCAACAAACAAAAGCCCAGGACAAGATGGCTTTCCAGGAGAATTCTATCAAACATTTAGAGAAGAGCTAACACCCATTCTTCTCCAACTCTTGCAAAATATAGCAGACGGAGGAACACCCTCAAACTCACTCTACGAGGCCACCATCACCCTGACACCAAAACCAGACAAAGATGTCAGAAAAAGAGAAAACTGCAGGCCAAGATCTCTGGTGAACATAGATGCAAAAATTCCCAACAGAATACTATCAAACAGAATCCAAAAGCTCATTAAAAGGATCATCCACCCTGATCAAGTGGGGTTTATCCCAGGAATGCAAGGATTCTTCAATATAAGCAAATCAATCAATGTGACACACCATATTAACAAATTGAAAGATAAAAACCATATGACAATCTCAATAGATGCAGAAAAAGCTTTTGACAAAATTCAACACCCATTTATGATAAAACACTCCTCAGAAAGTAAGCATAGAGGGAACTTACCTCAACATAATAAAGGCCGTATATGGCAAACTTGCAGCCAATATCGTTCTCAATGGTGAAAAACTGAAAGCATTTCCTCTAGGATCAGGAAAAAGACAAGGTTGACCACTCTCACCACTATTATTCAATATAGTTTTGGAAGTTTTAGCCACAGCAATCAGAGAAGAAAAAGAATTAAAAGGAATCGAAATCAGAAAAGAAGAAGTGAAACTGTCACTGTTTGCAGATGACATGATACTATACATAGAGAATCCTAACGATGCTACCAGAAAACTACTAGAACCAATCAATGAATTTGGTAGAGTAGCAGTATACAAAATTAATGCACAGAAATCTTTTGTATTCCTATACACTAATGATGAAAAATCTAAAGAAAAATTAAGGAAACATTCCCCTTTACCATTGCAACAAAAAGAGTAAAATACCTAGGAATAAACTTACCTAAGGAGATAAAAGACCTGTATGCAGAAAACTATAAGACGCTGATGAAAGAAATTAAAGATGATACAAATAGATGGAGAGATATACCATGTTCTTGGATTGGAAGAATCAACATTGTGAAAATGACTATACTATCCAAAGCAAGCTACAGATTCAATGCAATCCCTATCAAACTACCAATGGCATTTCTCACAGAACTAGAACAAAAAATTTCACAATTTGTATGGAAACACAAAAGACCCCAAATAGCCAAAGCAATCTTGAGAAAGAAAAATGGAGCTGGAGGAATCAGGTTCCTGGACTTCAGACTATACTACAAAGCTACAGTAATCAAGACAGTATAGTACTGGCACAAAAACAGAAATATAGATGAATGGAACCGGATATAAAGCCCAGAGATTAATCCACACGCATCTGGTCACCTTATCTTTGATAAAGGAGGCAAGGGAATGGAGAAAAGACAGGCTCTTCAATAAGTGATGCTGGGAAAACTGGACTGCTACATGTAAAAGAATGAAATTAAAACACTTCTTAACACCATACACAAAAATAAACTCAAAATGGATTAAAGACCTAAATGTAAGACCAGACAGTATAAAACTCTTAGAGGAAAACATAGGCAGAACACTCTATGACATAAATCACAGCAAGATCCTTTTTGACCTACCTCTTAGAAAAATGGAAATAAAAACAAAAATAAACAAATGGGACCTAATGAAACTTAAAAGGTTTTGCACAGCAAAGGAAACCATAAACAAGACGAAAAGTCAACCATCAGAATGGGAGAAAATATTTGCAAACAACACAACAAAGGATTAATCTCCAAAATATACAAGCAGCTCATGCAGCTCAATATCAAAGAAACGAATTACCCAATCCAAAAATGGGCAGAAGACCTAAATAGACATTTCTCCAAAGAAGATATACAGATTACCAACAAACACATGAAAAGATGCTCAACATCACTAATCGTTAGAGAAATGCAAATCAAAACCACAATGAGGTGTCACCTCACACTGGTCAGAATGGCCATCATCAAAAAATCTACAAACAATGAATGCTGGAAAGGGTGTGGAGAATCGGAAACCCTCTTGCATTGTTGGTGGGAATGTAAATTGATACAGCCACTGTGGAGGACAGTATGGAGGTTCCTTTAAAACCTAAAAGTAGAACTACCATATGACCCAGCATTCCCACTACTGGGCATATACCCTGATAAAACCATAATTCTAAAGGACACATGTACCCCAATATTCATTGAAACACTATTTACAATAGCCAGGACATGGAAGCAACCTACTTGTCCATCGACAGATGAATGGATAAAGAAGATATGGCACATATATACAATGGAATATTACTCAGCCATAAAAATAAATGAAATTGAGGGGCTTCCCTGGTGGCGCAGTGGTTAAGAATCCGCCTGCCAATGCAGGGGGCGTGGGTTCAAGCCCTGGTCTGGGAAGATCCGCTGAACAACTAAGTCTGTGCACCACAACTACTGAGCCTGCGCTCTAGAGCCTGTGCTCTACAACAAGAGAAGCCATCATCGCAACGAGAGAAGCCCACACACCACAACAAAGAGTAGCCCCCACTAGCCGCGACTAGAGAAAGCCCGCACGCAGCAATGAAGACCCAACACAGCCAAAAGTAAATGGATAGATAGATAGGTAGATAGATAGATGGATAGATAGATAGATAGATAGATAGATAGATAGATAGATAGATAGATAGATAGATAAAATCTATTAAAAAAATAGAAATGAAATTGAGTTATATGTAGTGAGGTGGATGGACCTAGAGTCTGTCATACAGAGTGAAGTTAAGTCAGAAAGGGAAAAACAAATACTGTATGCTAACACATATATATGGAATCTAAAAAAAAAAAAAAAGGTTCTGATGAACCTAGGGGCAGGACAGGAATAAAAACACAGATGTTGAGAATGGACTTGAGGACATGGGGAGGGGGAAGGGTAAGCTGGGGCGAAGTGAGAGTAACACTGACATATATACACTACCAAATGTAAAACAGATAGCTAGTGGGAAGCAGCTGCATAGCACAGGGAGATCAGCTTGGTGCTTTGCGACCACCTAGAGGGATGAGATGAGGGTGGGAGGGAGACGCAAGAGGGAGGGGATATGGGGATATATGTATGCATATAGCTGATTCATTTTGTTATAAAGCAGAAACTAACACAACATTGTAAAGCAATTATACTCCAATAAAGATGTTTAAAAAAAATAAAGATAATGTAATACATTTTTGTCCATTAAGGTAATCTGTGGATATGACTAAACATGGATTCCCATCTTATACTAAGGGATAAAATGAAAAAACGCAATCAGATCTTTTGCATTGCTAAAAACAGCTCACATTAAATTGAGACAATTGCATTATGGCTTACTTCAAGCACAACTGCAAATGGTTATAAGGAAACAAAATCACAACTTGAATAACTGCTATGCCAGAACATTCATTCTACCCAATAATGGAATATTTGAGCTAAACTAACAGGGCAAGTTCTTCAGTAAGAGCAGCAACTTACTGTTCAAGAATGATTGTCCATTTATCTCCCTTACAGTAGGTGGATTCAGAGACAGTCAAGGAGTGGCTAAGGTATATTATTGAGGAGAACATAATTGGAGATGGTGCCATGGAATAAACTGTTTTAATATTAACTAGAGAATGCATTTGATGAAAGTTTGGAAATATGGCTTAAAGATTTATGTTTATATCAGGATTTTCTTTTTAATGCTCTAATTCATAAAGCAATCTACTTAGTTAGGTCTAATCAATCATTAATTTTCAGAGATTCAAATCTGGGAAGCAAAAAAAAAAAAAAGAGCAAAAAAAAAAGAGTAAGGATTAAAATACACAGAAATGCTTTTAAAACTACCATTTTAATGTAATCTAACTTGTAACCTTTTTATTCCTTAAGAAAAAACATTATTTTGAAAGTGTCACCAGAAACATTATCACTTACCAAAAATAAGTTAGAAAGAGTTTGCTTGCAAGTCGCTCTAACTAGTGGTCCTTCAGGAACTTAAGAACAAAACTCTGGTTTTATTCCACACCCCCCACAAAGTTGTCTTTTCTCAACACTATTGTTCTTTATCATGAGGACAATGAAACTTTTACTCTAGGGTGGCAGTGAAAGGGGAGAAATTATATGTTAGCATATGAATTCTATTTGACTTTCACTATCAGAAAACCTTCTGCTTTAAAATTCACAACTTTATTCACTAAGAGAAAATGACTCAGACTCACAGGAATAAATTTAATTCTAATTCTCCAATCATTTTTTCTTCCTTCATCAGTATTTTGATGAAAGCCAGTATTATTTGGTGAGAGATGTAAAACTGCTTAAAATTAGGTTTTATATGTAGTAACTTATTCTTTCATTTTTTAAAAATCATGCACCTTTGATTTCAAGAGATCAAAAATGAAGTGCACCAACTCCAGTCTAGCTTCCTCATACACATCAGAGTATCCCTGGGGAGGATGGAGGACAAAAGTAAGATCTAATTATCCCTCTTTGAACAGGCAATTTAATGACATCTCTACATGGTGGATAATGTGAATTGGTAGTCACTATTTCCATTCCATATGCCTTTTGGCTGGAGATGTGACAACTATACTTCCCACATTCTCTTGAAGCTATGTTCTTGTGTAAATTAGGATTTTGAGATTTGGAGGTGGAAGTGAGACATAGGTTCTCTGCCTCCGCCTTCAGCTCTTTCTGCTAAGAAGCAAAGTCTTGGATGTGTTAAGGTTTTCCTGTCCAGTTCACCAGTATCCCTTCTCCATCCTAGGGGACTAGAGGTTATTACAGCAGCTGCAACAGCAGCACCTACTATTAATTCTGGCTTCCTATCTCTGGATCACAGCTACTGGCTGTGTCTTGAAATCATAATACTGGTAGAGGTCTTGAAAGTAGAAGTTTTCCTAGGCAGTCAGTTCTGTCTTGTTTCGGGCAAGAGGATGCAATGGTTTTAAGCTCTTAGAAATTTCGAAATCTAAAGAATTCATGTATAATGCCAGAGTAATCATTTTTCCATTGGGGAACCTTGTTATTATTGAGTTGAAACTCCAGGAAGGTTGTTAGGTGAACACGGAATGAGAGTAAAATTGGGTAGGGTTTTTGCACACATTACTGAAAAAAAATTTTGTGTGGAACACCCCACACAAGTTGCCATAGTAAAATGATTTCCACATAGTCCAGATTTTCCATAACAGTGCTGATTAAATATGAAGTATTTAATTTTTGGTTAGAAAGTATGATCACAATATATATATATATATATATATATATATATATATATAAAAGTATATCTTTTCAGTAACAAAAATACAGTATTTTTTTTAATTGGAGTATAACTGCTTTACATTGTTGTGTTGGTTTCTGCTGTACAATGAAGTGAATCAGCTATATGTATACTTATATTCCCCTCTCTCTTGGACCTCCCTCCCACCAGCCCCCCATCCCACGCATCTAGGTTGTCGCAGAGCACCGAGCTGAGCTTCCTGCACTTTATAGCATGTTCCCGCTAGCTATCTATTTTACACATGGTAGTGTATATATGTCAATCCTAATCTCGCAATTCCTCCCACCCTCCCTTTCTCCCCCTGTGTCCACATGTCCATTCTCTATGTCTATGTCTATATTCCTGCCCTGCAAATATGTTCATCTGTACCATCTTTCTAGGTTCCACATATATGCGTTAATATACAATATTTGTTTTTCTCTTTCTGGCTTACTTCACTCTGTATGACAGGCTCTAGGTCCATCCACATCTCTACAAATGACCCAACTTTGTTCCTTTTTATGGCTGAGTAATATTCCATTGCATATATGTACCACAGCTTCTTTATTTATTCATCTGACGTTGGACATTTAGGTTGTTTCCATGTCCTGGCTGTTGTAAATAGTGCTGCAATGAACATTGGGGTACATGTGTCCTTTTATTTTTTTTTTTACTTTTTTTTTTTTTTTTTTTTGGGTTTATTTATTTATTTATTTATGGCTGTGTTGGGTCTTCGTTTCTGTGCGAGGGCTTTCTCTAGTTGCGGCAAGTGGGGGCCACTCTTCATCGCGGTGCGCGGGCCTCTCATTATCACGGCCTCTCTTGTTGCGGAGCAGAGGCTCCAGACGCGCAGGCTCAGTAGTTGTGGCTCACGGGCCCAGTTGCTCCGCGGCATGTGGGATCTTCCCAGACCAGGGCTCGAACCCGTGTCCCCTGCATTGGCAGGCAGATTCTCAACCACTGCGCCACCAGGGAAGCCCATGTCCTTTTAAATTATGGTTTTCTCAGGGTATATGCCCAGTAGTGGGATTGCTGGGTCATATGGTAGTTCTGTTTTTAGTTTTTTAAGGAACCTCCATACTGTTCTCCATAGTGGCTGTATCAATTTACATTCCCACCAACAATGCAAGGGGTTTCCTTTTTCTCCACACCCTCTCCAGCATTTATTGTTTGTAGATTTTTTGATGATGGCCATTCTGACCGGTGTGTGGTTATACCTCATTGTAGCTTTGATTTGCATTTCTCTAATAATTAGTGATGTTGAGCATCTTTTCATACGCCTCTTGCCCATCTGTATGTCTTCTTTGGTGAAATGTCTATTTAGGTCTTCTGCCCATTTTTTAATTGCTTTATTTGTTATTTTGATATTGAGCTCCATGAGCTGTTTGTATATTTTGGAGATTAATCTTTTGTCTGTTGATTCATTTGGAAATATAAAATACAGTATTTATATCCAGTTGTGAGATGTGAAAATGAAGTAATGAGACTCTAGGTTATTGGGTTTGCTAAAGAAAATATCATACATATAACCTCTATGATCAGTTGTGCTCTCCATCCAATCTTGGAATCTTTTCATGGATCCAAGAGCAACATCCTCACCCCCTCTCTAGTGGGGATGTGTAAACCCTCAACTCCCCATCCCACAACTTTCCCTCTCACTCTTGGTAGATGATCTGATTGGCTTTGCTTAAGTCAACTGCCCATCCATTGGCTGGGGAAGCAGAGGGTGTCTAAATTAAGAATGTAACTCCCCCCAAAGCAAGGAGGGAATGGATGCTAGTGGCCATAGGATACAAACTCCTTGGCATGCATACATGAGCCATCATAATAAGGCACTGCCTAACTCTTCAGTATGCTCTCCTATCCCCTCTCTCTTCATACCCAGTAGTCACATATAACTCACACTCTTTGCCATCTGCATACTTTTGTACTACCATTCCCTACACTTAGCTGGTGGTCTCCAGTTCAATTTTCAAGACCCTGTTCAGTCATTAGCTCTTTATTTTGTATTTTTATTTTTTTAGGTATCCGTTCTTTAGAAATTCTTCTCTGACAACTCCCTTTTTCTCCCTCGCCTCCGCTCCAGGTTGGATGCCCTTCTCACGTGTTCCCATACCACCCATAGCATCATGATGTGTTCAAACTGTCTGTTCTCTTGTCTTTTTCCCGTTTGTCTGATGCACAGTGAGGCCAAACAATACCAAAACGTCACAGTTTGTAACAGAGAAAGGTTTATTTCAAGGCCATGCAAGGAAATGGGTGGCTCACGCCTTAAAAGCCCCAAACTCCCCGAAAGTTTTTAACAAAGCCCTTTTACAGGAAAGGTGGGGGAGGGACATGATTAGTTGTTGCAAACTTCTTGGTGTCAGATCCTTTGTTCTTGAGGTCAGGTCATGGTCAGGTAACTACGTTTCTGTAAATCTCCACCAAACAAATGTTAGTCTCTGTTCTGACAAGAAAAGGGCAAGGTCCCTAGGCAAAACTTCCACCCTCCGAGGTCCAGGTCCTGGCTAGGAGGAGGGGGTGCCTGCAGGGGCCGGTTACCCTGCCCCAGAGCGTTTGTCCAGCACCGTCTGGGTCCTCCCACCAGTGCCCAGGCCTGGCTGAAGAGGCAGCTCCCTCAGGGCCAGGTCCCCAGACCCTACCCAGCTGTCATCGCTGAGGGAGCCTGGCGCCCAGGACCCAACTGGCCCTTAGGTCGCTCAAATGGCGGGGGCCAGGTCCCGCAGACTGCGATCCAGACAGACTGCAGATGCAGAGGTTGCAGAAGGGGCCATAGAGGGGGGGATGGGGAAGAGGTTCACCGCTGCCTTAAGGCCTGGGTGCAGCCAGTGGGCGGCCTTGGAGAGGGCTCTAGAGTCCTGCAGGACACAGCCCCCAGCCTGTTCCCTGGGCCCCCCAGCTCACCCGAGGCCAAGTGAGCTGGAGGGCCCTGGGGAGAAGGCCGGTATCTGCCTCTTACCCCAGTCTCCGCCTGACTACCACCACTCGGCCGACCATTGGCTGAGCAGGACCTCTAGCTGCTGCTCTAACCTTCCCGAGTTAGTGGTCTTGCAGTAACCATTGCCTGGTAATGGGTTGCCCAATAACGGCGCCCAGCAACTGGCCGAGTGCTAATGGCTGCACGTTGCCCTGCTCTATTACAAGCTCACAACTCAAACAGTATTTGATTAGAACAAATGGCAATGTCATATCATTCAACCTAATAGACCAAATGCCTTTCCAGACAATCATCATAGAATGTTAAAGATATGTATATTTCAAGGGTCAAGTTTTAATATAGTTAATAATTGTTACTGTTTCATCTATGACTTTCTTAAATGAAACTGGCTTTTTCTTTTTCTTTTTCTGCAAAGAGTTGTGGTGAAGAATACAATGACTACAGTTTAAAACAAAATAAAGTAAAATAAAATAAAAGACGTGATGTCTGGAGCTCCAACAACAATTTTGGCCCAAATTTGGGGATAGAAGCCAAGCAGTAAGTATAGAGCAGAGTTTGGATCCCTGGGGTACCTACTTAACACTTTCTGAGAGAGGGGAAAAAAGCCATATGTGTTTAAGATGTTGGAATTTGGGGATGCAGGTGAACCCATCAGTCCATCTGTTAACAGCTAGTGTGTGATTGACTGCTGGGCTTTGCTCTAATCCCAGTATTCCCATCCCTTGCAGTGTCCTTGGGAACATCCTGGGACTAGCTGGAGGCCAGGTGGCCAGTAAGAGTGGGGCTGGACCAGGATGATAATAGAGGGAGAAAAGGCGAGAAATAGACACCAGGTCCAGGGCGGAGAGGCTAGCCAAGCCCCATACTCTGTCAGCCCTCGTCCGTACTCCTTTCCCTTCCTTCTCCCACCGAACTCCGGTGTCCTCTGGGGAGAGCAGCGAGAGTCAGAGCCGGACTTCGGCTACCCGCAGCCGTGCAGAACCGAGCCCGAGTCCACCCACGTTATCAGGCCCCCTCTCGCGTCCCTGCAGCCAGCTAGAGCCACGCCGCCACCGCAGCCCGCCGCCCGCTTTGAAAGCGCCCGGAGCTTCCACTCGCGTCATGGGCTGTGTCGAGCTGCCATTCGCCAGCGCGCGTCACGTGCAGCAGCGCGCGGCGGCGATTGGTGCGGTACGAGGAGGCGGGGGCGGACCGGGGACCACAGAGCCAGAGTTGCCTCAGACCCGAACGCCCAGCGGTGGTGAGCGGTCTGCGAAGTGGGAGGCCTGGTAGAGCAAGGCCGTGAGGGGCGGTAGTGTTGCTTATCCTGCTGCGGTGGGCGGCGGGGCCTCTGGGACACCCCGGCGAAGCGCGGCCTGTTGGGTTCGGTTGAGGCTGGGGCCGGCGGGAGGGGAGCGAGTGGGGCGGGGCCGGCGGGGGAAGCTGCGAAGCTGACCCGCCCGCCGCTGCTAGGACTCTGGATGAGAAGCCGGGGAAGAGGTGCGCGACTTGCAGCTAACGTAGCTGCGCCTGCGACTCCAACACCGTCTTAAACGTCTGGATCAGCACGTGGTGAGTGCTGGAGGGCACCTCAGTGAGGGGGACTGGTCTGGGTCTCGGGGCTGCAGGGCCGGGGCGCGAGGGGCCGCCCTCAGCCCCCACCCAGGACCCGACCTGGATCTCGAGAAGCTGAATGTCGCCATTCTCCTGTAGAAGCTCCTGATTTTTAAATGTTAGTAACTAATTAAAAGTAAATAAGTAAACACGGGGGGAACCAAACAAGTTGACGGGCCGATTCCAGACCATCAGTTTGTGACCTATGTAGACCAGATTCTCTTCCTAATTTGTGGTGTGACCTTGACCAAGTCACGTCTCTCTGGGATGGGCATTCTCAACATGGGTAATAGTGCTCATATACCTGGGGGTCAGAAAGGTCTTAGAAAATACAATGGCTTGTGGCTTTGCAAAGGGCCACAGAATATAAGCAGATGTACATGTGGCGTTAAAATGTTAATAGGGGCTGGGGGATTAGAAGAGAAAATGCCTAGAAAGGCTCCTGGGGGAGAGAGTGGGGAAATGAGAAAAAGGTGAGAAACACTGCTTTAAGGGAAGAGGTAAACAGACGTTCCTGTGATAGTTGTATATATTAAAAGATTAAAACAAACTAGCACTTATAGATTGAGAGTTGGAAGAACCTGAGAGGTCATCTAACTATTAGAAAAGTTTTGTGACACCATACGCGTACACACACATAATTTTACTTGGTCTCCAAAACAAACTGTCATTCCACTTTCTATAATGAGAAAATTGAGGGTCAAAGGGTTTGCGTGATGTGCTGCAGTCAGAGCTATTAAATGGAAGAACTGGGATTTAAACCCAAGTCTCTATGGCTCCAAACCAACCTACTCATCACGTTGCCTCTCAGCCTGTGGTCCAATTATGTCCCAACCAAGAATTCTACTTTGTGACTTTTTAAAAATGAAGATTCCCAGCACCCCCCACTCCAGAAATGTGAATTCAGTATCTGGGACCGGGACCGGGAATCTGCATTTTAACAGCTTTACTAGGTGATTCCATTTTGGTGATCCAGGGGCCATTTGGAGAACAACTACTCTAGTAGTTGTTCTAATTTCCGACCCAGTCCCCAGTACCCATGTCCTCATGGGATTGTACCCTAGGGATTCAAAATTCTCCTTCCAGAGCAGAGATTCCATCTCCTCTTCCAGATGGGTGACCAGCCAAGCTTTAGGAGGAAGTCCTTTGTTGGGAGAAGCCAAAGTTTATGAGATAGCACCTTGCACAGCTCTGTTTGAGAAAGTGCTGACAAATTTGCTTTTCTGTCTTTCTCTCCCTTCCTCCCCCCCTTCTTTCCTTCCTTCCTTCCTTCTTTCCCTTCCTTTCTTTCTTCCTTCTTTCTTTCCTCCTCCCTCCCTTCCTTCCTTACCTCCCTCCCTCTCTCCCTTCCTTCCTTCCCTCCCACCCCCCTCCCTCCCTTCCTCCCTCCCTTCCTTCCTCCCTCCCTTGCTTCCTTCCTTTTTTTGTAGAGCTTCCTTCACTGCTATTCTGACCCTCCTGAAAAACCAGGCTCAGGCATTTCTTTTAAAGTTAATATTAAACTTTAAAACACCATGAAAAAAAGTTTAAAAGCCACAATTCACTCATAATGCTACCAGTCTAACAATGTTCATGTTCCGTTTTATTGTTCTACTGTTAATTAATGATCTCCCTCTTGTTAATCATTGAACAATCATAGATTGTGCAAGTTCACAAAATTTAGAAAATTCTTCCAAGAGATAGGCTTGAACTTCACAATTCCAATTGGAAATCAGAAAATTATGCTGAAGATAAACCTTAAATCACAGTTCTCTTGAAAGCATGTCTCATTCTTCTTCCAATTTCCTCAAAATCTGAAGGTTTTTCTTTAGTTCTAAAATAAATGGTATAGTGGGAATGAAAATGTATACACTGAAATATTTCTTCTCCAGTAACTTTATCTGTTCTTTGCCATATCACTTCAACCTCACCAAAATATATGTTTAATTACTTAATTTGCTTATATATTTCCTGTTCTAAAAAATGTAAGTTGAATAATCAAAACATTTCTTTGCAATTATTAACTATCATTTAATGCACTTTGTTGCTGAAAAGGTTTTAGTTTTCTGGCTCTTGTGGAGGCAATATGGGATAGAGAAAATAAAGTGGGTTTTGGTTTAAGGAAAACTTCATGTTCCAATCCCAATTCCAACACTTTAACCTTGGGCCATTGACTTCCTCTCTTTTTCTCACTTTGCTCATCTTTAAGATGGGGACAGTGCCACCAGGGTTTTATCTGAGACAGCATTTATAAAGCCACCGGAGTACTAAGCACAACTCTTTTTCTACTATTAGTTCTCTTTCTCCTTCACTCTTTTTAGAGCAAATTTGTGAGTTCCAATCCTGCTGTATAATATTTGAGGTCATTTTCATTTCCAAAAGAGATGCAGAGGTTTTTTCTGAGGATCTTCTATGTGTGAGGCGTAAACAAAATCCATAAGAATAATAGTGAACCACCTTTTAAATTTTTCTTTGGGAAATCTAAGGGCATAGACTATCTAGCTCTTTATCACATTTTGCTATGACCAAAATCATCCATTTGTTAATTCGGTAAACATTTATGAACACTTATTAGTGCCAGGCATCTAAATGTAGGGGATGTACCAGTGAAGAAGGCAAACAACGTCCCTTATCTTACAAAAATTATATAAGAAAAGGACAATAAATGAATAAAACAAGGTAATTACAGATTGTGATAAATGCCAGGACAATAAGACTATAAAGTGTCTCAGTGTTAACATGATAAGGAACTGTGTTCCTCACTGAGTGTAATTTGTAACAGATATTGGTTAGAAAATTCTCTAAAAAGTCTCAGTTAAGATTGTGAAAGTAGATTGTGTGTCAGAAAATGGAGAACTTAAGGAAAATAAGTGATCACAGTTAAAGATTACCGAGATCTGAAATACTGTACTTTTTACAATTGATGCAAGAGATGTGATTTACATTGGTTCCATAGAACTGTCAATGTTGATAGTTCTTCACCTTGACTTTAAAGAAGTTATAATGTTTTTCTTGGAAATTATTCCCTTTAATAGAAATTAACATGGGTACCTAGTTTGGTAGAAAATTGTGTCCAAAAAACATCTTCCTCTATGGTTTCTGTAAAATTTATTGATTCTTAAGCCCATGGGAATTTTAACACACACACAGTGAGTATGGACTGACCATTATAAAACAGGTGTCTAAGAAACTTTAGATATAAGTCCAGTAATTTTAGATATAATTTAGAAGTTACATATCTTTATTTTTCTAGTTGATCAAACAGTGATCAATCTGATCACAGTAAATTGAGCAAATTGGATTTTTTTAAAAACTGTGAATTTTGCAAGTGGCTAGTTACAATGATGAAAATTTTAAACTCCCTATCTACATACACTTGCATGAAAAAAATAACTTAAAAATATTAATAGGGATTCTGCTTTAGCATTTTCTCAGTTTGTTATTGATCATGTTTTCTGGGCTATGTAGTTAAGTATTTGGACATGCTTTTTTTGTCTTGGTTTAAAACCTAACATTTGTTCTCTTGGGTAATAAAGCTTTATGATTTTAATCCATAACTTTTTGAGTAGCAGGTTCTACCACAAGACCATCACCCAGCCTCATTCTAGCTGCTATGAAAGAATACTTCCTCTCTTTGTTCTTTCTCTTGGGTGTGAATAAGTATCAGTCTTTGGATCATACTTTCCTGTCTGGATGCTGCTGTGTTTATAGCACAAGGAGTTGACCATTGCAGGTGGAGAATGGTTTGGAGAAAACCCACAAATAGTACTTGAGGGAAACAAAGGCATGCCTTTTTGATCTCTGAGTCATTTCTATTCACTACAGTTCAAGCAGCACCGTTTCTTCTGCACACTTGATCTAATAATTTGTGGCACTCTACCCTTCAAAAGGAAGGTTATCTGGCTATATAAATGAACTGAGGACTTTATTTCATCAAAAATTTTTGAATACTTGCTCTGTGCTAGACATTATAGTAGTTTAAATGGATCTGTTATTATGGATTCAGTGGCAAATTTCTGTATGTTTAAGAAGGGCCATGTGATCTTAGCTACTCATGGAAACATTTTCTCATTTAGAAACATGCCTTTGCAAAGTCAATCTTGATTATGTTACTTTTATAGCTTTATAAAGGCTAATTCAGCTCTAGGTGGAAAATGTTCTAGAGAATTTATATTTTCTCCAATTAAAAAAATCAACTGTTCTAGGAATTAAATAGCCCAGTAGTTTAATTTAGTGTTGTGACTGTGGATTTTTTTTTTACATTTTTATTGAGTATAATTGCTTTACAATGTTGTGTTTCTGCTGTACAACAGAGTGAATCAGCTATATGTATACATGTATCCCCATATACCCTCCCTCTTGAGCCTCCCTCCCACCCTCCCTATCTCACCCCTCAGGTGGTCACAAAGCATCAAGCTGATCTCCCTGTGCTATGCAGTCGCTTCCCACTAGCTATCTGTTTTACATTTGGTAGTGTATATACGTCAATGCTTACTCTCTGTGACTGTGTTTTTATTTTATTCTATTCACAATACTGTTTCCCAAGAAGTTTTCATATAATATATATTGACTTTTAAAAATAATGTTTTCTAGGAAGAAAATAAAGGTATAAAGGTAATATATATTCGGTATCAAACTTAGAAAATATTAATAATCAGAAAATAAAATAAAATACACCCTGTTAATATTTTGATATATATTCTTCTGGTCTTTCTCTATGTACCTATTTTATTTACATATTTCTTTGATAAAAATGAGATCATACTCTGCATTCTATTCTACAGCTTGTATTTTTTAATCTAGTATTACATGGCAAATAAATATGCTTTTTTATACACATGATTCCCATTCTTTGTAAGCAGATGTTTTATTGCTAGAATAGGGACTACTAGAATCTATTTATTAAATTATTCTGCAGGATAAATCCAGAAACCCAATCTACCAACAAAATCCACTTCTCTGCTCCTTTCCGTCCTTAATTCTGTCCCCCTTACTCCCCACTGCCCATTCTCCCACCCCCAGGAGGGTTCTGTTGGGGGAGTCTCTGAAGGAAGGTTTATCTAGTCAGTTACATACTAACGCTTAAGATCTCATCTTTTCAAACCTTTTCAGCCAATCCTTCACAATTTTTATTTTTTACTTTATTTGCTAGAGAACCTGTTTTGTGAATGGCTGGGCTTATTCCTATTCTAAGGTCGAAATCTTATCCACCCTTTTTATAAACCATAACAGATTTCAACTTCCCATCAAGAGTGGAGTTGGGAGGGTTTGGAGTAATGTGGGAAAATAAAAGTCATATGCTGGAATTCTTGCTCAGAATTGTAGTGGAAGGGGAGATAACTGAATAAAAATATGTTTAGGGTTGAGTAATAGACATTCAAATTAAAAATTTTTGTGTTCCAAAGAAAATAGCCTAGTTTTTAAATTCCATTTTGCCTTTTGTGTATTACTTCAAACTTTCTAGCAGTTTTGTTATATTGTTTCTAATGTAGAAATATATTTGACTATTAAATATCCCTGTTTTGAAATATACAATATTTTTGTCTTCATTCTCAATGTCTTTATACTCTATGAGAAATTATATATAAATGACTCAAGCCACAGATTAAGTTTATATTGGATATTACAAACAATGGTAGGACTGGGTTTTAAATTGTAGCATGAAAGTAAATACCCAAAAGTGTACATAATTGTAACCAGTGCAACTATAGAATCTTTTGAAGACAAATTTATTTCTATAAAAGTAGAACATTTAAAAATTTAGAAAATACCAATAGGCCAAACAGAAAAAAACACTTAGCATCCCACCACTGTTAATATTCCATTAGTTTACTAATCTAATTTGCCTTTCTCTTTCCTAATCTATAGTGAATTCTATTCATAATGGTCATATCAAATGACAGCTCTCCTGTGAGTGCTTTAACTCTGTTTGAATTGAATATGTATACATTATCTTTTTTGAACCTGTTTTGTGAATGGATGGGCTTATTCCTATTCTAAGGTCGAAATCTTTTATCCACCCTTTTTATAAACCATAACAGATTTCAACTTCCCTTGCGTATCTATAGATATCTGGCACATCTTGTGTCTTTAGGGAAAAGTGTGAGCATACTAACTTTTTAAGTTTGTTTTAATAATCTGAGTGATAACAAAATAAGAAATAATATAAGTAATAATGGAAAATATAGAAATGTGTAAAGGAAAAAAGCAATCACACTCCCATTTTTGGTCAATTTCTTTCAAGTCCTTTTTCTCTGCCTATTTATTTTTACAAAGTATGTGTACAGTTTTTGTATTTGACTTCCTTAATAGAAGTGTTTTACCACTTTAAATCAATTTTTAATATTTTAATATGTCCCTGATATAATGTACTGCAGCTAATGCTAGCCCCTGTCTTTCCCAGCTCCTCCATCTGAATTCTCCTGCAGGCTAGGTTCTTCCCAGATGTTGATCATCCTGACATGGATGCTTTTTAATATTCACTGTCATCATTGCTGTCATTTCTTGAACACTTCTTATGTTTCTGTACTTTATATTGGTGGCTTATCTGAACAAGCTTACTTTATCATGTCCCGGTGAATGCTATTATTGGACTGCTATGTCTTCCTTTCTTCCCCATAGCTGAGTTCATTTTCTCAGCCCCTGTAATCTCCACATTTCCTCCATTCTATAAGTCTGTTTTGCACAGGTCCTACCATGCATCTAATTTAGCCTGCCTAATTTTGTCAGTAAAAAGCTGTAAAGAATCAACTGACTCTAGTTCAGTGTTTTCTTTCCTTTGAGCAAAAGCTCATTGAAAACAAAGATGATAAGCAGGACCACAGGGGAGGTTTTCTTCTCTCTGTAACTATTTGTGTGTGGTTCCTGGTGCACATGGGAGAAGTATTCTCATTTAGATAATTTTCTTCTCTTCTATCTTATGCAAATGATTAGATATTTCAAAACAGGGAAAACACAGTTCTAATTATTTGTGGATTTTTAAAGTGTGAATGCCATTAATGGTCTAAATTGCTATAAAAAGATTGTAGAATAATTATGCTTTTAGCTTGTACCTTTCAAAGTCTTGTTGTCTAATTGATTATTACTTGGATCAGTGGTAGACCTCCTAGATAGATAGACAAATCAAACTTCAAAATTCCTCACATTGGTGAAGATGGAAATAAAATTGAACTATTTTTCTTTATATTAAATTTTGGACTTAAATTTCATACTTTTTTTAAACTAACTTTTCTAGGTGACTATGACAATATAGACTAGAAGTAATATCCTTTTGTCACATAAGCGGTGAAATTTATTGGTTTCAGCAGAGTGAATCTTGTCGTATGGGCATTTGGGGAAGAGATTTTAACATATAGGAATCATTCACTTTGTGCCAGACATTGAGACCAAGGGAGCCTGGTACAGTATCCACCCTTCATTCCTAAGCCTATCCCTCAGGTCATAGTGAACAACCCTGACTCCTTTTCCACACTTCATTACTCCCTGGGTATATGCTTTCATCCTTTCTACCAGGCAATTATGTTTTTAAAGGTCAGGGCCTATTTTATTTATCCTTATATTCCCCATGACTGTCATAGTTCTTGGCATCTAGTAGCAGCTCAAATATTTATTATCTTGAATTGGACTGTTGTTCATGTGAGTCCCTAACTATCCTGGCCTCTTCCCCTCTAAACATATTCCAGTTTATCTGTCTTTTTTCAGTTATGTTCCTTGTATGTTCTGTCTTCCGACTTTGAAAAAAATATATTTGCACAAAGACACAATTTTACATGATTGAAAGTTGGAAAAATATCAAAGATGGCCTAATTTTATTATTATTGAGGATGTCAAAGTTTTCTCTTACCAGACAGTTATAACTGAAAACTGTATTATTTATTTTGTTGCTCAAATTGTTCCAGCATTTGCCATTGGGAGTTCTTTCAGTTGGCTGAAAGAACTTTGGCATAGTCCCAGCAGTTTGTGTTTTGAGCACTTTCCTACTTTCTGGCACTGTAGGATGCTCCAGGATCATCTTGTATATTCCTGGCTCCACCCCTAAAATCAGCCATTTCTTTTTGTTTGTTTTTGTTGTTGTTTATTTTTTCTTTTCCATTATGATTTATTACAAGATACTGAATATAGTTCCCTGTGCTGTACAGTAGGACCTTGCTGTTTATCCATTCTATATATAATAGTTTGCATCTGCTAGTCCCAAACTCCCAATCCATCCCTCCTGCACTCCCCTTCCCCTTGGCAACCACAAGTCTGTTTGCTATGTCTGTGAGTCTGTTTCTGTTTCATAAATAAGTTCATTTGTGTCATATTTTAGATTGCACATGTAAGTGATATCATGTGGTATTTATCTTTCTCTTTCTGACTTAACTTCACTTAATATGATAGTCTCTAGGTCCATCCATGTTGCTGCAAATGGCATTATTTCATTCTTTTTTATATAAAATCAGCCATTTCAACAAGGATCCCCAGATCCTTTTATTGTAGAATGGTATTAGAAACGAGGAATTGGTCTAATCTGCTCATCATTGAAACTGGGGTGTCACTGCCTTTAGGCCCTGTCAGTGTTAGAAAGTAAATGTATGTATATTAACCTGTGTATGTATACACATCTGTGTTATTTCTACTATTACTCATCAGTTCCTAAGTTAAGCTAAACAGGAATTCCCACTGATGTCTCAGACTCTAGTTCAGAACTACATGGTTCATTTTAGCCTCTTCCCCTTACTTATCTGTAAACTCCCATTCCAACAGTGAGAAATCTAGCTTCTACCATTCCCCATCTTTTTACTTATTTTATCAGTCGCAGTGTACAAGTACAGCAGTATCAGAATTGTTAACCAGTACCTCCTTGAGAAACAACATTACCAACTACAGTATAGTGTTTATATACAGTTCCTTTTGTTTTGTCCTACAGTCTCCAGTCATTTCCAAAGATACTTAGATCCGTTTCTCCCCATCCCCTCCAGTGGGGTTATGTCATACGTTTGTAATACAATTAAATTCTTTTGTCATAGTCTGCATTCCATGCTGATATTCCCCCCGTAGTCTGCATTCCATGCTGATATTCCCCCCGTCCACCCTCTTAGTTGAGTTTTTTTAAATTTTCATTTTAAAATATTACATTAAAGTTGATTCCTTGTGCTACAAAGTTCCGTGGGTTTTGACAAGTGGATAACATCATGTACCCATCACTGTAGTGCTAGACAAAATAGTTTAATGGCCCTAAAAAATTGTGCTTTACCTAGCCACTCCTCTGCCCTTTCCAGACCATTTACAAAAACTGATCTGTTTTCTATCTTTTCTAGAAAGTCATATAAATGAAGTCATACAAGATGTAGGCTTCTCAGACTGGATTCTTTCACTTGGCATAATGCATTTAGGATTTATCCATGATTTATCCATGTTGTTGCGTAGATTAATGGCTCTTTCTGTTTGATCACAGAATGGTGTTCGTAGCATGACTGTAACATCTTGGTTGTTTCCAGGTATTGGCAATTGGTAACTACGAATAGATCTTTTGCCCATTTTTTTTTTTATTTCAGTAGAAACTAAAAAATAGAATATCAAGGTTTAATTTTTAATTTCAAAGCAAAGTTCAGACAATACAGAAGTGTATAAAGGAAATAAAATAGAATAAATGCTCCCTTTTTGCTCCAGACCTAAATCTTTTAAAATAACTGGTGTTAACAAATTGACACATATGCTGCAGGTTTTTCCCCTGTGCTTCTAGTAACACAAATGCATTTTTTCTATAATTTTGAAATTTTTTACATATAAACCTAACTAGACTAAAATTATTACTCTGCAACTTGCTTTTATTTTTTATCACTTATCACTGTTTTATCACTGTATTATAGTCAGTGTTCCAGGTCAGTACATTTAAATCTAACTTGTTCCAGCTGGTTTTTATTCCATAAGAAATATATGCTATAATTTGCTCAACCATTTCTTACTCAGAAGTATTCAAATTAATACCAGTTTCTTGTCTACAAGAAAAATACTACAGTAACCACACTTTTATACACACTGATGGCCTTTTGGTTTTTTTCTTAAATAAAAATACGCTATATGGATATCTATAATTTTATAATTTACCAATATATAAACAGAAAAAAAGCAGTAGGCTTCTTGGGAATGGTAATCATATTCTATCCTGAAACCTATCCTTCTTGTCAGTCTTGCTCTCACTCTCACTCCTGCCCTCTCTCCTCACCATTTCCCTCTCTCATTTTGCCCATTAAAAAAAATTGGGTTGTTTTCTTATTCAGCCTTAAAAGTTTCTTTGTATATGCTGGAAACATGTCCTTTGTCAGTATGCGATTTGCAGATATTTTCTCCCAGTATGTCTTTCCTCCCTTCCTTCCTTCCCTTTTTTCTTTTCTTCCTTCCTTCCTTCCTTTCTTCTTCTTTCTTTCTTTCTTATTTATTTATTATTTTTGGCTATGTTGGGTCTTTGTTTCTGCGCGCAGGCTTTCTCTAGTTGTGGCGAGTGTGGGCTACTCTTCGTTGTGGTGTGCGGGCTTCTTATTGTGGTGGCTTCTCGTTGCGGAGCATGGGCTCTAGGCATGTGGGCTTCAGTAGTTGTGGCTCATGGACTCAGTAGTTGTGGCTCGTGGGCTCTAGAGCACAGGCTCAGTAGTTCTGGCACACGGGCTTAGTTGCTCCATGGCATGTGGGACCTTCCTGGACAAGGGCTTGAACCCGTGTCCCCTTCATTGGCAGGTGGATTCTTAACCACTGTGCCACCAGGGAAGCCCCCAGTATGTTTTTTCATTTTCCTAACAGTGTCTTTCACAAAGCAAAGGGCTTTGATTTTAATTAAGTCCAACTTAAAATTTTTTCTTTTATGAATTTTGCTTTTGGTATTGTACTTAAAAACTCATCGCCAAACCCAAAGTCATGCAGATGTTCCCCTACATTTTCTTCTAGAAATTTTATAGTTTCTGCATTTTACATTTAGGTCTGTGATCCGTTTCAAGTTAATTTTTGTGTAAGATGTGAGGTTCAATTTGTTGCATATGGACTTCCAATGTGTAGCATCATTTGTTGAAAAGACTGTTCTTTATCCATTGAATTGCTTTTGCTCCTTTGTCAAAAAATTGACAGTATTTTTGTAGGTCTGTTTCCATACTCTCTATTCTATTCCATTGACTGATGTGTCTATTCTTACCCTGTGTTTATTATTGTAACAGTGAGTCTTGAAATTGGGTAATATAAATCCTTCAACTTTTGTTCTTCTTTCCCAGAATTGAATTAGTTATTCTAGTACCTTTACCTTTTCATAAAATTTTAGAATATGCTTATGTATGTCTATTAAAAACCTGGCTGGAATTTCAGTAGGGATTTCATTAGGCCACAGAAAATTGACATCTTTACTGTGTTGAGTCTTCCAGGGCAAGAACACAAAATATCTCCTCTATTTATTTAGATTTTCTTTCTTTCATCAGTGATTTCTAGTTTTCTATGCTCAAATCCTGTACATATTTTGTTAGATTTACACCTAAGGACTTCATTTTGGGGGATGTTATTATAAATGTATTATTTTTAAAAATTCAAATTCTGAGTATTCGTTGCTGGTATATAGAAAAGCAGTTGACTTTCGTGTATTGACTATGTACCTTTTGACCTTGCTAAACTCATTCATTATGTACAGGAGTTATTTGGTAGATACTTTGGGGTTTTCTGCATAGATAGTTATGTTGTCTGTGATTAAAGCAGTTTTGCATATTTCTTCCTTTCTAGTCTGTATACCTTTCATTTCTTTATTTGAATACACTAGCTAGGACTTTTAGTATGAGGTTGAATTAGAAGTGGTGAGAAAGGACATCCTTGCCTTGTTCCTGATCTTAGGGGGAAAACTTAACATCTTGCTATTGAGGATAATGTTAGCTGTGATTTTTAAAAAATAATCTTTATTAGGTTAGTGAAGTTCCCTTCTATTCTTAGTTTTTTGAGAGTTTTTATCATGAATGGATGTTGAACTGTTTCTGCTCATGTATTAATATGATCACATGATTTTTCTTGTTCAATGTATTAAAATGATGAATTACATTGATTAATTTACATATGTTAAACCAACCTTGCAATTTTGGTATGAACACCCATGTGATTATGATGTATTACCCTTTTTATATATTGCTGGATTCAGTTGACTAATATATTTACATCTAAATTCATTAAAGATACTCTTTTATAGTTTTCTTTTTTGTAATACCGTTGACCCTTGAACAACCGGGGTTTGAACTGTGTGGATCCACTTATACACAGATTTTTTTCAATAAATACATACTACAGTACTGAACGAACCCTGGTTGGCTGACTCTGCAGATGTGGAACTGTGGATACCAAGGGCTGATTGTAAAGTTATACAAGCGGATTTTCAACTGCGTGGGGGGTCAACATCCCTAACCCCAACACTGTTCATGGGTCAACTGTATATTTTAGTTTTGGAATAGGTTAATGCTGGCCTTATAAAATGAGTAGGGAAGTGCTCTCCCATGTTTTCTGGAAGAGACTGTAAATGTGGTATTATTTCTTCCTTAAATACGTAGTAAAATTCACCAGTGAAACCATCTAAGCCTTGTGTTCTTTTTGTGTGTGTGTGGGGGTGAAGGTTTTCTACTAACTTAATTTCTTTTTTAGATATAGGGCTATTTATATTATCTATATTTCCTTAAGTAAGTTTCAGTAGTTTGTGCCCTTCAAGGACTGGTTCATTTTATCCAGATTATAAAATTTATGGGCACAGACTTGTTTGTAGTATTCCGTTATTATCTTTTCATGTCTTTGGTTTTAGTAGTGATGATACCTGTTTTATTCCTGATATTGTTAATTTGTAGTCTCCTCTTTTTTTTCTTGGTTACTTTGATTAGAGGTTTATCATCTCATTCCTTTTACTTTAGGTTTAATTCATTTTTCTTTATCTAGTTTCCTAAGTTGAAAGCTTAGGTTATTGATTTTAGAACTTTCTTCTTTTCTAAAATATATAATACTAAACATTTGTCTCTAAGCACTATGTTAGCTGCATCCCATAAATTTTGATGTATTTTTAAAAGTTATTTTTAATTGTAGTAAAATATACATAACATAAAATTTACCATCTTAACTATTTTAAGTGGTTAAATGATATTAAATATATTCATGCTGTGCAAGTTAAATTGTATTTTCATTTTTATTTTGTTTAAAATATTTTCAAATTTATCTTGAGACTTCTTAGCCCATATATAATTTAGAAGTATGTTGTTTAATTTCCAAATATTTGGGGCTTCCCTGGTGGCGCAGTCGTTAAGAATCTGCCTGCCAATGAGGGGGACATGGGTTCGAGCCCTGGTCCAGGAAGATCCCACATGCTGTGGAACAGCTAAGCCCATGTGCCACAACTACTGAGCCTGCGCTCTGGAGCCCAGTGCTCTGCAACAAGAGAAGCCACTGCAATGAGAAGCCCAGGCACCTCAATGAATAGTAGCCCCTGCTCGCCTGTTACTAGAGAAAGCCCGTGTGCAGCAACAAAGACCCAACACAGCCAAAAATATATAAAAAAATGATTTCCAAATATTTTGAATTGTCTAGCTATCTTCTATTACTGATTTCTAGTTTTATTTTGGTATGCTTTGAGAACGTGCTTTGTAAGGTTTCTGTTCTATTTGTTAAATTATGTTTTATGTACCAGAATGTTGATGAATGTTCTGTGTGTGCTCCTGTTGTTAGATGGAATGTTCTATAAATATCAGTTGTATCAAGTTGATTGATAGTGCTGTTCAGGTCGTCTGTATTCTTACTGATTTTCTGCCTACCTGTTCTATCAATTACTTGGAAAAGGGTGTTGAAGCCTCCAGTTGTAAATACAGTCATCCCACTTATCCACAGTGGATTGGTTCCAGTATCCGCCCCCCACCCCCGCCCCCAGATTCCAAAATCCATGGATGCTCAAGTCCCTTATATAAAGTGGTGTTGTGTCTGCATATAACCTATGCATATCCTCCCATATACTTTAAAACATCTTTAGATTACTTACAATACCTAATACATTGTAAATGCTATGTAAATGGTTGTAAATACAAGCTGAAGTCTATGTAAGTAGTTACAGGTATGTAGCAAATTCAAGTTTTGCTTTTTGGAGCTTTCTGGAATTTTTTTTCCAAATATTTTCCATCCATGGTTGGTTGAATCCATGAATAGGGAACCTGTGGGTATAGAGGGCTAACTGTAGGCAATTTGTCTATTTCTCCTTTCAGTTTTATCAGTTTTTGCTTCATGTTTATAAAGTTTATGCTATCAGTTCTCAAATTTGGGCATATTATCAATTTTGAGTCAATTTTTGTTTGTGGTATGAGAGGTCATTAGAGGTTCCTGTTTTTTGCATAGGGATATTCAGTTGTTTCAGCACACTTTGTTGAAAAGAGCATACTTTTTTCTACTTCACTGCCTTTATATCTTTGTCAAAAATCGGTTGTCCAGTAGGTGTGGGTATATTTCTGGACTTTCTTTTTTCTTGTTGCATTGCTCCATTTATCTGGCTTTATGCTACTACCTCACTGTTTTTATTGCTGTTGGAAGTATTAGACTGAAAACTTTTCTTGTTCAAGTTGTTTTGGCTACTGTATTTCCATAAGTTGTGTAATTGGCTTGTCAATTTCTGCAAAAAAACCTCATGAAATTTTGGTTGAGATTGTGATGGATCTATAGGTCATTATGGGGAGAACTGATATCTTAGTCTTCTGAACTACTAACACAGTAGATCTTGCCCCTTTTTAAGGTCCTCTTTATTTTTTCTCAGTAGTGTTTTACAGTTTTCAGTATACAACCTTTTCACATCTTTTGTTAGATGTAGCCCTAAATATTTCATTCTTTTTGATGCTATTGTAAATGTGCTTTCTAATTTCAATTTTATTATTTATGATTTATATAAAAATATGATTAATTTTTGTATGTTAATCATGTAACCTTGTTAAGTTGGCTTATTTCTAGTAGGTTTTTTGTGGATTGCATCAGATTACATAGTTGATGTGTCATCTCTGAATAAACATAATTTTGCCTCCATACTGTATTGTGTAAAAGTGGTAAGAGTGGACATGCTTTTCTCAGTGGGGGAAATACGTTAAACTGAATGAAATTTCAACATATCAAAAACTTGGGAGCTGCCTAAAGCACTGCTGAAAGAGGATGCAAGGCTGCTTCAGTATTTGAAAATCAGTATAACTGACCATATTAACAGGTTAAAGGGACAAAAGTCACACAATTATATCAGTCAGTGCAGAAAAAGCATTTGACACAATTCAACACTGACTTATTAAAAACTCTCAGAAAGTTAGGAATAGAGGGGAACTGCCTCAACTTGAAAAAGAGCATCTTTTTCTTACAGACCTTATAGAAGTAGAATTTATATTTAGTTTAAACTTACAGAAATACAGTTGTTTTTGTATATCAATCTTGTATCCTGACAACTTGCTGAACTTGTTTATTAGTTCTAATAGTTTTTTTTTTTTAGTGGATTCCTTAAACTCTTCTAAACATCACATTATCTGCAGATTGAAATTCTTTTATTTCTTCCTTTGCAATATGGAAGACTTTTATTTCTTTTTCTTGCATTATTGCTCTGACTGGAACCCCCATTACAGTGTTGAACAGAAGTGATAAGAGTGTATGTCTGTCTGGTTCTGGATCTTAGGGGAAAGCCGTTTGTATTCCACCGTTACTTATGATGTTAGTTGTGGGTTTTTCATAGGTGCCCTTTGTCAGTATGAGGAAATTCCCTTGTAATGCTAGTTTATTGAGTGTTTTTATCTTGAGAGGATGTTGGTTTTTGTCAAATGCTTTTTGTGTCTGTTGAGATGATCATGTCGTTTTTGTCTTTTATTCCACTGATATGAGGTATTTTGTTGATTTTGAATGTTACACCAACCTCATGTTCCTGAGATAAATTCCATTTTATCATGGTGTATATACTTTTCTGTATGTTGTTGGATTTGGTTTGTTGCTAATATATTTTGAGGATTTTTTTCCTCCATATTCATAAGAGATACTGGTCTATAATTTTCTTGTGATGTTTTTCTCATTTTAGTATCAGTGTAATTCTGTACTCATAGAAGGAATTGTGACATGTTCCTCCTCTTCTATTTTTTGAGGAGCTTGTAAAGGATTGGTGTTAATTCTTTAATGTTTGGTAGAACTCACCAGTAAAACCATCTAGACTTGGTGCTTTTTTTGTGGCAAGTTTTTGGAATAATAAGTTTCTTTACTTGATATAGGTCTATTCAGATTTTCTATTTTTTCTTTGTTTTAATTACTTTTTTATTGAGGTAACATTGGCTTATAGCATTATATAAGCTTCATGTGTGCAATAATATACTTCTGCTTCTCTATACATTACAGCTCACCAAAAATTTAGTTTCCATCTGTCACCACATAGTTGATCCCCTTTACCCATTTCACCCCCCTGCCACAACACACCTTCCTCTCTGGTCACCACTATGCTCACTATATCTATGTTTGGTTTAGTTTATTCAACTTCCTAAAATTTGTTTTTTATATTCCGCATGAGTGAAATTATATGATATTTGTCTTTATTCATCTGACATATTTCACTTAGGATAATACTCTCAAGGTCCATCCATGGTGAAAGAAATGGCAAGATTTCTTTCTTTTTTTATGGCTGAGTAGTGTGTATTCTAGTATATATACATCTAGTTGTCTGTCTACACCTTCTTTCTCCATTCATCACAAGATGGGCAATTAGGTTGTATTCATATCATGGCTATTGTACATAATGCCACAATGATCACAGGGGTCCGTGTATCTTTTGGAGCAAGTGTTTTTGTATTCTTTGGATAAATACCCAAAAGAGGGATAGCTGGATCTTATTGTAGTTCTATTAATTTTTTGAGGAATCTCCATACTGTATTCCCTAGTGGCTACACCAATTTACATTCCCACCAATAGTGTATGAGCGTTCCCTTTTCTCCACGTTCTTGCTAAAACTTGTTATTTCTTGCCTTTTTGATAATAGCTTGTTAATTTTAACAAGCATGAGTTAGTATCTCATTGTGGTTTTGATTTGCATTACTCTAATAAGTAGTGCTGTTAATGTCTTTTCAAGTGCCTGTTGGCATTCTGTATGTCTTCTTTTGGAAGCTCCTTTGCCCACTTTTAAATAAGGTCATTTGGTTTTTTTGTTGTCAAGTTGTATGAATTCTTTATATATTTTGATATCAATCCCTTATTGGATATATGATTTACAGATATCTTCTCCCATTCAGTAGGTTGTCTTTTCGTTCTGTTGACATTTTCCTTTGCTGTGCAGAAGCTTTTTAGTTTGATGGAGTCCTGTTAATTTTTGCTTTAGTTTCTCTTGCCTGAGGAGACATTATCTAGAAAGATAATAAGATCAGTGTCAAAGAGCATACAACCTATGTTTTCTTCCAGGAGTTTTATGGTTTCAAATCTTACATTCAAGTCTTTAATCTACTTTGAGTTGATTTTTGTGTATGATGTGAGATAGTGGTCTAGTTTCATTTTTCTTTTTTTGCATGTGATTGTCCAGTTTTCCCATCACCATTTATTGAAAAGACTAGGCTTTCTCCATTGTATTTTCTTTGCTCCTTTGTCATACATTAGTTGTCCATATATGTGTGGGTTTATTTCTTGCTCTCAGTTCTGTTCCATAGATCTATGTAACTTTTTCTGCCAATACCATGCTGTTTTGTTACTATGGCTTTGTAATATTTGAAATCGGGGTGTGTGATACCTCCAGCTTTGTTTGTTTTTTTTTCCATCAGGGTTATTTTGGCTATTCAGGGGTCTTTTGTGGTTCCATATAAATCTTAGAAGTTTTTGTTATGTTTCTGTGAAAAATGTCCTTGGAATTTTTGATAGGGATTACTTCAAACCTGAGATTGCTTTAGGACACTTGAGCAATGTTAATTCTTCCAATCTGTGAGCACAGAGTATATTTCCATTTATTTATCTCTTCTTCAGTATCTTTCAACAGTGTGTTATAGTTTTAAATGTACAGATCTTTCACCTCCTTGGTTAAATTTATTCCTAGATATTTTATTCTTTTTGTTGTGATTGTAAGTGGGGTTATTTTCTTAATTTCTCTTTCTGTTAGCTCAATGTTAGTGTGTTAAAAACAGCACAAATTTGTGTATGTTGATTTTGTATTCTGCAACATTGCTGTGTTTATTACTTCTAATAGTTTTGTGGTGGTGTCTTTAGGGTTTTTAATATATATAATCATACCATCCACAAATAGTAACAGTTTTTTATTTCTTTTTCTTATCTAATTGCTCTACCTAGGACTTCCAATGCTATGTTGAATAAGAGTGGCAAGAGTGGGCATCTTTGTCTTATTCCTAATTTTATTTTTTTATTTTAATTTTTAAAATTTTTAAAATTTTTGTTTTTGGCTGCATTAGATCTTCATTGCTGCGCATGGGCTTTCTCTATTTGTGGCGAGCAGAGGCTACTCTCTTTGTTGCAAGTGTGTAGGCTTCTCATTGCGGTGGCTTCTCTTGTTGCAGAGCACAGGCTCTAGGCACACGGGCTTCAGTAGTTGCAGCACACAGGCTCAGTAGTTGTGGCACACTGTCCCTAGAGTGCGTGGGCTTCAGTAGTTGGTGGCGCGCAGGCTCAGTAGTTGTGGCGTGTGGGCTCAGTAGTTGTGGCTAACAGGCTCTAGAGCGCTGGCTCAGTAGTTGTGGCGCACGGGTGTAGTTGCTCTGTGGCATGTGGGATCTTCCCGGACCAGGGATCGAACCCATGTCCCCTGCATTGGCAGGTGGATTCTTAACCACTGCGCCACTGGAGAAGTCCTTATTCCTTATTTTAATGAGATAGTTTTCAGTTTTTCACCAATGAGGGTAATGTTAGCTGTGCTTTTGTCATATATGGCCTTTATTATGTTGAGGTATGTTCTATACTCACTTTATTGAGTTTTTATCACAAATGGGTGTTAGAATCTTGTCAAATGCTTTTTCTGCATGTATTCAGATGATCTTATGTTTTTATGCTTCATTTTGTTAGTGTGATGTATCATTGTGATTGGTTTGAGGATATTGAACCATCCTTGCCTCCCTGGAATAAATCCCACTTGATCATGGTGTGTGATCCTTTGAATATATTGTTGTATTTAGTTTGCCAATATTTAGTTGAGGATTTTTGCATCTGTGTTTATCAGAGATATTGGCTGTAATTTTCTTTTTTGCGTGTTGTCTTCATTTGGTTTTGGTATCAGAGTGACATTGGCTTTATGAAATGAGTTAGAAAGCATTCCTTCTTCTTCATTTTTCTGAAGGCTTTGATAAGGATAGATATTAAATCTTCTTTGAATGTTTGATAGAATTCACCTGTGAAGCTCTCTGGTCCTGGACTTTTGTTTTGGGGGAGGTTTTTATATTACTGTTTCAATCTCTGTCTTTATGATTCAGTTTTGGAAGGTTATGTTATTCTAAGAATTTGTCTGTTTCTTCTAGGTTGTCCAATTTGTTGCTACATAGCTGTTCATAAGATTCTCTTATAATTCTTTGTATTTTTGTGGTATCTGGTTTGCTCTATTTCCAGTGCTTTCTAGTACATTCTTTATTTCATGTGTTGAGTTCTTCAGCTCCAGAGTTTGGTTCTTTTTTAGAGTTTCAGTCTCTTTGGTAAAGTGTTTTTTCTGTTCATTAATTTTATTCCTGAGCTAATTGAACTTGAGCCTTTCTGAGTTTTCTTGTAGCTTGTGGAATTTCTTCATGACAGCTATTTTGAATTCTCTATTAGATCATAATACTCCACAATTTTAAGGTTGGTTTTTGGGGAATTGTCATTTTCTTTTTGTGATACAGTGTTACTGTGGTTCTTTAGGATGCCTGATGAGTTGTTCCTCTGCTGGTGCATTTGAAGTAGCAAATACTTTTCCACTGGATTCTAATAACTCAACAAGTAAGAAATTAGAGGATTTTTTTTGTTTTCCAGTAGGTGGCACTATAGCACAAGTTTTTCTTTATCTTAGCTGAGCTGCCACTGGTTATATTTAAGAGTTGGCACTTTCCACTCTCTGCTTGTGTCAGAGGTATTGCCCCATACCCTCATTATCGCTTCTTGTGCCTTCAGGGTCAGTGGCATCGCCTCCTGGGGCACAGGGATGATGGGCTCTTCTGCTGCGTCCAGAATTCCCTGAATCACAGGCTTCACCACCAAGGGTGGGGATGGAGAGTTGGGGTCATGCAGGCACCTCTGCTTGTGTCTGGTATTGTAAGGTTCGCAGGCTCCACCACTGTGGGCAGTAGGCCAGAGTTGTGGGCGCCTTAGTGACTTGGGGGATGGGGTCCTGGGCCCTAGTACTGCTGCTGCCCAGTTACCAGTGGCCATGGGCGCCACTCCTGCTGGGAGGTCAGAGTCACGTATACCACCTCCTCTGCTGCTACCTGGTTTTCTGGGGCTGTGGGCTTAGCTGTTGTGTCTGGAGCGCTAGGATTGCAGGCTCTGTCTCTATTGTTCCCTCAGTTGTGCCTCTGTGTGTTACAGTCCACCCACCTTTTGGTGTACAGGTGCGTGGTATTCTTCAGCATCCTGTTGTGTTGAGTAGAGGGGCCCTAGTTGAGTTGTCTCATTTCACCATGCTGCTGACATCACTCTCCCAGATTTTCTGTTTCTTCTCAAAGGTATTCTTGGTAGTTTGTGTCTTTCTAGGAACTTTTTAAATCTTTCTTACCTATTTGTTGGCATACTTTTCTTCATAGTATTCTCTTATAATCCTTTTTATTTCTGGTTATAATGTTCCCTCTTTATTATTATAATTTGAGTGTTCTCTTTTTTGCGGTTGCAGGGGGAAGTCCAGCTAAAAGTCTGTCAATTTTGTTGATTTTTTAAAAAACCAACTTTTGGGTTTGTTGATTTTTCTGCATGACTTTTCTCTATCTTTTTTTTCCATTCTAATCTTTTGCATTTCCTACCTTCTGCTTGCTTTGGGTTCATCTTGCTCTTCTTTTTTCCAGTTACTTAAGGTGGAAGGTTATTGAGTTGAATTCTTTCTCTTTCTAATATAGTGTTTGCAGCTATAAATTTCTCTTTAGCACTGCTATGTATCAGCATAGCTGTGTATCATAAGGCTTGATTTTTTTTTTTGTTTTTTTTCATTCATCCCAAAGTACTTTATGTTTTTCATTGTGTTTTCCTCTTTGACCCATTGGTTATTTAAGCATATGATGCTTAACTTTTATATAGTTGTCATTTTCCCACATTTTCTTTTGTTATTGATTTCAAATTTAATTTCATTGTGGTCAAAGAACATACTTTGCATGATTTAATTCTTTTTTAGTTTATTGAGGTTTGTTTTGTCACCTAGCACATGGTCTGTCATGGAGAATGTTTCATGTTCATTTGAGAAGAATGTGTATTCTGTTCTTTTCCGATCTAGAGTATTCTGTAGATATCTGCTACGACAAGGTAGTTTATGGTATTCTTCAATAAATTAGCTCTTTTTTGTTGATCTTCTGCCTTGCTTTCAACCCATTCTTATAAGAGAGGTATTGAAGTCTCCCAACTATTTTTGTTGAATTGTTTATTTCTCCCTTCAGGTTTTCAGTTTTACTTCATGTATTTTGGGGCTCTCTTTTTAAGTGCAAGCATACTTATAGTCACTATATCTTACTGATGAATCGATCCTCTTATCATTGTAAAATATCTTTCGTCTCTAGGAACAATTTTTGCCTTACAGAATTTTGTGTGATATTAGTATAGCCATCTCAGTTCTATTTTGGTTATTGCTTTCATGGTCTATATTTTTCTATCTTTTATTTTTCAGCCTGTTTGTGTCATTGAATCTAACTTGTCTTTTGTAGATAACATATAGTTGGATTTATTTTTTTGAATGGAATCCAATTTATGCCTTTTTGTTTTATGTTTTTTGGGTCCATGTTTTTAAGACTAATTTTTTAGATCAGTTTTAAGTTCACAACAAAATTGTGAAGGTACAGAGAGAGGAAGGTACAGAGATTTCCCATATATCCCCTGCCCCAACAGATGCATCTCTCATTATCAACATCACTCACCAGAATGGTACATTTATTATAATCAGTGAACCTACATTGATACATCATAGTCAGCCATAGTTTCCCTTAGGGTTCATTCTTGATGTACATTTTATGGATTTGGACAAATGTATAATGACATAGTCATCGTTAGAACATCATACAGAGTATTTTCACTGCCCTAAAAATCCTCTTGCTCTGTCTATTCATCCCTCCTTATCTCTTTGCCTCCCCCATCCCCAGCAACCACTGATCTTTTTGTCTTCCTAGTTTTGCTTTTTCCAGAATGTCATATAGTTGGAATCATATAGTATGTAGCGTTTTCAGATTGACTTCTTTCACTTACTGATAATACATTTAAGATTCCTTCATGTCTTTTCATAGTTTGACAGCTCATTTCTTTTTAGTGCTGATAATTCCATTATCTGGATGTACTGCAACTTGTTTATTCATTCACTTATTGAAGGGCATCTTGATGTTTCCAAGTATTATAAATCTGTTATAAACATTTGTGTGCAGGTTTTTGTGTGGACATAGTTTTCAACTCCTTTGGGAAAATACCAAGGAGCATAATTGCTGGATTATATACTAAGAGTATGTTTAGTTTTGTAAGAAACCACCAAACTCTTTCAAAGTGGCTGTACCATTTCACATTTCCACTAGTAATGTACAAGAGTTCCTATTGCTCCACATTCTCACCAGCATTTGGTGTTATCAGTGTTCCAGGTTTTAGCCATTCTAATAGGTGTGTAATGGTATCTCATTGTTATATTAATTTGCATTTCTCTGATGACATATGATGTGGAGCTCCTTTTCATATGATTATTTGTCATGTATTTTCTTTGGTGAGGTCTCTGTTAAGGTCTTTGGCCCGGTTTTTACTCAGGTTGTTTGTTCTCTTATTGTTGAATTTTAAGAGTTGTTTGGGGCTTCCCTGGTGGTGCAGTGGTTGAGAATCCTCCTGCCAATGCAGGGGACACGGGTTCGAGCCCTGGTCTGGGAAGATCCCACATGCCGCCGAGCAACTGGGCCCGTGAGCCACAACTATTGAGCCTGCGCGTCTGGAGCCTGTGCTCCGCAACAAGAGAGGCCGTGACAGTGAGAGGCCCGCGCACAGCGATGAAGAGTGGCCCCCGCTCGCCACAACTAGAGAAAGCCCTCACACAGAAACAAAGACCCAACACAGCCATAAATAAATAAATAAATAAATTTATTTTAAAAAAGAAAAAGAAATGCAAATTCTTAAAAAAAAAAAGAAAAAAGAGTTGTTTGTATGTTTTGAATAACAGTCCATTACCAGATGTCTCTTGTGCAAATGTTTTTTCCCAGTCTGTGGTTTGTCTTCTCTTTCTCTTGACTTTGTCTTTCACAGAGCAGAAGTTTTTAATTTTAATTAAGTCCAACTTATTAGTCATTTCTTTTATGGATTTTGTCTTTGGTGTTGTATCTCAAAAGGCATCACTGTTCCCAAGGTTTTCTCCTATATTATCTTATAGAAGTTTTATAGTTTTGTGTTTTACATTTTGGCCTATCATTGATTTTGAGTTAATTTTTGTGATGAGTCTAAGTTCTATGTCTAGATTAATGTTTTTTTCTTATGGACATCCTGTTGTTCCAGCACCATTTGTTGAAGAGACTGTATAGCTTTGCTCCTTTGTCAAAGATCAGTTGACTTTATTTATGTGGGTCTATTTCTGCGTTCTCTGTTTGGTCCATTGATCTGTTCTTTTGGCCAGTACCACATTGTCTTGATTACTGTAGCTTTATAGTAAGTCTTGAAGTCAGGTAGTGTCAGTACTCCAGCTTTGTTCTTCTCATTCAGTATTGTGTTGACTATTCTACGTCTTTTGCCTTTCCATATAAACTTTAGAATCAGTTTGTTGATGTCCGTAAAATAACTTGTTGGGATTTTTTTGGCTGAGATTGCATTGAATCTATAGATCAAGTTGGGAAGAACTGACATCTTGAAATATTGCATCTTCCTGTCCATGAACATGGACTATTTTTCCATTTACTTAGATCTTCTTTGATTTTGTTCATTAGTGTTTTGTAGTTTTCCTCATGTAGGTCTTATATATATTTTTAGGTGGCTCATTTTCTAAATCCATTCTGCCAATCTCTGACTTTTGATTGGGGTATGTAATCTATTTACACTTAGTGTAATTACTGATAAATTAGAATTTACACCTGTCTTTTTCTTGTTTTTATATGTCTTGCAGCTTTTGCATTCCTTTATTCCTTGATTCTTGCCTTCTGTTGTGTTAGATATTTTTGATTATGCCTTTCCAATTTCCTTTTTGTTTTCTTTTCTGTTTATTTTCAGTTATTTTCTTAGCACTCACCTTAGGATTACAATTAGCTCTTAAAACAGTCTCGTTCAGATTAATACTAGTTTAATTGAAGTATAAAAAACCTTTTCTCCAGTATATCTGCATTTCCTTCCTCTTTTGTACTATTACTGCCATCAAATTATACTTTTATATACACTATATGCTTATCAATCTATTTTTATAATTATTGCTTTATGCAAGTGTCTTAAAACTGGTCAAGAAAAGAGTTATGTTTGAAGAGTCATATTTATTCTCATAATACCCATTTAGTTAACTTTTTTTGGTGCTTTTTATTTCTTTGTGTGGATTCAACTTACCCTAAAATGTCTTTCATTTCAGCCTGAAGGATTTCCTTTAGTATTTCTCATAGGGCAGGTCTGCTAGCAACAAATTCTCTCATATCTGTTTTATGGTTTTGGATTGTTATTTTTAAATCTGGAGGTGTCTTAATTTCTCCTTCATTTTTCAAGGAGAATTTAGCTGGTTATAAAATTCTTGGTTGACCATGTATTTCTTTCAGCACTTTGAAGGTGGTCATCTCACTGTCTTCCATCTTTTCTGATGAGACATAACCATCTCTTGTTACCCTCTTCATGGTCGTATTTTAGGCTACAACTTCCTCCACTCAGTTTTAGTTGCCTCTTTACTTTCATCTGCTTTCTTTCTTCCAAAATCCATTGAAGACTCTTGCTCCTTGCTCTGTGAGCTTATTCTTTTTAAAATTTCTTCTCACCAGGGTCTTAGGAGGAAGGGAAAGCTAGTGTATGAGTTCAATCTACTACTTAAACCAGATATTCTCTGTATCTTGCTATAGAAGGTCTAATCTAAGCCTGTGGTGTCCCAGGAGCTACACACCTGCCTATGTTTTAAGTCATCCAAGCTTGTCACCCAAGTATTTGAAATATGTTTCACAAGATGGCTTTTTCTTTGAGAAGTAGTTCAGGAATTTAAGAGGTGTAAAATCTTGTTATCCTTCCCAATCTGTAAATAAATGGGGATAGTAAAGTGAATAGTAAACTCTGCTTCATCCAGTGTTTTAAGCTTTTCATGTTGAACTAGCTGCAATTTATTTTAAAAATTCTAAACAGTATCACAATATGTGTATTTAAAGGTGAATGTAATTATATGTCCGCAATACTTATATACTTACTAAAAGGAATATTCAGATACTAAACATCTGTTGGTTAGGAATCCTAATTATGGTCTCCAAAATGATGCGGTGTGTGATGCTTGACTAAAAAGTGGTTGATGTGGAGAGTCTTACTTCTTGCTGATAACCACTTGCATAGCAGTGCCCTAATTCCAGGTGATGTGTTTGGTTTAAAATAGAATTTTGGTAGGAACATTAGTGCCCAGGTCTCACCCAGGAACATGAGGCTTTTTCTTGATCTGGTTGATGATGTAGGACTTCTTAATGTATTTCAAGACATTGCAAAGATTGGCTCAGAAAAAAAGAAGGTTTGCTTGTGTGACGGGTTTTAACAGAACCCAGGAGACACTCTTTGACAATAACCTATAGAATATGTGCTGTTAGGTAAATGCAGATTGCTTACCTAATGCAGTAGTTCTCAAAGCATCAGCATCCCTGGAAACTAGTTAAAAATGCAGATTCTCAGCCCCTCAGACCTACTAAGTGGAAATTCTGGGGGTGGAGCCTAGCAGTCTGGGTTTTTAAGAAAGCCCTCCAAGTGATTCTGATGAGTGTTGAATTAGGAATTGTTGACCTCCTTATGAGTTTAGAAGTATCTGTGGTGGTGATGTTCATATGAGGTTGGTTCAACCCTGTAGGAATAACCAGCCAGATGTGGTTGTTTGTGGGAAAAGACTAGGGAGTATGGAAACCTTGCTTGTGAAAACCAGCTTCACCTATTGTTAATATCTTACCTATTTGCTTTATCATCATGTGTTTTCTGAAGAATCTGAAACAAGCAGCATATTTCTTTAAATGATGAAATGGTGAGAATCCTACTGTAGTATTGTTTTTCCCTGATCTGTGATGAGTCTCCTGAGAGACAGGGACCCTGCCTAAGGTGTATTTAAGGTGTGAGATCACAGAAGCCAGTGAAGTTCATAGCAAACTGCCAGACATATCGTATATTCAAAGCAGTCCTAAGTTCTTTCCCTGAGGACTTACATAGTTAGAAAGGCTGGAGGGATTTGGAAAAAAAAAGAAAAGGTGTTTTTTAAATGTTGCCTGCCTGCCCTCCGGAAGTGATTTGAGGAGAAAGGGGATTTTATATAGTTCTGGGGGTTTGGGGGGGTTTTTGTTGTTTTTTGGGTTTTTTGTTTTGTTTTTTTGAGGTTGCAGATTCGGAGGTGAGGACTTACAGTTTAAAAGTAACCTGGTTTTGTTTTGTTTTACTACATAAAGAGTCATAAGGAGTGCTTTAATTCTTTTAAGAACAAAATACTACTGTGGTATTAGGAAGCTATGTTTTATAGCATCCGAGCCACTAGATAAATCTTCAGTCAGCCCTTCATGATGAGGGGATGTGAATAAAATGTGTAATTGGTATTAGGGAAGGCATCCTAAAGGAGAGAAAATTTGGGCTGAGGGTTGAATTTATTGTCATCATGTGTATTTGGCTGAAGAAAAACAGCTACACCCCTCAGGGAATTAGAAGAAATACAAATTTGTCAGGTTGAAAATAGGTGAGAAGTTGGAGATATAACTGTGATCAGGAAAGCTAAGATAGGGAGAATGCCATTCCTTGCATTTGCTTAGTAGTACTGTCATGTAATTGATAGGCCCTTAGCGATAATCTTGAGATAAGTAAGGCACTATTATTGTGCCTCCTTTACAGATTAAAAAGCTGAGGTTCAAAGAGATTAAATGATGGTGGTGTGGTGGCAGCTACTTTTTATTGAACGTATATTCATGTATTTGTTCAACAAATCTTTGAGCACCTACTACGTGACAGGCCCTTTTCTGGGCTTCTGAGACACAACAGTTGACAAAGCAGACAAAAATCTATGTCTTCATTGGGTAGAGAAAGGCAGATGATAAACAGGATAAATAAGTAAATTATGTAATTTTCTAGATGTATTTTCTTCATAAGTCCTGAAGAGAAAAGTGGAACAGGGAAGAGGAGCTGGTTTAAATTGTAAATAGGGTAACTAGAAGGGTTTTGAAGAGAAGGGTGACATGAAGTTTAACAAGATCACTCTGGCTGCTGTCTTGAGAACAGACTGAATTATGGATCAGGCATGGAATTAGATCTGTGTACTGGCTCTCAGGTAATCTTTATAACTACTGCAGAGCAGATAGTGAGTCTCAGAGATGTTAGTATGTGTGCTTAAGATCACAGAGCTAGTAAGTGCCAACAACTCTATTGAAAATATGTTTAGATTTTATAACGTTATGTTCAGACCAGCTGCATTTCTTTTTCTGTTGGGAGGGAGGAACCTAAAATGTGTTAAACCTAAAAGGGGCTGTGTTCTTGATATTTGTCTTTGGTACAGCAGTGAATGAAGGTTTGGAATGAAGAATCAGCAGATTGCCTGCACAGAGCAAAATAAATTTGAAAATTTTGCTGTGGAAAGGAGATCTGAAGAGTTTCTTGAAAGTGAAGAAATTATAAATGGTGCAGAATCCAGCGTAGCCAAGTTACAATGAATAGTGTAGCTGACTAACAGTGACGTTACTTTTATTTAGTGTGAGGTCTTTCTTAATTGTTGAGAAGCTGTATGTGTAGTGGTTAAGAGCACTAACTCTGGAGCTAAACTGTGTAAATTCAAATCCCAGCTCAAATCCCAATTCAAATAATAGATGTGACTTCAGACAAATTATTATTATTATTTTTTTTTTTTAAGAAATTCACGTTCCTTTATTTATTTATTTATTTATTTATGACTGTGTTGAGTCTTCGTTTCTGTGCGAGGGCTTTCTCTAGTTGCGGCAAGTGGGGACCACTCTTCATCGCGGTGCGTGGGCCTCTCACCATCGCGGCCTCTCTTGTTGCGGAGCACAGGCTCCAGACGCGCAGGCTCAGTAACTGTGGCTCATGGGCCCAGTTGCTCCGTGGCATGTGGGATCCTCCCAGACCAGGGCTCGAACCCGTGTCCCCTGCATTGGCAGGCAGACTCTCAACCACTGCGCCACCAGGGAAGCCCCAGGCAAATTATTTGATTTCTCTTTGCCTTAGTTTCCTAATCTGTAAAATAGAAATAATGTACAAACTAAACATGTTCTTTCCGTATGATCCAGCAGTCATGCTCCTTGGTGTTTACCCAAAAGAGCTGTAAAACCTATGTTCACACAAAAACCTGTGCACAGATGTTTATAGCCACTGTATTCATAATTACCAAAACTTGGAAGCAACCAAGTTCTTCAGTAGGTTAGTGAATAAACTGTGTGACATCTAGAGAATGGAATATTATTCAGCACTAAAATGAAATGAGCTATCAAGCCATGAAAAGGCATGGAGAACCTTACTTGCATATTACTAAGTGAAAGTACCCAATCTGAAAAGGCTATATGATTCCAACTGTATTATCAATACATTCTGGAAAAGCCAAAATACATTCTGGAAAAGCCAAAAAGATCAATGGTTGCTAGGGTGGGGTAGGGAGCATAACTAAGTGGAGCATAGAGGATTTTTAGGGTAGTGAAAATATTCTGTATGATACTATAATGGTGGATACATGTCATGCATTTGTCCAGTTCCACAGTGTCCAGTATACCAAGAGTGAACCCTAAGGTAAACTGTGGACTCTGGGTGATTATGATGTGTCAATGTAGGTTCATCTATTGTAACAGATGTACCACTTTGGTGGGGGTTGTTGATAATGGGAAAAAGGCTGTGCATGTGCGAGGTAGGGTGGGGGTTTATGGGAAATCTCCGTACCTTCTACTCAGTTTTGCTATAAAGCTATTTCTTTGTTATAAAGCAGAAACTAACATACCATTGTAAAGCAATTATACTCCAATAAAGATGTTTAAAAAATAAATAAATAAAGCTATTTTTTTTAATGGGAATAATGGTAGTATTCACCTAATAGTGTTGTCATGGGTATTATATGAATTAGGATATATAAAGCATTTGGAACAGTGCCTGACATCGAGTAAGCTTATGTGTTTTAGTTATTATTCATGAACGTAAAAATATTTATATAGGTTTCATGGGTTCACTTATAGACTTGGGCTTCCATCTCTGTTTTTCCCCATACAAACTTAAGTTTTTCAGCCTCAAATTCTTCTGTCATGGTTGCTGTGTAGACTTTAATCATATTGACTGTACTTCTTTAAGTGTGGGCAGAAGGCCTCTTACCAGAATGAGCTGGTGTGTAAGTTGATAATACAAATTGTTACACCAAACTTAGCAACTCAGACATTTTGAGGGTGGGCTAAGGAATTTGCATTTTCCACAAGCACCCAAGGTGATTCTGATGCAAGTTGGAGTGGTAGTGCTTTGAGAATCTAGCAAGGATTATACCACACTTCTAACTTCCCAGGCACTTCTTGATGTAATCCCCACAAATTCTCTCCCAAAAATACACGTGTAGATTTTGGCAGATCACTGTGTATCTGGAAGATGGAAGGGAAAGTAGTGACCTAAGAACTCCTCAGTCCACCTCAGAACCCAGTCTCTGGTGTGAAATGACTTTTTTATGAAGTAGAACATACTTTGTATTGAACTCTTACTTTGTGATGATTCTTAACAGTATCAGTCATAGTCCATGCTGTTCTAATTTTTAAGTATTAGGTACTAATTAGTGAGCGTGTGATTAATCCTAACAGTTGAGTCATTTTGAGGGACTTTTGGGATAAAAGCAAATTCTAGGATAGAGTGAGCAAAATATCTGTCATAAGGAGCAGAAAATGAAGTTAAGTAATATATGATGGTGCAGTGAAATGATAGGATTACTATTCAAACCCTTTTTCTCCTGAATCTACAACCAGGCACATGAAATAAATTCAGTTGTGAATGGAGATAATGTTTTTATAAATCTTCTTGAAAAGCTCAACCATTACTAACTACTGGCAGGACTGTTTTACAGATAATGAAGGGAATCCTTTACAGATTCTTACAAAAAATCACAGGAAAATGAAGTGAATATAGACAGAAGGGAAAGAAACAAAAAGATTACAGATATTGGTTTGCAAATGAAAATAAACACGCATTTATTGAATACGTATATACCAGACATTGTGCTAGAAACACACACACACACACAACCTCTCATCTTCACAGCATCCTAAGAAAGTAGATATAATAATCCTCATTTTACAGAAGATAAAATTGAAGCTCAAAATGGTTCATACAGCAGGCAATGAACTGAGTCAAGATTTAAACAGAGAACTTTTGACTGTACCGTATAGTTTAACTAACCTAGTTGAGCTGTATATAATTGAACAGTAAATTAATGTTTTTATGCAGAGTCAATGCACAATGAGCACTCTTGCAGAGTTCCCCTGAATTTGAGGTATATGAAGAGGGCCAACGGAGATTTCTGCTTCCAACCAAGATGAAATAACAGAGACCAGAATCACCCTCCTGCCTAAAATAACTATAAAACCAGGCAAAATATATAAAAAATGGGTTTTGGACATTGGAAAGCAGGCAGCTTGGAATTGTGATATCTGAGAGAAGAGAAATGTGGTGAGCCTAAGGTTGCACCAGCTGCCTCCCTGGAAGCAATCTGTAGGCTGCAGTGCAGGGAGTACCTAAACAGAGCCTTCTCACAGATGTGTAGAGAGCCAGGGTGGCTAGAATTTGCAGCGTAGCGTACTGGAGAGAAGGGAGCAGCATGAAGAGAGCCTTCAGAAATGTGCAGAGGGCCCTCAAGTCTTTGCTATCCTAAAGTATTTGGCTGAGTACTGATCTGTGCAAATTACCCAAGACTAGGGAAAGATACAGGAAGGAGTAGACAGAACAGTTTTCAGGGCACTCAGGGGGCTGGAAATAGTTCGTGTTCCCACCAGCCAGAGAAGAAAGGCCTCATAATACCCAGAGAAGCAGGTGGAAGCCTTAGAAAGATGTGGCCTTAAGCAATGGGCTGAATTAGCCTAAAATAAAGGCAGCTCTGGAGCTGCCATACTGATTTCAAATAACTAGTCTAATGAGAAAGGAAAAAAAGTCAGCACTTGAGACCTATTGAATAAGTAATGAGGATTACCTCGAGGAGAAAGAAGGATTAAGTAAAACAGGATGAAAGTTTGACTGGTTGTTCAGGAAAACAGGAAAGCTGTTTAATTTATAAAGCAGTGGAACTGAGGCTACTAGAGTTTAGATGAAGGCAAGTGATCAGCAACTGCAAGAAGAATGAAAAGGAATCTGCACTGGATGCTTTTGATGGCCCTACAGATACAAATAGAGCTGATTTTCTGTTTTAACTGTTAGATTTTGAATGGTCTTGAAATATTCTGTTTCTCAAACTAATGTTTATTATATATTTCAGATCTTTGAAAATTGGTAATTTAACTGTATGCATGTATAGTAACTCTTGGGTTACTAACACCTTTAAAGAAAATTTTCCATTCTTCCACTGTTTTTCCTAGGTTAGAAGAATTACTTTTTCATATAAAGCATGTCGTGTTGTTTGGTAAAATATAGTATTTAAGCTTTACAATTGTAGATAATTTACAAATAAGGAGAATTTTTTATTTTACTACTTTTAAAGATGACTTACAAAGTCATGTTAGGATACCTATGATATTCTTTGAAGATGGACTGTCTTTAATTTTGTAGATTAACTTACGTTTTAGCAATAGTACTGTTAACCTGCAAAAAAGGGACAGCATTTATCACCCCCAAATGGGAGACATTAAATTGGGATTTACATCTTATATTGGAGAAAGCTTTTTGTATTGTGTCACTGAGGCCAGAAAAATCAAAGGAAAAATCTTACAGGTTGGACTACAAGACAGACTAAGACTGCTAGGCAAAACACACAACATATTTAAGACATGGTAAACTATTTTTAAAAAGATGTACAGGGACTTCCCTGGCGGTCCAGTGGTTAAGACTTGGCCTTCCAATGCAGGGGGTGCAGGTTCATTCCCCGGTCAGGGAGCTGAGATCCCACATGCCTTGGGGCCAAAAAACCAAAACATAAAGCAGAAGCTGTATTGTAACAAATTCAATAAAGACTTTAAAAATGGTCCACATCAAAAATAAATAAATAAAAAATAAAAAGGTGTGCAGCATATATGATGAAGAGTTGATATTAATATAGAAAGACGTCTTGCAAGTCTGTAAGAAAGGGGCAAATGTCCCAGTAGGAAAAGGGCTAAATTCTGAAGCAGGCAGTTTATTTACAAGAAATTCACTTTCTTAAAAAAGCTTCTGAAAAACTACTTTGCCTCACTTAAGAAATGCAAAGTAAAACAATAATGAGATGATTCTGTTAAAAAGGTTTAAAATGGCTGGCATTGATAAGGACGAGAGAAAAGACTTGTCTTTTAATAAATTGTGTAAATTGGTCAGATCTTTCTGTAGGGCACAGTGGATTGGTATTAGAAGCGTGCAGGCTGTATTCATGTCCCAGCTCTACCAGTGAAAATGTGTAATCTCAGGCAAGGTTTCCCACCTGAGAAAATGGAGCTAATAATAGTATACACTGCATAGAGTGATTCTGTAAGAATGACATGGATTTTGTAAAGTAAAGCACTTAATATAAATCATGGTACTTGGTACACAGACGATTTTAGCTTCTGAAGGAGACTCAATCTGCATATTGAAAGGAACTAATAATCAAGGTTAATGAAAAGGGCCTGTTTCTAATACACTGATTGACATCCAGACTTCTAATCAGCAATGTTGTTAAAACACAGTAGACATGACATAGCATGGCTTTCAACCTAGAATTCTGTAAGTAGCCAAATTATCAGCTGAGTACGAGGATAAAATAAATATTTTCAGAATGAGAGGACTTAGAAAGTTCATCGTCCATTCACCTTTCATGAAAAAATTACTTGAGGATAGAGCAAAGCCAAAGCAGAATCTGAGGAACAGTGGCCTCAACTCAGGGATGCAATTAAAAGAAATCCTAGGTTGATAACTGTTTAGTGGGCCTAGGAAGCTTTTCATCCACATTAGAATTAGGAACCCAAAGGGCTTGGAAAAAATATTTTTAAAATTTTTAAAAAGCAAGTAGATAATATGATTACGATAATATGATTAAGAATTAAGATCTCTTAGGGATATGATAAATATTTGTTTCTTTTGTCAGTAAGAAAAAGGCGATTAAAAACCAGGGGGAAGTCTATATAAGAAATACATTGTCTAAATTCACAGCAGAACAAAATCTGCCCTTGTTTTAAGCAGCTAATGAAATAAAAGATAATCCACTTGACACTGATGCTTGGAATGTTTTACTTTGAGCAGCACAGGTTTTGTGATATAAGATTGCACTTCTTTTTATATGAGTCCAAGCATAAAACTTGGTAAAAAATTTTTTTAAGGTAAGTATGTATGGATTATACATATGTGTATACAGATATATATATATAATATCTAATACACTCACAATAATTATATTGTATTTCATCTTACATATTGGAATAAGCCTATAGACAAAGCATGGGAAACTTAATTACAGATATAGCTAAAGCTTAAAAATTAAAAATCTTTTAAAAAAAGAAATGATATAATTAGCAGAACTTGGAAGTGGAGGGGAAAGGTGAAATGGAATAATACAGATAAACTACTTTTCTTATTTTACAAGGTAAGGAGTCAAGATGCTGTTTAAACTTGATAGAAGAAGAGATGGTTAAAGGATGTTATTTAGAATTACAAAGATAATCAGAAGAATTAAAAATATAATGATGTATTAAATGGGCAAAGGTTTGGCATGGTGGGAGGTTGGTAGAGTAAATGAGCCAATTTCCTCATCTTTTATACCAGGAATTCAATAATCTGGTGACTCATTTCAAAGATGAGAAAATAATAACCAGAGGTGTACATATAGTTACTACCCCCCAGAAGAACTAAAGCCTATGTTTACATTGTTTACCTCTGGGGAGTAAAGCTTGGGCTGGGAAATAGGAATGGAGACTTTACTTCTCCTTCTGTACCATTTATTTCACTTTAAATTTTATATATGTTTAATTGTCTGTACTGAATGTCCATTTTTTAACCTCGAAATGTATTACAGATCATTTTTTAGCCTTTTTTTTTTTTAACCATTGTATCCTGATGTGTCTTGAGACTGCTGAAATATGATGGTAAGCCACATACACTGCAGACAGAGGAGCTGATTGTTTTTGTTCTAATTTTTGATGATCACACCCCACCTGAGGGATACATCTCAGCTCTGAGTACTAGGATAAGAATAACTATAGAGTGTAAATAGAAAAGGGCATCCAGGTCTGTGAGGTCTAGAACCATTACATATGAAAAATGGTGAGGGGAGGAACTGGGAACTGCTGGTGGTTAGTCTGGGAAGATGTAATTTGGGAGTAAGGGGAACATGATCACCAGCCAGCTTTTGATATGAGGAAGAAAGGGTTTATTTATTCTGTGTAGTCTCAAAGGGCAGAAATATTTCTGACCAATGGGCAGAAATTACAGAATGGCCACGTTATAAAGATCTTTCTAACTACCAGAGCTGTGTGATAACATCAGTGTTACTGTTCAAAGACATTGTGGAGAGAATGCTCTTGTGGGTTAGGATTCTAATAGAGGACTTCTGAGGTTCCTTACAACTTTGAGTTTCTGAGGGGCTAGTTGAAAAGAAAGTTTTTTAAGACAGTCCACAATCATATTTGTACTCTTTACTACCCAAAAGAGTAAAATTAATTCAACACTCTTTAAAGCCATGGGGTTTTTCTGTTTTTTTTGTTTTTGTTTGTTATTTTGGCTGTGTGGCACAGCATGTGGGATCTTAATTCCCCGACCAGGGATCGAACCCGCGCCCCCTGCACTGGAAGCGTGGAGTCTTAACCACAACATGAAAAGCCACGTTTTCAATGAGCTCTAGGTCTTGGGGATACAGGCATAAATAAGACATGAATAGATCCATGAAACTCAGTCTAGTATGCCCATTTCAGCTCAACAGATGTGCAGTGAATGTGTTCCTTACACCAGACTCTCCCCTTTTCTAGAGACAGAGATGAGCAAATCATGGCTTCTCCTCTGGAGACCCCGTGGTGTGCAGGGGAGCCAGTCCAGTAGTCGCATTTCATTACATTACAGCTGAAGAGCTTAGGGTGGCATCAGGGAAGCCTTCACAGAAAAAGTGACGACTGGTTCTACCTTGTTACCACATGCTGGATCACCTGGGACATGCTTTATAACTCCTCATCTACAAAACAACCTGGGCTAGAACTCCCCTGACTGCTCTAAAATTCCATGGTTCTAAAATGGTGGTAAATTGTTTTTTGGTCAAAACATGTTTTAAAAATCCAAATTTTTGAAAGTAATATGGTAAAAATGTTTACTGTAAATCTAATCATAATGGATATTCTTTCAAATTAAGTTTTTGCTAATGAGTTTCCTGGAACAACTTGTTCCATTAGTCCATTGACTTCTTGTCTTTATGTAACATTCATTTGAAATGTTATGCCCATTATAAAATTTTGTATTAATTAGTATGATACCAGATTTGTATACAAATATTGCAGGAATTTCTTTTTTCTTTCATGTTAGAACACCTCTATGATGTTAATTCTTGTATTTCTTTTGAAGGGAGACAGTTTCATTGAGTAGGACTTTAGATTAAAAATTTTATACCTATTGAGCATATAAAAGTTGATTTTAGAAATAAAATTTTAGTGAATTTGAAATTCTTGGAGGACCCCTGAAATTTGTGAAGTGATTTTTTTCACAAAAATAAATGCTCTAAGGAAAAATATTAAGGCTGTATTAATTACCACTGTTAATTTATTGGTGCAAAAAATTTCAACAGATTTTTAGAGCATTTTTTAAAAATACATAACCATATAAAAATTATAGTTTGACCCCCCCCCAGTCATTGATGCCCAAACAATAAACGTGCTTTTTCAAAGAAAAATATTAAAATCATTATTTAGAAAAAAACTTTAATGTTGTGTGTGACTTTCTGTTGTGTCACAGTCAACTCTCCCCTTCTAGAACATTCCAAGCTTCTAATCATGGCTTGGTCTTTCTGGTGACCAGCACCATCCAGGAGCCATCCAGTAGCCCACCTAGAGTTAAAGTTGCCTTATTAGAACTGGAGCAAAAGAGGCTCCTAGGGCTCCTATCACTTAGGAATTTACGACGGTCTAGTTGCCCTGTGTCAGGAACCAGGGAACAAAGATCAATAAGTGTTTTTCTTATTTCACAATCCAACACATAATAGGGGCTTCAGAAAGGTGGCAGTTTTTGCTTTTTGACACATAAAAAGATTTACTTAACTTTCCTCAGTGGAGAAACCATAGCAACACAGTGATCACTTAGCCGTATAACTTAGCATGAGCTAGATGAAGACTGTTAACTGTAAAGTCATAAACTCAGTAAACTCTCATTTAATTAGTAAAGAATGAGGGCTTCTGTTTAATTGCCTAGTATACCGTCATGTCCACAATAAATGTTACTCCTTGAGCCCAGTTCAAGTACAAATTCCTTCTTCAAGCCTTGCACCTGCCCTCAAATTGGACAGCCCTCTTGCTTGTCCAAGACTGCCTTGTGACACTTAGCACATATTAGCATTACTTGTGTCTACATCTTATCTTCCCAACAGTCTATAGATGTATAGGAAGAGTATGTCTTATTTTTCTCTGTAATGTCCTTACTGTCTAGCACAGCACTGTACAGTAGAATATCATGTGAGCCACATATTCAAATTTAGATTCTCCAGTAACAATAAAAAGAATCAGAAAAATAATTTTAATAATGTATTTAACCCAATGTATCAAAAATATTTCAATGCCAAATAAATGTAAAAAATTAGATATTTTACATTCTTTTTTTGTACAAGTCTCCAAAATCTTGTATTTTATATTTACAAATCTGTACTAGCCACATTTCAAGTGCTCAATAACCCCTTAGCTAATGACTGCTGTATTAGACAGTAGAAGTCTAGCACATTATAGGTGATAGCATATGAATCTTCTATAGGCAAACCTTCAAAAAGTAATCTTTTCCCCCCCCAACAGACTACCATGGCTGCGGGAGTCTTGCCTCAAAATGAACAACCATATTCTCCTTTGGTGAATAACAGTGGGTATGCTGCAAACATGAAAGGTAATAGTTCTTTAATATGCTTTTTGTCTTTGTGTAAACTAGAGTTTAATAAAGTTATATGAATACACATGAAAGAAAAGGCTGATTCTTCATATTGGAATCTCAAGTTGCAGGTACTACTTACAGCCTTTTGTTTATTTCTGCCTTACTGTTTTCACCTGTTAAAATTCCTTTTCAAAATCCTGAGTAATGACCTTAGCCTTTTTTATTCCTTAATTTTTTATACAATTTTTGAAGGTTACTTTGCATTTACAGTTCTTACAAAATGTTGACTATATTCCCTGTGTTGTACAATATATCCTTGAGCTTATCTTATACCCAGTAGTTTGTACCTCCCAGTCCCCTACTCCTGTATTGCTCCCCCCACCACTGGTAACCATTAGTTTGTTCTTGATATCTGTGAGTCTTTTATGTTATATTCACTAGTTTGTTGTATTTTTTATATTCCACATATAAGTGATATCATACAGTACTTGTCTTTCTCTGACTTATTCACTTAGCATAGTGCCCTCCAAGTCCATCCATGTTACTGCAAATGGCAAGATTTTGTTCTTTTTTATGGCTGAATAAATTCCACTGTGTATATATACACCACATCTTCCTTATCCGTTCATTTGTTGATGGACACTTAGGTTGCTTCCATATCTTGGCAATTGTAAATAACGCTGCTGTGAATATTGGGGTGCATGTATCTTTTCGAGTTAATGTTTTTCTTTCTTTTGGATATATACCCAAGAGTGGAAGTTCTATATGGTAGTTCTATTTTTAGTTTTTTGAGAAAACTCTATACTGTTTTCCACAGTGGCCACACCAATTTACATTCCCACCAACAATGTACAGAGGTTCCCTTTTCTCCACATCCTTGCCAACATTTGTCATTTGTGTTCTTTTTAATGATAGCCATTCTGACAGGTGTGAGGTGATATCTCATTGTGGTTCTAATTTGCATTTCCCTGTTGATTAGCTATGTTGAGCATCTTTTCATGTGCCTGTTGGCCATCTGTATTTCCTCTTTGGAAAAATGTCTATTCAGTTCTGCCCATTTTTTAATCAGGTTTTTTTTTTTTTGATGTTCAGTTGTGTGACCTGTTTATATCAATATATGTTGGCTATTAATTGCTTATTGGTCATATCATTTGCAACTATCTTCTCCCATTCAGTAAGTTGTCTTTTCATTTTGTCGATGGTTTCCTTTGCTGTGCAAAAGCTTTTAGATTTAATTAGGTCTCATTTGTTCATTTTTGCTTTTATTTCCTTTGCTTTAGGAGACAGATCCAAAAAAATGTTGCTACAATTTATGTCAAAGAGTGTTCTGCCTGTGTTTTCCTCTAGGAGTTGTATAGTACCGGTCTTACATTTAGGTCTTTAATTCATTTTGAGTTTATTTTTGTATATGATGTTACAGAATGTTCTAATTTCATTCTTTTACATGTAGCTGTCCAGTTTTCCCAGCACCACTTATTGAAGAGACTGTCTTTTCCCCATTGTATATACTTGCCTCCTTTGTCATAGATTAAGTGACCATAACTGCTTGAGTTTATACTAGGCTCTCTATCCCTATTGATGTATGTGTGTTTTTGTGCCACTACCATACTGTTTTGATCACTGTAGCTTTGTAGTATAGTCTGAAGTCAGGGAGCATGATTCCTCCAGCTCTGTTCTTCTTTCTCAATTTTTTGAGATTGTTTTGGCTATTTGGGGTCTTTTGTGTTTCCATACAGATTTTTTAATTATTTATTCTAGTTCTGTGAAAAATGACATTGGTATTTTGATAAAGATTCCATTGAATGTGTAGATAGCCTTAGTCATTATGGTCATTTTAACAATATTGATTCTTCCAATGCAAGAACATGATATATCTTTCCATCTGTTTATGTCATCTTCAGTTTCTTTCATCAGTGTCTTACAGTTTTCTGAGTACAGGTCTTTTGTTTCCTTAGGTAAGTTTATTCCTACATATATTATTCTTTTTGATGCAATGGTAAATGGGATTGTTTCCTTATTTCTCCTTCTGATAGTTCATTGTTAGTGTATGGAAATGAACAGATTTCTGTGTATCAAGTTTGTATCCTTCAACTTTACCAAATTCTTTAATCAGCTCTAGTAGTTTTCTGGTGACATCCTTAGGATTTTCTATGTGTAGTATCATGTCATCTGCAAATATTAACAGTTTTACTTCTTCCTTTCCAATTTAGATTCTTTTTATTTCTTTTTCTTGTCTGATTGCTGTGGCTAGGACTTCGAAAACTATGTTGAATTAAAGTGGCGAGAGTGGATATCCTTGTCTTATTCCTAATCTTAGAGGAAATGCTTTCAGCTTTTCACCATTGAGTATGATGTTAGCTGTGGGTTTGTCATATATGGCCTTTATTAAGATGAGGTGTGTTCCATCTACTCCCACTTTCTGGAGAGTTTTTATCATAACTGGATGTTTGATTTTATCAAAAGCTTTTTCTGCATCTGTTGAGATGATTACATGGTTTTTATTCTTCAGTTTCTTAATGTGGTATATCATATTGATTGATTTGCAGATATTGAAAAATCCTTGCATTCCTGGAGTAAATCCCATTTGATCATGGTATATGATCCTTCTAATATGTTGTTGGATTTGGTTTGGATTTTGGTATTTTGTTGAGGATTTTTACATCTATGTTCATCAGTGATACTGGCCTATAATTTTCTTTGTCTGATCTTGGTATTGGGGGATGCTGGCCTCATAGAATGAGTTGGAAGTATTCCTTCCTCTGCAAATTTTTGGAATAGTTTGAGGAGGATAGGTGTTAAGTCTTCTCTAAATGTTTGATAGAATTCACCTGTGAAGCCATCTGGTTCTGGACTTTTACTTGTTGGGGAGTTTTTTTTAAATTACTGATTCAGTTTCATTACTGGTAATTGGTCTGTTCATAGTTTTTATTTCTTCCTGGTTCAGACTTGGGAGTTTGTACCTTTCTAAGAATTAGTCCATTTCTTCCAGGTTGTCCATTTTATTGGCATAGAGTTGCTTGTAGTAGTCTTTTATGATCCTTTGTATTTCTGTGGTGTCAGTTATAACTTCTCCTTTTTCATTTCTACTTTTATTGGTTTGAGTCCTGTCCCTCTTTTTCTTGATGAGTCTGGCTAAAGGTTTATCAATTTTGTTTATCTTTTCAAAGAACAAGCTTTTAGTTTCACTGATCTTTGCTATTGTTTTTGTCATCTCTATTTTGTTTATTTCTGCTCTGATCTTTATGATTTCTTTCCTTCTACTAACATCAGGTTTTGTTTGTTCTTCTTTCTCTAGTTCTTTGAGGTGTAAGGTTAGGTTGTTTATTTGAGATTTTCTTGTCTCCGGAGGTAAGCTTGTATTAGTGTAAACTTCCCTCTTAGAACTTTTTGCTGCATCCCATAGGTTTTGGATTGTCGTGTTTTGTTTTCATTTGTCTCCAGGTTTTCTTTTAATTTCCTATTTGACTTCTTCTGTGATCCATTACTTGTTTAGTAGCGTATTGTTTAACCTCCATGTGTTTGTGTTTTTTGCAGTTTTTTTCTGGTTGATTTCAAGTCTCATAGTACTGTGGTCAAAAAAGATTCTTGAGGGCTTCCCTGGTGGCACAGTGGTTGGGAGTCTGCCTGCCAGTGCGTGAGATGCACGTTTGAGCCCTGGTCCGGGAGGATCTCACATGCCGCAGAGCGGCTGGGCCCGTGCGCTACAGCTGCTAGGCCTGTGCTCTTCAGCCCTTGAGCCACTGCTGCTGAGCCCATGTGCTGCAACTGCTGAGGACTGTGTGCCTGGAGCCTGTGCTCCACGGTGGGAGAGGCCACCACAGTGAGAGGCCCGTGCACCGTGGCGAGGGGTGGCCCCCTCTCGCTGCAACTAGATGGAGCCCACGCGCAGCAACGAGGACCCAGTGCAGCCAGGAATGAATGAATGAATAAATAAATAAATAAATAAATAAATTTATTATTTTTTTAAAAGATGCTTGATATGATTTCAATTTTCTTAAATTTACTGAGGCTTGTTTTGTGGCCTAGCATGTGATCTATCCTGGAGAAATATTCCATGTGCACTTAAAAAGAATGTGTATTCTGCTGCTTTCAGGTGGAATGCTTTATATATATATATCAATAAAATCCATCTGGTCTAATGTGTCATTTAAGGGCAGTGTTTCCTTATTAATTTTCTGCATGTATAATCCCTCCATTTATGTAAGTGGGGTTTTAAAGTCCCGTACTGCTACTGTGTTACTGTAAATTTCTTCCTTTATGTCTGTTCATATTTGCTTTATATATTTAGGTGCCTCCTATATTGGGTGCATATATATTTACAGTCTGTATATCTTCTTCTTGGATTGATCCCTTGATCATTGTGTAGTGTTCTTCGTTGTCTGTTGTAACAGTCTTTATTTTAAAGTCTATTTTGTCTGGACCTCCCTGGTAGTCCAGTGGTTAAGACTCCGTTCTTCCAGTGCAAGGAGTGTGGGTTCGATCCCTGTCGGAGAACTAAGATCCCACATGCTGCATGGCTCGGCCAAGAAATATAAATCAATCAATCAATCAGAATAATAAAACAATTTTTAAAAAATAAAATAAAGTCTATTTTGTCTGATATAAGTATTGCTACTCTGGCTTTCTTTTGATTTACATTTTCCTGGAATACCTTTCTCTATCCCCTGACTTTCAGTCTGTATGTGTCTCTAGATCTGAAGCAAGGCTCTTGTAGGCACCATATACACGGGTCTTGCTTTTGTATCCATTCAGCCACTCTGTGTCTTTTGGTTGGAGCATTTAGTCAGTTTACATTTAAGGTAATTGTCGATGTGTATGTTCTTATTGCCATTTTGTTGATTATTTTGGATTTGCTTTTATGGGTCTTTTATTCCCTTTCTTCCTTTGTTTTCTTCTCTTGTGATTTGATGAATGTCTTTAGTGTTATGTTGTATTCCTTTTTCTCTTTTGAGTGTATACTTATTGTAGATTTTTGGTTTGTGGTTACCATGAGGTTTTCATATAGCAGTCTATATATATACATGATTGTTTTAAGTTTTTGATATCTTAATTTCAAATGCACTTTAAAAACCCTGCATTTGTACTCTTCTCACGATTACTGGTTTTTCCTTTTTTATTGAAGTATGGTTGATTTACAGTATTGTACAATTACTGTTTTTGATGTCATATTTTACATCTAATCGTTTTGTGTATCATTTAACTGCTTATTGTGGATATAGATGATGTTACTACTTTTGTCTTTTAACCCCTCTACTAGCTTTGTGTGTGGATTATTTCCTACCTTTACTGTATGATTGCCTTTACCTATGAGCTTTTTTATTTTGTAATTTTCTTGTTTCTGGTTGTGGATTTTTCTTTTTTGCCCGGAGAAGTTCCTTAAACATTTGTTGTGAAGCTGGTTTGGTGGTGCTGAACTCCTTTTAGCTTTTGCTTGTCTGTAAAGCTTTTGATTTCTCCATCAAATCTGAACCAAGAGCTTTACTGGGTAGAGTATTCTTGGTTGTAGGTTTTTCCCTTTCATCCCATTAAATATATCTTGCCACTCCCTTTTGTTTTTTATCTTAGTTTTTTTAACTTTTTATTTTATATTGGAGTATAGTTGATTAACAATGTTCTGTTAGTTTCAGGTGTACAGCAAAGTGATTCATTTATACATATACATGTATCTATTCTTTTTCAAATTCTTTTCCCATTTAGGTTATTACAGAATATTGAGCAGCATTCCTTTGCTATACAGTAGGTCCTTGTTGGTTATCCATTTTAAATACAGCAGTGTGTACATGTCAATCCCAAACTGCCTAACTATCCCTTTGCCCCACCATTCCCCTGGTAACCATAAGTTTGTTCTTTAAGTCTGTGAGTCTCTTTCTGTTTTGTAAATAAGTTCATTTGTATCATTTTTTTTAAGATTCTGCATATAAGTGCTATCATTCAATATTTCATTTTCTCTGGTTTACTTCACTCAGTATCTCTAGGACCTAGACAATCTCTAGGTCCATCCTTGTTGCTGCAAATGGCATTATTTCATTATTTTTAATGGCTGAGTAATATTCCATTGTATATATGTACCACATCTTCTTTATCCATTCCTCTGTCGATGGACATTTAGGTTGCTGCCATGTCTTGGCTATTGTAAACAGTGCTGCAATGAACATTGGGGTGCATGTATCCTTTTGGACCACGTTTTTCTCTGGATATATGCCCAGGAATGGGATTGCAGGATCATATGGTAATTCTATTTTTTCTTTTTTGGGAAGGGGATTGTTTCTCGAATTTCTCTTTCTGATTTTTCATTGCTAGTGTATAGAAATGCAACAGGTTTCTGTGTATTAATTTTGTATCCTGCAACTTTACCAAATTCATTAATCAGCTCTAGTAGTTGTCTGGTAGCATCTTTAGGATTTTCTATGTATAGTAACATGTAATCTGCAAACAGTGACAGTTTAACGTCTTCTTTTCCAATTTAGAGTCCTTTTATTTCTTTTTCTTCTCTGATTGCCACAGCTAGGACTTCCAAATCTATGTTGAATAAAAGTGGCGAGAGTGGACATCCTTGTCTTGTTCCTGATCTTAGATGAAATGCTTTCAGCTTTTCACCTTTGAGTAAGATGTTAACTGTAGGTTTGTCGTATATGGCCTTTATTATGTTGAGGTATGTTCCCTCTATGCCCACTTTCTGGAGAGTTTTTATCATAAATGGGTGTTGAATTTTGTCAAAAGCTTTTTCTGCATCTATTGAGATGATCATATAGTTTTTATTCTTCAATTTTTAAGAAAAATGAAATCATATCAAACATCTTTTCCATCTACAATGCTATGAGATTAGAAGTAAACGACATGAAAAAAAACTAAAAAACACAAACATGTTGAGGCTAAACAACATGCTACTAAACAGCCAATGGATCACTGAAGAAATCAAAGAGGAAATCAAAAAATACGCACCGACAAATGAACACAAAAGCACAACAATCCAAAACCTATGGGATGCAGCAAAAGAAGTTTTAAGAGGGAAGTTTAAAGCAATAGAGTCTTACCTCAGGAAACAAGAGAAATCTCAAGTAAACAACCTAACCTTACACCTAAAGCAACTAGGGAAAGAAGAACAAACAAATCCCAAAGTTAGTAGAAGGAAAGAAATCATAAAGATCAGAGCAGAAATAAATGAACTAGAGATGGAGAAAACAGTAGCAAAGAACAGTGAAACTAAAAGCTTGTTCTTTGAAAAGATAAACAAAATTGATAAACCTTTAGTCAGAATCATCAAGAAATAAAGGGAGAGGACTCAAATCAATAAAAGTAGAAGTGGAAAAGGAGAAGTTACAACTGACACCACAGAAATACAAAGGATCATAAGAGACTAGTATAAGCAACTATATGCCAATAAAATGGACAATCTGGAAGAAATGGACAAATTCTTAGAAAGGTACAATCTCCCGAGGCTGAACCAGGAAGAAATAGAAAATATGAACAGACCAATCACAAGCACTGAAATCGAAAAAAAATTCCCAACAAGTAAAAGTCCAGGACCAGATGGCTTCACAGGTGAATTCTATCAGACATTTAGAGAAGAGCTAACACCTGTCCTTCTGAAACTGTTCCAAAAAATTGCAGAGGAAGGAAGACTCCCAAACTCTTTCTGTGAGGCCACCATCACGCTGATACCAAAACCAGACAAAGATACCACAAAAAAAAGAAAATTACAGGCCAATATCACTGATGAACATAGACACAAAAGTCCTCAACAAAATGCTGGCAATCCGAATCCAACAGTACATTAAAAGGATAATACACCGTGATCAAGTGGGATTTATCCCAGGGATGCAAGGATTTTTCAATATCCACAAATCAATCAGTGTGATACACCACATCAACAAGTTGTCACTCCCTTTTGGCCTGCAGAATTTCTGCTAAAAAACCAGCTGATAGCCTTGTGAGAGTTCTCTTGTATGTAATTTGTTGCTTTTTCCTTGCTTCTTTTAATATTCTCTCTTTAACTTTTGTCATTTTGATTACCATGTGTCTTGGTGTGTTTCTCTTTGGGTTAATCCTACATGGGACTCTATGCTTCCTGGACTTGGGTGACTGTTTCCTTTTCCAGGTTAAGGAAGTTTTCAGCTGTTGTGTCTACAGATATCTTCTCAGGCCTTTTCTCTCTGTCTTCTACTTCAGGGACCTCTATAATGCCAAAATGAATGCACTTGATATTATCCCAGAGGTCTCTTAAACTGTCCTCATTTCTTTTCTTTTTTTCTGTTCAGAATCAGTGATTTCCACCACTCTGTCTTCTAGCTCGCTGATCCATTTCTCTTTATCTTTTAGTTTGCTATTGAGTCCTTCTGGTGTACTTTTCATTTCAATTATTGTATTCTTCATCTCTGATTGGTCGTTCTTTATATTTTTTAAGACTTTGTTTAAAAACTTCTAACTTCTCGCTGTGTGCATCCATTCTTCTCCCGAGTTCTTTCATCATCTTTAGGATTGTTACTCTGAACTCTTTCTTGGGTAGATTGCCTATCTCCACTTTACTTAGTTTTTTTCTGGGGTTTTATCTTATTCCTTCTTCTGGACTATGTTCCTTTGCTACTTCACTTTGTCTAAGTTGTTATTTATTTTTTTTATGTATGTGGTAGGTTAGTTATGTTTCTTGACCTTGGAGAAGTGACCTTCTGTAGGAGATGTCCTATATGTTCCAGCAGTGCACTCCTCTCTCATCATTCAAGCTATACGCTCTAGAGGTTCCCCCTAAGGGGAATGTGTGGGTTCTTCTGTTATGGGGGCTGACTATGTGGACGGTCATTTAGGCTTGGTTGACCCCTGGCCCATTTCGTTGCCAGGCCCTGCATTGTGCAGATGCTGCTGGCTGCTGTTTAGTGAGGCCTGGTCACAAGGTGGCTGGCTACAGAATCCTAGGGAGCCCCAGGGCTAGTGCTGGCTCATTGGTGGGCAGAGTCAGGTTCCTGAAGACTCCAGGGCTGTTGCCCACCCACTGGTTGGTGAAGCCAGGTCCTGGGGTTAGTGCTGGCCTACTGGTAGGCAGAGCCAGTTGTTGGAGTCTGGCTGCAGGGTGCAGGGATCCCGAGCTTGATTCAGATAGTTGGTGGCAGGGGTGGGGAGTGGTTCCTGACACAGTTGAGTATGGGGTCTGGGGTGTCCTGAAGGTTGCGTTGGCCTGCTAGTGGACAGGGCCAGGACCCAGCTGGTCCCAGGGTAGGGTTTGGCCTGCTGTGGGCAGCCTGGATCCACAGGCTGCAGGATCGTCATTTTCTTCCGTCTGATGTCTGCCCCCTCTGGTGGGTGAGGCTGTTCTAGAGGCTAGTGCAGGCTTCCTGGGGAGAAGGCCTGGTGCCTGCCCACTGGTGGGTGGAGCTGGGTCCTGGCCCTCTGGTGGGTAGGGCCATGTCTAGGGGCATGTCTTAGAGGTGGCTGTGGTCTCAGGAAGTCTTTGGGCAGCCTGTGTACTGATGGGTGGGGCTGTGTCCCTGCCTAGTTAGTTGCTTGGCTGGAGGCAGCCCAGCTCTAGTGCCTACAGGCTGTTGGGTGAGGCCAGGTCTTAGCGCTAGTCAGCCAAGATGACAGCTGCCAGCAGCAGTTTTCATCCAGCAGAATGTTCCCAAATGTGGCTGCCACCAGTGTTTATGTCCCCAGAGTGAGCCACAGCTGCCCCCACCTCTCCGAGAGACTCGCCATGACAAGCAGGTAGGTCTGGCCCAGACTCCTGTCAAATTACTGCTTTTGCCCTGGGTCCTGGTGTGTGTGATTTTGTGTGTGTCCTTTAGGAGTAAAGTCTCTGTTTCCCCAGTTCTATGGGGCTCCTGAAATTAAGCCCCACTGGTGTTCAAAACCAAATGCTCTGGAGGCTCGTCTTCCAGGGCTAGGGAGCCTGATGTATGGGACTCAGAACTGTCACTCACTCTGCAATATAATTATTCTCCAGTTTGTGGAGAGTATGGGATTTGTTTATATCGTTGAGTCCACCTGTCCTACCCATCTCTTGTTTCCTTCTTGGTCCTTAGTTGTAGGAGATCTTTTCTGGTAGATTCCAATCTTTTTCATCCATGTTTTTTCTGCATATAGTTGTGATTTTGGTGTGTTCATGAGAGGAGGTGGCCTCAGAGTCTTTCTACTCCACCATCTTGGCCACTCTCTCCTTAGCCTTTTAAGAAGGAATATTGAAAACAATGTTTGTCTCCTTCATTATCCTCTTAGACTTAAGTTATCCGGTTGTTCCTCTCATCAAATGCCTACTTGCAATTCTACCTTTCATTTTTTTCTTCTGTTGTTATTCTCAAGTGTCACTTATAAAGCACATTCAGAAGCACGCTAGCCCTCCTCCTCTTTTTTTTTCTCTCCTCTGTCATGGTCCTACAGTTCTGATTTTTACAAGGTGTCCCAGGAAAGGAAGGGTGCTGTGACTTGGACTCTTCCTGCCACACTCACCCTCACTGTTTCTTACTGTTGAAAGTTCTAAGCTGGAAGTACACCCTGATTTCCTGCCACATTGGCACCACTAGTCTTGCTGCAACCACCAGCAGTTAGCCAAGAGACATGTTGAATAATTTTTCTTGGCAGTACCCTTTGCATGATTTCCTTATTGCCTACTCTGGATTTTGCCCAAGTTCACTTTAGTGCTCCTCTGTAGGGTTTTTTCCCCTCTAAGTATGGATTAGATAATATAAGGAAAAGTAAAGGAGTAAAGGTCTAAAGGTATTGGAGTCAAATGCTTGCTGGGAATAATTGGTTCACAAAGTTGTTTATGCCTCTTATTGGAAACTAACCACTCCACCAGGGGGTGCTCTCTTTCATCAGGAAAACCAATGTTTTGTACTTGTGACCTTGTCTAAATTCCAGATCCTTGTGGATCCTCCTTCATCTTTCTGTGCTGTGTCTGACTCTAGAGGGACTCTAGAGGGACTAATACTTCTGATAATTACCATCTGTGGACAGCTTCTATGTGCCAGACTTTCAATACATTTTCATTTACCTGGTTTTAGAAAGCAGTGCTGTCTAAAACAAATGCAATAATGGTGTCTATTTGCTGCTTCTCTTGTAGAATAATGGGGTTTTTTTTCCCCTAAGTACTGTTCCAGCCTAACGAATGTAAGAATCAGATGAGCCTGTTTCTCTATCCTTTCTTCTGTTGGAATGTTACCTCTTAGTTGGTGTTTCTCACCTGGGATTCTGTTGGCTTTTGAGGCGGAGCAACTGTTCACTGTACAGGAGAACCCTGAGCATTGAAGACATTTAATATCCCTGCCCCCCTCATCTAGTAATGTCCCTAGATTACAATGACAACGAAAAAAACCATATACATTTCCAAATGCCCCCAGGAAGGTTGTAACCCCTTACCACTAGGTAAGCTGATTTTCACCTTTCGAAAAACATTTTTTTAAATAAAATTTTCCTCATTGTATAAGTGTAGCTAATTTTTAATTAGGAAAAAAATCTGGAAAAATAAAAAAACTTACTTTATATTTAACTTTCTTAAAGTGCATCTTCATTTAGTCAGGTTAACATTGGGATGAGGTTAGTATATGTTTTAAACGTTGACTAATGGGTCATGGAAAATTTTAATTAGGGGATATATAAATAAAATACTAAGGAAAATAGAAAACTCAGGAAGAATTAGCTTTGGAATTAGACCTCAATTTAAATCTTGGTTCTACTACTTTTGAGGGGGAAAAACTTATTTCGGGAAATTTCAAACATTCACAGAAGTATACAAAATACAATAAAGATTCCCATGTGGGTACCACCCCCCTGCCATGGAAGTAACATCCCCTATATAGGTACCATCACCCAACTTTAACAATTTCAGCTCACTCACTTCCTCCACTCATTTTCTCTACTTCCATATTACTTCATTTCATTCGTTAATCATATATCATCATTGCAGTAACTTAAAAAAATTAACAATAATTGCTTAGGTATCTAAACATTGCTCAGATTTCTACTTGTCTCATAGATGGATGTATCTTTGTTTGAATTGAGATCCGACAATATATATGATTTCATATATACATGGTTGATATGTATCTTACATCTCTTTTAAATTTGGGTTTCCCCCTGTCTCTTTTTCCTTACACTTTATTTGTTGAAGAAACCAGAAATTTTACCTTGTAGATTTTGTCACAATCCGTATTTTGCTGATTATACCCTCATAGTATTTCCTATAAATTGGATTCATAGACAGTTGTAGAGTCTAGTCAGGTTTTTTTATTGGCACAATATTTCATTGACTGTGCTTATTCTTCCGTCAGGATTCCCATGTTGTCTGACTGTCCCTCTTTTTGTAATATTAGTTCTTTTATTTTTGAAATAATTTCTTAACTTACAGAAAAGCACAAAAGAATTTCTATGTATTTTCAACCGGAGACCCCCATTCAAGTTTTATCAACTGTGTCAATAATATCTTTTAATAACAAAAGGATACTTGTCATGCTTTTTCAGTTTCTTTCAATGATCACAGTTAGTCCTTTCTTGACCTTTGTGAACATTACGGCCCACTTATTTTGCAGTATGTTTCTCAATATGGGTTTACCTACTGTTTCATCATAAGATTGAGGTTATGCATTTTTGGCAGAAACATCACAGAAGTGACTCCACTTCTTATACATCCTGTCAAGTGACGCAAGATATCATTTTGCCATAAAACTGGAAATGTTAAGTTTGATCATGTCAGTAAAGTGGTATCTGCCAAGATTTACCTATTATACATTATTCTTTCTCCCTTCATAATTAATATTTTATGGAGAGATGCTTTGAGACCTTATATATATATCCTGGTCCTCATCCAGCTTTTACCCAGTAGTTTCAGCTTTTAATTCTTACTATGATAGATAACTAAATGGAGGTTTTCTAATTCCATCATTCCTTAGGCATTTTAGTTGGCATTCTACTGTGAGGAAAGAGCTTTCCCTTTCCATTTATTTGCTCAGTTATTTATTTCAGTGTAGATTCCTGTTTTGTTCAGTGGAATATCATCTTTTACCATCATTTGTTTGATCCTCAAATATGATACTTTAATCTTTGGCCCTTAGCTGTATCATTTTGACAAGTCCCCACCACTCCAGCATTCCTTGCTTTCTGGCACAGCAAGATCTTCCAGTCTCATGTTGCACTTTCCCTATCCTAGCCCTGAAATCAGCCTTTTCTCCAAGGAGCCCTTTTAGTGGGGAATGGTATTTAGAAACCAAGATGTACTCACTACTGGATGTGCTAACTACCACTGAAATGTTACAGTTCCCTAGCTCCCTAGGGGACAAAGCTAGAAAATATATGTTAATATATATACATATATATACATATATATATCTGTCTGTCCACTTGTACATATATATTTATTTTTGTTTCTGTCTATACATATTGAAAACCATGACTTCATATCGGTACTTTCTATTCTAATCCAACACTTTACCGTCATTCTAGCTTTTCCCATTTTTTTTGTTTATAATTTCCTTTTCTAAGAATGAGAAACCTGGCTCTTATTCTCCCCAATATGTTTCCTTATTTATTCAGCCCTCCTTTTCAGCCCTGCCCTCCCAGCCCTGCCCAGCCATCATCCATTTTAGCTCTTTTTTCCACACGGAGCCCACGCCCTGCCAGGTCACATACCATACACTGTTAGTTGTCTTCCCTGTGTTGGCCCTGACCTCTGCTAAATGACCCTCACTTAGGCCTGCCTTGTGACTGTTTTTTCTTTGATTATATATACATTTTTAATTAAAATATTGAGATAATTGTATACTAGTGTGCAATTGTAAGAAATAGTACAAAAATATCTCATTTACCTTTTACTCAGTTTCTCCACCAATAGTTACATCTTTGAAAACTACAAAACATTGCTGAAAGAAATTAAAGATCTAAATAAATGGAAAGACATCTTGTGTTCATGGATTGGAAGAATTGTTAAGATGTCAGTACAACGCAACAGGATCTACAGATTCAATGCTATCACTGTCAAAATCCCAATGATGTTTTTTGCAGAAATAGAAAAACTCACCCTAAAATTCACATGGAATCTTAAAGGACCCCCAAATAGCCAAAATAATCTTGAAAAAGAAGAACAAAGTTTGAGGACTTGCTTCCTGATTTCAAAACTTACTACAAAGATACAGTAATCAAAACAGTGTGGTACTGGCATAAACAAAGACATATAAATGAATGGAACAGAAAAGAGATCCCAGGAGGAAAAAACCTTGCAAATGTGGTCAATGATTTTTGACAAGGGTGCCAAGACTATTCAGTGGGGAAAAGATAATCTTTTCATCAGTTGGTGTTGGGAAAACTGTATGCACATGGAAAAGAATGGTGTTGAACCCTTACCTTATGCCATATACCAAAATTAACTCAAAATCAAGAACCTGAGAGAGATCAAGATGGTGGAGTAGAAGGACATGGAGCTTACCTCTTCCCACAAATATATCAAAAATACATCCATATTTGGAATAATTCTCACTGAATACCTACTGAATGCTGGCAGAAGATCTCATACAACCAAAACTGCAGGAGAGATCACCATGTAACCTAGGAATAAACCTGACTAAGGAAGTGAAAGACTTATATGCTGAGAACTATAAAACATTGATAAAGGAGATTTAAGATGATTCAACGAAATGGAAAGATATCCCATGCTCTTGGGTTGGAAGAATTAATATTGTTAAAATGTCCATACTACCCAAAGCATCTACTGATTTACTGCAATCCCTATCAGATTACCCATGACATTTTTTCAGAACTAAAACAAATAAGCCTAAAATTTATATGGAATCATAAAAGGCTTAGAATTGCCAAAGCAATCCTGAGGAAAAGGAACAAAGCTGGAGGCATAATCCTCCCAGACTTCAGACAATATTACAAAGCTACAGTAATCAAAACAGCAGGGTATTGGCACAAAATCAGACATATGGATCAATGGAACAGAAGAGAGAGCCCAGAAATAAACCCACACACCTACAGTCAATTAATCTTTGACAAAGGAGGCAAAAATATACAACGGAGAAAAGACAGTCTGTTCAGCAACTGGTGTCAGGAAAGCTGGGCAGCCGCATGTAAATCAATGAAATTAGAACACTCCTTCACACCATGCACAAAAATAAATTTGAAATGGTTTAAGGACTTAAATACAGCTCAATATGAACAAAACAAACAGCCCAATAAAAAAAAATGAGCAGAAGACCTAAATAGACATTTCTGCAAAGAAGATATACAGATGGCCAACAGGCACATGAAAAGATGCTCAACATCGCTAATTATTAGAGAGATGCAAATCAAAACTACAATGAGGTACCACCTCATACCTGTCAGAATGGCCGCCATCAAAAAATCCACAAATAATAAATTGCTGGAGAGGGTGTGGAGAAAAGGAGACCCTCCTACACTGTTGGTGGGATTGTAAATTGGTGCAGCCACTGTGGAAAACAGTATGGAGATTCCTTAAAAAACTAAAAATAGAGTTCCCACATGATCCAGCAATCCCACTCCTGGGCATATATCAGGAAAAGATGAAACTCTAATTCAAAAAATACATGCACCCCAGTGTTCATTACAGCACTCTTTACAATAGCCAAAACATGGAAGCAACCTAAGTGTCCATTCACAGATGAATAGGTAAAGAAGATGCGGTGTGTGTGTATACATACACACACAGTGGAATATTACTCAACCATACAAACGAATGAAATATTGCCATTTGCAGCAATGAATGGACCTAGCGATTATCATGCTAAGTGAAGTCAGACAGTGAAAGACAAATATCACATGATACCACTTATATGTGGAATCTAAAAAAATGATACAAATAAACAATTACAATTTACAAAACAGAAACAGACTCACAGAAACAGACTCACATAGAAAATCAACTTGTTTGTGTACCAAAGGGGAAAGTGGGAAGTTATGAATTAGGAGTTTGGGCTTAACAAATACATACTACTATATATAAAATAGATAAACAACAAGGACCTACTGTATAGCACAGGGAACTGTAATATCTTGTAATAACCTATTACAAATATCTTGTAATAACCTAATCTGAAAAAGAAAATATATATATATGTTAACATACAAATTTGAATATATAGTTATATATTAACATATATAAGTATATATAAAATTGAATCAATTTGCTATACATCTGAAATTAACACAAAATTGTAAATCAGCTGTACTTCAATTTTTAAAAAATCAAAGACCTAAACGTAAGAGCTCAAGGTATAAAACATTTAGAACAAAATAAGGGGAAAATCTTCATAACATTGGATTTCATGATGATTTCTTGATTATGACACCAAAGCACATGTGACAGAAGAAAAACATAGATAAATTGGACTTCATCAAAACTTAAAACTTTTGTTCATCAAAAGACACTATCAACAGAATGAAGAGTCATCCTACAGAATGGGTGAACTATTTGCAAATCATGTATCTAATAAGGGACTAATATCCAGAATTATACAGAACTCCTAAAACTCAACAACCACAAACAAACAACCCTATTGTTGAAAACAGACAAAGGACTTGAATAGACTGTTCTCACGAAAAGATACACAGATGTCCAATAACCATGAAAAGATGCTCAACATTATTAGCTATTAGAAAATGCAAATCAAAACCACAGTGAGGGGCTTCCCTGGTAGCGCAGTTGTTAAGAATCTGCCTGCCAATGCAGGGGACATGGGTTCAAGCCCTGGTCTGGGAAGATCCCACATGCCGCGGAGCAACTAGGCCCGTGAGCCACAACTACTGAGCCTGCATGTCTGGAGCCTGTGCTCCGCAACAAGAGAGACCATGACAGTGAGAGGCCCGCACACTGCGATGAAGAGTTGCCCCCGCTCGCTGCAACTAGAGAAAGCCCTCGCACAGAAACGAAGACCCAACACAGCCATAAGTTAAAAAAAAAAAAAAAAACAACCCACAGTGAGATACAACTGCATGTCCATTAGGATGGTTATTATCAAAAACACAGAAATGATTGTTGTCAAGGATGTTGAGAAATTGGAACTCTAGTATATTACTGTATTACTGGTAGTGTAAATGGTACAGCCACTATTGAAAACAGTATGGTAGTTCCTCAAAAACTTAAAAATAGAATTACCATATGATCCAGCAATTTCACTTCTGGGTATGTACCAAAAGAATTGAAATCAGGGACTTGAGCAGATATTTGTACACCCATATTTATAGCAGCATTCACACTAACCAAAAGTGGGAAACAACCTGAACGTCTATGAATAGATTAATGGATAAAATATAGCATGTACATACAAAGGGATATTATTCAGCCTTAGAAAGGAAGGAAATTCTGCACATGCTACAACATGGATGAACTTTGAAGACATTAAGCTATGTGAAATAAGCCAGTCACAAAAAGACAAAAATAATTATTTGGTTCCACTTACATGAGGTACCTAGAATGTGAAGTTCTTAGAGACAGAAAGCACAATGGTGGTTGCCAGGAACTAGGGCAAGAGAGAAATGGGGACTTAGTGTTTAAGGGGTATACAGTTTCAGTTTGGGAAAATGAAAATATTCTGGAGGTGGTTGGTGGTGATGGTTGCACAACAATCTGAATGTACATAATGCTACTGCACTGTACACTTAAAAATGGTTAAAATGGTAAATTTTATGTTATGTGTATTTTGCCACCTGTAACAAGGGAAAAAAGGAAGGCACTTTCTCTTCCTCTTCTTTTTCCTTCCCTTCCTGAATTGAACAGTCCAAAAGCCACTGGGTGGGACCATAAAAAGTAGGCATCCACACCAGAGGGTGAGTAAGGCTGCAGCACTGGAAGCCAAGTAGGGTGAGGCGGATCCATATAGGGGGGCAGCCTGGCAGTCATGATTCCTGAGCAGGATGATATCATGTGGGAGGCTGACCTGATTCCTGGGTGTTAGAATACTCTAGGTGTCAGAGTTCAAATGAGGTTAGGAGGGCTCCACATGGCAGAGTGACCCCTCATAGTGTATCAGAACACAAGCAGAGTGAGGAGACATCCACACATGTGGGTGGCAACAGCAGCCTAGCTCAGGATCTTAGAGTTCAGTTGGAGGAAGGGAGGCATCCACTTAGGTAAGGGGGGCCAGCAGCAGTGAGGGGAGATTGGTCACATAGAGGGGGACTAGTCAGATAAGTAAAGGATAATAGCAGGGTTCTTCTCACCATCAGAGAAGAGAGTTATAATTATGGAAAGGGGGATATTAGGAGGAAACCTGTGCTGTTGGATTGGAACTGGTAATGTCAGGGTGAACTTGAATAAGTTTTCAACATATATGCGTGCATATGTAAATATTAATTTAAATGTGTGATGTGTGTGTGTATGCATGTATATAGTGCACATATTCTTTAGTTCTGTCCACTGAGAGGGCCTGCTAGCAACAACACTGTTAACAGTAATGAGCACACCAAGCATCTGGACTTGGTTTCTAAATATTATTCTTTACCAATAAACACCAGGACTTATTGGATCTAATTATGAGGAAACGGACACACCCAAATTGAGAGATGTTGTACAAAATAACTGGCCTATACTCTTCAAAAGTCGAAGGCATCAATATCAAGGAAAGACTGAGGAACTTGTTCTAAAGCGAAATAAATGAGGGGACAACTAAAATACAGTGTGTGATTCTGAACATTATGTAGTATGATTTTACCATAAGGAACATTGAGATAATCAGTGAAGCTTGAGAGAGGTCTGAGGAATAGTGGGCAACTAATAATGTATCAATCATAATTTTCTGATTTGGGGGAATTTTAGAGAATGTCTTTGTTTATGGGAAATATATACTAAGTTATTTAGAGTAATGGGGCAGTATGTCTGCAACTTATTCTCAAATGGTTCAAGAAACAATAGTCTTGGTGTTATAACTTTTCTGTAAGTTTGATATTGCTCCAAAAAAATAAAATCCTCTCCAAAATTTTTTAAAAATTAAAACTAAACTTTGGTGGAGGGAGCTTCAAGATGGCGGAAGAGTAAGACGTGGAGATCATCTTCCCCGCCCACAGATACATCAGAAATACATCTACATGTGGAACAGCCCTTAGAGAACACCTACTGAACGCTGGCAGAAGACCTCAGACCTCCCAAAAGGCAAGAAACTCCCCATGTACCTGGGTAGGGCAAAAGATAAAAAAGAGACAAAAGAATAGGGATGGGACCTGCGCCAGTGGGAGGGAGCTGTGAAGGAGGAAAGATTTCCACATACTAGGAAACCCCTCCATGGGCGGAGACTGCGAGTGGCAGAGGGGGGAAGCTTCGGAGCCACGGAGGAGAGCGCAGCAACAGGGGTGCAGAGGGCAAAGCGGAGAGATTCCCACACAGAGTATCGGTGCTAGCCAGTACTCACCAGCCCGAGAGGCTTGTCTGCTCACCCGCCAGGACAGGTGGAGGCTGGGAGCTGAGGCTCGTTCTTCGGAGGTCAGATCCCAGGGAGAGGACTGGGGTTGGCTGCGTGAACACAGCCTGAAGGGTGCTAGTGCGCCATAGCTAGTCGGGAGGGAGTCCAGGAAAAAGTTTGGAGCTACCGAAGAGGCAAGAGACTTTTTCTTCCCTCTTTGTTTCCTGGTGTGCGAGGAGAGGGGATTAAGAGCACCACTTAAAGGAGCTCCAGAGACGTGCGTGAGCCACGACTATCAGCACGGACCCCAGAGATGGGCATGAGATGCTAAGGCTGCTGCTGCAGCCACCAAGAAGCCTGTGTGCAAGCACAGGTCACTCTCCACACCTGCCCTCCCAGGAGCCTGTGCAGCCCGCCACTGCCAGGGTCCCGTGATCCAGGGACAACTTCCCTGGGAGAACACACAGCGCGCCTCACACTGGTGCAATGTCATTGTGACCTCTGCTGCCGCAGGCTCGCCCCAAACTCTGTAAGCCTCGCTCCCCGTGGCCTGAGTGAGCCACAGCCCCCGAATCAGCTGCTCCTTTAACCCCATCCTGTCTGAGTGAAGAACAGACGCCCTCAGGCAACCTACACGAAGAGGCAGGACCAAATCCAAAGCTGACCCCCAGGAGCTGTGCAAACAAAGAAGAGAAAGGGAAATCTCTCCCAGCAGCCTCAGGAGCAGTGGATTAAATCTCCACGATCAACTTGATGTACCCTGCATCTGTGTAATACCCGAATAGACAATGAATCATCCCAAATTGAGGAGGTGGACTTTGGGAGCAACGACATATATATTTTTTTTCCCTTTTTCTCTTTTTGTGAGTGTGTATGTGTATGATTCTGTGATATTGTCTGTATAGCTTTGCTGTTACCATTTGTCCTAGGGTTCTGTCTGTCCTTATTTATTTTTTTTTTTTTTGTATACTTTTTAGCGCTTGTTATCATTGGTGGATTTGTTTTTCGGTTTTGTTGCTCTCTTCTTTGTTTCTTTTTTTTTTTATTAAAAAATTTTTTAAATTATTTTTTCTTTTTTCTTTTAATAACTTTTTATTGTATTTTATTTTATCTTCTTCTTTCTTTCTTTCTTTTTTTTCTCCCTCTTATTCTGAGCTGTGTGGATGACAGGCTCTTGGTGATCCAGCCAGGTGTCAGGGCTGTGCCTCAGAGGTGGGAGAGCCAAGTTCAGTACATTGCTCCACAGGAGACCTCCAGCTCCACGTAATATCAAACAGCGAAAATCTCCCAGAGATCTCAATCTCAACGCGAAGACCCAGCTCCACTCAATGACCAGGAAGCTCCAGTGCTGGACACCCTATGCCAAACAACTAGCAAGACAGGAACACAACCCCACCCATTAACAGAGAGGCTGCCTAAAATCATAATAAGGCCACAGACACCCCAAAACACACCACCAGGAGTGGACCTGCCCATCAGAAAGAAAATATCTAGCCTCATCTACCAGAGCATAGGCACTAGTCCCCTCCACCAAGAAGCCTACACAACCCGCTGAAGGAACCTTAGCCACTGGGGGCAGACACCAAAAACAATGGGAACTACGAACCTGCAGCCTGCGAAAAGGAGACCCCCAAGCACAGTAACTTAAGCAAAATGAGAAGACAGAGAAACACACAGCAGATGAAGGACCAAAGTAAAAATCCACCAGACCGAACAAATGAAGACAAAATAGGCAGTCTACCTGAAAACGAATTCAGAATAATGATAGTAAAGATAATCCAAAATCTTGGAAATAGAATAGTGAAAATACAAGAAACGTTTAACAAGGACTTAGAAGAACTAAAGAGCAAACAAACAGTGATGAACAACACAATAAATTAAAAATTCTCTAGAAGGGATCAATAGCAGAATAACTGAGGCAGAAGAATGAACAACTGACCTGGAAGATAAAATAGTGGAAATAACTACTGCAGAGCAGAATAAAGAAAAAAAAAATGAAAGCAATTGAGTGCAGTCTCAGAGACCTCTGGGACAACATTAAACCCCTATAATTCCCACCAACATGCGAATTATAGGGGTCCCAGAAGAAGAAGAGAAAAAGAAAGGGGCTGAGAAAATATTTGAAGAGATTATAGTTGAAAACTTCCCTAATATGGGAAAGGAAATACTTAATCAAGTCCAGGAAGCACAGAGAGTCCCATACAGGATAAATCCAAGGAGAAACATGCAAAGAGACATATTAATCAAACTATCGAAAATTAAATACAAAGAAAAAATATTAAAAGCAGCAAGGGAAAAACAACAAATAACATACAACGGAATCCCCATAAGGTTAACAGTTGATCTTTCAGCAGAAACTCTGCAAGCCAGAAGGGAGTGGCAGGACATATTTAAAGTGATGAAGGGGAAAAGACTACAACCAAGATTCCTCTACACAGCAAGGATCTCATTCAGATTTGACAGAGAAATTAAAACCTTTACAAACAAGCAAAAGCTAAAAGAATTCAGCACCACCAAACCAGCTTTACAACAAATGCTAAAGGAACTTCTCTAGGCAGGAAACACAAAAGAAGGAAAAGACCTACAATAACAAACCCAAAACAATTAAGAAAATGGTAATAGGAACATACATATTGATAATTACCTTATATGTAAATGGATTAAATGCTCTAACTAAAAGACATAGACTGGCTGAATGGATACAACAACAAAACCAGTATATATACTGTCTACAAGAGACCCACTTCAGACCTAGGGACACATACAGACTAAAAGTGAGGGGATGGAAAAAGATATTCCATGCAAATGGAAATCAAAAGAAAGCTGGAGTAGCAATTCTCATATCAGACAAAATAGACTTTAAAATAAAGACTATTACAAGAGACAAAGAAGGAAACTACATAATGATCAAGGGATCAATCCAAGAAGGAAGATATAACAATTGTAAATATTTATGCACCCAACATAGGAGCACCTCAATACATAAGACAAATACTAACAGCCATAAAAGGGGAAATCGACAGAAACACAATCATAGTAGGGGACTTTAACACCCCACTTTCACCAGTGGACAGATCATCCAAAATGAAAATAAATAAGGAAACACAAGCTTTAAATGATACCTTAAACAAGATGGACTTAATTGATATTTATAGGACATTCCATCCAAAAACAACAGAATACACTTTCTTCTCAAATGCCCATGGAACATTCTCCAGGATAGATCATATCTTGGGTCACAAATCAAGCCTTGGTAAATTTAAGAAAATTGAAATCATATCAAGTATCTTTTCTGACCACAACGCTATGAGACTAGATATGAATTACAGGAAAAAATTTGTAAAAAATACAAACACATGGAGGCTAAGCAATACACTACTTAATAACCAAGAGATCACTGAGGAAATCAAAGAGGAAATCAAAAAATACCCAGAAACAAATGACAATGAAAACAGGACGACCCAAAACCTATGGGATGCAGCAAAAGCAGTTCTAAGAGGGAAGTTTATAGCAATACAATCCTACCTTAAGAAAGAAGAAACATCTCAAATAACCTAACCTTACACATAAAGCAATTAGAGAAAGAAGAACAAAAAAAACCCAAAGTTAGCAGAAGGAAGGAAATCATAAAGATCAGATCAGAAATAAATGAAAAAGAAATGAAGGAAACGATAGCAAAGATCACTAAAACTAAAAGCTGGTTCTTTGAGAAGATAAACAAAATTGATAAACCATTAGCCAGACTCATCAGGAAAAAAAGGGAGAAGACTCAAGTCAATAGAATTAGAAATGAAAAGGGAGAAGTAACAACTGACACTGCAGAAATACAAAGGATCATGAGCGATTACTACAAGCAACTCTATGCCAACAAAATGGACAACCTGGAAGAAATGGACAAATTCTTAGAAATGCACAACCTTCTGAGACTGAACCAGGAAGAAATAGAAATTATGAACAGACCAGTCACAAGCACTGAAATTGAAACTGTGATTAAAAATCTTCCAACAAACAAAAGCCCAGGACCAGATGGCTTCACAGGCGAATTCTATCAAACATTTAGAGAAGAGCTAACACCTATCCTTCTCAAATGCTTCCAAAATATAGCAGAGGGAGGAACACTCCCAGACTCATTCTATGAGGCCACCATCACCTTGATACCAAAACCAGACAAAGATGTCACAAAGAAAGAAAACTACAGGCCAATATCACTGATGAACATTGATGCAAAAATCCTCAACAAAATACTAGCAAACAGAATCCAACAGCACATTAAAAGGATCATCCACCATGATCAAGTGGGGTTTATCCCAGGAATGCAAGGATTCTTCAATATACGTAAATCAATCAGTGTGATACACCATATTAACAAATTGAAGGAGAAAAACCATATGATCGTCTCAAGAGATGCAGAGGAAGCTTTTGACAAAATTCAACACCGATTTATGATAAAAACCCTCCATAAAGTAGGCATAGAGGGAACTTACCTCAACATAATAAAGGTCATATATGACAAACATCCTCAATGGTGAAAAACTGAAACCATTTCCACTGAGATCAGGAACAAGACAAGGTTGCCCACTCTCACCACTATTATTCCACATAGTTTTGGAAGTTTTAGCCACAGCAATCAGAGAAGAAAAAGAAATAAAAGGAATCCAAATTGGAAAAGAAGAAATAAAGCTGTCACTGTTTGCAGATGACATGATACTCTACATAGAGAATCCTAAAGATGCTACCAGAAAACTACTAGGGCTAATCAATGAATTTGGTAAAGTAGCAGGATACAAAATTAATGCACAGAAATCTCTTGGGTTCCTGTACACTAATGATGAAAAATCTGAAAGTGAATTTAAGAAAACACTCCCATTTACCATTGCAACAAAAAGAATATAATATCTAGGAATAAACCTACCTAAGGAGACAAAAGACCTGTATGCAGAAAATTATAAGACACTGATGAAAGAAATTAAAGATGATACAAATAGATGGAGAGATATACCATGTTCTTGGATTGGAAGAATCAACATTGTGAAAATGACTCTACTACCCAAAGCAATCTACAGATTCAATGCAATCCCTATCAAACTACCACTGGCATTTTTCAGAGAACTAGAACAAAAAATTTCACAATTTGTATGGAAACACAAAAGACCTCGAATAGCCAAAACAATCTTGAGAAAGAAAAACAGAGCTGGAGGAATCAGGCTCCCTGACTTCAAATTTTACTACAAAGCTACAGTAATCAAGACAGTATGGTATTGGCACAAAAACAGAAATATAGATCAATGGAACAGGATAGAAAGCCCAGAGATAAACCCACGCACATATGGTCACCTTTTCTTTGATAAAGGAGGCAAGAATATACAGTGGAGAAAAGACAGCCTCTTCAATAAATGGTGCTGGGAAAACTGGACAGGTACATGTAAAAGAATGAAATTAGAACACTCCCTAACACCATACACAAAAATAAACTCAAAATGGATTAAAAACCTAAATGTAAGGCCAGACACTATTAAACTCTTAGAGGAAAATATAGCCAGGACACTCCATGACGTAAATCACAGCAAGAACCTTTTTGATCCACCTCCTAGAGAAATGGAAATAAAAACAAAAATAAACAAATGGGACCTAAGAAACTTAAAAGCTTTTGCACAGCAAAGGAAACCATAAACAACGAAAAGACAGCCCTCAGAATGGGAGAAAATATTTGCAAATGAAGCACCTGACAAAGGATTAATCTCCAAAATTTACAAGCAGCTCATGCAGCTCAATATCAATAACAACCCAATCCAAAAATGGACAGAAGACCTAAATAGATATTTCTCCAAAAAAGATACACAGATTGCCAACAAACACATGAAAGAATGCTCAACATCATTAATCATTAGAGAAATGCAAATCAAAACTACAGTGAGATATTATCTCACACCAGTCAGAATGGCCATCATCAAAAAATCTACAAACAATAAATGCTGGAGAGGGTGTGGAGAAAAGGGAACCCTCTTGCACTGTTGGTGGGAATATAAATTGATACAACCACTATGGATAACAGTATGGAGGTTCCTTAAAAAACTAAAAATAGAGCTACCATACGACCCAGCAATCCCACTACTAGGCATATACCCTGAGAAATCCATAATTCAAAAAGATACATGTACCACAGTGTTCATTGCAGCTCTATTTACAATAGCCAGGACATGGAAGCCATCTAAGTGTCCATCAACAGATGACTGGATAAAGAAGATGTGGCACATATATACAATGGAATATTACTCTGCCATAAAAAGAAACGAAATGGAGTTATTTGTAGTGAGGTGGATGGACCTAGAGTCTGTCATACAGAGTGAAGTCAGAAAGAGAAAAACAAATACCTTATGCTAACACATATATATGGAATCTAAAAAAAAAAAAAAAAATCGTCATGAAGAACCTAGGGGCAAGACGGGAATAAGGACGCAGACCTACTAGAGAATGGGCTTGAGGATATGGGGAGGGGGAAGGGTAAGCTGGGACAAATTGAGAAAGTGGCATGGACATATATACACTACCAAACATAAAATAGCTAGTGGAAAGCAGCCACATAGCACAGGGAGATCAGCTCGGTGCTTTGTGACCACCTAGAGGGGTGGGATAGCGAGGGTGTGAGAGAGGGAGATGCAAGAGGGAGGAGATATGGGAATATATGTATATGTATAACTGATTCACTTTGTTATAAAGCAGAAGCTAACACACCATCGTAAAGCAATTATACTCCACTAAAGATGTTAATTAAAAAGAAAAGAAACTAAATTGTTCAACTGTGTTAAATGTGCTAAGCAGTCAAAATAAGACAAAAACTATAAAAAGGCATCAGAGACCTTAGCAAGATCAGTTTTCAGTGGCTGCTGGAGACAGAGACCAGAGTTGAATAGACTGAGGATGAGAAGGTGACAAATGGAAATGGCAAATGAAGTCACCTTTTTTTAGAAGTTTAGCTGTAAATGGGAGAGGGAGGGCTCTCTGAAGAAGGGGAATTATAGTGAAGGATCTGGAAACAATGACATATACTAGGAATGTTTGAAAAATTAAGAAGATTTGACCCCAGTAGGGGAAGACTTAGAGAAGTTCTGTCCTCAGATATTTGAAAACCTTGCAAGTCAAAGAGATGCTTTGTTTTTAATTTTTAGAGGGAAGAACCAGGACCAATGTTTACAGAGAAATGGATTTTGACTCAACATTAGAAAACATCTTGAGCTGTCAAACAGTTGAATAGTTAGTTGCCTTGTGAGAAGTGAGCCTCCTGTCACAAAAAGTGGAAAACAAGAAGCTGTGAAGTCAGCATTCTAGTCCATTTCCAGTTCCTGGAAATGACTCCTGTATTGACTTAGGACTGAGCCTAGATGGACCTCCATCTCCCACTGCATTCTTGGGCCTATTGTTGCATGAGTTTGTTTAAATAGGAAGTTATTAGTCCTTTCTTGAGTATAAAACGGAATTACCAGTTCTTAAGGCTCCACATCTCTGTAGACTCTTCGGTGCTTTAACCACCCACATGTAGAAATTAAAGAGGAAAAGACCAAGGGCTCATAAGTAACTTTAAGTAGGTTTCTTTGTTGTTTACTGTGCTTAATTTCACATTTGCAGTGACCAGTATCTCATTTGGTTCCTTAAATATTATTCTGCATTTGGGAAGGTCTGATTGCCTACCTACAAACAGGCCACTGGCCACAAAGGTCTTGTTGTGTTTAGAGTGCAGCACCCATATTCTTTATGCTTTGAGAGGGGTCTTTTATGCATTGATGATTACAGCATCTTAGGGGGGAGTATAGGATCGGTCATGGGGATTATCTTTTGTATTGTTTTCCTACTTTTTCTTGGAGCCTGATTTTTTTTTTTTTTTTTTTTTAGAGACAGCATAGTTGGAAGAAAAAGGGTAAAAATAGTAATGAGGCAGGGTCCCCTATGATTTTATATTCATGGAATATAGAAAACTGATTTTTTTTTCTTATGTATTTAGAAAAACACTTTGTCAGAGAAGGAAAATATAGATCCTGTTAGCAGGTAAGTGGAGAAACAACAGTAGTGTTGTTTCTTGTGGCCTCAAGTTATAACTACGGAGGAAGGAGGGAAGGAGAGCAGAGAGGTGAATGTAGCTTATAATAATGAGGTTCTATAGACTTTCTCTGTGGTTGCCAGAAAAAAAGTTTCTTTACTTTTTTTTTTTAACATCTTTATTGGAGTATAATTGCTTTACAATGTTGTGTTAGTTTCTGCTTTATAAGAAAGTGAATCAGCTATACATATACATATATCCCCATATCTCCTCCCTCTTGCGTCTCCCTCCCACCCTCCCTATCCCACACCCCTCTAGATGGTCACAAAGCACGGAGCTGATCTCCCCGTGCTATGCGGCTGCTTCCCACTAGCTATCTATTTTACATTTGGGTAGTATTTATAAGTCCATGCCACTCTTTCACTTCGTCCCAGCTTACCCTTCCCCCTCCCCATGTCCTGAAGTCCATTCTCTATGTCTGCGTCTTTGTTCCTGTCCTGCCCCTAGGTTCTTCAGAACTGTTTTTTTTTTTTTTAGATACCATATATATGTGTTAGCATGCGGTATTTGTTTTTCTCCTTCTGACTTACTTCACTCTGTATGGCAGACTCTAGGTCCATCCACCTCATTACAAATAACTCAGTTCTTTACCTTTTAGTTTCTGTTGAAAGTATGGCCCTTCATAAAATTACTCTTACTCTAAAATACTTCCATCTTATATAAAACATGAAATAGAAATTAAAATAGTCTTGTTCCTCCTTCTATCTAAAGATAAGGCTTCGCTTTTTTCCCTATTGGTAATTTAAATAAATTTTAAAATGTTATTTCTAAAAGCCTGAACAATTCATCATTAGAAATCTATAACTCATCCCAATTTAAATTTTTTAATTGATTTTTAGGCTATTGTGCCAACCTCAGAAATCCACATCTCCACATAACCACACTTTTGTTCACAGAATGTTGCCGAAAAACAATCATGCCATGACTTTATAGAGATTATCTTCTAATTCATGGAATAAAAGATATCAGAACTTGTACCAAATTGGTCTCTTTTTGTATTCTTTTTGAAAATAGTTATTTTATTCATTTTGTGGGTCAGTTTAGTTACATATACTCACATTTCTTTTTTCACACATCTGTAAGACATTGTATTTTAATACATAAACCTTTCGTTCCTTAGCTTGGTCCAGACAAGTCCTATCCTCATCAAATTCATTCTCATTTTCAGAACTGTTGAGAACAGAGTTACCTGGACTCTCCTCTGTGGATGTCCTTAGAGCTGCACAGATCAGGCATTTCCTACTCACTGGTTGAGACCTCCTAGTTGCTGCCTCACATGCCTTTCATCTCAGATGGAACTTGCCTACCGGATTTTCTCTCACACCTTCTTCTCATGGACTCCCATGTTTACCTGCTTCAGTATCTTGCTGCTGCTCACTTAGGCTTGAAGTCTCAGCACCCAGCGCAGTGTCTGCCCCTGTACTGTCTTGTTGCCATGCTTAGCTCCGTTCACACAGTCACAGTCCCAGCAGGCCCCCAGTCCTTGGCTCCCGGCCCTATCTTTGCAGGGAATGTTAACACTAAGAAACTTGAGTCAGACTCCCTGTTCCCCAGATAGCAGACTCAGACCCCTTAGTTTGAGCATTTAGGGTCTCTTGCCATCATGTTCCAACTTGCCTTCCACACCGCATCCTCTACTCTTTCCTTTCCTGTAAAACTGTGTGGAAGCTGTGCCTTCTGGATTAGGTATGTTAAAAGGAATTCTTTTCCATTGCTGTATGCAAAACAGGGGCAGGATGCTATACTCGTAGGAATTTGGGCACCAAATTGAGCTACTCTGTCTTATTTGACAAAGCACATCCAGTTGGGGAGATGGGGGGGGTGTTTTAAAAGGAGCATGCTTTAAAGCATTATTGTTAAAATAAAACAGAACAAAACAAAGAAGAACCCTATCTATGACAGTAGACTGTTTCCACCTGCACATGGCTGAAATACCATTTGGAGAGACAGAGGGAGAGAGACACGGGGGTGGGGTTAGGGTGTGCAGCTTGACATTAACAAGAGAGGAGGCAGACAGTTGGTGGTTGTTATAGTTTCTGTGTTCTTTATATCTTGATCCTCAAGTTGCAACCTCCCCCTCATCCAGTTCCTTTAAAAAATGTGATACTTAGTGAATTTTCTTCCTATGCCTCTGCCAAGACATTACTGAAGCTTTTCCTTTCCCCATAGTCGGCAACAAAAGGCACAGAATTGTGTCTTTGAATTTTTGAGGGCTATAGTTATGACTACTATTCCTATCCAATAACCAAGAATTGGGTTTTCACATTCTGAAAATAAGAATATGAATATAAATGTCTTTTGATTAATAAATCAGCCCTACAGATATCTTTATTTGTTCTATCCAAGCATTTCTTTAATAGTTCTATAAAAAAAAAATAGGGTTTTTTTATTTTGAAAAATTAAATGGTGTTTTAATAGTGTTAGAGGTATCTAGTATATCCCACTTTATTACAATTAACTTTTTTTTTTAACATCTTTATTGGAGTATAATTGCTTTACAACGTTGTTAGTTTCTGCTGTTTAACAAAGTGGATCAGCTATACATATACATATATCCCCATATCCCCTCCCTCTTGCGTCTCCCTCCCACCCTCCTTATCCCACCCCTCTAGGTGGTCACAAAGCACCGAGCTGATCTCCCTGTGCTGCGTCCCACTAGCTATCTGTTTTACATCTGGTAGTGTATATATGTCCATGCCACTCTCTCACTTCGTTACAATTAACTTTTTATCTGCCCTGTTCCAGAGAGCCATAGAAAGAGAATATTTTTCAAAATGTTCAAAGAATAGATATGAAAGGAATAACAAAATTTAAATATTTTAATATGTGTGTGTTTACATCAGAAAGACGTTTTTCTAAATTCATTACAGTATTTTAGATGTAATTCTTTGAGCAGTCAGATCTTTTAAATGTGTTTGAGAAACAATAGAAAAGTCACATTTTAGGTATAATCTATTTAAAATACATGTTATTCTTCCTTATATTTGAACAATCTGTTCAAAACAATCCATTCATATGGGATTTTGCTTGTACAGATCTGAGTGGGAATCAGTAGTTTCTTTGTTTGTCACTATGGAAACAAGTCAGCCTATCCTGAATGGCGGTTAGATCACGCAGAGTGATGCTCATATCTCCGTGTAACTTCATCATGGAGCAGGCTGGCGCTGACATCTCGCCTCCAGCTCTTCCCTCCTGGAAGCCCAGCGCCATGCAGGATCCACCCCGGAGGCTCTCTGCTGTGCCATTCCTCAGCTCCTTTTTCCAGGGCCGACGACACTCTGCCTCTGACCCCATCCTGCGACTGCAGCAGGGGCGGCGCAGCTCCACTGCCAAGATGCTCTCCTCATCCTCTCTCCAGGTGATGGTGGCCATGTCCTCTGTCAGCTGTGCTGAGAGAAACCCAACTTGCCCCGAGAGAAAAAGTAAAGCTCCTTTTCTTCTTATTGATTGCCACAGCTTTGAGTTTAAATATAAGAACTGTGAAGAGGTTATGCTGTGTTGATACTTTTTAAAATTTTGACAATTCTGCATTATACTTTTTATTGTCTGTTATGCTAAGAGATTCAGTAGACATGTAATAGGAGATAAAAATGATTGAATGTTTTATGTTTTTTCATTAAAAATGTAGTTTTTGCACAAAGCTCATTCCCTTGTAGAAGATCTGCTTTTACAGTTTCTTCCTTTTCATTACCAATATGACATGTGGAGATTATTGTGTGCAAAAGCCTTTTCTGTAGTAAAGGATAGTGTACTTATACGAAAGGGAAACAGTTTTATTCCTGACAAAATGAAGGGGATTTAGCACCAGCTTGTCATTTACAATCCTGAGAGAAAATGGAAGCTGTTTCTCAAGTTACTATTCTGTTCAGAGAGTAGGATTTTGAATCATCCCTTTGACTGTTCTAGGAAATTCAGGACGTCCAACACCAAAGTATACAAAAGTTGGAGAGCGTTTACGGCATGTCATTCCTGGACATATGGCCTGTTCCATGGCATGTGGTGGCAAAGCTTGCAAGTATGAAAATGCAGCCCGCTGGAGTGAACAGGAGCAAGCTATTAAGGGGGTCTACTCATCCTGGTAAGTGATTCTGTCTGTCTTTGGTAGCTCCCACCTACTGCTAAGTGGGAAAAGGGAATGGACGTGTAGGAGATGGCCAGGAGGCAGTGGGCTGTAGAAGAAGGAATGTGGGGTTTTGAAGTCAGAGGACCTCACCTCCATCCCTGGCTTTGCCACTTGACAAGCTGTGTGATCTTGGTCTACTCACACAGGCAGTCGGAAGCACAGTTTCATCATCTGTAGAATGGAAATAATGAAACCAACCCTATAGGGTTTTTTTTAATTGGATGGAATGCTGTATGTAAAGTATCTTAAAGAAATGGTAACTAGATAGCTCTTAAATTTCAGAAATTGCTAAAAATAATTAAAATGTTCAACGATAAATTTGAGCAATTATGAGGTACATAGGTAGTTTTTCAGTTTCATACAGGTAAGCTTTAGCCTCGTTTTTATTTTGTTCCTGTATTCTGTGTAAAAGAATACATTTTCATACAAATACATACACTTCCAGTCTGCCTCAGTAGAAGGTGGTACGAGTTGTCAGTTCACTAGACAATATAAGATGCTTACTTTGTTTATGGTATGTAAGTGTAATTCATTCATTATTGAATCATACTGCTTTTATTATTAATAGTAAACTGTCGAGTATACCTTTTTTGATGTAGTGATATCTCTAAAAAATTCTGATATTCAAAACCAAATCACATTTGGAATGCACTAAGAGGAATTCACTATTCAAAGAACTGTGCTTGTGAATCATTTTATCGAGCAAGAATTCATTTACAAATTAGATATTTGTCAACCAGCTTACTAACTTGCAACCCTGTACTTTTTCATATTGGGTTTGCTGAGTACATGCGTAGTACTATAGTCTGGGGTCCAGTGTCACTGTTGTTCTCCACAAATCATGTTCTAGTTTATCACTATATTTCTTGAAGAATGTTGTGAAAAAGCAAACACTATTTCTGAGATGTGGTCAGACAAGTAAATTTCTAATAATGCAGCTTAAGGTCACATTCATATTTTTGGTTTATTGTTGACTAAACTATCTGAACTTTTTTCACCTCTGCTGCTTTCATGTTACATCTCTCTCAATCCTACACTAAGTGCTATTAAATTTGGGGGGGTCCCAAACCTTTGGGGGTCCCTGTTAAGTTTTAGACATTGCCCCAGGCATGAGGGATAGTATCTTTCTGAATCCTGACCTGCTCATCTAATGTCTCTGTTACTCCTCTCAGGTTCTTGTGACCCACAACTTGTAATAGTCTACCTTATGTATCTTTCACCAGGTCACTGGTGAGAAATGCAATCAGAACAGTGTGAAGCCAGAGCCCTAGTGAGAGTGATAGCCATTTACTGGGTCTCTATCCATTTGTACACTCAGTAAACATCCATTTGGTTACAAGCCAGGCATGGTGCTGAACACTCTCAAATTATTATCTTCATAAAACTCTTTAGTAGGCATCATTAATGTCATTTTATTGGTGAAGGAATTGAAGTCCAGAGACTAATTAATTTGCTACACAGCTAGAAAGTAGAAAAGCCAGCATTTGAAACCAGGTCCAACTGACTCCAAAGCCATATTTTTTGCAAAATTACAATAACTCAGCATTTATTCATAACCACATGCTAGGATTTGTGCTAAAGTCTTTACATTCACATCATATTGAATTCTCATACCAACCTTGTGAGGCAGGCATTATCCCCACTCAATACATTAAGTAACTGAGGTACAGATAGCTATGTAACTAAAAATGCCTCCCAGCTGGCCCTCCTCATTTAGTCAGTAACCTTTGGATAACTAATCCAGGATGTCCTTTGCTGCCAGCTGAGGTTTCTCCATCATTCCGTCATGTCCACTAGAATCTCATGAAAGTCCTTGAAAGTACTTTGCTGGAGTCCATAAATACTTTATGTCCTGGAATTTTTTCCAGGGATTTAAGAAGCTAGGGTTTCTTAGAGCCCTAATCATAATACAGAATTGAAGCCGGATTTGTATAAGGAGATTCTTACCTTATAGCATTGTTGAAATCATAGAAAAAGTAAGGGCTTGAAATCTTTCTTTCTCAGTTTTGTGCATATCACCAGTCCCTCCTCCCATCTGTAGGGTCACTGATAATATCCTGGCCATGGCACGCCCGTCCACTGAGCTCCTCGAGAAGTACTGCATCATCAAGCAGTTCCGAAGGTAAACGTTGCGTGTTTACACACTTTAATAAGCCAGCTTGTGTTTTCTCTTCTATTGCTTTTGACCTCAAATGGAGAGGTGCTTTCATTTTACCAACAGGAGTGTGAAGAACTTATTTCAAATAAGACAATTAAGGTTTTGAAAGTAGTTAATAATGTTTATTAATGCCAAAAATGGTTAATTTTTTTAACACTACCTCCCAATATGACTAATTTTTTTTTCTTTTTCCTTTAAGCCATGGCATAAAAAGTATCATCAACCTGCAGCGTCCTGGTGAGCATGCCAGCTGTGGGAACCCGCTGGAACAAGAAAGTGGCTTCACATACCTTCCTGAAGCTTTCATGGAGGCTGGCAGTAAGTCCTTCCATCCTCCTCTCCATGAGTTACCAAGGACAGAACTCAGAGACTTTTTGTCTGTTCAGCTCTTAGGTTAAAAAGGTGATGGAAATAAACAGTTACTGCATAGTAGTGTAGTAGGGCTTCTAAAAAGTGAAGATGAGCTAACTTTGACTTTAAATAATGCGATCATTCTTCTGTGGTATTGCTGTTGAAAGTATAAGATTTCTTTTTTCCTGTGAGAGGGATCTTGAGAGGAGACCTTGTAGAAATAATGCCTGTATAATTAATATAAACAGTATCCAGACCTGTCATCTCATTTAATCCTTAAAGCAGTCACATAATATAGTTGTTCTGCTTCACACATGAGGTCACACAGGCTGAGGAAGTTCTGACTTGCCCAAGATCACACAGCTTAAACATGGCAGCAGGATTGGAACCCAGGACTCACTCATGCTTTTACCTACTGCATAGCTCTGCCCCTGGGTAGGATGCAGGGATTCTGTATGTGACGATCTACAACTTGTTTTTAAGAAGTTTATGTTAGCTTTTTTATCCCACTAGTTAGAAAATCTATATGTACTACCTTATGCCATTTATCAGTTAGACATGTTTCCATGCTTAAACAAGGTTGCATGCTTTCCCTCCACGGTTGAGTAATTTTGGCATAGATCATTGACTTTAATTTGCAATCCTGCTTTTCCTTAATTCTTTCTGACTGAGTTTCAGCAGGAAATGTGTTAAGTAATATAGAATGTGCTTTTTAAGAAATGTTAACAGTAAGTTTACTGGAAATGTAAAAAGCCTATTATTTTAGGTCTACTCATCCAGTGAGATCACAGCTTTATACTTTTCATGAACTCACTCACTTTTTTCAAATGTCTTTGCAAGTATTTTTCCTGTATGTTGATTTTCTTCTTGTTCTCTTTCTCATTGTCCAGTTTATTTCTACAATTTTGGATGGAAGGATTATGGTGTAGCATCCCTTACCACCATCTTAGATATGGTGAAGGTGATGACATTTGCCTTACAAGAAGGAAAAGTAGCTATCCATTGTCATGCAGGGCTTGGTCGAACAGGTAAATTCTAGGAGGCGGTTTTATTGTCCTTCTACATATTTAAACATATAAGGAATATTTCCTAATTCTAGAGGATAGTTTTCAGATTCCTATCGAAGTTTTGGAGTCAAATGGAACAAGTCAGTAAAAGATATTTGAAATATCTTAGATAGCTTCAGTGACCATATATTCATGAGAGTATTTTTAAATGATTTAGTGCTAAAACCTCATCATATTGAGTAATAAATAAGTGGATTTCCATAGCTAACTAAATGATCTTTCTGATTTTCTTCTTTAAAGGAAAAAAATCAACACTTTGTTTTTAATATGCAGTGTCTTTTTAAAATGTATTTTCCTTAACCAAAATAATAATGAAAATAGCAAGCATTGTTTCACCTACTATCTTTTTAAGTCTTTAGCAACAATGTAAGTTTTGAAGGAGGTTAATTTGCTACATCAAGTAAGTGGGAGGGCCATGATTTAAAATCCATGGCTGTAAGGATTTTGTTTGTAAAGGAGAGTCTTACCTGTACCTAGAATTCTATATAAAAATCAATGATTTTACTTGAAAATGCTGCAGAATATCAGTGCAACACTGATATTGGGGCACAAAAAGGGTTGGAATCTTCATTGTCATATAATCTAGCCAGACACCTGAGCTCCACTCTGTCCACAGTGTACCCATATACCTGCCACTGGGTCTTCCACCTGCTGGGGAGCATCTTTAGGGGAGAGACGCATTTCTGTCCCAGATTGTCAGCTCTCACGGTTGAGCCAAAATCTCACTGTTCTAGGGATTCCACATGACAGCTCTGCAGATATTTCATACTTACCCCAAAGAACTGACATGTCCTAGTGAGAAAGATAGGTTGGACCTTGCCATATACTAGGAAAACATGCATTTTTTCAGAGGTTCTGATTTTCATGTGTAGCGAGATTCACAAACTTAGTGATTAACACAGATGTCTTTTGATTTGCCTTTTACTTGATGTTAATTAACTATTATATTTGAGTTAATTGATTATCGCCTTTTTATTATTCATTTTAATTTAGTATTAATTAACAAGAATACATAATGTTTATACTGTTAAGGCTATTTTCCTTAATATTAAGTGCTTATAGAAAAATAGTTATGGTCTAGAGGAAAATATATATTAGTTTAGGCATTAGTTTAGTCTTAAATAAGAATTATCAGGAGAAAAAAATAGATTGTGAATGTGAATAATTGCCAAAGATAAAAATACCCAAGTAGGAAAAATGCCAGTCTGGAATGTGCCACCAGTTGATGTCAAAGATGGCAGCGGTGGGAAGTTCCAAGCAGAGTGTACAGACTGATTGGATAGAAATTTTTAAGAGCTGTTCAGAGTGGAAAGCAGGATTGGCTTTCTTCCATGTTGGAGTTGGGCATTAATGACGGTAAATGGGCCAGGTCATCAGTTTATTCAGTCATCACCCTCCACACTCAGTCATCCCCCCTCACTCCACACCTACTCACCTTCACTGTGGCAGTTCTTGGTGCTTGCCCTGGAGTACAGAGGTGACCAAGGGTTCTCAGTCAAGGGGAGGGTTGCCATATAGACTTAGTAAATAGATGAACACCTGTACAAAAAGTTATCATTGTCCTTAAAATGTTTCTGTATTTATGTGGTTTCCTAACACGTATTCAAATTTTAAATCACCAAAGAGTATAAATAAAAATATAAGCTTTTCTCATATCAATATTCTCTTCTTCACTGTTTAGGTGTTTTAATAGCATGTTACTTAGTTTTTGCAACAAGAATGACTGCTGACCAAGCAATTATATTTGTTCGGGCAAAGCGACCTAATTCCATACAAACCCGAGGACAGCTACTATGTGTAAGGGAATTTACTCAGTTTCTGATTCCTCTTCGCAATATATTCTCTTGCTGTGACCCCAAGGCACATGCTGTCACCTTAGCACAGTATCTCATTCGTCAGCGGCATCTGCTTCATGGCTATGAGGCACGACTTCTGAAACATGTACCCAAAATTATCCATCTCGTGTGCAAATTGTTGCTGGACTTAGCTGAGAACAGGCCAGTAGTGACGGAAGAAGTGGCAGAAGTACCTGGCCTCTCTGCTGAAATTGAAAAGACTGTTTCTGAGATGGTCACAATGCAGCTGGATAAAGAGTTACTGAGACATGACAGTGATACATCGGACTCTTTCACCCCCAATGCAGTGGTGGCAGATTTTGAGAATCAGGATGTGATTCTTTCCAGTGAGCAAGAGTTTGACCCTCTTTGGAAGAGGCGGAATGTTGAGTGCCTTCAGCCCCTGACTCGTCTGAAAAGGCAGCTCAGCTACAGTGACTCGGACTTAAAGAGAGCCGAGTCACTTCTGGAGCAAGGGAGGACTCCGTGGACAGTGCCTGCCCAGGCCGTGCTTTGCCATAACCCCAGGCAGCAGAAGCACATAAGCCATTGTTACTCCCCACAGTCTCCACAGCTAGATTTAAATAAGGAAACGCTGGTCCGCAATACATTTTCTTTCTGGAATCATGCTAAATTTGGAGGCCTGGAAGGACTCAAAGATGACAGGTCATCAATTTTCCATAGGACGAACATTCCAAAGGAAGTACGGCGAAGTAGAACCTTCTCTTCAGGTATTTCAGGTTCATACAACCCTGGGGAACCAGTTACACCAAACTTTGCAAATATCCCTAAGGAACTAAACTGTTCTCACCAGCAAGTGTCCCACTGTGAGTGTGAAACTCATGGTGGTTGTGGCCCAAGCTCCGTTGCGGAGGACAGTGAGACTTGCCGCCGGCCTGTGGACTGTGCGTGCAGTCCCAAAGCACAGTTCTTGGTTGGACCTGAAACCCGGGATAGCAAATATCTCTCTGAAGTTGCTCCATACACGGCTTTACAGTCTGACTTGAGTGTTGAAGCAAGGAGAATACTGGCAGCCAAAGCCCTGGCAAATTTAAATGAGATTGCAGAAAAGGAGGAAGTGAAAAAGAAGGTAGAAATGTGGCAGGTACTTGTATTTCATTTAATTATATATGAGTGGGAAATATTTGTGTCAGAGAAAAAACAATACATTTTCCCAAATTCATTTGTTACAGGAATTTGAAGACATGTTTGTATAATGCGTAACTTTTGAACTTGAAGTTACTCAGCTATGATACCAGCTTGCTGTCATAGAAACAACAGACACAGGGCTGTTTTGTAGGTTCATTTCAATCTCTGTGAAAGAAAGCACTTAGTGCTTAGCACTCAGCAGGGTGCTTGACTGAGCAAGGCAATGATACTGATTGATGTCGATAGTTTCCATCTTTCTCACTGGGCTTGCAGGACTGATGGACAGATGAACAGACCACAGCAGACAGCTGTAGAAACTGACCCGAAGTATCTCTAACCTGAGACCTAGCAGAGAACCACACTTTGAGAACCAGTGACAGAGATATAAATGAAATAGAGACAATTCTTTTCCAAAGCTCATTAACCCAAGTATCAAGTAAAGCCAGAAGGACGAGTGATGGATGCTGTCTGCTCAGCATTCCCTCCTGCAGACTTCCCAATCCACCCCAGTAAGGCAGGTGCTGGATTCCGGAAGGCAAATGGGAGTGGCCACAGCATAGCTTTGTGCCACTGGTTTTATCTGAGATTGGGTTCTTGGGGTCTATTTCTTAGCCTTTACTTAAATTAGAATGTGAAATTTTAAATTTTAACGCCTTTTTGTGTTGTACTTTCACTAGGAAGACAGTCTTAAATTAACCTTGCTCTCTGCCCAAAATAAGCAGCTAGTCTAGAGGAAAGGCAGGCCTTATAAACCTAGTCATCAGAAACAGGTAAACTGCCCAAATGTGGGGCTGACCTGGGGAGGCCTGGCTCAGTGAAATTTTGGCTCGTTAGCCCATAACCTACCATGAATTATTTATGTAGCTACTTTTCCATATGCTACCGTTAATCAAACAAGGTGTGTACACTTTTCAGGAGGCCAGACCTTCCAGATGCAGAGGCGGGTAGAGGAGGCGTGGAGCCTCGCCCTCACTTGCAACCGTGTGACAGGAGGAGAGCTCTTCCACACACGATTTCTTCATCAGAATTGTAGTGTTTTGCTTAACGAATAGTTAGATGTATTGCTTTCTTCCAACATGAAGTATTTTCTTTATTTCCTGCTCCAAACTGAGCAAGCCTTCCACTCAGTGAGCAGGTCTCCTCTGCGTCGCTGTGAGCCGCAGTAGCTAGTGGCAGGACCTCCGGGTTCAGGCTTGACAGCTCACCACCCCCTCGTGGGTCAGCCCCACATGGGCCAGACTGTTTGAACACATAATATAAACGAAAGCATTTCCTAGAGGTGGATACTACCCTATCATTTGGACAGGTTTGCCTTTTTTTTCCTTTCTAGATTTTATTGTGGGTCTTTCAGTAATAAAACAAATCAGTTGAATTCTGGAAAAAGTAAAATGAACGTGATTTGAGTAGCATAATGCTGCCTGTGCCCTTATTAGGCCCTTTCACATCTATTATTTCATGTGATTTTCACAGTAACCCTGTGAGACAGATGATATTTTTTACAGATTCTTTGTTAATCTTTCAGTCCTTATGAATTAAGTATCACAGGTCAGGAAACTAAGGGTCACAGAGGTCAAGTGATGTGCTTGCGGTGATGTGGTCCAAAGGCAGCAGGGCCAGGATACAGTTCATGTGTTTAATACTTTCCATCATCCCTGATGTTTTTCCTAACCCTGCTGGAAGATTTCAGAAAACAACAATGATGTAATGGTTGTTTTACTAAGAGGGTCTTTGAGTCATGTTGTTTCTGCCCAACATAAAAATTGAGTAAAAGCTACTCTGCTATATACATGATCTATGGGATATGAAGGACTATCCACAACTAAAAGTTTTGGCTTATTTATGACATAATAAAGAGAAACCCAGTGCTGGAGGACCCTGGTAGCATGAGAAAAACATCACAGACTGGGATAGAGCAGATCTGGGTTGGGAATGCGCTCTCGCACTTTGGGCTCCTGGGCAAGTTACTTCATCTTTCCTGAGCCCCCCAGTACATTTATCTGTAAAGGGGACCTCCTTGCTGGGTTGCTGTAAGAATCAGAGATAAGTCTTGTGTCATCGTTCCTGTCATACTATAAGTATTCTATGAATATTGGATGGGTGAATGAATGAATGGTGGCAATTATTCTGCTTATTACTATTGCAAACACGTATTTTATTTCTTAAAAATAAATCTGAACCCTATCAGAAATTAAGATTCTTATCTCACTTTTCCCCTGATCTCTGTGAGGTAAAGTTTTAAAATCTTAAATTATCCCCAGACATTTGGAGTATTGGCAAGACTTCCTAGTTATTTTACCCTATCAAATTTCAGAATACAGGGCTTGTTTGTTAAATTCTACATAGGATTCTAAAAAGGAATTTGAAAGAAATACGTATACCACATTTACTAACTTTTTGGCACTTTTACACTTTACACTTTTTCATTTACACTTTTTCATCTACCATTCTACTTCCTTGCAGTAAATATTTGTTTTGTTCCAAGGAGCCTGAAAAGGAAGGTTCCCTCTTCTTGAACTGTTTCTGTGGTCTCTAAACAAAGTGGAGAACTCAGGTTAATTAAGCCTTTCTTTGTACCAAGAGCTTTAACAGCCCTCTCAGTTAGTCAGTCCACCTGTGGGGTGGAGATGAACTTTACAAAGGGAAACTGAGACTTAGAGAAATTGCATGTCTTAGCCCAAGGTACTGCCTGGAAGTGGGGTCACTGGGAGGGGTCCCGATCTGCACCCCAGAGCCTAAGAGTTTACTCTCCTGGACAGCCTAAGGGTCATCAGATGTCAAACCGTGCCTGCCTCCCTCTCCTCCTCTCTCCCTCACTTTGTCTCTCTCTTTCTCTTCCTCTCCCTCCTTTCCTGTCTGTCCTCTCCTCTCCTCTCTCCTTTCTTTTTCTCTTTCTTTCTTCCTTCCTTTTTAGAAAGAACTAAATTCCCGAGATGGAGCTTGGGAAAGAATATGTGGCGAAAGGGATCCTTTCATCCTGTGCAGTTTGATGTGGTCTTGGGTGGAGCAGCTGAAGGAGCCTGTGATAACCAAAGAGGACGTGGACATGTTGGTTGACAGATCTGCGGATGCCGCAGAAGCACTGTTTTTATTAGAGAAGGTAAAGTAGCTGTTGAACAGTTGGTGAAGTTAACTAAGGCCCTCAATACAAGTTTTACAGACTGAAAAAACCCATTATAAAAAAGAGAATTCACACAGAATCCCTTATCGGGGTCTAATTTAAATTTTTCCAAGGTAAGAGAAGAAATGCATCCCCAGTATAAACATTTAGAAGATACAAAAATAAAAAAGGAAAATACCCATAACCCCAGGAGAACTACTTTAAACATTTTCAAGTCTTTTCTTTCAATCTTACTGATGCATATGTTAACTTGGTAAAAATTATTTCACATACAACTTTATACTTCATTTTTGCTCAAAATTATAACATAGGTATTTTTCCATGTTTAAGTTTTTCATTAATGTTAACTTTAATGGGTAGGTAATGCTCTAACATGGGGATATGTTATAACTAACCACTTTTTCATTTTCAAGTATTTGTTTCTGCTTATTTACTGTGAGCATATAATGTGAATAACTGAGGTAGGTTGAAATATGCACTCATTTGTATTTCTTTAAAAAGGGTGTGTGTCACCTGTGTCACCTAAATATATATATTTATGTATATATTTTGTGTATGTATAAAATATAGAAGGAAAAATAAGAAACTGATAATGGTGGTTGCCTTTAGAACAGCAGTCCCCAACCTTTTTGGCACCAGGGAGTGGTTTCATGGAAGACAGTTTTTCCATGGAGTGGGTTGGGGGGAGGATGGTTTCAGGATAATTCAAGCACGTTACGTTTATTGTGCACTTTATTTCTACTATTTTTATATTGTAATATATAATGAAATAATTATACAACTCACCATAATGCTGACAGGAGGCAGAGCTCAGGCAGTAATGCCAGTGATGGGGAACAGCTGTAAATACAGATGAAGCTTCGCTCACTCGCCCGCTGCTCACCTCCTGCTCTGCGGCCTGGTTCATAACAGGCCATGGACTGTTACCGGTCTGTGGCCTGGGGGTTGGGGACCCCTGCTTTAGAGAATAGTAGTAGGAGACAGTGGATCTAGGAAGCAAGGGAGACTTTTCATTGTAGATTCTTTTATACAATTTAATATTTTTAACCCTGAAGAGATATTAAATTTTCATTTATAAATAGGCTTTGTTTTGTTTTAGGAAACAATGTTATAATCAGCCTTGAGTAACCTACTACGCTGTGGTGTAAACACCTCATTGCTTCCAAATCTTCTACTACTACTATTACTACTTCATATAGACACACAGAGATACACACAGGCACTTGCTCACAGTTGTGTGATGCACATCTTTAAAGATAAGGTTTTTCCTGTATCTGTAGTCCTCTTCTTAGGCTATTTTCTGAGCATTTAAATTTTAGAGATGAAACAGGAGGGCGGATAAGGAAGGCAGTTAACTTTCATTGGGTGGCAATGGGCCAGGCCCTTGCTAGGTCATAATTTCTATTTTCACCTTTGTTCATCTCCATAACTCAGAGAGGTAGAGGCCCCACTTTTCAGAAAAGGGAATGTGAAGCAGTCTGCCCACAGTGTGCAGCATGTGTCAGAGCAGGATACAAACTCCGGCACAAAGGTCATGTACTTTCTGTCACATTGTGCTGTTTCCTCATCATTCACTCCAACCCTCACATGCAGGGCATTTACATTATTTAGAGTTTTTTTACTTTTATAGGCATCACTGTAATGATAATTTGTGCTTACAGGTTTTTCTGCATTTCAGATCATGTCCTTAGAGTAGATTTCCAGAAGTGAAATTAGTGGCTCTCAGGGGGCAACGTGTATTGAATGCGAACTGCTCCAGTGATGGAGTTTCTCCTTTGTTTCTCCAAAGTAAGCAACCCTCAGGAGTCAAGTTGGGGACACATTCTTCAGGGACCTTCCCCCTTATGTTATGGCATGCTCCTGGAGGGCTGTGGCTGTCTTTCTTCTTCTGTCCCTCCCCACTCAGTATTGTCTGCAACTGGCAAGACATGATGAAGGTACTGAGCGCTGAGTGCCCAGCCATCTAGTCCACGTATTGCTGTGACGTGTCAGCATCTACTAGCCATACTGAAACGATTCTGTCTAGAAACAACAAGAATAGATCGTCCTCAGTTCACTGCATGGAAGGCATTTGATTTTAAATTGCACTTATCTTCAGATTCAACTCTACTTTGTGTAATAACTAACCAGCTTTGATATTACCTACTGAAAGCTTTTCAAGTTAACACATAACCATAAACACTGGTAGAGCCCTTGGTAGATAGTTTAGTATTTGAGATAATGATTACTTGGTCACAAACCAGTTCTTGGCTAAGCAGTTGTTTTGAGTTTATTTCATGAGGCATTTTTTTTTTAACATCTTTATTGGAGTATAATTGCTTTACAATGTTGTGTTAGTTTCTGCTATATAACAAAGTGAATCAGCTATATGTATACATATATCCCCTCCCTCTTGCGTCTCCCTCCCACCCTCCCTACCCCACCCCTAACTTGTTTGATTTTGATTTCTGCAAAAACAGGGCCAGCAACAGACTATTCTTTGCGTGTTGCATTGCATAGTGAGCCTGCAGGTGATTCCTGCCAACGTGGAGGAAGCCGTTCTTGCACGTGCCATTAAAGCCTTCACTAAGGTGGGTGGCGCTCCTCTTTCCCCCTACAGACCACAGTCAGTATAATCTTTGTAAATCAGAATCCGAGGGTCACCAGCCTTCTCTAAAATAAACCTTTTGGCCATGTTTCCCTTTAATGGAAATGTGTTTGACATTTCTTGAAAATAGTTGCAAACTTTTGGCTAAAAAATATCAGTTTCCTAACAATGATATAAAAGGCTGAACTGTGGAGTTTTTGAAGGAAGACTTTGGAACAAAGAAGTTTTGTGTAGAGAGAAACAATTGAGTGTTGAGAAAATATTTTTAAATCATGTGCCTAGTAGAACTCAGAGAATCTTTTCTTGTTGAGCCAGTTCTACCTTGGGTCTGAACAAGAAACCATCTACTGAGAATTTAACATCCAACGTTAGCAGTTCGGTACCGTGTCTGGTTGGCAAATCCTAAGCAAAAAGTAAAAAAATGTTTCCTTTCCATGCACATCCTTTTGGCCTACAGCAGTCTTTCCTGGCTGAAAAAACACACCAGATTTCATACCAAGAGGAAAGGTTCCCTTGGGACTTCCCTGGTGGTCCAGTGGTTAAGAACCTGCCTTCCAATGCAGGGGACGCGGGCTCGATCCCTGGTCAGGGAACTAAGATCCCACATGCCACAGGGCAACTAAGCCCACACGCCACAACTACTGACCCCGCATGCTCTGGAGCCCGCTTGCCACAACAAAAGACCCTGCATGCCACAACTAAGACCCGGTGCAGCCAAATAAATAAATAAATATTGAAAGAAAGAAAATGTTCCCCTCACTTCTTAAACCAATTTGTTTGGTATCTCTCATATGTGATACAAAAATGTCATTAAACAAAGAACCCAGTTTTTCAATGACAGCATCTGTGGCAAACATTAATGATAATAGCACTTATTATTTGTACTCATTCACCAATCTCTTTCCCCATCCACTCTTTCTAAAGTGATGTCCTTCTTGCAGGTTTCTTTTTTCCTCATCTGATGCTTTACAGCACTAACCACTTTGCATCCTCTCAGTCTCTTCATGACTGTTTCCAGAGTCAGCGCCTCAAAACCAAAGTCATGTGATCCTTTACATCTCTGTTTATGTTTTCATAGACCCAGAGGCCACTGCTGTGTGGGGATGGTTGTGATTTGGTGTTTAACAAAGTATACAGTTCAAACTGTTGTTAATGTTAATAAGTTTTTGCAGATAGGACAGACAAAATAATGATTAAGATAAAGTTAAATTTCTGAATTTAACTGAAAAAAATCCTGAATACTGGTCTCTCTGAAAGTGGTAGGAATTCTTTACAACTTCTGTTGACCTTTTAGGGGGATACTAATGAAAAGTTAAATATACCAGTTGTTCCAAATCTGTCTGTAAAAATGTTAGAATACCGTTCTTGGGTCTCTCCCCTTGTGCACAATCTTAGGAGCAAAGGCCCTGATAGCTTCTATTCCAGGCTAGCTCTTCAAGGAAATCTGTAGCATCTGCTTCCTGTGTAACAAAGATCATGTTTCCTTCAGGCCAAAGCTTAGCAGGCTTGCCACAGCTCCCTCATCAAACATGGGGGATTGCCTAAGCATGGAGTTCCTCAGCTGTGATGCAGACTCAACCTGTGCTCCTCTGCATCATCCCCAGGGGGCTTGGAGGGCAAGGGAACCCATGTGATTACGGAGCGTGTGCTGCCTTCAGTCATAAAGTTGTTTGTCTCTGACCCAGCAATCTCATGTCTTCTGCTAGCATCTATAAGGTGTGTTATCAGGGTGAAATCTCGGACCCTTCCCAGCCCTTCGTAAGGGAACAGGCTTCGCTCTCTCTCTCCAGGAGGGAAGGGATCACTGGCCAAGTGATCCTGATCCTTTCCTAAGGAGTCACACATTTCTTTGGCGATGGGAGTGGGGTGGAGGTGTGGTGATTGCTCTGGTTCTCCGTCCTAACATCACTCCTAACCCTGCAATACGGTGAACTTGGGTAAACAATCCAAATATGTATATGTGGTGCCTTCCCACCAATGGGAAAGGAAATTAACTTTATGGAGGTATTTATATGTGCCAAGCATGTGTTAGAGCCTCATGTTTAGTACTAAGGAGATGGATGTTGTGGTCTTTATTTTACAGGAAGGTTAAGTATGACCTGAGGCTACAATTGCTGACAGGTGGAAAGCTAGGCTCCCCATTCAGGTCACCTCAGTCCAACAGTTAAGCTGGTGTGCATTGTTTTAATAAGGAGACCTTTCCCTTATACCATCCATGATTAGTCTCTGCATTCAAAACCCCCATCACACTCACTATTGACTTGCTTCATGAGTACAGTACATATCCAGGCACTAGATTTAATTTTTTTAGTTTTCATTCATAAATTTGGTATTGACATGATTGGTTGTTCTAATATAGTATTTTAATTAAAACTAGTATGTGAAATGCATTGTGTGTGCTTTTTAATTGTGTATAATTTTGTTTATAAGTCTTTGTTTTTTTCTCCACGCCCTTTCTTTTCTCCCAAAATAAAGACTGGTTAAAATTCTTGTTATAGTATCCTGAATATAAATTTTCTTTGTTACCAGGTTAATTTTGATTCTGAAAATGGACCAATAGTTTACAACACCCTGAAGAAAATATTTAAGAACACACTGGAAGAAAAAAGAAAAATGACAAAAGATGGCCCTAAGCCTGGCGTTTAGTGAGGCTGACTTTCCCCTCGTGAATATTTCAGACCTGAAGATCTAGATGGCATTTCTGCTCATAGTTGAACAAGCTGAAATGTGGAACTGCTTCGTCTCATAGCACTTTATTTCAGATGCTCTTGGTTTGTGCTAAGAATGCTTGTTCCTGTGTGGAGCAATTATTTATTTTAAAATATCCTTGAGTTACATTTTTGTGTTGAAAAATTGCCATAAAGTTGGTGCCACTTCTTTTATTTATTTAACTGGATTAATATTGTTGTATTAATTTTTTAAGAATGCGGTGTTTACATCCTTATTCTTTTTGACATTTTGGAAAAAGCTGTAGCTCTTCTTTCCAAAACAATTATCTTACTGATGGAACTCTTCCTAGAGTTTTTACCAAATAGATAATTTTAGTAGTAAAACTTCACTGTGTGTCTATTCCCCAATACATGACCTAAGGAAGTCACCAAGTGTCTTAAACTGTTTTATATTTGTTAATAAGAAGGCAATTGACACAACATTTTTAAAGGATTTTTTAATATTTGTTTGAATTTGTTTTTTCTTTTTATAAATGTGGCAAAGGGTCTCAAATGTATTATTTTTCAGAGTGATTTAGTTTTACGTTAAAAGATTGACAGTGCAGTGTTTGGGACTTATTACTGTAGGAAATAGACTTGCTCTTTGTCAGGCTTCCAGACAACCTCACTGACCTCTGCTGTCACAGGCGGAAGGAGCAGTTCTCAACACATCAAACCTTATTCCCACTCCCCTGGGCTGTTGCTGAGCTGAGCAGCATCTTTACAGAGAAAGTGAGATCAGTGACAGGCAGTATGGGAAGCTGCAGGACTCCAGCAGAAAGAACTGTCTTACAGGGGCGGGCGCCCTAGCCATAGCCTCTCCCCAGAGGCAGTTCTGTTCATGCCGATGTTGTGATAGCACGAGCACCAGCCCACACCTCCTAAATCTATCGTTCCATAAATCCAGTTGCCTCAGGGCCCTATCTTTGGCTGCTTTACTTCTATGAGAATTAAGACTTTTAAACTGAATTTGACTCAATGTAGGTTGCATTCATTTGGATAAGAGGAAGTAATTGCTCAAACTATTTTAGTTCCTTATAAACCAAACTATCAGCAATGGAAGCCATTAAATATTATTTAAATGAATATGTGGGGCACGAGAGGCCAAGCCACAGAAGAGATAGTAGTTTTTCCCAATAAAAGTGATATTAAACCAATTTCTAACTAAAGCTACTACTTAATCTTAAAGACAGAATTTCAGGGGAAGTAAGGCTAATTTACAACAAATGAAATTTCTCCAACTTGTGCATTTCTGAATCAAGCTCTAGCACATCAAAAATATTTTAGTCATTATTGGTCTTACTAACTCTAGCGGCAAATGCCAAATGCCGCACTGTTTGAATTTTTTAGGAAATCAAATCCAGTGAATTTTAATGAACTGGGTTGCCCATTCCTGAAATTTCTTATTTTCAAGTGCCTGATCTGGGAAGGAAGGGGAGAAAACAATTACATTTATCCAAAGGTACATTATGAAAATATGTTTTTTACCTAAAAAGATGTTTATCCTCATCTCAGTCAGTCTCACGTGGGCAGGCACCACCATGGCTTATTTGGCAAGTGGCTTTTGGCTTGTGTGTCTGAAATGATCGTTTCAGATTAGAGGATGGATCCTGCAGAGCCATGATGTGACTGCAGCAGTGCATGTCTAAAATCTAAGTGCACCAGCCTGAAAAAGAGAGATGGTGGGAGAAATTAATCAGACTGTATACAGTTTTTGTATTAATTTGAATAAAAGTGGGGGAAAAAACCCATAACCTTCGTCTTGTAGTTCTTTAGCTTGGTGCTCTTGAGATCCTGATGATAAAGCTGTGGCTTTGTGATTAGAGTATCCTGATGGGCAGCCTGAGTTGCAGGCTGAATAGTCAGCTAGCCAGGCTCTAGTCAGTCCCCATCCTGTCGGTGCAGAATGACCAAGGGGTGGAGACCGCAGATAGGAGGGTTCTAAGAGGAATGTGTGAGGAAAATCTCAAGGTCGGCAAGATTCCTGCCTTCCTGTGTTTGAACTGGTGGGGAGTTCTTTGTAGCCCGGAGGATAGAAATCTACCTTCTGGAAGAAGTTACAGGGCTGCAAAATTTAGGTCAGCAGAGTGGAAAGGGCCAAAAGCGTACACATTCAGAACTTAACTACCATGGCTGAGCACATGCATTGTCTTGCTTACTTCTCTTACAAGACCAAGAGAGAAGTATTTTTCATACTTGGCTGATGAAAGAATTCCCCTCTGACTGACTTTGAACCATGCTCACCTCCCTCTTGAGGCCCTTTCAGCACTCGACTCCACGATGGCATTATAGAACATCATATTATCCATAACTTCAGTGAAAATATCCCACATTTTTTGTCCTCTGAAAAAGACTGAGCTCACGCTGTTACTGTTTTATATATATATAAATATATATATATGCATACACACACATGCATATATATATATATATGATCTCTAGCATATCACACTTTTTGGTTTTTTCCTGTTTCAGAGAATTTGCTGATGCTCTTTGAGATGAAGTGCTGCTGTTTTAGAGATTGCTTCATCTGTTTGCATAACTCAGAAATGCTATGCTGATCTACTTTCTCATAGCTTCAGCCAGCTTCCCAGTTCTATCTGAGAAAGAGTATGTGCTTTCGTCACTCTGGAGTCCGTGAAAATAACCATATATCATACTTCAATAGAGAGAAAGTTTCTCTATTTTCTCCTAAGTGGAGGACACTTACTCATATGCTTGGGTGCTATTTCTGGCTGTTCTCTAGAGGTCTAAAAAAATTTCCAGAGATGCTATGTTGTAGACAATGCATGCCCCAAGTTCTTGGTATCTGAAGACCCCCAAATAATTTGGATGATTGTTTAAAAGTGATAGCTTACTCATAGGATCTTTGTTGTTGTTCAAAATTAATAAGCATTGATATATTTTCAGTGCAAGTGAACCAAGAACCACATTCCCTTTGGTGCTTTTTATTTTTATGAATGTGGCCCAAGATTAGCACCTTACCAAAGGAGCCCTTTTCATTGTTAGGTGTTGAAAATTATTTACAGATAAAATGGCAGGAGAAAAATTCAACAAATCCTGTTACACAGTGGTGCATTATTTTTTAGTTATGCTTTTAAGCATGAGCTGATCTCTGATTAGCCCAACGCTGACAATAAAACTGATTTATAAGTAATCACAATGGAGCCATTCAATAGTGGAGCTGTGGCAAACCTTCGTTCTAAGCCATCAACTAAAATATCCAGTCACTAAAAATAATGTCCCAATAAGACTTTAATATCATAAAACCTTTTGCACTCACAATAAGTTTCATACATCCACTGCAATTTATATCACAATAGAAGGCTGTTACGCTCCTGCCTCCTGGCTTTTTTGATGAAAAGATGTTTTAAGAATGAAAAGAAGTTTTAAGATTGCCTCTGGGAGGCAAATGAAAACATGTTTTAAGATTGCCTCTTTGGGAGAGAAGTTATGTTTTTAGAATACTTTCCTACTTACATGACCATTTGATTACAGTCTTCAAATACTCCTTGGTTTTGATTTAGTGAATTGCTTTATCATTTTCTTTCTCCTCTTAAAAATAGAACAGGACTACTCAGACGTTGAATCAGGTTGAACCATATTGAATGGCCATTTCTGCAAGTCAAAAATTATCAAATATGGGCCATTTCATATGGTTCAACCTAATACTAAACTTAATGTACCTGGGACTGGTAGGTGACATTTTCTGAATTATTTTAGCAAAGTTTAGATGATCAATTATTTTCTAAGAATATCCTGTATGCTCACATTAGAGTTCCAATACAATTGGAAGAGACTAATATGAAACTCCTATTCGTTCAGCAGTTGATTTGTGCTACTCTGTGCTTGCACTCTGCTGATGCTGGGGACGCCCAGGAATCATTCCGTCATTCATCCCGCCATCAGGAGCCAAGTCTAGTGCATGTCTATATCCGCCACGTCACTTGTCCATGCTATCTTCTCCTTCCATCAGCACCCTGAGTTCTGCATTGTATGCCACCTCGCTACCCCCTTCAGTCCACACTTGCACTCTTTCTATACAATGCTGGAAGACTAATTCTCAACACTTATTATTCAGTTAATTCTGAATGTCCTTCAAAACTCGGTTCTGATCCCTTCAAACAGAATATGTTCTAACTAACTCTTTGTTAAGTGTAATTAAGTTCAACTACCTGACGACCAAGGAGGTGGGGAGGTGTTATAGGTTGAATTATGTCCTAAAATTCATATGTTGAAGTCCTAATCCCCAGTACCTCAGAATGTGACTGTGTTTGGAGATAGGGCCTTTTAAGGGGTGATTACGTTAAAAGGAGGCCCCGTATGTGTGGGCCCTAATCCAATCTGACTGCTGTCCTTAGAAGAAAAGATCAGGACACAGACATGCACAAAGGGAAGATATGAGGACACAGGGTATATGGCCATCTGCAAGCCAAGGAGAGGTCACCGGGGAACCCACGCTGCTGATACTTTCATCTTGGACTTCCAGCCTCCAGAATTGTGGGAAAATAAATGTCTGTTGTTTAATCCACCCATCTGTAGTATTTTGTTACAGCAGCCTGAGCTGACTGATACAGGAGGAAGCAAAATCTCTGCTCCTCCTCAGTGCTTACAGTGTAGCTTGTGTGTGTGTATAGTTTTACTTCAAATAACACATTGCTTGGTTTATAAACTTCATGTAAACTGAAGAATGCAGTATGCATTCTCCTGTGACTTGCTTTTTTTTGCTCAACATGCTCCTCATATTTATGCGTGTTGATGTGTGATCTATGTGTTATCTGCTGAGTGGTATTTCATTATGTGGATATACCACCATTTATCCCTTTGACTTGTGATAGACACTTGGTGGTTTATACTTGTACATTAGTGTAAACACATGAGTGCACACATGCAAGTTTCTCTAACCTGTGTAGCTCAGAGTGGAATTTATGGGTTTTAAGGTATGCACATGTCCAGTTTCCTATGCAATAAGAAAGCATTTCTAAAAATGTTTGTACCTGTTTACACTCCCAGCGGCCATGAATGAGAGTTCCCATTGCTCTGCATCCTTGTCAACACTTAGTACTGTCTGATGAGTGCTTGATTTTTGCCAGATCTAGTTGATGGAGATAGTGTTCCAATATGTTATTACATGTTTGGGGACATTTGTGTTTCCTCTTCTCTCAAGTGTGTGTTCACATGCATCTCTGTCTCTCACAGGACTTAAACATAGGATGCTGGATTTGTTGATATTCTTTCTTTTCATCCATGGAACTGCTACTCCTAGTGTAACACTGGGTGCATAGAAGGGATTCAACAAATGTGGGTAAAAGAAAGGGAAGGGGGTAGAGGAAAGGAGGGGAGATCCCTGATGTCAGTGTATATAGAAAAAATACCTAGGGCAATTATATTTAAAAACGAGAGTGGAGTGTATAGGGGCATAATGGAAGTAATATTTCTCCACTTCATTCAAAGTAGTAAAATATCCGTGCCAGTAGACGGTGCCAAGTTACGTATGTAATACCTACAGTAAGCACTAGGAAAACTATGCAAAGTGATACTCTCACAAACTATAATCAAGATGGACTTATTTTTAATGTTCAAATAACTACAACAGGAAAGAAAAGAAACAAGAATGAGGAACACAAAGCAAGCGAACAGTAAAATGACTGACTTAAGTTCTAACAATTACCTAAATTCAGATGGTCTAAATGCACCAATTAAAAGACAGATTGGCCAAGTGGATAAAAAATGATTAATAAGTCCTGTCTGCCAGAAACATTAAAATACAATGTTATAGATAGGTTATAGCATACATTATTTTTTAAAAAGCAGAATGGTTATATTAGTATCTGATAAAGTAGACTTTAGAGCAAAGAAAATTACAGAAACATTACACAATGATAAAAGGATCAACCCACCAGGGACACACAATCCTGAATACGTACACACCAACCATCAGAGCGTCCAGTTACATGAAGCAAAACCTGATAGAGCTGAAAGGAGAAATAGACAAAACCACAATTAGGGTTGGGACTTAAGCATCCCACTCTCAGCAACTGAGAGACCACGTGACAGAAAGCAAAACTGTAGAGTCACTGATACACACATACATGCATATGACAGTGGATTCTGCATACACAAATGCACACAACAAACACTGGCTCCTCTGCAGCAGTTCTGACTGGTTTATCTCAGGACCCCTTTGCTCTCCTAAGAATCATTAAGTTCCTCAAAGAGGTTTTGCTTATTTGTATTGTATTTATTGATATTTATATATATTAGTAATTGACAAATTTCTAAAATAATTCATTTAAAAGAACAAAAACCTGTTCTGTACTTCTTAACATAAATGTCTTTGTGAAAAATAACTATATTTTTAAATGAGTGGCATTGTTTTTAATTTTTGAAAATCTCTTTAAGGTCTAACAAGAGAAGACAACTGGACTCTCATATCTGCCTCTGCATTCATTTTGTTATACTATCACACATCTTGTAATCACTGGAAAACTCCACTCTACATTCATGAAAGTGAGAAATGCATGTAACATCTTTTTTTTTTTTTAATTTATTTATTTATGGCTGTGTTGGGTCTTCGTTTCTGTGTGGGAGCTTTCTCTAGTTGTGGCAAGTGGGGGCCACTCTTCATCGCGGTGCGCGGGCCTCTCACTATCGCGGCCTCTCTTGTTGCGGAGCACAGGCTCCAGACACGCAGGCTCAGTAGTTGTGGCTCACGGGCTTAGTTGCTCCGCGGCATGTGGGATCTTCCCAGACCAGGGCTCGAACCCGTGTTCCCTGCACTGGCAGGCAGACTCTCAACCACTGCGCCACCAGGGAAGCCCTAACATCTTAATGCTATAATGAAAAAGTTTGAAGCTTGAAGACACCCTGAAAGAGTCTCAAGTCCCCCACAGGTAGCCGTGACAGTGTATGACCTCTATCAACTCAAAATTAACAACCCAAATCTCCTTTCCAAGAAAGCCTCCCACTAAGGAGATGCTGCTGGAAGTAGAATTCAATTTGACAAGGAGGGAGAAATTGAGGGCAAAGGAAAAGAAGATCTTTTTAAAAGTTGGGAGAGGAACAGAAAGTATGAGTTGTTGTTGTTTTTTCTCATCACTTTTCAAAAACCACAGAGAAAGAAGCCCTGAAACCATGAAGGTAGGGAAGCCGTTCTGCCCCATCTCACATAGCATGAGCAACAATCCCATATAAAATTATTAAAAGAGCCAAAAAGATTAATGGATTAGGTGCAGAATAACATCCCTATGAATAAAGAAAGGATGCCAGAAAAATACGCTTGCAAATACTTACCTAATATTTAAATGAGCTTTAAAAATTAAGATTATAGAAGCTATGATAGAATAGCAAAAAATTAGAATATGAAAAACTCAGAAATGAGATGATTGGATAAAAAGAAGTCCTGAAAAAACAGATGAACTCAAGAAAGAATTAGAAATAAAAAGGAAAACTTTGAGAAACTGAAAATTAAACTAGATGGAACACAAGAGCAAGTAAATCCAAGAGAAACAAAGGTGGGAAGGAGGAAAACAAATTTACAAAGTAAGATTAAAAAGATTTGAGAAAAGTGATAGATACAGAAGACAGTCAAAGAAGATTCAACATAAGTATAATAGGAATTTCAAAAAAAGAAAGCCAAAATAATGGAAAAAACAAATTATAAACTGTAATACCAAAAAAATTGTTCAGTAAAAGAAGACTTAAAAGGATATACTAAAAGTTCACTCCATTTATCATTACATGGGAAAATTGACCCAGACTGGCCAAAAATGACACATATTCTAGTAAAATTATTGGATTTTGAAGGAAAAAGAAAAGCCTCTTTGGACAATCAGACAAAAAGACCAAGTCATTTAAAAGGGAAGTAAAATCAGACTGACATCAGACTTTTCAAAAGCAACACCATGCCAGAAGATAAATGATACATGAGTATCTTGTTAAAATGTCAAGCTATTACCTAAGCTATTTACAGATTCAATGCAATTCCAACAGCCCCCCTTTTTTTTTTTTTGAAGAAATGGAAAAAAGGATTTTGTTTCCAAGCAATGCAACCGTTATATATAAAGGCCACACATTTGTATGAACATAAAATAACTCAGAGAATATTATTCACATGAGTCCTTCCTAAGGAGTCTCCTAGACTTGGGATCAGGCCGAATCCAACCCACCACTTGTTTTTGTACAATGCATGAGCCATACAAAAAGTATAAAATATCTGTGAGTCCATAATTATATAAGTAAGTGAGCAATAGATAAGTGGAGGAGATGAGACAAATCTCTGAAGAATTCCATATTAATTTAGGTAGATACTCTTCTCTTCCCCACTAAAATGTGGGATGCACTTAGTAAGTTGCTTCCAGAAAGTATAATATGGAAGGGGACAGGAAGGTGTATCAGTTTACAGTGGAGAAAACTGGGAAACAGGTCCTGGCCTGGGAATCAAGGTCAATATCATCAGTGGTAAGTCATGTTGATAGCATTTTTCCATGGCATGCCATGGGGAGAAAGGCACTTTACCTCTGTGGTCATCCTCCCCAAAACCCATAAGTCCAGTCTAACCATGAGGAAAACATCAGGCAAATCCAAACTGTGGGACATTCATCAAAAAACCTGGGAAGTCCTCCTCAAAACTATCAAGTTAATCAAGGACCAGGAAAAGCTGAGAAACTCTCACAGCCCAGGGAAGTCTAAGGAGACATGATGACTAACTGTGATATCCAAGACTGAATTCTGGAACAGAAAAAGGACATTGGGAGAAAATTGGTGAAATCCAAGTGAAGTGTCGAGTTTAGTTAAGAGCAATGTACCAATGTTGGTTTCTTACTTGTGACAAACATACCATGGTGATATAGAATGTTAACAGTAGGGAAATTGAGTCAGGAATATACAAGAATTCTACTCTTTCTTTGAAATTTTTGTGTTAAGCTAAAACTGTCTTTAAAAGTTTATTGTTTTAGGGGCTTCCCTGGTGGCGCAGTGGTTAAGAATCCACCTGCCAATGCAGGAGACACGCGTTCGAGCCCTGGTCTGGGGAGATCCCACATGCCGCAGAGCAACTAAGCCCGTGCGTCACAACTACTGAGGCCGGGTGCCACAACTACTGAAGCCTGTGCGCCTAGAGCCCATGCTCCGCAACAGGAGAAGCCACCACAATGAGAAGCCCATGCACCACAACGAAGAGTAGCCCCTGCTCGCTGCAACTAGAGAAAGCCCGCGTGCAGCAACAAAGACCCAATGCAGCCAAAGATAAATAAATTTATGAAAAAAAAAGTTTATTGTTTTAAAAAGACAATCTTAAGGTGTATTATGGACTAAATCTTTGTGTCTCCCCAAAACTCATATATTGAAACCCTAATTCTCACTGTGTCTATTTGGACATAGGGCCTGTGAGGAGATGATATAGGTTAAATGAGGCCATAAAGGTGGGACCCTAATATGAGAGGGCTGGTGCCCTTATAAGAAGAGGAAGAGACACCAGAGTTTTCTCTCTGCCCTGTGGGGACACAGGGAGAAGTTGGCTGTCTACAAACCAGGAAGTGAGTCCTCACCAGGAACCAACCTGCCAGACCTTAATCTCAGATTTACAGCCTCTAGAACTGTGAGAAAATAAATTTCTGTTGTTTAACTCACCCAGTCTATGGAATTTTGTCGTGGCAGCCTCAGCAGACTAATATGAGGTGTATGATTATACTATGGTAGTATATTTGGCAATATATTGTATATATTGTATATATTGTATTTGGCAATATATTGTATATATTGTATTTCATTGTATATATGCACAGGAGGCTAGTCATATTTCATTGTATATATGCACAGGAGGCTAGTAGAACACTACAAAGAGGGACAATCAGATTATGAATTCATGATGCTACTATACACAACAACTTGTGAAATATTTGCCAAAAACTAGAAATGGAATCACATCTAAGTTTATCAGTTGTTAAAGACAACTTGGGGATGCAACCAGAATCTCCATTCTCTGGGAAACTACGTAGGACAAATGACCAGATTTCTTCAGTAAATAAATCACAAGGGAGGGAATCTGTAGATTTAAAAAGACCTATCTGCCAAATGCAACGTATAGACCTGGGCAGGATCCTGATACGAACAAACTATTATAAAACAGCAATGGCAACAACATCTAGATAGTTGATGATATAATGGAATTGTCATTTCCTTTTTTAAAAAGTCGTATTTTAAAGGTATAAGCTGGGGGCTTCCCTGGTGGCGCAGTGGTTGAGAATCTGCCTGCTAATGCAGGGGACGCGGGTTCGAGCCCTGGTCTGGGAAGATACCACATGCCACGGAGCAGCTGGGCCCGTGAGCCACAACTACTGAGCCTGCGTGTCTGGAGCCTGTGCCCCACAACGGGAGGGGACGCGATAGTGAAAGGCCCGCGCACCGCGATGAAGAGCGGTCCCCGCACCGCGATGAGGAGTGGCCCCCTCTTGCCGCAACTAGAGAAAACCCTCGCACGAACCGAAGACCCAACACAGTCAAAAATAAATAAATAAATAAAGTAGCTATAAGAGCACCCAAGCCCTTACATAAAAAAATAAAAAAATAAAAAAAATAAAGATATAAGCTGAAGTACTTACAAATAAAATGATGCAATGTCTGTAATTTGTTTCAAAATTACCTAATGGGAGAAAGGGTCTCCTAAGATCAGGGCAGAGTTACAGATGAAACAAGATTGGTCATAAATTAATCATTGTTAAAGCTGGTTGTTGGGTATATAGGGATTCATTTTCTCTGTTTTTGTATACCTTTGAAATTTTCCGTGATGCAAAGTTTAAAAAAGAAAAGCAATATGTACAATGTATTATTATTCAACTTACATAAATTTCTGTATATGACCTCCCCTGCTAGCCAAGACGGAAAAACAGAGACCGTATTTACCTCACTCCTGAAACAAGAATACACACACACACACACACACACACACACGAGCACCACCAACAACAACAACAACAATTACAATATTTAAGAAACTGGACCTCAGACAACAAAAGACAGTGATCTTTGGGAGATGGGAAACAAATGTTGTGAGCCGCAATACTGCCACAACTTACTGCCCTGAGAAAGTTTCCAGACTGTGGCAGAGAAAAGGAGACTGAGAACAGCCTGAGAGTTTCCTACTGGAGGAAATGGAGATGAGAGTCAGGAGAGACCAGGTGGCTAGAGCTGCTGGACAGAGTGCCACCCAGGAGAGAGCTGCACAGGCAGGAGCCCAGAGATCTGCAGAGGGCCCCCTTGGGTGCTCAGCTGAGTACTGATCATTTCATACATGAGGAAATTACCATATAAACAAACAGAAAAGAAAAAAAACAGATCATCATCTTCAAGAGACACAGAAAAAGCATTTGACAAAATCCAACATCCATTTCTGATAAAAATTCTCATCAAATAATAGAAAGGAACTTCCTCAACCTGCTGAAGGGCATCTACAAAAAGCCTACAGCAGATGTCATGTATAAGGATGAAAGTCTAAGTGCTGTCCCCATAAGATTAGGAACAAATCAGGGAGGGCTGCTCTTACCAGTCCTATTCAACATTGTATTGGAGGTTCTAGTTAGTACAGTCAGACAAGAAAAGAAATAAAAGGCATCGAGAGTAAAAAGTAAAAAAAAAATTTTTATTAATTTTTATTGGAGTATAGTTGCTTTACAATGTTGTGTTAGTTTCTGCTGTACAGCAAAGTGAGTCAGCTATACATATACATATGTCCCCTCTTTTTTGGATTTCCTTCCCATTTAGTTCACCACAGAGCACTGAGTAGAGTTCCCTGTGCTATACAGTAGGTTCTCCTTAGTTATCTATTTTAACATAGTAGTGTATATATGTCAATCCCAATCTCGCAATTCATCCCCTCTCCCTTCCTTCCCTGGTATCCATATGTCCGTTCTCTACGTCTGTGTCTCTATTTCTGCTTTGCACATAAGTTCATCTGTATCATTTTTCTAGATTCCACATGTAAGTGAATATTATACAATATTTGTTTTTCTCTTTCTGACTTACTTCACTCTGTATGACAGTCTCTAGGTCCATCCAAATCTCTGCAAATTGCACAATTTTGTTCCATTTTATGGCTGAGTAATATTCCATTGTATATATGTACCATATCTTCTGGGTTTTTCTTGAATTTTATTTTATTTTTTTATACAGCAGGTTCTTATTAGTTATCCATTTTATACATGTTAGTGTATATATGGCAATCCCAATCTCCCAATTCATCACACCACCACCACCACCCCTGGCCACTTTCCCCCCTTGGTGTCCATACATTGGTTCCTACATCTGTGTCTCTATTTCTGCCCTGCAAACCAGTTCATCTGTACCATTTTTCTGGGTTCCACATATATGCGTTAATATACGATATTTGTTTTTCTCTTTCTGACTTACTTCACTCTGTATGACAGTCTCTAGATCCATCCACGTCTCTACAAATGACCCAATTTTGTTCCTTTTTATGGCTGAGTAATATTTCATTGTATATATGTACCATATTTTCTTTATCCATTCATCTGTCAATGGGCATTTAGGTTGCTTCCATGACCTGGTTATTGTAAATAGTGCTTCAATGAACATTGGGGTGCATGTGTCTTTTTAAATTATGGTTTTCTCTGGGTATATGCCCAGTAGTGGGATTGCTGGGTCATATGGTAATTCTATTTTTAGTTTTATAAGACACCTCCATACTGTTCTCCATAGTGGCTGTATCAATTTACACTCCCACCAACAGTGCAAGAGGGTTCCCTTTTCTCCACACCCTCTCCAGCATTTGTTGTTTGTAGGTTTTCTGATGATGCCCATTCTAACTGGTGTGAGGTGATATCTCATTGTAGTTTTGATTTGCGTTTCTCTAATGATTAGTGATGTTGAGCAGCTTTTCATGTGCCTCTTGGCCATCTGTATGTCTTCTTTGGAGAAATGTCTAGGTTTTCTGCCCATTTTTGGATTGGATTGTTTATTTCTTTAATATTGAGCTGCATGAGCTGTTTATATATTTTGGAGATTAATGCTTTGTCCGTCGATTTGTTTGCAAATATTTTCTCCCATTCTGAGGGTTGTCTTTTCATCTTGTTTGTAGTTTCCTTTGCTTGGCAAAAGCTTTTAAGTTTCATTAGGTCCCATTTGTTTCTTTTTGTTTTTATTTTGATTACTCTAGGAGGTGGATCAAAAAAGACCTTGCTGTGACTTATGTCAGAGTGTTCTTCCTATGTTTTCCTCTAAGAGTTTTATAGTGTCCAGTCTTACATTTAGGTCTCTAATCCATTTTGAGTTTATTTTTGTGTATGGTGTTAGGGAGTGTTCTAATTTCATTCTTTTACATGTGGCTGTCCAGTTTTCCCAGCATCACTTCTTGAAGAGACTGTCTTTTCTCCATTGTATATCCTTGCCTCCTTTGTCATACATTAATTGACCATAGGTGTGTGGGTTTATCTCTGGGCCTTCTATCCTGTTCCATTGATCTCTATTTCTGTTTTTGTGCCAGTACGATATTGTCTTGATTACTGTAGCTTTGTAGTAAAGTCTGAAGTCAAGGAGTCTGACTCCTCCAGCTCTGTTTTTTTCCCTCAAAACTGCTTTGGCTATTCAAGGTCTTTTGTGTTGCCACACAAATTGTGAAATTTTTTGTTCTAGTTCTGTAAAAAATGCCATTGGTAATTTGATAGGGATTGCATTGAATCTGTAGATTGCTTTGGGTAGTATAGCCATTTTCACAATAATGATTCTTCCAGTGCAAGAACATGGTATATCTCTCCATCTGTTTGTATCATCTTTAATTAATTTCATCAGTGTCTTATAGTTTTCTGCATACAGGTCTTTTGTCTCTCTAGGTAGTTTTATTCCTAGGTATTTTATTCTTTTTGTTGCAATGGTAAATGGGAGCGATTCCTTAATTTCTCTTTCAGATTTTTCATCATTAGTGTATAGGAATGCAAGAGATTTCTGTGCATTAATTTTGTATCCTGCTACTTTACCAAATTCATCGATTAGCTCTAGTAGTTTTCTGGTAGCATCTTTAGGATTCTCTATGTAGAGTATCATATCGTCTGCAAACAGTGATAGTTTTACTTCTTCTTTTCCAATTTGTATTCCTTTTATTTCTTTTTCTTCTCTGATTGCCATGGCTAGGACTTCCAAAACTATGTTGAATAATAGTGGTGAGAGTGGACATCCTTGTCTTGTTCCTGATCTTAGAGGAAATGCTTTCAGTTTTTCACCATTGAGAATGATGTTTGATGTGGGTTTGTTGTATATGGCCTTTATTATGTTGAGGTAGGTTCCCTCCCTGCCCACTTTTTGGAGAGTTTTTATCATAAATGGGTGTTTAATTTTGTCAAAAGCATTTTCTGCATCTATTGAGATGATCATATGGTTTTTATTCTTCAATTTATTAATATGGTGTATCACATTGATTGATTTGCATATATTGAAGAATCCTTGCATCCCTGGGATAAATCCCACTTGATCAATGAGTATGATCCTTTTAATGTGCTGTTGGATTCTGTTTGCTAGCATTTTTGGGGGGATTTTTGCATCTATATTCATCAGTGATATCGGTCTGTACTTTTCTTTTTTTTTAGTATCTTTGTCTGGTTTTGGTATCAGGGTGATGGTGGCCTCATAGAATGAGTTTGGGAGTGTTCCTTCCTCAGCAAATTTTTGGAAGAGTTTGAGAAGGTTGGGTGTTAGCTCTTCTCTAAATGTTTGATAGAATTCACTTGTGAAGCCATCTGGTCCTTGGCTTTTGTTTGTTGGACGATTTTTAATCACAGTTTCAATTTCATGACTTGTGATTGGTCTGTTCATATTTTCTGTTTCTTCCTCGTTCAGTCTTGGAAGGTTATACCTTTCTAAGAATTTGTCCATTTCTTCCAGGTTGTCCATTTTATTGGCATAGAGTTGCTTGTAGTCGTCTCTTAGGATGCTTTGTATTTCTGCAGTGTCTGTTGTAACTTCTCCTTTTTCATTTCTAATTTTATTGATTTGAGTCCTCTCCTTCTTTTTCTTGATGAGTCTGGCTAATGGTTTATCAATTTTGTTTATCTTCTCAAAGAACCAGCTTTAAGTTTTATTGACCTTCGCTATTGTTTTCTTTGTTTCTTTTTCATTTATTTCTGCTCTGATTTTTATGATTTCTTTCCTTCTACTAACTTTGGGTTTTGTTTGTTCTTCTTTCTCTAGTTCCTTTAGGTGTAAGGTTAGGTTGTTTATTTAAGATTTTTCTTGTTTCTTGAGGTAGGCTTGTATAGCTATAAACTTCCCTTTTAGAACTGCTTTTGCTGCATCCCATAGGTTTTGGATCATCGTGTTTTCATTGTCATTTGTCTGTAGGTACTTTGTGATTTCCTCTTTGATTTCTTCAGTGATCTCTTGGTTATTTAGTAACATATTGTTTAGCCTCCATGTGTTTGTGTTTTTTACGTTTTTTTCCCTGTAATTGATTTCTAATCTCATAGTGTTGTGGTCAGAAAAGATGCTTGATATGATTTCAATTTTCTTAAATTTAGTGAGGCTTGATTTGTGACCCAAGATGTGATCTATCCTGGAGAATGTTCCATGAGCACTTGAGAAGAATGTGTATTCTGCTGTTTTTGGATGGAATGTCCTATAAATATCAATTAAATCTATCTGGTGTATTGTGTCATTTAAAGCTTGTGTTTCCTTACTAATTTTCTTTTTTGATGATCTGTCTGTTGGTGTAAGTGAGGTGTTAAAGTCCCCCACTATTATTGTGTTACTGCCAATTTCCTCTTTTATAGCTGTTAGTAGTTGCCTTATGTGTTGAAGTGCTCCTATGTTGGGTGCATATATCTTTATAATTGTTATATCTTCTCTTGGATTGACCCCTTGATCATTATGGAGAGTCCTTCCTTGTCTCTTGTAACATGCTTTATTTTAAAGTCTACTTTATCTGATAGGAGTATTGCTACTCCAGCTTTCTTTTGATTTCCATTTGCATGGAATATATTTTTCCATCCCCTCACTTTTAGTCTGTATGTGTCCCTAGGTCTGAAGTGGGTCTCTTGTAGACAGCATATATATGGGTCTTGTTTTTGTATCCATTTAGCGAGCCTGTGTCTTTTGGTTGGAGCATTTAATCCATTCACGTTTAAGGTAATTATCAATATGTATGTTCCTATGACCATTTTCTTAATTGTTGTGGGTTTGTTTTAGTAGGTCCTTTTCTTCTTTTGTGTTTCCCACTTAAAGAAGTTCCTTTAGCATTTGTTGTAGATCTGGTTTGGTGGTGCTGAATTCTCTTAGCTTTTGTCTGTAAAACTTTCACTGTCTCCATCGAATCTGAATGAGATCCTTGCCTGGTAGAATAATCTTGGTTGTAGGTTCTTCCCTTTCATCCCTTTAAATATGTCATGCCACTCCCTTGTGGCTTGTAGAGTTTCTGCTGAGAAATCAGCTGTTAACCTTATGGGAGTTCCCTTGTATGTTATTTGTCGTTTTTCCCTTGCTGCTTTCAATAGTTTTTCTTTGACTTTAATTTTTGCCAATTTGATTACTATGTGTCTCGACGTGTTTTTCCTTGGGTTTATCCTTTATGGGACTCTCTGCACTTCCTGGATTTGGGTGGCTGTTTCCTTTCCCATGTTAGGGAAGTTTTAAACTATAATCTCTTCAAATATTTACTCGGGTCCTTTCTCTCTTTCTTCTCCTTCTGGGACCCCTATAATGTGAATTTTGTTGCATTTAATGTTGTCCCAGAGGTCTCTTAGGCTGTCTTCATTTCTTTTCATTCTTTTTTCTTTATTCTGTTCTGCAGCAGTGAATTCCACCATTCTGTCTTCCAGGTCACTTATTCGTTCTTCTGCCTCAGTTATTCTGCTATTGATTCCTTCTAGTGTATTTTTCATTTCAGTTATTGTACTGTTCCTCTCTGTTTGTTCTTTAGTTCTTCTAGGTCTTTGTTAAACATTTCTTGCATCTTCTCGATCTTTGCCTCCATTCTTTTTCCGAGGTCCTTGATCATCTTCACTATCGTTATTCTGAATTCTTTTTCTGGAAGGTTGCTTATCTCCACTTCATTTAGTTGTTTTTCTGGGGTTTTTTCTTGTTCTTTCATCTGGTACATAGCCCTCTGTCTTTTCATCTTTTCTATCTTTCTGTGAATGTGGTTTTTGTTCCACAGGCTGCAGCATTGTAGTTCTTGCTTCTGCTTTCTGCCCTCTGGTGGATGAGGCTATCTAAGAGGCTTGTGCAAGTTTCCTGATGGGAGGGACTGGTGGTGGGTAGAGCTGGCTGTTGCTCTGGTGGGCAGAGCTCAGTAAAACTTTAATCTGCTTGTCTGCTGATGGGTGGGGCTGGATTCCCTCCCTGTTGGTTGTTTGGCCTGAGGTGACCCAATACTGGAGCCTACCTGGGCTCTTTGGTGGGGCTAATGGCAGACTCTGGGAGGGCTCTCGCCAAGGAGTACTTCCCAGAACTTCTGCTGTCAGTGTCCTTGTCCTCACGGTGAGACACAGCCACCCCCTGCCTCTGCAGGAGACCCTCCAACACCAGCAGGTAGGTCTGGTTCAGTCTCCTGTGGGGTCACTGCTCCTTCCCCTGTGTCCTGATGCTCACACTATTTCGTGTGTGCCCTCCAAGAGTGGAGTCTCTGTTTCCCCCAGTCCTGTCGAAGTCCTGCAATCAAATCCCACTAACCTTCAAAGTCTGATTCTCTAGGAATTCCTCCTTCCATTGCCAGACCCCAGGTTGGGAAGTCTGACGTGGGGCTCAGAACCTTCACTTCAGTGGGTGGACTTCTGTGGTATAAGTGTTCCCCAGTTTGTGAGTCACCCACCCAGCAGTTATGGGATTTGATTTTCTTGTGATTGCGCCCCTCCTACCATCTCACTGTGGCTTCTCCTTTGTCTTTGGATGTGGGGTATCTTTTTTGGTGAGTTCTAGTGTCTTCCTGTCGATGATTGTTTAGCAGTTAGTTGTGATTCCGGTACTCTCACAAGAGGGAGTGAGAGCACGTCCTTCTATTCCACCATCTTGAACCAATCTGTACCACATCTTCTTTATCCATTCTTCTGTTGATGGACATTTAGGTTGCTTCCATGTCCTGGCTATTGTAAATAGTGCTACAATGAACATTGAGGTGCATGTATAAAAGTAAAATGGTTTTTATCCTTAGACATGATCATCTATATAGAAAATCTGATGGAATCTGCAGAAAAAAGTTGTGAGAACTAATAAGTGAGAGGGTACAATATCAATATATAAAAATCAATTCCATTTCTATGTATTAGCAATGAACAACCTGAAACTGAAATTGGAAAACAATGTCATAGCATCAAAAAAGAAGAAATACTAAGGTATAAATCTGACAGAAGATGTGAACAACCTGTTGTATTAGTTTCTTAAGGCTGCCAAAATGAATTATCACAAACTTGGTGGCTTACAACAACAGAAATTTGTTCTCTCCCTGTTCTGGAGGCCAGGAGCCTGAAATCAAGGTGTCAGCAGGGCTGTGCTCCTTCCAAAAGCACTAGGGGAGGATCCTTCCTGCCTCTTTCAGCTTCTGCTGGCTTCAGGCATCCCTTGGTGTGTCTTGGCTTGTAGCCATATCACTCCATCTTCACGTTGCCTTCTCCTCCTCTCTCTCTGTCTTCTACATGTCTCTTATAAGGACACTTGTCATTAAACTTAGGGCCATCTAGATAATCCAGGATGACCTCCTCATCTCAAGACCCTTAACTACATCTACAAAGAACTTTTTTCTAAATAAAGTCACACTCTCAGGTTCTGGAGATTAGGATGTGGACATATCTTGGGGAATGGGATGGAAGGGCAATGATTCAGCTCACTACACCTATACACTGAAAACTACAAAATATTGCCAAGAGAAACTTACACCCAATTAAGACAAGTTACACCTGTCCATGAGTCAAAGGACTCAATATTGTTAAAATGTCATTTCCCTCCAGATTCTACACAATCCTACCCAAAATCCAAGTAGGCTTTTCTTGTAGAAATTGACAAATGATTCTAAAATTTAGGGGAACTCCCTGGCACTCCAGTGGTTAGGACTAGGTGCTTCTACTGCAGGGGGCATGGGTTCAATGCCTGGTCAGGGAACTAAGATCCCGCATGCCATGCAGCACGGCCAAAACCAAAATTTATATGGAAAGGCAAAGGACCTCCAACAGACAAAACAACTTTGAAAAAGAACTAAATTGGCAGGCCAACGCTATCTGATTTCAAGATTATTATAAAGCTACGTTAATCAAAACAGTGGTATTTTTTACAAATAGATCAATGGAACAGAAAAAGAGTACAGAAATAGACCCACACGTACATGAACACCTGCTTTTTTACAAAGGTGGAAAGGCAATGCAATGGAGAAAGGATAGTCTGCCCACAAATTGTGCTGGGACAATTTGGATATTTGTATGAAAAAAAAAAAAGTACTTGGATCCATACCTTGCATCATCTACAAAAATCAACTTTTAAATGTAAAATCTAAAACTATAAAATTTCTAGGAGAAAGTACATGTGACCTTAGGTTAGCCAGAGATTTGTTAGATATGACACAAAAAGTGTTACCGATCAAGGGCTGACTGCCCGACCTGCATAGAAACCAGTACAATGGTACAGGCTTTTGAGAAAAAGAAAGAGCTTTATTGCAAGGTCAGCAGGTAAGGAGACAGGAGGCAGGGCTCAAATCTGTCTCCCCCTCCAGAGTTCAAGGTGAAATTTAAGGGGTGAGGGGAATAAGCTGATTGGCGAGTCTTAGATCAGTCCACATATGGTAATCAGCTGCTGGAAGCTGGATTTTCCTTACTGAAGGACTTCTCACTTTATAAAGGGCTCCAGTGGCAACATTTCTATTATTTGAGTTTTGTAGACTGAAGATTCTTGGTCCTGGGGTCATTCAGGAGACATGGGTTCCCGTCTTGCATATGCGCAGTGCTGTCTCTGTAAAATAGCTCCAGGTTTGATTAATCAACTTGTTTTAAGGAAGCAAAACCAGTTTAAACTGGTCAGTGTTTCACGTGCTGTTTCCAAAGTACAATCCATAAAAGAACATGTTGATAAAAAAGGATTACATCAAAATTTAAAACTTCTGCTCTTGGACTTCCCTGGTGGTGCTGTGGTTAAGAATCCACCTGCCAGTGCAGGGGACATGGGTTCGAGCCCTGGTCGGGGAAGATCCCACATGCTTCGGAAGCAACTAAGCCTGTGCGCCACAACTACTGAGCCTGCGCCCTAGAGCCTGCACGCCACAACTACTGAGCCCGCATGCTGCAACTACTGAAGCCCGCGTGCCTAGAGCCCGTGCTCCGCAACAAGAGAAGCCACCACAATGAGAAGCCCATGCATTGCTACAAAGAGTAGCCCCTGCTCACTGCAACTAGAGAACGCCTGCGCGCAGCAACGAAGACCCAATGCAGCCAAAAATAAATAAAATACATAAATTTTTTAAAAAACCAAAAAACTTCTGCTCTTCAAAAGACACTGTTAAGAAAATGAGAAGACAAGCCATAGACTAGGAGGGAATTTTGCAAAGCATATACCTGACAAAGGGCTTGAATCCAGACTATATAAAACCTCTCAAAACTCAACAATATGACAAAAGAAAAATCAGCCCAAACTTTTAAAAGTGCAAAAGATTTGAATACACCACCAAAGATATAGAGTTGGCAAATAAGCACAAGAAAAGATGCTAAGCATTATTAGTCAGAGAAATGCAAATGAAAACCACAATGAGATATCACTTCACACCTTTCAAAATGGTTAAAATGAAAAAGACCCACCATACCAAGTGTTGGTGAGGATGCAAAGAAACGGGAACTCTCGTGCACTGCTGGTGGGGATATAAAACGGTACACACTTTCGAAAACACAGTTAAACATGCACCTAGTTTGTGATCCACCCATTCCACTTCCCGGCATTTACCCAAGAGTAAATGCCCCTACATGTGCATGTCCCTACAAAGACTTGTACACAAGTACTCATTTCAGCTGTATTTGGAATAGCCCAAAACTGGAAAGAGCACAAATGTCCATGAGTGGGTAAATGGATAACTACGTTGTGGTATATGCACACATGGAATGCCATGCAGCAATAAAAAGGAATGAACTATTGATACATACAACAACAGGAATGACTCTCAGCCTAATTGTGCTGAGTGGGAGAAGTCAGCCCCCCCCCCCACCAAAGTGCTCATTGTACAATTTCCTTTGTATAAAACTCTGTAAAAATGCAAAGTAATCTGCAGTGACAGGAAGCAAATCTGTGGTTGCCTTGGGGTGGGGGATGGAGAGAAGGGAGGAATCACAAAGGAGCACAAGGCAACTTTGGGGGAGATGGTTATGGTCACAGTATTGATTGTGGTATTGGTTTCATGTCAGAACATATCAAATTGTACCCTTTAAATATTGTATGTCAATTGTACCTCAATAAACTTGTTAAAATAAAAAAATAAAAATTTGTAAATGAGGAAAGAAAACATTTTGGAAGGAGGAATGTTAAATGGTCACAGTGGTTTTCTCAGGAAGGGGATTGAAATGGGTGGTTACTTTCGAGGGGGACTGGAGCTTTAACTGCATTATTTGAATTTTTATAACACAAACAGGCCCACGTACTAACTGTGTTATTTTTTAAAGTTAAAAAGAAATGGCTGGCACCAAGTGGGTTCTGATGTTTGTTGACTCTGAATCTTCAGAGAACCTCTATGAGTTGTAATATTTGTACAGTGGGAACTTTGTTTTTACAATCTAAAATATCTTTAAATGAATTGAAATTTATTTCTTATTTTAAATGTTTTTTTCCTGAGAATTTCTGAAGAACTGAGTTTGGAAAAATCTGCTTTTTAACAGATGTCTTACGTTCCTTCCTCAATATTTTTCTAGACTCTGACTAATGCATGAATTTTTTTGGCCACCACCCTCGGAACACAACCTCTGTTACCAGATGTTTGTCTTCCTGCTTTTTGTATTTAAAGGATTCAGAGGAGATTTCGCCGTTATAGCCACATAGTTATTTTTTGCAACAATTAAAAATTTTGACCACCACAGTGTCCACAGACTAATTAAACTGAGGCATAGAAAGCTCAATTTAATTAAAGAGCTTCAGAAAAGGTTCAGCCTGTTGCCTCCCATGATGGTGCTGATGGTGTGCCCAGAAATCATTACCCCAGGAATTCTGATAGACACAGCCTCCTGGCTGCAGCCCAGGGGCTGTGAGCCATGCAGAAACCCCATGTGTAAAATAAACCTTCAGGCAAATGAGAAATGGTCCTTCAGAAAGTACTGTGTCTGAGCCATGGAGTAGAAAGCTGAATTAAATACGGGACCATCTAAGTTCTTTCTCTCTGGTGTCATTCATTCAGTCCTCACTCAAGCACCTTCAGGTCCCCCATCCCTCCTTAGGAACACAGGATGCACAGCTGGCTCCCCTCTAAGGAGGCAGGTGGCCCTGGGAGCACAGGGAGCCCAGGCAGGACAGGCCCTGGAGCCCAGTTCCTTTGGGAAGAAGGAGAGGCTCCCAGGCCCAGGGGACACTTGCACGTGGCCTACGGAAAATAGGGGGATGAGAATTCTGGACAAAGACACAGTACATGGAAGTGCTTCTTGTCTTTTGTTCTGAGACCAAATCGTTCTGTCCCTGGACTGTAGGAGAGGGTTGGGGGAGAAATAAAGCTGGAGATTGTTTTGGTGATACATTTCAAAGAGCTCCCTCCTCTTCCACTCTTTTAAATCCACATTTCTTTACTTTCTTTAGATCAACTCAGTGTTGACTACAAACCCCCATTTTCCCCCAGGGCTGGTGAAATATCTGATCTAGGTCTTTCTGGTCCCCAAGATTGTGCCGAGGTTCAGGGGTCATTTGGAGCTGAGATGTTGAATATTGCCCTCAGGCCTGGGTCCTCTACTCCCCCTCCCAGCTGCTACAGTGGGCTTGCGGCCTAGGTGCCTTCAGCAAGGCTGGAGCACATACATATTTTCTCCTTAAAATATAGAGCTGTGTCCTGGAGGCGGGCCCCTCCCAAGCAGCCAGAGGATGAGCAACCCCTCCGAGGTGAGTGGGTCGCGGGCTGTGTATGCTGTCTGCTCCCATAAACATCCTGATAAACCGGGCTCCAGGAGTTCAGAGACCTGTCTTCTAATTTGGGATCCGCTCTTGACCCAAGGAAATCACTTTTCTCTGTCCCTTTGTCTGAGTCTGGCTGAGGAGATGGCTTGTGTCGGAGCTCTCGTAACTCTTAGGAGAAAGTGAAAAAAGAACTATGATCCTCTCCAGTGCACCCATGGGGGGCTGTCTGATGGGGGGGGAGGTGGTCATTCATCTTTGCTGAGGCTGTCTCTGGCACAGAACACTGATGGGATGACGAGGAAGAAACAGGGACCTCCAGGATCTGTCCTTCCCCCAGCTCCAAGGACCAGGCTTGTCTGGAGAAGCCCCTTCCCAGATCCTCCCCCAGTGCCTGAACCCACGTCCCAGCCCCTCCTCAGCCCTTCACAGCAGCATCAGCCGCCCTGTCTCAGCCACCTCCCTCAAGAAGCCTGTCACCCCAGTGGCTGCTTATTTTAAATTCAGGTACATTAGATATAATTAATATACAGTCAAATCCTCTGTTGTTCATGTGGTGAGTTTTGACAAACACACAGTTACATAATCACCACTGCAGTACAGATATAGGACTGCTCCATCCACGCAGAAAGCCCCCTGGTATCCCTTGGCAGCCCTCATCCCCGGCCCTGCACCCACTCATCTGCTTTCTGTCCCTCTGGTTTTACATTTCCAGAATGTCATACAATATGCAGCCTTTGGGGTCTGGCTTTTCTCACTTCACAAAATGCATTTGCCATTTGCCAATGCTGGCTCTCTCCGTCGTTTGCTCATTTTCGAGTTGAGGAACTTTCCATCGTATGGATGGACCACGGCATGTTTATCCATTCACCCAAGGACACTTGGGCTGGTTCTAGCTTTTGCCAACTGTGAGTAAAGGATGGGACGATACACGTGCGTGGGTAAGTTCTCCCCCCAAAACTCGGTTTTGGTTTCTCTTGGTGAAAAGCCTAGGAGAGGGATGGCTGGGCCAGGTGGTGAGCAACTTTATAAGAAGCAGCTCTTTTTTATTGTTTCCTCCAGAGAACCCGGCTCCCCTCTCTCCTCGACTCTGCCTCTGCCTCTGCCTGCTCCCTCCTACATGCCCGAGCTTTCACTTTGTCCACAGATTCATGGGTAATTGTCTTTCAGATCCATTCCCTGGTTTCCATCCCCCCTCCAGTCTCTGGGTCTCCCTCCACACTTCCCATGCCTTTCTAAAGACGCATCTCATCACATCTGTCCCCCTCAGTGTCTCTGGGGTCTGCCTGATGGGCACCAAACTGGCATCTGCACCACGCAGGTCTCAGGACCCGCACATCCCTGAGGCCTCCTGCTCTGTTTTTACCCCTTCCCCAGTGACATCCGTCCTCCTGGGCCCCACTGGAGGGGAGCCTTTCTCTGCGCAGCTTGCCAGGGCCCAGGCCATGTGAGAGAGCTCTCTTCTGCCTGACTGCCGGGTCCTGGAAGGTGGGGGTGGTTTCTCATTGAAGTCTGGCCCCCCCAACCCAGCAGACACCTGGCACAGAGTTGGTGTCCGAGGGGGACACAGGCAGGGAAGACTCTGCCCCAGAAAGGGGGCAAGTAGAAAAAACAGAAAAGCGGGAAAACCCCACTCTCAGCAGGAGCACGGTGGGGACAGGGAGGGAAGACAAAGAGGCAGAAAGGTGTCCACCCTCATTCAGTCTGGAGTTCGCTGGGAGGAGCTCAGGGTGCCTGGCAGACGCACAGGGTGTGCGTGGGTTTGCTGCTCCCACTCCTCTCTCCTGGGTTCCCAGTTCCTGAATCCAACCATCTGGCCTCCACGCTGGGTCCATTCCCTGCTCTCCTGAAGCCACAGGTGAGGACTGAGGCTCCAGGTCCTCCTCCACCTGCTCAGAGGCAACATGGACACACCCTCTCTCCTTGGCGCTCTGTCTCCCCTGGCCCCTCTGGCTGCTCCAAACCCTTTCTGGGTTCTTCCCACCCCAGTCCTGCCTGGGTGGGAGGAGGGTTCACTCCGCTATGCCCACCCCCTCCAGCTCCTGTGGCACCACCAGAGAGAACTTGGCCCTGGAGGCTGTCCTGCCCGGGTCCAGCCACCCTCCTGTGACCTCCACACCTCCTCTCTGTCAGTTTGAGTGGCGAAGGAGGGTGCCAAGGGCTTGGGGAAGAGAGAAGGGGGTAGTTATTTAACAGGGACAGTTTTCATTTTGCAAGATGAAAAAGGTCTGGAGATGGATGGTAGTGATGGTTGCTCAACAATTTGTTTGTTTGTTTTTTTAAATGGTGGCTCAACAATTTGAATGTACTTAATGCCACTGAATTGTGCACTTAAAAATGGTTAAAAAAGTAAATTTTATGTTACGTATATTTTAACACAATAAAAAAATGAAAAAAACAAAAAAACAATGGCTTAATGAACAAAAGCCTGCTTGGTGCTGGAAGTCCCCAAAACAGGGAGGGGCTGGGGGAGTGGCCAGAGGCCAGCGCTTACCTGCCCAGCCTGCTGCTCGCAGTCTTGACTGACCATGCGGCCTTAGGGAGGCTTGGACATGCAGAACCAAATGCCCAGTCCTCCAGAGAGCCTGTGCACAAGCCAAGAAAGATCTATAGCATGCCCAGCTGACAGGGCTTAAGCAACAAGGATGTCTACTCTTTACTTACAAGAAGTCTGGAGCCAGGTGGTCCCAGGGTTCTTTCAGCAGCTCACTGATGTCGGTATCAATAGTCTGGGTCAGCGTCTCTGCTGATCTTCAGGGATTTCCCTCTTGATCATAGATGGCTGCTGTAGCCATCACGTCTTCACACAACTGTACTCAAGGCCAGAAAAAAAGGAGTGGGAGATTTCCCCTTTTATTATGGTAGAAAAGTTTCCCAGTAACCTTCTAGCAAAATCCCCCTAATTTCTCATTGGAGAGAAGTGGGCCATATAGCCAAGCTAGCTCTAAATGTCTGGGTGACTGGCCAGGGGGTTGACATTGCTGTTAGGGTCTCGTTTCAGTCAGGGCACATCTCAGGATGAAGCACTTTGGAGTCTTGAGTGTAGCTGGGAGCTGTTAGGAAGACAGAAGGCGATGGCTCTATAGAGTAAGCAATAGCGCTGCTACATTGTCTACAATCCTTTCTGCTGTGAATAATTCTCAAAATGATTCCAGCTTATCTCCATGTCTCTTGATACTTCCTGCCTTGTTTTATCAGTTAGGATTGCAAACCCAGTTCATGGTGGCTTTGTTTACTCACATACAGTGAACCGGAGGAAGGTGAGTACTGACATCATTGCAGCTGTTCACTGATGTTGGGCTCCATATCTGTGATCCTCATGGTTGCAAAGTAGCTGCTACAACTCCAAGTTCTACATCTTCATACAAGGCAGGAAGATGAAGGGAAGTGTGCTGAAATCCGCATCAATCTCTTTCATCAGGGAAGCAAGAAATTTTCCCCCAAATCCTCTCGGCAGACTTCAATACAAGTCACATTGGCCAAAAGCCTCTGACATGACCGCCGCCCAATGTCAGACCTTTTGATGGGACAGAGTTGGTATTTCTGGCCACTGTCCTGAAGACAGCCAGAGAAGGAATGGCTGGTGGGCCAGCCAGGGCATCCACACCTCTCCTTCTGTACCTTCCGTCTCCTTTGGACTGACAGCTCTCTGAGAGCAGGGATTTGCCTTGTCTGTTTAGAGCCGCTTACACAGGGGTGACGTGGTAAGTAGACAGGGTGGTATATGCTGAGCACCAGTCCTAATGAGCCTGCAGAGTGGCTGTCACTGTCATGAATAATGAGCATCTTAAGCCCCCACATGACCCATCATGTGTCTTAAACATGTTCAATGCTCAATCTGTGTTTGTCTAATGGACGCTGAGAGCACATGAGGTGGGTTTTCACTCCTTTCTCCCTGCTCTCCACGGTCTCATAAGCACATCTAGGAGTGTAAGGAAACTGTACATTTCACCGGGAACCTTCACATCTGCAGGAGGACCTCATTTGTGAGGCAACAGCCCATCAGAAGCAAAGGAAGAGTACGGGTGCATTACCAGCTCTGCCACCCTCATGAACTGAAGGCTTGGGCAGGTTATTCTATTTCTCCAGGCTTCAGATTCCCTGATGCAGGTGAAAGCTAATGACCTGAGCCTCTTCCAGTTGTGGAGATTAAATGACAGATAATGTGACAACTGCCTGGCCCAGCCTGGTGCCAAATCAATGCTTCTTTTTAAGACTAGTTCATCTTCTGAAGAACCCATGGGCCAGGTAAGACCTGTACAATTGTCCCCTTTGTGAGAGGGGGTGGAGGTTAGGAAAGCCAGAGACTAGATGCGCAGAGTTACAGAGCTGGTAGGGATTAGAGATGACCCAGTTCAACATATTGTGGAAGAAGGAATAGGAGAGAGGACAGGAGTCACTGGCCTATGATCACCCAGCTCGTAGACTGTGGGCTGGAGACAGGCCTCCTGCTCCTCACTCAATCCCACCGACTCCTGAGGCTGAGTGTGCATATTAGGTAAACTGGATTCCAGTTATATTTATCCTCTAAATTAGACAGGGTCAGCCAACCCTTTCAGTAAGGAAAGAAAGTAAATGTTTTAGATGTTGTAGGTCTAATGTGGCCTCTATTATATATTCTTGCTTTTTTTTTGATTTGTTTGTTCTTTGTTTTTTGCAACACCTTAAAATGTGAAAAAACATTTGTGGCTTGTAAGTTGTACAAAAAAAAAGCTGTGGGTTGGATTTGGCCGGCAGGCATGGTTTGCCACCTCCACACAAACACGTCCTGGTGCCCCAGGTGTCTGTGGAGCTTCCCTTGCTTCTTCCATCCTCTGAGGAAAGCCTGGCGGTGTCTATTGTGACTTGTCTCACATGGCTGTATTCCGCACCTGTTCTAGAAGCCTGGTGGGGGCGGGCGGCCTGGGAGAGGCAGGCGGCTGCAGATGCCATGGAGGCGCTGGGCGCAGTGCTGTCCTGTCCCGTGTGCATGGAGCTGTTTTCACCCCCGGTGCTGCTCCTCTCCTGCTCCCACAACTTCTGCAAACAGTGCCTGGAGCTGATCTTGGTGTGCCAGAACTGTACCCACGGCAACGGACAGTTCTGCTGCCCAGTGTGTAGGAAAGTAAGAGAGGTTTGGGGCCCTTCTGCTACTGAGGTAGCAGATTTCTTTCTGGTCATCACTTCTTGGATCCATTCCATAACAGAACTAGGGATATTTGGCCTGCAAAATGAAGACTGGCTGGCCAGAACTCACATCTCTGGTGGGTTATCAGGGGGTGGGTGGGGAGCAGGCTTAGAAGACATGGTGGGACCCAGGGCAGGAGCTACAGAAAGACATGCATTGTGGTTTAATGTTAGAGAGAAGGTTCTAACAGAACCACCAAGAGATAAAATATGCCAGTTTTCACTTACTCAGTATGTGCTGGGGTAGGGGGACATTTATCAGCACCTGCCAGAGGCCTTGTCGCTGTGCCAGGACCCCAGGGACGCAGAGATGAGTGAAGAGCATCCTTGCAGGAGCCAGTGGCCCTGTGTACAGTGAGAGGTCCCACAGTGGAGACACAAAAGGCTGCAGAGGAGGTGACAGCTGGGGAGAGTCTACAGAGCAGGGCAGACAAAGAGAGGATAGCAGATGCCAAGGGCCAAGAAAGGGGCCTGCAGCCGAGATGCTTAGAGCTGGTTAGTAGATAAGAAGGCTTCAGTGTGGGATTGTGGGAGATGTCAGGGCACTTAGGGCATCCACCAGGAGGGCAGGTTGGGACATATTGAGGCCATTACAAGTCATGCAAAAGGCTTTGCATTCTGTCCTGTAAGCAATGGGGGCCAGGAGAAATGTCTAACCTGGAAAGGGTCATACAGCATTGGCGTTGAAAGTGCACCATTGTCTACATTACGTACGCTCATGAAAACTTTTTGTACAATGACTTGTGTAGAGTCTCTCTCCCCACCTGGGACATAAGAACTGTGATTGGTGTTTCTCCAGGTCCTTTGGGTATTTGTGGAAGGAAGGAAGGAAGAAAGGAAGAAAGGAAGGAAGGAAGGAAGGGAAGAAGGGAGGGAGGGAGGGAGCGAGGAAGAAAATATAAAACAAATAGATTTCAGGAAGAGGGAACTTATGTAGGAATCTCTGTCAGTAGGGACAGAGGGTGGGCCGATTGGAGAGACAGGTGCTGGCTCTCCAGTGGTAACCAACTGAATATGGAGGCAGGGGTGCCAATGAGGAGGCAGTGTGTGTGTGTGTGTAGGGTTGGGGGACAGCAGTTCAAAAGCAGCAGATGCTTAGATTTATTTATGCTTTTCATTTTTCAACCTGGAATTTTCACTTATTTGTGCATTTATTTAAAAATCATATCAAAATAACACACAGACAAGGTTAAGAGGGCAAACCCTAGAAAAGAGTTTATAATGAAAAGCCACACTCTCTGCCCACCCCAGTCCCACTCCCCAGAAGCAGCCTCTTCTAACTTTTTCTAGATAGTTCTTCCCATGGTTACCTTCATACCTCAAAATACTGTGCTAATTCAGCTTGTTTCTTTACCATCAGTTGTGGCCACTACTGGCATTCATTTACTCTGATGGCTGAGTATTTAGACCACAGCTCCTCCCCCACCCCCAGGGGGCTTCATCACTACCTTTAGTGTCTAGAGTGTGATTTTTAAGTAACACACTTAAACGTCTGCTTCTTGTCCCAGCGACTAGAGACAGCAGAATCCTCTGACCACCCACTCTGTGGGTGAGGCTGCTCTCCAGCTTCCCCCCTTCCAGGTGCAGACACGAGACCCTCACACTCTGAGAGAATTGCAAAGAGCACAGGAAGTGTGCTGGTAGCTTTTGTTGAGCTTGGATTTTGCAGAAAAGACAACTGGGTCCCAGAAGGATTTAAATTGCCTGGTTGGAAATCAGCGGACGGAGCTAGCATATTGGTTGTTTGGCATCTATTCCCCTCTCTAGCATATGAACCCCTGAGGGTAGGGCCAGGTGTGTCTGTCCTGTTCACTGTCACATTCCCAGCATGGTAGGTGCTTAGTAAAAGTTTATTAAGCAAATGGAATTTAAGGTTGTCGCCAGATGGGTGGACTGCTATGTTAACTCAGGGTAGCATATGGCCTTGTCTTTTTTTCCTTGTGTTTTTAAATGTAGGTTTTATAATTATTCAGGTATGATGAGACCAACAGATCAGGGGATGACTGCCATTGAAAAATAGTTTGTAACTCATAGATCCCAAGAGGGGCCATGCCACATCACAGGTGGCCACATGTGGAAATCAGGGTGGGTCAGGAAACAGGGAGATGGGGGAAATGTGGACAAGAAAGACCTTTGTTGTGGTTTCTGCAGGAAGGAATGGGTGAAGTAGGGTGAGAAGGCTTAGGATTGGACAGTTTGAATAATTTCAGTGGCCTCTGGGATAGGTAGGGCTGCCCCTAGATGTCTAGTACCCAGCCCTGGATGATTCGGGCAGGTGGATAGGGGAATAGCAAATATAAAGGAGGTGGTTGGGTGTGGACCCCAGATTTATTGGTTTGCATGTGAAAGGTATGCTCCCGGGTGAATCCTTTACTGTCTCTAAGAATTGGCTAGCCAATGGGAGGGGCCATCCCAGGCCCCAGGTGCCAGAACATCAGAACACAGTAAACAAAATACGTGTTTAATACACTTTGGTCTTCAATGTCTAATTTAGGCATCTTCTTGAGACTCCAGTCCTGCTCTCCTCCATCACCCCAGGGAGACTTAGTCCTTCCTTTTTTGTGCTCCCCTGCACACCTAACCACACAGTCCTCTGTGAGGGTCTGTCTTCCCACTGGGCTGGGCTTCTCCAGGAGACAGAGCAGGTACTAACCAAGACTCACGGGGTGAAAGAAGGCAGGTTCCTCTTTCATCTGATGGAGTTTGTGGCGACTGTCTCTGCAGATGGTGCACATACTAGCCCAGGTGAGAGGGCTTTGGAGCGGGAAGAGTTATTCTGCAGGGGCGAGGAGTCTTCACAGTCATTTCCTTCTGAAAGACTGGTCAGCGCTCACTCAGGCCAGTGGCCTGTTCTCTCTTGCCGCTCACTGCTGTTTACGTGCAGGAAGGGAGGTGTCTCATCCTTCCCCATGATGATGTCACAGTTGATGATGGGAATTTGCCACAAGCTCATGCCAGCTCTGTGTTTTAGGTCATTTATTTGAGGGGAAGGGGAACAAATGGATTGCAGAGGAACATCCTGGCTGAAAACATACTGGAGAAGTTTAAGGAAGAACTTGAGATGCTTCACACCAAGGAACAAAATCAGCTTGCTCAGACGTGTGAAAAGCATGGAGAAAGCGTGAATCTGGTATTCAATTACACTTTTAGTTTTATTTTATTCTTGCTTAGCTACCCAATCTGCCAGATTACTCGGTAACCTTATGGTTGAAATTGAATATTTGCTCAGGAGTATAGTAGAGGATTACTTTCCAAATAAATGCACATACCAACGCTGACTTCATTCTTCATTCTTAGTTCTGGAGTGCAGGTCTTGGGGGGGTGTGTGTTGTTCAGCCATGCAAACCATGGCAAGATTTAAGGGACCACAGATAGGCTCAAATAGTTACAAATAAGTTGCATTATATTCAGATTTATGAGAATTTAGCTACCTTTGATTACCCCAGAGAGAGAGGGTGGGGTAAGATGGGACCAGTGATTCTGCCATTCCTCCTGTTGGTTACACATGTCTATTTGGAGAGCTGAGTATGATTCCGATGTTTAATCTTCAGCATGAGTTTTTCATACAATACATCATATGAACTCTTTATTGTACTCTGCATTATGCTGTACACATTGTACATTTATACACACATCTACAGTGTGATTTATACAAAACCGTGTGTACTGTACTCTAATTCCATATTCCCTAGCTAAGGGATTTTCACGGGTAATTTGACACATGTAATCTTCCCCTTTGGTACTGACTTTAGGATGATCCCCATGTCAGATATAACTCAGATATGAATCAGAGATAACACCACTTCAGCTTTCATTCTTCACTGTTGACAAAGCCCTTTCACAACCTTGAGCCCATTTGATTCTCCCAACAAACCTGGAGGGGCAGGATGAGGCAGAGTTTCCATGTTTCACAGACTGTGTAGCACCAGCCACCAGGTTTAGGTTACTTTGGTAATGGTCAGGGATGAACTAAATCGGTGATTTCCTTGGAGAAGGTCAAAAGTATCCCCAAGTCTTCATAAACTGGCTCTAGCTTGAAGATCTGCAGCCAAATTCTAAAGCATAGGTGTGGCTCCAAAAGAGGGCTTCGTAGCTCCAGGGGCCCCCAGCACTTCAGTGCAGAATATCAATGGTCTGTCCTCACAGGGTAGGGTTTCTCTGCAAGTCTTCACCCTCAGCCAATCTACTGGGCTGCTCCGAGCTCCACCAGACTCTGCTCTGTTCCTTCTACCCGCCCCTCCTCCTGCAAGGACATAAGTGGCATGCTTGGGGCAGGCTAGCTCAAGCCACTAAGAGGACTCAAGAGAATAAGATGTGATTTGGTATTCCTGTTGGACTCTGGCTTTAAAAATCTGTTCCACTTATCACAAATTCTCAATGGTTCTGTCTCATCCTCAGTAGTTACCTCCCCTTCCAAAATTCCAAGAAAGAGTTTTCATTCCAAGGCTCCCTTTAGCCGAGTGAAGAGGCAGAGGGGTCAGCAGGGCAGTGAGGGTCCTCCTCAATCCCTTTCATCTAAAATAGGCCCAGTCTGGGGAATTCACTGGCGGTCCAGTGGTTAGGACTCCACGCTTCGACTGCAGGGGGCACGGGTTCTATCCCTGGTCGTGGAACTAAGATCCCGCATGCTGGGCAGCATGTTACATGCATCATGGTATTTAATCCTCACAAGGCAGTGGCTTGGCCAGGTGGAAAAGGCTTTGCTCCTGGAGTCAGAAAGCCCTCATCTTTTTGGGGGGTGTGCCGCGTGGCTTGCAAGATCTTAGTTCCCTGACCAGGGATCAAGTCCGGGGTCCAGCAGTGAAAGTGCTGAGTCCTAACCACTAGACTGCCAGGGAATTCCCAGAAAGCCCTCGTCTTCTAATCCCAGTGCTATCCCTTCCTAGTAGTGTGTCCTTGGACAAGTCACTTAACAACTTGGAGCCTTCTCAGCTTTCTCGGGTATAAAATGTACGCAATACTATCCAAGTCAAAAGGTCATTGTGAGGAGTCCATGTAATACCAGATGCGGTATGTGCTTACTAAATTACAATTCAAGCATCCTAGTACTACCCTCATCTCTCTCCTCCGGGTGCCAGGGCCTCCTGTGTAACTGACTCTTGATACATGCTTAAGAATACATTCAGAATGTCACCAGCCTGAAGTATGGCAGGTCCTGAGTGTGTAGGGCTGGAACAAGAAGGGAAATAAGTATCATTGACTTTTCTTTTGTCAATCAGATGTGCCTAAGTGATGAAGAACCAATATGTGGAATATGCAAGCTCTTTGGGGACCACAAGTCTCACCCAGTAGCCAAGATTTCTGATGCCTATGCAGAGAGGAAAGTGAGCTTTGCTAAGGATATTCAGCTGGTACTGCAGAAATCTGAGAGCGCAGCACAGGCAGTGCAGGTATGGCTCGTATGGCTCGTGTCCTTTCTCCAAGTAAACAGCAGGGCAATGTTTGGTTTCAGTTCAAACAGTTGCTGTTCTCTTGAGGGCACTAGGCTGACAAAGGGGGTGTTTAAATATGAAGGGGAAATTCTCTAGAGACTGACTCTCCTTAAGTGTGCCCTGAAATGTGTGTCAAGTTTTGAAATGCGCACCTTGAGAAATGGTTGAATTCTGATTGCTTTAAGGGCCTCTAAGATGATAATTTAATGGCTATTTTACCCTCTTTTAAGATGACTAAGTAAGACGTATACTAGCTTCTATGGCTTATTTTCCTTATTTCATGACTTTTTCCCCCCAAAATATAGGTTTTAGGAATTAATCTCTGGATACATTTTTCAAGAGAACAAAATGTTTTAAGTCACCAACACACACACACACACACACACACACACACACACACACAAGACTAGACAGTCTTTCAGAAACAAATTCTAGTTCTAGTGGTAAGATTTCAGCTCTTGTAGAGAAGGAACATCTGCAGAATGGCCAGGGCAGAGGCCCGTAGGGACTGATATCTGGGCCACACTAGCCACCTAACAGTTGGTATCACAGGTTGTGTTCTCTGGAAGCAGAAGCTGAGACAGAGTTTGGGGTAAAAGATATCCAAGATTGACATCTGTAAGAGGAAGGAGGAAGAAATAGATGAAACAGAAGGGAAGGCAAACTACACCACAGGCCTGACAAGCAGCTCCTGATCCAGTGAGGAATCTGGAGCCAGATTTGCCCATCAGTGTACCCCATGTTGGGTTGAAATGGCCAGGCTATTACAGGTCCTCTTGCTCAGCCACCTAATGTGGACTGCTGTGGGAAGGGCACAGCAACCCAGAAGGATCTGACAGCTGGTGGCTGGTCATACCTTGGCAGGCAGCAAGTCCTCTCTGGAAAGGGGGATCTGGGCAGAATATCTGTGTCTACCACAACTGACTTTTGTAGATCTTCTTCTAAATACCAAATATTTGTTAAAATTTCATTTATTATTTCCTTATTTGTCCAAGGTAGAGTAACAAAGTCTGAATTTACCCTCCCTTCTGGAAAAATAAAACAAAAATATATGAAACAACAGTTTTCAAGACACTGGACCTCAGGCAATAAAAGATACTAATCTCTGAGAGACAAGATATAAACAAGGTTAGCTCTACAATTGCCCCAGCTTATTGCCTTGAGAGAGTTTCAAGTCTGAGGGGCAGAAAGAGGGAACCCAAGCAAAGCCTGGTGGATTTCTTGTGTTTGGGAGATGGAGCTGAGATTCTGGGGAGGTCAAGGCATTTCAAGTGCACATGACAGAGTCTAGAGAAGACAGGACTGCACAGAGAGAGAATCCAGAGATCTGGGTTAAGAGTCCTCTGTGAGTATTTAACAGACTTGAATAGGTCAGCACTTGTCTGTGAGGACATTACCTCAGGCCAGGGAAGGAGCCATAGGAAAGGACTGAGGGAACAGTGCCTGGAGCTCATCCAGGATCAGAACAATGCCTGTTCCCACGAATGAGACTGGAAAATCTCATAAATCATGAGACACTGGGATGAGAACTCAAGAAGTCTTAGTCCCAGACTGGGCACTGCTCCAGACTCACCCAACAAATAATGAAAGCAAGCACTAAAAGATCATTCTTTCCAAGTAACTTAACAGTACTTCAAAACAAATATTAAGATTCACAGGAATAAAAAAAAAAATCCAACGTCAAACAAGGTAAGATTCACAATGTCTGGCATCCAAAGATTACCAGGCAGGCAAAGACGCAGGAAAATATGACCCATAATGAAAACAATAATAAATCAATCAAAATCAAACCAGAACTGAGACAGATGTTAGAATTAGCAGACAAATATATATTAAAAATTAACACAATTGTATTCCATATTTCAAAAAGTTACAGACATGGAAGATATAAAAAAAAGATTCAAATTGAATTTCTAGAGATGAAAACTACAATGTCATAAAAAATATACTGGAGGGATTAACAGCAGGTTAGACACTGAGAAGAAAAGCTTTGTGAACTTGAAGACATAGCAATAGAAACTACTCAAGGGTTTCCCTGGTGGCGCAGTGGTTGAGAATCCGCCTGCCAATGCAGGGGACACAGGTTCGAGCCCTGGTCAGGGAAGATCCCACATGCCGCAGAGCAACTAAGCCCGTGCACCACAACTACCGAAGCCCGCGTGCCTAGAGCCTGTGCTCCACAACAAGAGAAGCCACCACAATGAGAAGCCTGCACACCACAATGAAGAGTAGCCCCTGTTTGCCGCAACTAGAGAAAGCCCATGCACAGCAATGAAGACCCAGTGCAGCCTAAAAGAAATAAATTTATTTAAAAAAAGGAAAAGAAACTACTCAAAATGAAACACAGAGAGGAATGAGAATTTTTTAAAAACAGAATTAGTTAGCTGTGGGGAATTCCCTGGCAGTCCAGTGGTTAGGACTCAGTGTTTTCACTGCCAAGGCCAGGTTCAATCCCTGGTCAGGGAACTAAGATCATGCAAGCCATGTGGCATGGCCAAAAAAAAAAAAACAAACAAAAAGAATTAGTTAGCTGTGGAACAACTTCAAGTGTCCCAATATATGGGTAATTGGAGTCCCTGAAGGAAATGACAGAGTGAGGAAGGGGCAGGAAAAGTATTTAAAAAAATAATGGCCAAAAATTATCCAAACTTGATGAATATTATAAACCCACATCCAAGAAATTTGACAAACACCAAGCACAATAAATATGACTAAAACTATACCAAAGCACATAATAGTCAAATTGCTGAAACCAGTGATAAAGAGAATATATTAAGCAGCCAGAGGGGAAAAAAAGGCATGTTACATACAGAAGAACAAAAATAAAGATGACATCTGACTTCTTGCTGGAAACAAAACATGCAGGGAGACAGTGGAGAAAAATCTTTAAAATATGAATTTAAGGGCTTCCCTGGTGGCGCAGTGGTTGAGAATCTGCCTGCCAATGCAGGGGACACGGGTTTGAGCCCTGGTCTGGGAAGATCCCACATGCCGCCGAGCAACTGGGCCCGTGAGTCCCAACTACTGAGCCTGCGCGTCTGGAGCCTGTGCTCCGCAACAAGAGAGGCCGCGATAGTGAGAGGTCCGTGCACTGCGATGAAAAGTGGCCCCCGCTCACCGCAACTAGAGAAAGCCCTTGCACAGAAACAAAGACCCAACAAAGCCAAAAATAAATAAATAAATAAATAAATTTATTTTTTAAAAAATGAATTTAAAAGCAGTCAACCTAGAATTCTATATCTAGTGAAAATATCTTCAAAAATGAAGGCAAAATAAAAACTGTTTCAGACATACAAAGCTGAAAGAATTCATAACCAGCAGACTCGCACTATAAGAAATGTTAAAGGAAGTCCTTCAGGCAGAAGGAAAATCTGGATCTACACAAAAGAATAAAGAGCACCAGAAATGGCAATGAAAAACGTAACTATGTAAGATTGTTTTCATATTATTTAAATCTTTCAAAAGATAACTCACTGTTTTTAAAATAGTAATATATTGTGAGGTTTGCAACATATAAAAGTAAAATACATGACAATAATACCATGAAGCCTATGAGAGGCAAAATAGAAGTACACTATTATAAGGGTTTTTTAAAAAAATTTATTTATTTTATTTATTTATTTTTGGCTGCATTGGGTCTTTGTTGCTGTGTGTGGGCTTTCTCTAGTTGCGGCAAGCGGGGGCCACTCTTCAGTGCGGTGCGCGGGCTTCTCATTGCGGTGGCTTCTCATGTTGCAGAGCATGGGCTCTAGGCGCTCAGGCTTCAGTAGTTGTGGTTTGTGGGCTCTAGGGCACAGGCTCAGTAGTTGTGGTGCACGGGATTGGTTGCTCCGCAGCATGTGGGATCTATCTGGAGCAGGGCTCGAACCCGTGTCCCCTGCACTGGCAGGTGGATTCTTAACCACTGTGCCACCAGGGAAGCCCCTATTATAAGGGTTTTATACTATATGTGAAGTGGCATAACATTACTTGAAGTTAGACTGTGATAAGTTAAAGATGTGTGCTATAAGCCCTCAAACAACCACTAAAATAATAAAGAGTTGTAGTTAATAAGCTAGCAACAGAGGTAAAATGTGATTATAAAAGATACACAATCTTAAAGAAGGCAGAAAAAGAGGAGGAAGGGAACAAAAAACAGATTGGGCAAATATAAATAAATAGCAAGATGATAAAACTCAAATCCAGCCATATCAATAATCAATCACATTAAATGAAAATGGTCTAAACACTCCAATTAAGAAGGCTTTTGTCAGAATGAAACAAAATCAAGACCCAACTCTATGCTGCCTATGATAAATGCACTTTAAGTATTAAGACACAAATAGGTTAAAAGTAAAAGAATGGAAAGAGACATGTCATGCTTACATGAATCAAAAGAAGCTAGAGTGGCTCTATTAACATCAGGCAAAGAAGATTTCACTCCAATAGTATTACCAAGGGGAAAGAAGTTCATTTCATTTTGATAAAGGGATCAGTTAAGCAAGAGAATAATAACAGTCTGAAATGTTTATGCATCTAATAAGGAGGCTTCAAAACATATAAAGCAAAAACTGATAGAACTACCAGGAGAAATAGACAAATCTGTAATTTTCAATACCATTCTCTCAATAATTGATAGAACAAGTAGGCAGGAATTCAGTAATAAACAGTAGTCTTGAACATTATTAATCAGACCTGACTGACATTTATGGAACATTCCACCCAACGACAGCAGAACACATTCTCAAGTGCACACAGCTCACCAAGCTAGACCATAAAACAAGTCTCAATAAATTTAAAAGGATTCAGGGACTTCCCTGGCTGTCCAGTGGTTAGGACTCCGTGCTTCCATTGCAGGGCACATGGGTTCAAGCCCTGGTTGAGGAAGTAAGATCCTTCAAGCCATACAGCGTGGCCAGAAAAATAAATAAGTTTTAAAAAAAAGGATTCAAATCATACAAAGTATGGGTTCTGACCACAGTGGAATTAAATTAGAAATCAATAACATAAATATTTTTGGAAACTCTCCAATTATTTGGAAACTAAAAAGCATATTCCAAATACCTCATAGATCAAAAAGAAACAAAAAGGGAAATTAGAAGGTATTTTGCACTGGATGAAAATGAAAACAAAACATATCAGGATTACGGGGTGCCACTAAAGCAGCATTCAGTGGGAAATTTTAATTAGAAAAGAATAAAGATTTGAAATTACTGACCTCACCTTCCACCTTAAGAAAGTGCAAAAAATAAGAGCAAAGTAACCCAAGTAAGCAGAATAAAGGAAATAATAAAGACAAAAGCAGAAAATAATGAGATAGAAAACAAAAAACAATAGAGAAAAATCAATAAAACTAAAAACTTGTTCTTTGAGAAGATCATTTGAATTAAACTTCTAGCCAGACTTCTCAAGGACAGAAAGAGAGAGGGAGAGAGATAGGGAGAGAGGGAAAAAGGGAGAAAGGGGAGTGGTGAGAGGAGAGAGAGAGAGAGAGAACACAATTTACCAAAATCAGGAATGACAGAGGTAACATCACTACAAATGCTATAGATATTTAAAAGATAATATAATAAAGAGTCAGACTCCATGTTTGATGTTTGACTGCTCACAGCTTTTAAGTCTCCATTTTCCCTACTTGCCTTCTGTTCCACATCCGGAAAAGCTGATAAGCAAGCCTAGGTGCTCCCTTCTTTGGCACCTGCAGGAGTTTAAACCACGTTAAGCCCAGCCTGGCTGTGGGAACCTTCAACACCTCATAACCCACCATAAAAACTCCAAACCAATCTAATCTGCGTTCCTTGCCCTCTCAAGCTGTTTTCAGACCTTGTTGGAAGCTGCCCTGCTCTCCTCCAGAAAGCCTCATTATGTGAGTAATAGCCCCTTTTCATCACCTCTTGGTTTGTGCGGTGTCATCATCAGTCTTTCTGTGTCTGAGGAGTGGCTCCAACAGATAATAAGGGACTATTGTGAAAAAGTGTATGCCATTAAATTTGACAACTTAGATTAAATTGTGAATGACACAAACTATCAAAGTTCTCCCAGAAGAAATAAGTTACAAGAATAGCCATTTTCTATTAAAGAAGTTAAATTTCTAGTTAAAAACTTTTCTACAGTAAAAACTCTAAGCCTGAATAGGTTCCTTGATGAACTTTACCAAACATTTAAGGAAGCAATACCAAATATACACAAACTTCCAGAAAATTGAAGAAATGGGAATTTGTCCCAACTCATTCTATAGGACCAGGATTACCCTGAAACCAAAACCAGGCAAAGAAAATTACAATATCCCTTATGAACATTGATACAAGAATCTTTTTAAAATTTTGCAAATCAAATCCAAAAATATATGAAAAGACTAATACATCATAACAAAAAGGGGCTTATTCCCAGAATACACAGTTGGTTTAACATTCAAAGAACAATCAATATAATTCACTATAATAACAGAAGAAAACTGAAAAATCATATGATCTCAATAGACAGAGAAAATAATTTTGAAAAACATTTAACATCAATTTTATAAAACTCACCAATCTAGTAATATCTTAGATTCTCTGGTTCTCAGACACTCACTGGGTGTCCAAAAACTTAATTCAATTCTGACACTCTCTCTAGTTAGTGCAGACCCTGCAGGTTAAGGGCTGTCCCACTTCAGACACCAGTCACAAGTCTGAAGTTGCCACGTGTACTTCTGACTCACTGGCTATAAACTGGGGGGTTCCTAAAACCCCCTCCTCAGGTTTGATAATTCACTAGAATGACCCAAAGACCTCAGGAAAACACTTTACTATGTCCACCTCTTTATTATAAGGATACAACTCAGGAATAGTCAAATGGAAAAGATGCACAGGACAAGGTAAGGGCTGGGGGCTGGTTAGAGAGGTAGCTCCCATGACATCTCTGGGTGCCCCATCTTCCCAGCATATCAATGTGTTTACCAATCTGGAAGTTCCCTGAACCTTTTTTAAAGGTTTTTTGTTTGTTTGTTTGGTTAGCTGGTTGGTTTTTTTTTTAAATTGAGGTTCCATTATGTAGGGCATGATTGATCAAATCATTAGCCATTGGCGATTGAACTCAATCTCCAGTCCCTCTCCTCTCCCCAGAGGTTGAGGATGGGGCTGAAATTTCTAATCCTCTAATCAAGGTTTAGTCTTTCTGGCAACTAGGTCCCATCCTGAAACTATCTAGGGACCCACCAAGAGTCACCTAACTAGCATAATCTCAGATATGTTTGAAAGGGGTTTATTGGGAATTATAAGAGCTGTTCCTATCACTCAGGAAATTCCAAGAGTTTTAGGAGCGCTGTACCAGGAACCAGGGACAAAGACCATATATTTCCCATTATACCACAGAATAGAACATAATGAAAGGCATCTATGAAAACCTACAACCAACATCATGCTTAATCCTGAAACACTGAATGTTTTCCCTCCAAGATCAGGAACACCGAGAAATGTCGTTCTCATCACTGCTATTTAACAGAGCAGATTATGGAGGTTCTAACCAGTGCAATTAGGCAAGAGAAACTAATATAAAAGCATCCAGATAGGAAAGGAAGAACAAAACTGTGTTTATTCATAGATGACATCACTGTCTCTATAAAAATTCTGATGAGCTTTACAAGCTACCAGAACTAATATATGAGTTTAGCAATGTTGAAAGATATGAGATCAATATACAAAAATCAATTGTTTTTCCTAAATATTAGCAAAAAACCATTGACAATTTTTTAAATTTAAATATCACTTACAATTGCATCAGAGATATAAAATGCTTTGTGGATATCTAAATCTTACCAGAGATGTGCGATATCTGTACCTGGACAACTATTAAATATTGCTGAGAGAAATTAAGAGGATCTAAATAAATGGAGAAATATATACTATTCATGCATGGGAAGACTCATCGTGGTTGAGATGTCAGTTCTCCCCAAGTATTTCTACAGATTTATTGCAATCACAATTAACATCCCAGCAGGCTTTTTTTTTTTTTTTTTTTTAATTGACTAGGTGATCCTAAAGCTCATGTGGAAAGGGAAGGGTTAAGGTTAGGGTTTGAAAACAAAGTTAACACTACCTGAATTCAAGAATTGTTCTAAATCTTTGTTAATCAAAGGAGCATGGCATTGGCATAAAGATAGACAAATAAAACAATGGAACAGAAATAAACCCATACACATAGATACCTGACTTTTGACAAAGCTGCAAAGGCAATGCAGTGGAGAAAGAATAGCCTCTTCAACAAATGGTGCTGGAACAATTGAAAATCCATATGCAGCAACAACAACAACAAAAGGCGGAAAGGAAGGAAGGAAAAGAAAAGGAAAGAAAACTGCATCCATCCCTCACAACATGTGCAAAAATTAACCCTATATAGATAGTAGACCTATATATAACACCTAAAACTATAAAATCTGTAGAAGAAAACATAGGAGAAAAAGAATCTTTGTAAATACATATCTGATAAAAGATAAAGAATAAAGAATTCTCAAAACTCAACAATAAGAAAACAACTCAATAAAAATAGGCAAAGTATTTGCACAGACTCTTCACAGATGAGCTATACAGATGGCAAACAGCACATGAAAGGATTCTCAGCACCACTAGTCATTAGGGAAATGCAAATGAAAACCACAATGAGATACCACTACACACATATTAGAAATGCTAGACCATATCAAGTGTTGGTGAGGATGTGGAGGAACTGGAACTCTCATACACTGCTGCTGGGAATGTAAATGGTACAAACAGTTTGGAGAACAGTTTAGTAATTTTTTTAAAAGTTAAATAAATGATCCATTCACTCCACCTAGGTTTCAAATCCCAAGAGAAAAGAAAATATATATGCATACAAAAACTTGTACACAAATGTTCATAGCAGCTACAGTTGTAATAGACAACAACTGGAAACAACCCAAATGTCCAGATGAAAGGATGAACACATTGATACATACAATAATCCATGAATGAATCTGAAAATTGCTGTGTTAAAGAAGCCAAACCCTCTCCCTCAAAAAGAGTATGATTCCATTTATATAAGATTCTAGAAAAATGCAAACTAATATACATTTACAGAAAGAAGGTCAGTGATTGCTTGGGTAGGGGAGGTCAAGGATGGTCGTGAGGGAGGAAATTAAAAAGGAACACAAGGAAACTTTTGGGGGTGATGGATAAGTTCACTATCTTGAAAGTTATCAAATTGTATACTTTTCCCATGTCAATTATGTTCAATAAAGCTGTTTTAAGAACTTAAAGATATTTTGAAAAATTGGGTTTATTGAAAGCTAGTATGCATATGGCATTATCAGTAAAGAAAGCATACACTTTTCTCATTCATTCATTCTTTTGGGTGCCATTTGGGTGCTAGACACCAGGTGTCAAACGGTGAGCAGGACAGAGGCTCTGTGCAATGAATTTATGCCCCTGCTGCTCACAAATGCTTTGGTTTGACCAGTAGATTTGTCAGTCATTAGTATCTAGGTTCTGTCAAAGGAAAAGGATTGAGTTACGCTGAAGTTCAATGGTGGTGAAGAACGAACACAAATAGTTTTGTGAGATACCCCCATGGTAGATGCCGAGTGGGAAGGCTCTGCTACAGGACACCCTCCTGATCTCACTCCTATATTCACTTGAGAAAGCCACCTCACCATGGATTGGAGAATCCAAGTGTATTTTAAATGATATTCAGAGTTAAGCAAACTTGTTCTTTTGTGAACTTTGTGGGACTTGCTGTCCCTTTACAAAAAATAATTTTACTGCATCACCTATTCCTTTTTATAAAGACAAAAATTCAAATGACTCATTCAACCTAATGAATAAGGTGTTGAAATCTGTTATTAATTTATTTGTTTAGTATTTGCGGCTCTGTTCTCTAAATAAAGCCTAAAATACTTATCAGAAAATACATAATTTTACATTTATCTATCAGAAAATAGATCATTTTACAAGTATAAAACAATCCACAGTTTGTAGCATTTTAATATTCCCTGTATGTTACGGAAGTATAAAGTTTCTTGGAAGCTAAAGAACAGCCAAACTAATGTTCAAAACTCAAAGGAAATACAAAGAAATATTTAAAATTTTAAAAGACCCAAGTGGGTGAAGGATACAAATGAGATCATTGGCCTGCTCTTTATTCATTTCTTTCTCTCTTGCCTGAGCTAACATCTCAGAAAACATTTGTTTCCATGGCCAGTAACACTTTCTTGATTGGAGTAAATTAAAATGGCCACTTGACCTCTGGGACCCCAGCCTTTCCTGGCTGCCCCAAGTTCTGCCACTAACTCCTGCTCAATGTTTTCCCACCTCTCCCAGAGTTTTTTCTCCAACCCAGACGTCTGTCCTGAGCTCCAGGCCCACACTTACAATCCAATTCACCTACCTCTCCCATCTCTCCTGCCCACTCTCATCACCACTGGCCTGGACTCTCTAGTGGTTCTCACATGGGCTCCTCGTGCCCACTCTGTCCCCCCTAGTAGCCAGAATCATCCTTCAATATTTTAGATCATGCATTCTTTTGCTCAAAATCCCCAGCTGGAGAGGGGTGCATTATACTGTGAATAAATCCATTGCCTGGCCCCACCTGCCTCTCCGCCCTCCTTGATCCCACTCTAAGCCAGGCTCCTGACTGCTCCTCAGACATCCTTGTTTCCATCTCAAGCTTTGTCCCCATGGCCCTTCTGCCTGGAAAAATCTTTCCCTCAGATATGACCATTGCTTGACCATCATCCAGAGTTCGGACATCTCCAAGATGTCTTCCCAACCACCCAAAGTCGAGAACCACCTCCTACCTCAGCCCTCTGCCCTACCCCTGATCCTGCTCTATTTTCCTTATCTTTCCTCAGAGCACTTGTCAGTACCATGAGATTCCATTGTATATTTATTATGTCTGTTTTTGTTGCCCTTGAGACTAGTCTAATGGGTCAAACAACACACCTAAACACATACTAGGCAGGCAACTCATGATGATGAAGGATGGCAGGCAAATCTATTTACCAGCTAAATTGGCAATTTAAAAACATGGTTTTGGAAATGGTGATTCATGATGAATCTTCAGCTGGCGGAGAGTCACATTATTTCAAAGTCCGCTCGTAATGTTAGAATGTTTTTGTATTGTGCTATTGTGAACCATGGTGACATATATGAGACCTGTAGAAGCATATAGAATGGAAGAACCTCTCCATTCTATGGAAGATCAATTTGTTAAGTGCCTACTGCGTGCTGGTCCGGTGCTAGGCACTATATATCCATCATCTCATTTAGTTCTCTTCAGCACCCATGATCCCCTTTTCACAAGACATGGGATCTAAGATACAGAACTATTTAGCTGTAAGAGCCAAAATTACACCTAGGGTTGGCCTGACCTCACCATCTGAGTGCTTTCCCCTACACTTTGTGCCTCCCCTGAGGGAAGACCTGATCACAAAGGTGATGCAGAGCTGAAGTTGACAGGATGAGCTGGAGGACAGGCCTGCCAGACAGGGAAAGGGCACTGTAGGTCATGGAGAGTCCAGAGTGAGAGATCTTGACTTTTTCTAACAATATCACAATGGGTGGGTTTGTGATTTCATTCCCCTAAAAATTATTCAGGTAACTCCTTCCATTTGGGTATTCTTTCAGTAAGGGTCTATATTTGATTGTAATAGAAACTCATGAGCAATGGCTCTTTAAAAAATGAGGGGTTCTGTTTTCTTTTTACTTAATGAAATGCCCACAGGTAGGGAGTCGAGGCCACCAGCTTGGTGACCCCATGATGCTGCGCCCTCTTCTCTCATCCCTGCAGTGTGTACTCTTGTCAGCGCAAGGTCACGAGGAGCCTGCTCCATGTGGGCATTGACCCCGGGTCCCATCAGGAGAAAGGGGAAGGGTCAAGCCTTGTCTCAGAGGCATCTGCCCACTTTCAGGCAGCTTTCCCAGAAGCTGCACCCAACAACGCAGACTTCTGCTTCTGTTGCACACCTGGTCACCCCTAACTGCAAGGGAAGCAGGAAGTGAGTGAGTATTTTTAGCTGCCCACACATCGCTGGCTGGCAGAATCAGGGTTCTTTGGTAGGAAAGAGTTGAAAAGTTGGTACTGGACAGGCAGCCAGAAGTGCCCGCCACCCCTAAGGAGTTCCTGGTTCAGGGAGGAGAGGAGGCAACGCCATGAACCAGGTGCCCAGGCCTGGACTCTGGGGGTCTTTCCTAAGAAATGTTCTCGCTGCCTCCACAGGACACGAAGAAGCTCATCCGGGAACTCTCCACCAGTGCCGCGGACACGCTGGCCATGATCGCCACCATTGGAGACAGCCTGCTCAGGGCCACCAAATGCCGGATTGCCACCTTGAAAAGGCAGCTGGAGAGCGAGCACTCCTCCAAGTTGGAGAAGTTACAGCTGGTTGCCCGGGAACTTGAAGCCCCCCAACAGCTTTACCAGCAGATGACGATGCTCCTGCAGCATCACGCTGACACAGTACAGTTTCTCCACGAGCATAAAAGGCTCAAGAGGGAGATGGTGAGACTCATGGAGGGCAGCATGTCCCCCCAGATCCCCATCAAGGACACTATTTCCATCAGGCGCTATTTTGAAGAACTCATTAGAGGAATAGACATCACTGCCTTTGTCCCCCCTGAGACTGACCAAGTGCTGGCCAACGCAGCTGGGCTCCGAGAGGCCTGGCAGGCAGGCTGTGCCACGCAGGGCCGTCTGTCCCAACAAGTGCTTGAGGATATTTTGTGCAAGGCAGCGTCGGGCTCAGTGCCAAAACCAAATGAAGAGGCAAAGCTTCCTGGGAACCCACCTCATTCTTCCTCTCCTTCTTCCACCAGCATGTCCTTGGCACAGGGAAGTGAGGTTGGGTCTAGGGAATCAACTGTATAACGTAGTATTTTGGTCTCAAAATGTCAGCAACTTTTATCATTTTGGCTGTAACTCGAAGGTTGCTAGATTTTGCTTCTTGAAAAAAAAAAAAAGATTCTATATGGTGGTTTCTCTTAATTTGGGGTCTTGTGTTGCTAATTGATCATCCAAAGCTTTTTCTTTATTTTTTTAATGGAAACCTGCTTTAAAAGCTTGAGGCTCATGTAGGAGGCTTTGAATCCTGGGGGCCGCTGGCTTGGCTGTCAGGGTGGGTGGTGCAGGAAGTGAGCTCTTGGCACAACTGAACAGACAGCTTTGTGCTCTGATGACTTAACGGTGCACTTTTAGCTCAGTTGAGCCTCAGATAGTAGAAAGCGCAATAGCAATGATTCCCCAGAAATGAAACCTTTGGCTAGCTCTGGACTGTGGCTTTTGTTCCTTTCCCATCACAATAACTACAATTTGTTGACTGCTTAGGATACAAACACTACTAGGCATTGTTATGTTAATGAGTTAATTCCATTCTCAGAATAACTGAAAGAGATGAGAGTTATCACCTCCACCTTACAGGAGGAACCTCAGGGTCAGAGAATTTAAGTAAAGAGCCCAAGATGACACAGTCATTGAGAGGGTGGATCGTAATGCAAATCAAACTCCTCCTGGTGGAGGCCTAGCTTCTTCCAACCTACCCCAGAGTCTCTGTAGGCGGTACTGATCTAGATATATCTCCTTAAAGAACACTGCTACCGTTCTTCAGGAAGGAGCTCACTCAATTCTAGCTGACCAGTTTTTAGTAAACATCTACCATAAAAGTCACTGTTTATGGAATCCTTAGTAGCACCTGTTATGCACAAACATTGCCCTTAATGCTTCACATAAATGACATTGTTGGAACTCACTCCACCTTAGGAGGTAGGCTGTAGAGTCCCCGTTATACAGATGAAGAAACTGAGAAGGGTATCAGCAATTTGTCCAAAATCGCAGCGGGCAGAAATGTATCATTCTCAAGCCCATTCTCCTTCCTTCTGCCTCACTGTTAGTCGTGACTGTGCACTGGGGAAAGCGTGGAGTAGCCTCAGGGATGATAGGACCTAGACTCAGTTGCTGTCAGGAGCCCGCCGCCCCCACCCCTCCACCTTTGTCTCTGCTTCTCAATGCTTGCTTTGCTTCTTTCCTGTGGAATGACCCCCTTCTCCCCTGTCATCACAGCTTGGGGGCTGGGCTAAGGGGTTCTCTTCTCCCAGTGCCTGTTTAAGACATCCTCAAGGAAAGGACTCTGCTTGGCCTAGACCAAAATCCCATGGTCCAAGTGGGGCAGGAACAGTGCCCCAGAGCAGAGGCAGTGAGGCCACAAACACAGATGACTACGGGAGCCAGGCTTGTAATAAAATTGAAGAAGGCGAGAGGTGGGGGGAAGGTGGGGGCTGTGACAAATAGCAGAGCTCATGCTGGGCATAAAGAAAACATTGTCCTGTTGGAATGTAAGCTGAGTGTTCCAGTTTTTGTAAGAAAAGCAAGAAATCCAGACTTTTTAATGTTAAATATCTTGATTCTTTTGAATGCTGTCAGCTAATTAAAAATAGATTTACAACATTGCATGGGCATCACAAAGCACTTCTGTGAACCAGATGTGACCCCCAGGCCATCACCAGTTTGCAAGCTCTGGCCGAGGTGGACAATGTAATAACAGCCCACTTCACCCCAGGGGTGCTGGGGTGTTTGCCAAACCTGGGGCCTCCCTCCTTCTGCTGTGACTCCTTAGGCAGCAGCACTTCCTGGCACTTACACAGGAAAGCAGGAGGCCCCTGGACTCACGGGCACTCAGAGTGGGTGAGATCTGGGGAGGCACTGGCCAGACATCAGCCTCCAAGATCAACGCGCTCCTCATGCTCCGAGCTAAAACCTGGGTGCGCTGAGGCAGGGCCCCAGGATTAAGGGAAAGATTAAAGATAAGGGTGTCTGCTGTGTAAAGCAGGGAACCTAAAAGGCAAATTGATTATCTGGACCCAGCGTGCTGAGTGAGGGGCCAGAGGGAGCAGCTGCACAAAGAGCCCCAGTCTCACCTGGGGAGGGGCAGTGATGGAGGGCAGGGTCAGAGGGAGTTCGCAGGAGTGTTCTTGCTTTACTTGGGTAGTTTTTGTTGCAGGTAAACAAAGGTGGAGGGAGGGTTCTGTCCTGGGGCTGCCTGCAGAGAGGTGTGGACGAGAAGTGGGATCTGACACGGCAAGGCCTCAGGGACACTGGACCTCTGGTCCTTTGGGGCTTGGCTACTTCGGGAACCCCAGCCCAGGAAGTCTGTGGGTCTTCTCAGGTCTCTGAACCTCCTCCTCTTCCTGGCCCAGCCGGCTGTGCTCCCTCTGCTTTTCACGCTGTCTGCTGGTCGAGGCCCTCACTACCCGGACTCCTCCTGCAGGAGTTCTTATCCTCTGAGCTCAGCCTCCACTGTGAACTGCCCTATTCTCTTTGCTTTTAATTCTACACTTCAAGAGATATTAGAGCACCTACTATGTGCACAGGTCACTGTTCTAGAAGATGGGGACACAGCTGTGACTATTCAGACAGGTTCTTGCTCTCTTGGAGGGAGAACAAGAAAACAAGCAAGGTGGGTTCAGAGAGTGCCAAAATGCTGAAGGTGTTATAAAAATAGAGTGGTGAAATAGTGATGGTGGGGAGTTAGACTGGGTGGTCTGTCTGAGCAGGCCAGGTTTAAGTGCTATCTGAATGACCAGAACTGGCCAAGCGAAGATGGGGATGAGCATTCCAGGTGGCCTGAACAGTGGCAGGCACTGAACTCCCACAAGCATGGGGAGTGGAAAGGGAGGTTGAGGCCGGGCTGGGGGTGGGTTGAAGTATGGGGACAAGCTCGAACTTGAACCTAAGGATTACTGTGGGCTGGTCTGCATTGCCAGCAAGGTCGTCCTCTTGGTCCCGAGTGAGGATTCAAATGCAGCTCTTGCCACCTTTTCAAATAATGATTGTGAAGACAACCAGGTTCTGTTTATTACTCAGCAGTTCCAAACCACACCCTACTATGATTTAATTGAACACGTTGTCTCTGTCCAAGGGTGTCCCCCTGGGACACAGGAGCTGGGACTTTCACCCATGTTTGCCCTATTCCAAAAGCTGTGTGTTCTTTCCACAATACGTGCCCCGCATCTCCTAAGACTCCACTCGCAGAATGAGAGCACACGGCATGAGCGTGCCCACTTGGTCAAGCTAGCTTCCTATGGAAGTTTCCCCAAATTTTAGGGGCTTAAATAAGTCACATCTCTTTCAAGTTCAGGCTTCACTGGAGAGCACCCTATGTTGCCAGCAGGGGACCAGGATTCTCTCCATGTGGTTTTCCCCTACACTCCATTCCACCCAGGAAGCTGGATATCATAAAGGCGGAGAGAAAGAGCAAGCCCCTCCCTTGGAGGGCAGAACCCAGAAACCTCGCCCATGCTCCTGCTCACATCTCAACAGCCAGCACTTAGTCACATGGTTACATCCTAGGGCACTCTACTTCTGCTTTCCCCTAAAAACCTGGTTTCTGTTTACTACAGAAAAAGGAGACAATGGATACTAGGGAACAGCTAACCGTCTCTGGATAACTTTTACACTTTTTTTTTTTCCTGGTTATGAAAGCAATACACACTTACTGCTAAGAAGTGTGTAAAGACAATAAAGGTCATGAGTAATTCCAGAGCAAACCATTGTTTAAGATTTATGGGGTCATGTCATACACGTTATTTTGTAACTTTATTTCTCTCTTAACAGTATAACCCTGATAATCTTCCTGTATTGATAAATTTAGGTCTACATCACCATCATAGTTTTTCATGGCATGTTTAAGTGATGACCTATGATGACCTGGGAGATTGCTGTGATTTTTATTTATTTGATTGCTAATGAGGGTGAACACCTTTTCGCATCTATTGCCCATTTTTATTTCTTTTGTGAATTGACAGTTTATATCTTTCGTTTATATTTTAATGGGCCATTCACTTTTTTTTTTTTAAAGGGGCCATTCACTTTTTAACTATTGATTTGAAAAAAAAATTCACTTTATATACTAAGGATAACATATTAGCAAACACTTATATAAGTGCTTTTATTACCAAGCACTGTTCTAAGAACTTGCAATATTTACTCATTTCATCCTTACAACAGTTCTATAAGGTACATGCTGTTATCATCCCCATTTTACAGATGAGAACCTGAGGCACAGAGAGAATAAGCGATTTGTGGGATGTGTAGCTGTGTAGTTGGGAAGAGGTAGAACTGGGGTTCAAACTGAGCAGCCTGGTTTCAGGTCCTTGCTCTTGACCACTAGACATTCCAGCTAATGTTTTTTTTTTTGTTGTTGTGTATTTTACAAAGTTGTTTTTCCAATTTGTCATTTGTCTTTTAACTTTAAAGTTTTTTTTTTAAATTGGGTTTTCACTTATTTGGTCAAATCTATTAATCTTTTTCTTTATAGACTTCAGGGTCGTTTGGTTGGCTTTCAAGGGTAGAATATGAAGCACGAGTTGGAAAGTAGAGGGTAATATATTTCATATATACTTTTTCAAACTTACTAAGAACTTTCAGGTGAATATGTGAAGAAAATGTCAGAAAAGTTCATAGTGCTATGGGGGCTCTGTTGTGTAGTAGAAGCCCATAGCACCTCTCAACTCAAATACTGAACAACATTCTAACTGGTCTCCTTGCTGCACTTTCCTCCCACCTCGGCCTACATCATTGTACTGGTTCCATTTAACAGAATTTTTTACATTCCCAGACTACCACCTTCTACTGTGCGAGGTACTGTGGACAGAGATGGTTGAGAATCCCACTCCTCTACAGCACAACTCCAGACAGCCCAGTGGGCCTGCGCTCTCCTTTCTAACTACATCTTCCTTCCAGAAGTCCTAAATCATGCTAACCTTTCAGGTCCAAGCTTAAGTTTTCCCTCCTCTAGTTTCTTGTTCACTTTAGCCCACAAAATAAACTCTCCAATTAACTCCTTTGGCATTGATTGCATGTACTAATACGACTGCTAGGATAGTGCCACCTGAGATCATAAATGTAAACGCACCAAGTAAACTGTAAGTGCTGTTAAAAACAGTTCTATTATCCATGAGAAAGCGTTTTTTGTTTTGTCTTTTTCTGTTTGTTTTTAAAATCTTGTGCACAAAGTAACAGCGAGTTATGAGAAACAGTGAGGCCCAGATGGTGGGGCTCCCATCCATAAGGAGACCTGAAAGGGTACCCAACCAGTGCTTTCCCGGGTCCTAGTTTGGGAAAGTCATAATAAGCATGGAGGAACGATGTTTTAGGTTAATATTAAAGTAGAAAAATTACGGATTGCTTTGAAAAGACAAGTATCTTCAAAACCTGGGGCAGCCGGCTGACACTACTCCCTCACCTACAGCTGGGTAAACTGAGGCAAAGTGGGCGGGACTAAGACCTCAGGGGGCGGCTGATGGGACCGTGCTTTATGGGGCAGAAGGTACACGCTCCCAAAACCAGAGCGCGGCGCACAGCAACCAGGCGCGATTTCGGCGGCCACGTGACGGCGCCGGTCCATCACGAGCAGAGGTCAGAACTCCGCACCGCCACTCTTCCAGTCGTCCAATAAGAAACAGGGAGCAGGCAAGGTGGGCGGGCCCCACCCGCCCCTCCTCCGCAGGCCGCCCAGCGCGGGGCGGGCCCAGCTGCCGCCCTCCAGTGGGGTCCCGGCCAGCCCGGCTCGGCCGAGGCAAAAGGGAGATGCAAAAGTCAGTCAAACGGCCCCGCCAATGAGTTCGCGCGCTGCTCTCGAGCCCGCCCCTGCGTCGGCCTCCCGGCGCCCGCGCTGCCTTCCCTCAAGCCGCCGCGGCCCGCCAGCCCGCGCCATCCGGGTCCTCGTGTGCGGCTCTCGGGTGGCGGCGGGTGCGAGGGCTGGGCCATCTCCACGGAGGGCGGCGGCGGCGGTGGGCGGCGGCCTCCTCCGCGGGCCTGAGGTGGGTACAGAGGCGGGACGGCGAGCGCGGGCCCGCCGCCATTTTCCTTCTCTCGGACCCCCGGAGGCGGTGGGAGAAGGGGAGCGCTGCCGGCAGGTTGGTGGAAGCCTGGGGGCCGGAGTGAGCCGGGCGGGCGGGTTGCGAGCAGAGGTCGCGAGAGGCGGCAGCGCGGGCGGGGGATGGGCGCCGCGTGGCGCGGCCGGCCCCAACCCCCTTCGCTTCCCGCCCAGCGCCTCACGGACTGGGGGGAGGGGTCATTCTTCACATTCTTCACCCCGCCCTTCCCCCCAATTCAATCAAACTTGGGCGGGGGAAATCCCGCCCCCGCGCTATGCCCATTGGCCGGCGTCGCCTCCCGCGGTGGCGTGACTGGTTGTGGACGCCGCCAGGTCCCCCTGACGTCACTTCCGCTATCAGGTTTGTGGGCCTGGGAGACCTTGGCCTTGGGGGCTGGGAAGGTAGGAAGTGCGGGGGAGGGCCGGGCCTCGCGGGCGGGCAGGCCTTGGGCTGGATCTCTTACCCTAATCCGCCGGCCGAGTGCAGCCTCGGGTCCCGCAGCATTTGTGCGGCCGGGTCCACCCCGGCGGCCGTCCTTGGCGGGGGAGGGGGCGGGCAGGAGGAAGTGGGATCCCGGGGGACGGGCACGTGCATGGCGACCTGGGCCACCGCCAGCGGCCCCAGCCCATACTCGGGGCTGCCCACCCTGGAAGCAGGCTGGCTGATACACGTTCCCGGAGGACTCCGGTGTGAGGAACGCGTAACCTTTATGTCCTTGGCTAGCAATAGCCTTCGGTCTTTCCAACTTTTACAGTAGGGCCTGGCCCCCTGCCTTCTGTGTCAGAGGTGAGGGTGTGTGTTTCTCAGTTTTCAACTCTCCGGCTTTTTAAAATAGACTTCTCACATTTGAGAGGCTTGGCAGATGGGAAAAAGGCATTGGGGATAATAAGTGTTAAATTCTTGAAGTAAATCAGAAGACGGGATGAGTTTTTTTTTTTAACTTTGCTGATAATTATTGTTTTCTTGGCACTTAGTTGCTAGTTAAAACCTCATTTAGCAGTCCTCGTTTATATCTGTTGGCCTGAAAATCATGCAATAGTTTAAGAAAATTTAATGTTCAATTCTAAATTTAAACGTAGTTCAGAAAGTAGAATAATTGTTTTTATCCAAGTTTATCTGCTGTATGGTAGTCTGATTCGTTTACAGTATATTCAGGGAGTATATGTAGTAAAGGCAGTAAAGTTTTGTAAGTTACTTTGGGTTTTTGGGGGGTGTTTGATTTAATGTACAGCTGTTAAAGTATTGTTTTGAAACTTGTGAACTTTTTGAGAATAGTTAGCATTAACTAGAATTTCTTGGTTTAGAGTACAGCACACTGGGTATTTGTGTACCTTTTCTTTCGATAGCTAATATAATGGTAGCTTTGTTAATAGTGGGAATTGCTCATTATTAAGAGTTCTAGACCAGTGTTTCAAATTGTAGGTCCTGGCTTATTGGGTCATGAAATCACTTTAGTGGGTGGTGATCAGAATTTTAAAAAAATAGAAAATATTAGCTTGTTACATGAAACTGTTGATTCAGCTATATCCATGTTTATTCTTTCAAAAATACCTTTTCTGAGGATGTCAAAAAAGTTTGAAGAACAATCCTTTTAATAGGTATTTTTCTCATTTATAGCACTGGTCTTCCCCAAGGAGTATTAAAAGTAGCCCAGCTTATTTATATTTGGTGGAACATGTTCCCTCACTTGTTTTCAGGAGTTGGGGAAGTAAATTTGCCATCAGTGACCAGCATGTAGTTTAATCACTTAATATTTTTAATAGTCTGAGAAGCTTTTATTTAGACAGTAAAGACTCTTCTCCATCCTAGAATATTAACTGCCAATGATTTTTCCATGTCTAGATGAGAATAGAAGAATCTGGATCCCCAGTAATGAGTTGTCAGCATTGCCCTCATGTGACCTCAGGACTGGAGTAAAGGAGGCCTGGTCACTGCATGCTCTTTGACTGTATGGGTATTCTAAGCATTGCACAATCACTTAAGATAAAATGAGAGCCACTACTTTTTTTTTAATTTATACTAAGTCTTTGAAATCTAGAGTGTATTTTACAGTTACAGCACATCTCATTTGGGGCTAGTCCCATTTCCAGTAGTCAATAGTGACATGTGGCTAATGACTACCAAATGGATAGTAGTCATTATGGGTTGCTTAGCTGCTTTTCAGAAATTAGCTTTGTCTAGCTAAGTATTTGCTGTTTCAGATTATCAGTCAAAAATTCCCCCTTTTTCTATAGCCTCATCTCAAATGTGAGGAAATTGCATCAGGTGATTTCTTAGGCTCTTTCTAGGTCTAAGACTTAAGTATTCTGAGGCAGCTGACAACTACACTTTAATTGTTACTTTTGCTTCTCTAGGGATGTGTTAAGAGATTTGAGATGATCTATTTTAAAATAACTGATATTAATGATGCGTATGATTTAGGAGCTTTTTGTTCTGTTAAGTAGTCATCCTTTTTTGCTTTGTGTTAGTATTCATTATCATGAAGTTATGCTATTTGTTCACTTGGCAGTTTCTTCCCTTCCCCCCAGTTTTTATTTGGTCAATTATATGATTGCTTAATACATAGAAGGGGACATTTTTCTTGTACATTGTAAACTAAGGGTATGGTCAATTATTGTAAACTGGGGAATATGGATTTAATGACAGGAGCCCACCTTTTCGTGACTTTGGGGGATGTGTAGATTATACAGTGGCTTTTCAACCTGGGAACATATCAGTATAATGAAGGATCAGAAGGCAGAATAGGATGGGAGGATTGAGAAGTAATGGTGTTTATAGAAGGACCATTAAGCAGAACAAGTCACCCAAGTGGAATACCCTGCCTCACCGTAAGTATTTGTGTGCATTATAGGGTTTGTAGCAGAATTTACTTCTCTTACGAATACAGGGAAGTAGGATAGAATGCACTTGTAGGGAAGTTGGCCCCAAATTAATATTTTGCATTGGGAAATCTACAAAGGAATACTGGGAGTGACTTGACATTAGTTAACTTTTTAAAAAATTTCAAAATTTAGATAATTTCATCTGATCCAGAACATCTTACGTACCTGCTGTATGCCTAAGAGTGGATGAAAGGAAATGGTCCTTTTGGAAAACATACCTAGTACTTAGCTATTTAAAACTTAATGTGAGTCTCAGGCTTAGTGCAGTATTTGGTAGGATAAACAAATTTAGCGATGGTAGCTAGACTTATTGTGGTGATCATTTTACAGTGTATACAAATAGCGAATAATTATGTTGTACACCTGGAACTATACAATGCTGTATGTCAGTTATACCTCCGTTTTAAAAAATTTCCTCCACCTCCCCCCCCCAAAAAAAGAAATTAAGATCTTAGATTAGAAGTAGGTTCATTTTCATTAGCAAAAACTTAGTTATATCTAAAAACTTAATCTTGTCAGTTTTATATGTCAGCTGAACACTGATGGAGTGATTCCTGGGTAAAAATAATACATATGTTCTGTCAAAGGAATCAAAATATTATTGGAGAGTTTGCATATATTCTTATTTAAAATACTTTTATATTTTGCATAATGTTTTAATATTCAGCCAGAATCATCAGATAATTTCATTCATATTCAGCCAAGTATTTGAAGGAATTCTGTATTAAGTAGCCAATATTCAGTTTATACAACCATAAGATGGCATGTGAATAAAGGTTTTTAAAAATAAAATTTTCTGAGCTACTTTGTTTATAGGAATATGTAAATTAATATAAAAGATGGGAAATTAGACTGCTGGAAAACAACACTTTAGCTCAGAAGTTCAAACTCTTAATAGGTATTAAGTATACAGAAGGTAGAGTGTGCCTGTGTTTGGACTATGTTTGTTTAGCATACTTGTAAGAATTTAGAAACTCATTTGTTTAAAATACTATCTTAGGAAAATTGACAAATGCGAAGATGGTATTTATAATTTTAATTAGTATGTAGCCTTCAGAATGTACATTCAGATATGTTTTTAGGACCATAACACCTAACCTTTTGGTTATAGACTTCTTTGCAAATGTGGTAAAAGCTATGGACTCTTGCAGAAAAATTGTACGTACAGATTCTGGTGGTTACTGAAGCCGGTTATGGATGCAGGTTAAGAACCCTGACTTTTAGTTGTTGACTATACAAGTATGTTAAACATTATATGATGTCATAACATTGTGGTTTACTAAGATGTAAGTGGATTTTTAAGTATGAGTGTTATGAAACCTTGATGTAAATAGATAAAGAAGCTTATTCGTAATTATTAAGTAGATTTGCCTCTTCACAGCACGTTTTAAATTGACACAGCATGATTTAATTGAAGATAAGTACAATATTTTTGACTGTCACAAGTATATCCAGGAAGGTAAAATTACTGTCTTAGTTTCTCAAATTGATTTAATTTATTAAGAAAAATGGTTACCATTTGTTGAGTACTTCTGGGTCATTAAGGTGCTTTGCATGTATTCCTAAAACTCAGAACAACTATGAGGTGTGGATGTTAGTTCCCCAACTGGAGAGGAGAACTTAACCTCAAGGAGGTTATTTAACTTACCCAAGAACACAGCAGCTAAGCAGCTGCTTGACCCCAAAGCCGTCGCTCTCAACTCCTTTCCCATACTGCTATGTTACACAGAAAACATTTTGTCCAAGTTGAATTGTGACTTTCAATCACTAGGATTTTTAATGGGGAGGGGAGGAGTTCAAGCTGCAGATTGAGGTAGTAAGTGAATAAGGATAGAAAATGCATATAAAGTTATGTTCCTTTTAGAAAAAGGAATTATGTGAAAGGTCAAATTCAGATAGTTTTAGGTAATAGTCTTGTCTAAGAATGTTTTAGTTAAAAATCTAATACTGATGGTTTCAGCTACAAGTTATTGAGCATCCACTGTGCACTTAGCATTATACTTCGTGCTTTTTGTATTTTATTTCTAATCCCTCTTAACATTTGTTTGTTAAGATTTGTCTGATTTTTACGAGTTGAAATAACAAAGGCCCAGAGATTACTTGATGTATCTAAAGACATGGTAAATGGGGTACCAGGATTCAAACCCGGTCTCTGATTCTGAAGTATACTTTAGAGGGGAAAATCTCAAGGACTGAAAATACACTAGCTAGTTACCCAACTCCTTTCTCTTTCTCTAGCCAAACATTGTATACTGGTGATCAGTGTACATGTTAGGATTTTTACTTAACCTTATTTCTTAATGAACATTTCCATGGGTCCTTATAATCCATAAATTCTAGTATATGGATTCTGTTCTGTGTTCTGAAAGCTTACTTAACTTACCTCCTCTTCGCTGTAAGATTTTAGTTTCCAAAATTTGCTCTAATCAGTGTTATCTGAAAAACTGCAGGCTGAAAACCATCAGTGGATCATAAAATCAATTTAATATGTATAATAAAGTATAAAGTAAAACAGTAGGGGTTAGTGTTGATTTGTGAACAATATTAAATATTAGTATCATACTGTATTTGTGTTTAGTATTGTGTATGTATAGACATACGATGAGTACTATTTAGAAATATAAAATATTTTTCTTGTGTGGATCATGGAAAGGTGGAAACCACCACACTAATCAATAGTGATGCTACATAGTAGATATTTGTTCCCTGTGCCCCTCACTGATAAAACACCCAACTTTTTGATGATGTTTGTATATATTTCCCCCCAAATCGGGGAGCATTTTAATAGCCCTTGGTATATAAGTTGTCATATCGCTTTCTACTAATATGGGTACCTGTTTACATTTCTGGATCAAGAAAAATCGTATGAAGTAAGCATGCCACACTTGCCAAGATTGAAAAAAGAATACATTTTAGATTTTACGTTTATTTTAGATTCCTGTGTTTGATGAGGATTCAAACATGTTTTTATTTATTTATTTATTTATTTATTTATTTATTTATTTATTTATGGCTGTGTTGGGTCTTCGTTTCTGTGCGAGGGCTTTCTCTGCTGCGGCAAGTGGGGGCCACTCTTCATTGCGGTGCGCGGGCCTCTCACTATCGCGGCCTTTCTTCTTGTGGAGCACAGTCTCCAGACGCGCAGGCCCAGTAATTGTGGCTCACAGGCCTAGTTGCTCCGCGGCATGTGGGATCTTCCCAGACCAGGGCTCGAACCCATGTCCCCTGCATTGGCAGGCAGATTCTCAACCACTGCACCACCAGGGAAGCTCCCAAACATGTTTTAAATGAGAAAGTTCAGCTGGACTTGAGGATTGGGATAGAGGTACCGGCTGGTTTTACTGTTGGCTGTTATCTTAAAAGTAAGGACTGTTGCTGGTTCTGGAGAAAGATAATTGGCTTATAAATGCTTGACTTTTTAGGGATAGTTGTCTGCACGTTCATACCTTGAATCATCTGGCCTTTTAGAGTTGAAGTAAGTTCAGGTATGGTAAGTTTGGAGATCAAATATTAATCTCTTGTAATTTGGAGCAGGTTATTAAACTTCTTGGCACCAGTTTTTGCCTTTGTAAAATAGAGATGATGAGACTATTAAATAAGATGGCACAGATGACGGGGTTTAATGTGGGGCCTTATGTATATTGAGGGTGTGGTAAATCTTTTCCTTTATTACGGATCATTTAATCCAATGAATTGATGTTACAGAGGCTCTAGAAAGGCTAAGTTACTTGTACAAGGGTTCAGTGGCAGTGAGTGAGCAGGGCCAGGATACGAACCTCGGTTTTTGTTGACTCCAAATGAGTAATGTTGCTGTGAACGTTGATGTACAAGTTTTGTGTTTAATTTTCTTAGGAATATACCTGTGAATGGAATTGCTGGGTCATTTGGTAACTATTTAACTTTTTGATAAACTTGTAAACTTTTTCGAAGCACCTGACCATTTTACATTCCAACCAGTGGTGGGAATGTAATCTAATTTCTCTATATCCTCAACAACACTTCCTTTCTTTTTGATTATGGCCATCCTAGTGGGTCTGAAAGTTCTATCCCATTATGATTTTGGTTCAGGTTTCCCTAAAGACTAATAAATGATGTTGATTGTCTTTTTATGGACTTATTGGCCATTTGTGCTTATTGGTCATATTGTTGGAGAAATGGTTATTCTTCGCCCTTCTTTAAAATAAGTTATTTGTCTTAAGTTACTTTTATACGCGGTGTGAGGTAGGAACTCTGATTTATGTTCTTGCATGTAGATATCCAGTTGTCCCAGCAGTCTTTGTTGAAAAAACTATTCTTTCCCCATTGACTTGTCATGGCACTCTTGTTGAAAATCAGTTGACCCAATGTGTATGGGGTTTACTTCTGAACCTTGGATTCTAATACGTTGAGCTATATGTCATAAGAGTGGTTTTGATTATAGGTTTTGGTTATTACTACTAAGTCACTACTTAGTAATTTTTTTTTGGCATTAAATTTAGGGCATTCCTTAACAAATTAAGTAATCTTTATAGTAGCTATCTCAAGAATGAAGTCTGTAAATTGAAGACTGATATTTAATATGGTTTAGCTTAAGGGTTTGATTATAAAACTAAACTGATCATATTGCTTAGTTCAGAGAGTATTGTACCAAAGTGTTAAATAGCTTGGTTTCTGACTTTGATCTTCACAGTACCTTTCTAGCTAAAGGGAGGATCCTGATCCTGACTCAGATCCAACAGATTATCTTTGATTTTCTGTTAATATGATCACTTAGTGTTTGCTGACATGGAATACATGAGTAGATTAGTTTAAAAATTATGTTCTCTTTGTGTATATTTTTGGATAATTCCTTTGTACATTATTGCGTTTAATCATGGGTTATGCGTTTTACAGGACTTTTGAGTTTTTGAGACTTTGTTAGATGGTCTTGTATTCCTCCTTTGTAATGGATTTTTTGTGGGGTTTCTCAAGGAAGGAAACTGTAAGAAAATCAAAAGTGTAAGTCAAGTAAGAGATGTGATAAAACCATGATTTCTGAATTTTTTAAATATATAGTTTCATATGATCAAGAATTTAGAATAATACTAATCAAAAATAAGAAATAAAAGCACTGTAGAGTTCAGGAATATAGCTACAATTTAAGTTGATGATTTTTGGAGGGTTTGTTCAGTTAAACTTAGTTCAAGTTAAGTGAATGAAAGTGGTCTAATACTTCTTTTTTCTCCTTTAATCACACAGGAGAACCAGGATTACCTAGGAGAAAGCTTTCCTGTGGTGCTCAGCTGTGGTCTCTTTTCAGCATTCACCCTGGGCGTTCTCGTCACTGTGGGATGAGGTAGTAGGTTGTATAGTTTTAGGGTCACACCCACCACTGGGAGATAACTATACAATCTACTGTCTTTCCTAACGTGATAGAAAAATCTGCATCCAGGCAGCCTCATATAAAATCAATAACTAATTGTACAACATTTGAGATTAACTTGTGTAAAAATGCTGTAGCGCAGCATTTCTTTATAGTGTACAAGTTGCTGCTTATTTTAGAGACTAAAAACGTTACCAAGTAGACTGATCGGAGGTGGGGATACTTTTTGCGTCTCATTTCTGTGTGTCAGAATAAGTGTATATTTTATTTTGATTGATGCTGATAATGCAACATAAAGAGATTGTACTCTTCATTCCAGAAGAAAATATTGCTCTGTCAGAGTGAGGTAGTAGATTGTATAGTTGTGGGGTAGTGATTTTACCCTGTTCAGGAGATAACTATACAATCTATTGCCTTCCCTGAGGAGTAGACTTGCTGCATTTTGTTTCTGTCTAGATCATATTAAAACTCAGAAGAATTAATTTTGACATTGCTTTGAACTTACAGTTTGCTTATGTCCTTTGCTAATAACATTCTCTGTCAAATATGGTGTACCTACAATAGATACAGTGATCTAACATTTAAATTTTTCACATGTGGTATATTTCAGAAATTTGAAATTAAGCAAAAATCTCAGAGTGGAGAAGGTAAATAACCTTCAGGAAATCTTAATAGTGGACTCTTTGGAATTGTGAATAGGTTAACTGCTCTTGGTGCAGATATCCAGGGTGAGATCCTAGGTGGTAAAGGTAAATACAAACTGGAAAAGCACTGTCTGAGCTAAAATGGAGTAGGTTGGTTATGACTCATTCCCTGGTTTGGATTTTTGGGTGGCCTTGGGCATCGTTGTAATCTCTGTTTCATTGGCTTGTTGATTTGGACAACTTCGCTCTCCAGCCTGGAAAAGGAGAAATGGGCTCTTGCATTCAGCCCTTGTTCCCTGGTTAAGTCCTTAGGATCTTAGCTTTGCCCTACCCCCCAAAACCTGAAGTGGGCCTTCATTCACAAAGGGAGGTCTCCTGAAGTTGTCAGATAAGGAAATCCATAGTTTGTTGTTTTAAAGAAAATGTGAGAATAATGCTAGAAAGGGCTACTTGAGTTTTAATACTCATGGAGGTCCATGTTTCAGCTTTCTTCCAGTGGCCAAACCGTATGCTACCTTGGGCCCTTATAATCAAGCAAGGCTAAAGCTCCCTGTTTTAAGTACTTGCCATTTTTATTTTGGGAGAAGAAAAAGAGGCAAAGTGGAGGTGAGGGAGAGGTCACCTCTTCCCAAATATTTCCATCTGTCCTGAATCTTAATATCTAAGATAATCACTGTGCAGTGCCATTGGCAGCAGGAACTTTGCATGAGAGAAAACATCAAATTCTCTCTTGGATGGTCCAAACCAGGTAATTTATCCTGGGTCAGATTTATGTGTTTTATTTCATCTCTGGCATAAGGATGGAAACTTGCATGGTCCAGAATTGGTCTTTGATATAAACTAGACATATACACATGCTGGGCAGGGACCTTTTATAGTCATTGCGTTTTGGTGTGCCAAAGAAAAGTGGGAATGTTTGAGAAATTGTTTGGCAAGTGCAGTTGTTTTGTGGGTTTCCAATACATGTGCCTCCAGTGTGGATATCTTCACCATTCTGCAGCTGGAAACTGAGCTAATACCTTAGGTCTAGTGAAAAGTGAATTTGTATCATTTATTGATTGCACAAGGACACATTTCATAACCTTATTGGCCAAGCCCAGTAATTGATTCAAGTTGTGGAGAACTACATTTTGTAAAAACCTTTAAAATTACCTTATGGTATAGTGAGAGAGTCTCTAAAAGCTTGTTTTTGATGGTGACAAAAACCACGATCAGAATTTGCTTCTGTTTACTCGAAGTCAAGGGTCAAAAATCCAAATAACCTGGGCCTAGAAGTGGCTGGTTTATAACTAGGAAACACAGCATCTAAAGGGAACAGGCCATAAGTTAATTTGCTTCAGTTGACGGTGGTAAGAAGGATTTATGCATACTGTCACCTAATTCTCTAGTTTATCAAGAGGGGTGGAGAGTTTATGAAATATGTTTAAATTTTAGTACTATATTAAATGTTTCAAAAAGTCTGTGGCTCCAACAGTACATGATGGGCTGGGTATTAGGCTTCTGGTTTGCATCCTCTTGGTGTAATTGAATTATTTTTTATCCCTTCATAACAAGAGGTTTGATTTTAAGCAAACACATTTGTGGTTTTTACCAAAGGCGTATGGCCAGTAACTTTTTTTTTTTTTTTTTGGCTTCGTGGCTTGTGGCTTGTGGGATCTTAGTTCCCTGACCAGGTATTGAACCCAGGCCCTCAGCAGTGAAACCACAGAGTCCTAACCACTGGACCACCATGGGATTCCGGCCAGTAACTTTAAAAGCATCAGTGAACGAATTCTAATTGGTTTGAATTTGAAATAAAACCAAAAAAATATGGCCTAATTTAACAGGTTAATTTGAAGTTCATCTGCTAAGTAGAAGACTGGCAAGAAAAAAATGGGTTCCTAGGAAGAGGTAGTAGGTTGCATAGTTTTAGGGCAGGGATTTTGCCCACAAGGAGGTAACTATACGACCTGCTGCCTTTCTTAGGGCCTTATTATTCCACAGTAACCGGTTTCTTTGCTACCTTGCTTTGGTGTAAACAGAGTTCTTTCTGGAGGTTTTCTCACAAATGGAAACATTGCAGGACTACCAAGGGGAAGCCATGCTTGCGTTAGTGATTTATAAACAGCAGCATGGTACCAACATCAACTACTGCGGATTTAAGACTTCTGAAATATAGAGTTGCTCATGTAATCTCACTTTGGGGTTGCTGGAAAGTTTGGGAAAGCATAGTTTGTTTTGTTTTTGGTTAAGTTCCCTTTTCTGATCAAGAGACTGCCAGCTCTGTCCCCCTCTGTAGCCTTTGTTACACCTGAAAGAAGGCATTTTATGAAACTACTGAAATACTTTGTTTTTTCCTACACTATATTTATAAATATTTATCTTGTTAAATTTCTAGGTTTCTTTGTCTTTGGGACTTAAAATTTGGAGCACTTCTTAGGGGTGGTATTACATATTGTGGGAATCCATCATTGTATTGAGCACTCATTATGGTATGTAATCCTGTGATTGAATCTGTTTAATGTGTAGAAGGACTGGAAGGTCAACAAAAATGAAGGGTTATAAGATAAGAGTCATTATATTTTGTTAAACATCTTTCCAATAAAAATATTACTTTTACCTTAGAACTTGTGCTTTTAAATCATTCTTAACCATCATCACCCTTGCAGAATTAGATGCATTTTTAAATTTGTGAGTATTTAGATTTGTTTTAAAGTCTGTTAAAGTACTTAATTTCATTTTTTATTTGCAGTAATTTGCTGATTCTAGTATTATTCACAGATGTATGTTAATGAAACTAACTCGAGCCATATCCTACACTTCCATTTTTGTAAATGCTTATGTGTCTTTGTATACACAATTACATCAGCTTAGGACATCCTACTTTCTTGAAATAATTCTCATTCTTTTGAGTTTACTAAAGCAGACACTACCTGGCTCATTATCCCTCTTCAATTCCCACTAGTTCAAACATTTACCATACTAGGAATGGTGCTGAGTCTAGGATTTGTGTACAGTTAGCATAGCTAAGGAGTAGCTTAAAATTTTTTCAAATAATTTGAACAGTAATATATTTAAAATACTACAGGGTCAGTGAAGTTTCCCATCCTGTTTCCCACTCCTTAGAGAACGTTACAGTGGAACGAAGGTCATGAGGTGGGTTCTCGGCATGTTCCACACCTCTGACCAATTGGGGCTTTAAATTTCCTCTATAAATTGAGATCGTTTTGTGTGGCATTTTTTATGTTGGTCAGTCCTTTAAGATCAAAGATTTTTAAGATTTCAGTTGGTGACTGGCAAGACTGCATCAATTTCATGTACACCTATTTGCGTGAAAATGTATAGGAAAAGAAGTGAAAATGATACTGGCTATACCAGGGTTTGGGATGATTTTTTAATCAGTATTTCAAAATTTCTCTAGTTTTGCTTATAAAGGTATTCTAAATGATCTTTAACTATCTTCCTTGTTAAAATATTTGGTACACCCCAGCCAGCCCTCATTTTTCCCCCATTCCATTGAACTAATTTTCCAGATTGTTCTATTTTGTGTTTCCTATTTGGCCTCCCATGGTTGGGATCTTGGTGGGAGGGGAGCTGAGGGGCTCCTTGGGAATTGGACATCAGTGCCTTCAGGAATGTTTGAACAAGCATGTGAAAAGGTGTTCAACATCATTAGAGAAATGCAAATCAAAACCACAGGTGTCACATCAGTCAAAATGACTGTCCACAAAAAGTCTACAAATAATAGATGCAGGAGAAGGTGTGGAGAAAAGTGGACCCTCCTACGCTTTTGGTGGGAATGTTAATTGGTGCGTCCACTATGGAGAACAGTATGGGGGTTCCTTAAAAAACTAAAAGCAGCTACTATATGATCCGGCAATCCCACTCCAGAGCATACATCTGGTGGAAAAAAAAAATGCAAGTACCCTAATGTTCATAGCAGCACTGTTTACAATAGCCAAGACATGGTAACAAGCCATATGACCATCAACAGACAATTGGTTTAAGGTGTGTGTGTGTGTGTACATAGACACAGTGAAATATTATTCAGCCATAAAAGGAATGAGGTATTGCCATTTGTAGCAATATGGGTGGACCTGGAGAACTAAGTGAAATCAGAGAAAGACATGATATCACTTACATGTGGAATCTGAAAGATAATACAAAGGAATCTACATACAACGCAGAAGCAGACTCAAAACGTGGTTATCAGAGGGGAAGTGGGGGTGGAGGGGTGGGGGGGAGGGATAGATTAGGAGTATGGTATTAACTACATAAAATAGGTAAGCAATAAGGATTTACTGTATCATACAGGGAACTCTATTCAATATCTTTTTTTTTTTTTTATTTATTTATTTATTTATTTATTTATTTATGGCTGTGTTGGGTCTTCGTTTCTGTGCAAGGGCTTTCTCTAGTTGCAGCAAGCGGAGGCCACTCTTCATCGCGGTGCGCGGGCCTCTCACTCTCGCGGCCTCTCTTGTTGCCGAGCACAGGCTCCAGACGCGCAGGCTCAGTAGTTGTGGCTCACGGTCCCAGCTGCTCCGCGGCATGTGGGATCTTCCCAGACCAGGGCTCGAACCCGTGTCCCCTGCATTGGCAGGCGGATTCCCAACCACTGTGCCACGAGGGAAGCCCTATTCAATATCTTATAATCTATAATGGAAAGTAACTGAAAAAATATATAACTGAATCACTTTGCTATACACCTGAAACTGACAATATTGTAAATCAACTATATTTCAAAGAAAAAAAAGTTTGGCTGTTGGCCCACCTGAAGGAAGCATCTGCTGTATTAACTCCTTGGGATTCTGAAATCCTATTTGCTTAAAAGCTGTAACTTAAAATTTTAGATTGACTTAGGCTATTTTTTCCTTAAGTGAGAGAGCCTGCCTGTGGAGTAATTGCATTAAACTGCTGTTAACATTAATGGGTTAAATAAATTTGCATTTCAAAGAAGTATGAATGTTGCCCAGTGCTAGTATGGAAGCTTCATGATTGCTGTCTAGATTCTAGCTTTTCTGCGGACTCTAGCATGGTTTCCATTCTTAAGGTCACCTCTTTGTCACATTATGACTGCTATTAACTGGCCATCACCCCTTTTCCAGGCAGGAAGATGTAAAGGGAAAGGCAGGAACATTTCAACTGCCAAACCTGTTTGCAGCAGCATCACGTAGTGACTCACTTGTGAGTCATCGGTTGGTGCTGTGGCACACTACAGTAGCTGCAAGGAAGGCTGAGAAATGGGGAAGGCTGGGAAAGAGGCTTAACAGGCCAATTTCCAGGCTGAGCAGAATTGGTTTCACTAGTAAGGAGACGAGAGAGAAGGAAGTGCACAGGTAACTACCCAACAGAGGGCATTAGGAAAAAAATTGGCATAAAGACAAATGGGTTCTGTTTTACCCCTGCCATACTTGAGTGGCCTTGGGCAGGACCTCTTCAACCCCTGTGGGCTTGATGAGAAGTTTCAGTTGAGATGGAAAGGTTCAGTCAGAAGGGCTCTGTGGGACTTTCCATCTCAGCTGAGAGAGCTGGTTAGGGAGGGACCTGCAAGGATCCTAGCACAGACCACCCCTAGCACAGAATCAGGTATGAAACTGGAACTAATAAAAAGTTTTTCGTTGTTGTTTTACTTAAATTAATAAACTATTATTTAGAGCAGTTTTAGGTTCACAGCAAAATTGAGCAGGAAGTACAGAGAGTTCACATATGCCCTACATCCCTGCCCCCGCCCCAAACTTCCCCACTATTGACATCCTGACCACAGTGGTACATTTTTTAAATTTTTTATTTATTTTTAAATGTACTTTTAAAAAACTTATTTTTGGCTGCGTTGGGTCTTCACTGCTGTGCGTGGGCTTTCTCTAGTTGTGGCAAGAGGGGGCTACTCTGTAGCGGTGAACGGGTTTCTCATTGCGGTGGCTTCCCTTGTGGCGCACGGGCTCTAGGCGCACGGGCTTCAGTAGTTGTGGCTTGCGGTCTCTAGAGTGCAGGCTCAGTAGTTGTGGCACACGGGATTAATTGCTCCGTGGCATGTGAGATCTATCCGGAACAGGGCTCGAACCCGTGTCCCCTGCATTGGCAGGCGGATTCTTAACCACTGTGCCACCAGGGAAGTCCCAGTGGTACATTTTAATAAAGCATTTTTTGTCTTTCCCTTTCTTTTGAAGTTCTTCCACCATTAGAATTAGGCTAAAAAAGGCTTAGCTTATTGCCCCATGGGAGTAAGAGTACATAACTCAACAGTGACCAAGGGACAAATTATTGGCTTTGAGTGACAAAATTGGCTCTGGAAAATTAATGGCAGAAGCAGGTACTTAAAATGACTTTTTGAAATTTTGCATAAACTTGTCAAGAGGACAAGGACAATGAGTTGCATTATGACAACAGAATAGAAGAAAATGTGTAATGAACTTTCCACCCCAGAAGAGTTACCAGCAAGTAAGGAGGGAATGGGACTGCAGTTAGACTTTAATGAGTGCTGGAGAAGAGGTCCCTGAGCTTAGCGCTCTGGGATGGGTATGGTGGAATTCCATCAATGGATTGGGGGGAATCCAAGAGCAGGGGTGGCAAACTTGCCTTCTTTCCCCACACCATAACCTGGGAGACCTGTAGGGAAGACTACAGCATGGCACCTCAGCAGTAAGGTTGGAAGAGTGCTGTGGAAGATCTATCCAAATGACTTCCTTCCAGGAGAACCTCGAATTTTATTGAAGTATGGATCCTTGTCTCAGGAAAGGTGCCCTAGCTCTTGGTCTAGGGGTAGACTATGACCACATCCGACCAATGAGGTGTAAGGAGTGGTGGTGGAAGGGGAGAGGGTTTCATAAGAGGAATTTTCTGGAAGAGAAACTGCCTTGTGCTGCATCCTTACCTTTGAATGTGGTTGTGTGATGACCAGAGTTACTGCAGACACCTTGAGACCACAGGGAGGGAGGGAGGTCAATGCCAACCTGGAATTCTGACATCATTGAGCTCTTGAGCCAATTCAGCATTTGCCCACCTCCATACTTCTAGTTATGTGAGAAAATTGAACTACCCCACAGTGAGTGTGTATGCTATTACTTGCAGGAGAATGATCCCTTCACAGGATCCCAGATATCTCAGGGAAGTCTAAGGAAAGCCCCTAAGTGTGTTTAAGTATGAGAGAGGAGTGAAGGTGTGAAGACCATCAACTAGGAAAGAGGCTTGTGGGATAAGGATGATAGAGACTGGATCTCTGGTATCTGGAGGCCATGGTAGGACCCTGAACAGGAGCAGGGTCCTGAACATGCTATGGGGAGAGGCTAATGCCAAAGACCACGTTTCAGAAACCTAGATCTTAGAAGTGGCGGCCAGCAAGGACCAAGTTCAGACAACATGTGGACCAGACACTCCTTCCTGGTGCTGAGATGTCAGCCCCTGAGAAACAGATCACCCTCAAGGAGGAAGATGGATCAGGGAAGAACCCTGAGTTTGATAGACTATTAAAACTGCTTTAAATCAAAATAATTTCAGTTTTCTGTCATTAGCAGAAATGGGAGCATTTTAAGACATTCAAAAATAAAAAAATTTTAACTTACATTTTGTGCTCTTGAATGGTAACACTACTGCTCTTCAACATAGTATTGGAAGTCTTAGCCACAGCAGTCAGACAAGAAAAAGAAAGAAAATGTATTCAAATTAGTAGGGAAGAGGTAAAAATTGTCATTATATGCAGATGACATGATATTATATCTAGAAAACACTAAAGTCTCCACACAAAAACTACTAGAACTGATAAACGAATTCAGCAAGGTAGCAGGGTACAAGACTGACATACAGAAATTGGTTGCATTTCTTTACAGTAACAATGAAATATCCGAAAAGAAATGTAAACAAATAATCCCTTTTAAAATCGCATCAAAAAAAAATACTTAGGAATAAGTCTCACCAAGGGGACGAAAGACATACATGCTGAGAACTACAAGGCATTAATAAAGGAAACTGAAGATGATTCAAAGAAATGGAAAGATATCCCATGCTCTTGGATTGAAAAAATTAATATTGTTAAAATGGCTGTACTACCCAAAGCAATCTCCAGATTTAATGCAATACCTATCAAAATACCCATGACATTTTTCACAGAACCGGGACAAATAATGCTAAAATTTATATGGAACGATAGAAGACCCAGAACTGCCAAAGCAATCTTGAGGAAAAAGAACAAAGCAGGAGGCATAACCCTTCCAGATTTCAGACAATACTACAAAGCTACAGTAATCAAAACAGTGTGGTATTGGCACAAAAACAGACATATGGATCAATGGAACAGAATAGAGAGCCCAGAAATAAACCCACACACCTATGGACAATTAATTTTCGAGAAAGGCAAGAATATACAATGGAGAAAAGAGTCTCTTCATCAAGTGGTGTTGGGAAAGTTGGACAGCCACATGTAAATCAATGAAGCTAGAACACACCCTCGCACCATACCCACACAACAAAAACTCAAAATGGCTTAAAGCCTTAAATATCAGACAAGACAGCATAAAACTCCTAGAAGAGAACATAGGCAAAACATTCTCTGACATAAGTCATAACAATGTTTTCTTAGATCAGTCTCCCAAGGCAATAGAAATAAAAGCAAAAATAAACAAATGGGACCTAATTGAACTTAAAACCTTTTGCACAGCAAAGCAAACGAACAGAAAGAATAGACAACCTATAGACTGGGAGAAAACATTTGCAAATGCTGCAACAGACAAGGGCTTAATTTCCAAAATATACAAATAGCTCCTACAATTCAATAACAAAAAAATCAGACAGCCCAATCAAAAAATGGGCAGAAGACCTAAATAGACATTTCACCAAAGAAGACATACAGATGGCTAATAAACACATGAAAGTAATGCTCACCATCACTAATTATTAGAGAAATGCAAATCAAAACTACAGTGAGGTACCACCTCACACTGGTTAGAATGGCCATCATTAAAAAGTCTTCAGGGACTTCCCTGGTGGCACAGTGGTTAAGGATCTGCCTGCCAATGCAGGGGACATGGGTTTGAGCCCTGGTCCGGTAAGATCCCACATGGTATGGAGCAACTAAGCCCGTGCACCACAACTACTGAGCCTGTGCTCTAGAGCCCACAAGTAACAACTACTGAAGCCCACGTGCCACAACTACTGAAAGCCTCATGCCTAGAGCCTGTGCTCCGCAATGAGAAGCCACCGCAATGAGAAGCCCGTGCACTGCAACAAAGAGTAGCCCCTGCTCACAGCAACTAGAGAAAACCTGCGCACAGCAACAAAGAACCAACGCAGCCAAAAATAAATAAATAAATAAATACATAAATAAATTTTTTAAAAGTCTTCAAATAATAAATGCTGGGGAGGGTGTGGAGAAAAGGGAACCCTCTTACACTGTTGGCAGGAATGTAAATTGGTGCAGCCACTGTGGAAGACAGTATGGAGGTTCCTCAAAAAATGAAAACTAGAGTTGTCGTATGATCCAGCAATCCCACTCCTGGGCAAAACTACAATTCGAAAAGGTACATAACACCCCTATGTTCATAGCAACACTATTTACAATAGCCAAGACATGGAAACAACCAAAATGTCCATTGACAGCAGTGTGGATGGACCTAGATATTATCATACTAAGCGAAGTAAGTCAGAAAGAGAAAGACAAATATTGTATGATATCGCTTATATGTGGAATCTAAAATATGACACCAATGAACATATCTACGAAACAAAAACAGACTCACAAATATAGAGAACAGACTTGTGCTTGCCAAGGGAGAAAAGAGGAAGGGGAGGGAAGGATTGGGAGTTTGGGATTAGCAGATGCAAACTATTATTAAAAATTAAAAAATAAAAAATAAAAAAATTTAAGTTACATTTTTATGCTCTTGAATGGTAACTGCAAATTTTGAACCTCTACAGTTACACTAATGCAGAACCCACTGTTTGTAAGTAGAGAGCTTCTTTGAGGATTTGCAATGAAATAGTGATGTAGAAACAGATTTAAAAAGCAAACTATACAGGGACTTCCCCAGTGGCACAGTGGTTGTGAATCCGCCTCCTGATGCAGGGGACACGGGTTCTATCCCTGGTCTGGGAGGATCCCACATGCCACGGAGCAACTAAGCCCATGTGCCACAACTACTGAGCCTGCGCTCTAGAGCCTGCAAGCCACAACTACTGAAGCCTGCGTGCCTAGAGCCTGTGCTCTGCAACAAGAGAAACCACCACAGTGAGAAGCAAGTGCACCACAATGAAGAGTAGCCCCCGCTTGTCGCAACTAGAGGAAGCCCGCACGCAGCAATGCAGAACCAATGCAGCCAAAAATAAATAAAATAAATTTATTTTTAAAAAGTTAAGAAAAGCAAACTATATAGCTTATCAATTTCTCACAGGTAATGTAGACTAAGTTTCTAATATCTCATTTTATATCCCTAGGTATATTAGCCAGAGTACTTAATATGAGCATGTTTCATATGATAGGTTCTCAATAAATGCAGTATGTGTGTGTGTGTGTGTGTGTAGTTCTTGCTTTGCATGGTACCTTGTTAACAGAAATTCATGCACATAAGAATTGTGTTCTTCTTTTGCTTTGCTTGCTAGAAAACCACGAAAAGTGAGAATGAATAAGGCTCCAATATGAATACGTTTGCATTAACGTGGTACCATGCAAAGTGAGAACTGCCTGAATACATTTGTACCCTTTTCTTTTTAAAATATGCCCAGCTCCCTTCCATGTCATGCTTCCCATTAGTCTAGGACCAGTTAGTTATAGATTCTCATAAAAGCTAACTCCTCTAAACTTCCAGGTTGCATCATCCAGCCCATTGGTAGCTGCTTAGGAAGCTAAACACTAAATCCTGAGGTGTGATGTTTCAACCAAGTCTGAAAATGGAGAAGTGACCCAGCAGAAGTGGGGCACTGGACAAAATGAGAAAGGAGGTGGCTGAGAAAATTTGAAGAGATGCACAAGGTTTGAGGTTCAAATGCATTGGTCTAATAACTTTTAAGGTTGTAAATAAGGCTCCCTAAGTAATCTTATAATGATTATTTTAATATCTTGGATACCCCAATATAGAGACTAGGGAAACAGGGTACGGTGAATGGCAAAGCAGAGGATGTCTGAATAGTGGGAAAATATATTCCAGTTACTGGAAAACTCCATTAAAAAATAGTGTCTGATTTATTGGGCTTCCCTGGTGGCGCAGTGGATGAGAGTCTGCCTGCCAATGCAGGGGACACGGGTTCGAGCCCTGGTCTGGGAAGATCCCACATGCCGCGGAGCAACTAAGCCCGTGAGCCACAACTACTGAGCCTGCGCGTCTGGAGCCGGTGCTCCACATCAAGAGAGGCTGCGACAATGAGAGGCCCACGCACCGCAATGAAGAGTGGCCCCCGCTCGCCGCAACTAGAGAAAGCCCTCGCACAGAAACGAAGACCCAACACACCCAAAAATAAATTAATTAATTAATTTAAAAAAATAGTGTCTGATTTATATATAGTTGTGATTGAGAGGATGGTGACCTAGTCCCCAAGAGAATCATGCAATATGTAGTCCTTTGAATATGGTTTCTTTCACTTAGCATATTTTTTTTTTTGCAGATTTTAAATTTTCTTTATTTTTTTAAAACGGAGAGCAATAACCATAGTTAAACCTTTTCTTGAAAATTCAGGATCATGATCCTACACAACTATTTTTGTATTGTGTACAAATGTGTGTCTGTCTCAGGTTTTCAGCCTCCTCACTCTATCCCCAAATAACATTTCTTTTACTGTCCTTCTGCTTCCTACAGAGATGTTCCATTTTCTAGCAAACTCCCAACTTGGGCCTCCATGCAAATTTTTGGCCTTCAGTATGTACAGAGCTTTGTTACTAGACAAACAAAGTTGCTATAAAACATGAATTTGCTTGAATTAAACATAATTCAATAAGAATCTAAAAGACAATGAATAAAGACCTAAGAACTAAAATATAGGCATGCATCTAGAATATAGCCTTTACCATACTTACCATTTCAAAGCTGTGATCTTAAAAATTCCTGGATAAACCCCTTAATGTTTTTAGTCTCCCAAGGTAGAATGAAGGAGTGCTATTAAATTTCTATCTATTATTCAAACCAGAATTTTATATATATAACATCCCAAGCTATCCTGAATAAGTTGTCCATAGCTCCAATAAAAGGACACAAACTCACACCTAAATTAAATGCATATATACCTTTAGGGCACATCAAGTAGAGTCAACATGATCTTCCATAAAAAACTCTGGCTTCAAAAGCTTAGTCACTGAAGCCAATCCTTAGCATGCCATGTAATCTCTCTAACCTATTTCTTTGTATGATAAAGAGGAATCATAATATCTACCTCATAGAGATCATTTGATAAATGAACAAAATAATTATAGAGCATACTTTCTAAAATATCATGGCTACACAAAACACAATAAGTAGTAGCTAAAATTTGAACCTAACACATATTAAAGGTTATAAAACCTGATCTCCAAATGTAAGAGGAGAAATTTGAATCTGTTGTGAGAGATCATAAAGAATTAAAGACTTCTCAATGCCGTAAGAAAAAGAAAGTGAATATAAAATAAGGGCAACAGAGAACAATGTATTACATAAGGCCTACTGCTTATTTACAGAAGCGGGAGAGCATGGAGTAGGAGTGGAATTTAAGGCTTTATTTTCACTTAGCATATTTTTAAAGTTCATTCATCGTGTAACATATACGAAGTTTATTCCTTTTTATTGCTGCATAGTATTCTGTTGTATGGATATATCACATTTTGTTTATCCTTTAACTGATGGTCATTGGATTTTTTCTAGATTTGGGTTTTTTGATTGATACTGCTATAAACACTTATATACAAATCTTTCTGTGGACATCTGTTTTCATTTCTCTAGGAGAAATACTGAGGAGTAGAATTGCAGGGTCCTATGATAAGTTTATGTTTAACCTTCTATGAAACTGCCAAACAATTTTCCAAAGTGTTTGTACCATTTTACATTCCCAACAGCAATATATGAATATTCTAGTTTCTTTACATCCTCATTAACACTTGATAATTTCTTTCTGCTTGATTATAGCCTTTCTAGTCGGTGTTTAGTGGTATCTCATTGTACTTTTAATTTGCATTTCCATAATGATTAATAATGTTAAGGATCTTTTCATGGACTTGTAGCTATTCTTGTATCTTTGGTAAAATGTTTACTCACATCTTTTGATCATTTTTTCATTGGCTTGTTTATCTTCATATAATTGAGTTGTAAGTTTTTATATTCTGAGTATAAGTTCTTTATCAGATATGCTTTCAAATATCTTTTCTCAGTCTGAGGCTTTTCATTTTCCCAATGGTGTCTTTTTCTTTTTTTTAACTTTTCGCTGCATGCGGCATGCGGGATCTTAGTTCCCTGGCCAGGGATCAAACCCACGCCCTGTGCAGTGGAAGTGTGGAGTCTTAACCACTGGACCACCAGGGAAGTCCCCTAATGGTGTCTTTTGAAGTGCAAAAGTTTTAAATTTTGATCAAGTCTCATTAATCTTTTTTTTTTTGATGGATCATGTCTTTGCCTTACCCAAGGTCATAAAGATTTTCTCCTGTGCTTTCTTCTAGAAGTTTTATTGTCACTGTAGCATTCATGTTTGTGATCCATTTTTAAGTTTAATTTTGTGAATGGTATGAGGTAAAAGTGTAAATTTATCTTTTTGGTTATCCAGTTGTTTCAGCAGCATTTGTTGAAAAGACTATCTTTTTCCACTTGAATTGGCCTGACACATTAATTGAAAATCAATTCATCATACATATGAGGCTTTACTTCTTTTTATTCCTTTATTTTTCCAGCTTGTCTTCCTGTATCTAGCTTATTCCACTTAATGTCCTCCAAGTTCATCCATGTTATTGCAGATGGCAGTGTTTTCTTCTCTCTCATAGCTGAATAATAGTTCATTGCATGTATATATCACATTCTTTTTAATCCATCCTTCTGTCAATGGACATAGATTATTTCTGTATCTTGGATATTGTGAATAAGGCTACAATGAAAATGGGAGTGCAGGTATCTCTTCAAGTTCTGGTTTCATTTCCTTTGGGTATATACTTAGAAGTGGGATTGCTGTATCACATTGTAATTTTATTTTTAATTTTTTGAGTAATGTCCATACTGTTTTCCTAGTGGCTGCACCAATTTACATTCCCACCGAGAGTATACAAGGGTTTCCTTTTCTCCACATCCTCTCAAACACTTGTTGTCTCTTGGCTTTTTGATAATCACTATCCTAATAGGAGTGAGGTGATATCTCATTGTAGTTCCCCCATCCCCAACTTTATTGAGATATAATTGACATGCAACATTGTATATGTTTAAAGTGTACCATATGATAATTTGATACATGTGTATATTTCAAAATGTTTACCACAGTAAAGTTAGTTAACACGTCCTTCACCTCACATAATTACCATTTTGTTGTTGTTATTGTGAGAATATTTAAAATCTATGCAACTTTAAAGCATACAATACAGTATTACTAACTATAGTCACCATGCTGTACATTAGATACCTGGAACTTATGCCTCTTACCACTGAAAATTTGCACCTTTGACTGACATGTCCTCATTTCTCTCACCCCTGCAACCCCTGGTAACTGCTTCTGTGAGTTCAGGTTTTTAGATTCTACATATAAGTGAGATCATACAGTATGTGCCTTTGGCTCATCTCACTCAGCATGATGCCCTCAAGGTCCATCCATGTTGTGGCAAATGGCAGGGTTTCCTTTTTAATGACTGAATAATATTCCTCTGTGTGTGTGTGTCTATTTTCTTTATTCGTTCATCTGTCAATAGACACTTAGCTTTTTCCATGTCTTGGCTATTGTGAATAATGCTGCAGTGAACATGAGTGCAGATATCTCTTCGAGATACTGATTTCATCTCTTTTGGATATATACCCAGAAATGAGAGTTTTGAATCACATGATAGTTCTTTTTTAAAAAATTTTGAGGAATATTTATACTGTTTCCACAGTGGCTGCACCAATTTACATTTCCACCAGCAGTGCACAAGAGTTCCCTTTTCTCCACATTCTCATCAGCATTTGTTATCTCTTTTTTTTTTTTTTTTTGATAGCCATTCTAACAGATGTGAGGTGGTATCTCACTGTGGTTCTAATTTGCCCTTTCCTGATGATTAGTGATGTTGAGCACATTTTTGTGTACTTGTTGGCCATTTGTATGTCTTCTTTGGAAGAAAGTTTATTGAAGTCCTCTGTCCATTTTTTAATCAAATTATTTGCTTTCTGTTATTGAGTTCTGTATGTATTTACCCCTTATGAATATTAATCCCTTATGAGATAGATGGTTTGCTGACATTTTCTCCCATCCTGTAGCTTTCCTTTTCATTTTGTTGACTGTTTCTTTTGCAGAAGCTTTTAAGTTTGATGTATGTAGTCCCACTTGTTGATTTTTGCTTTAGTTGCTTGTGAGTTTGGTGTCATATCCAAAAAAAAAAAAATGGCCAAGATTGATGTCAAAGATCTTTTCCCCTGTGTTTAATTCTAGGAATTGTTTCAAGTCTACTGTCCTTCCATTTCAACTTGAAGGACTTACTTTCACATTACTTGCAGTGCAGATCTAGTGGTAATGAACTCCCTCAGCTTTTTGTCTGGGAATTCCTTAATTTCTCCCTTATTTTTGAAGGACAGTTTTGCCAGACATAAAGTTCTCAGTTGACAGGTTTCTTTTCTTCAGCGCTTTAAATGTATCATTCCATTGCCTCCTGGGATCCCTTATACATGATGAGTAACTTTTCTCTCGCTGCTTTCAAGATTCTGTTTTTGCATTTGGTTTTTTCATTATATGTCTTGGCATGGGTCTCTTTAGATTTATCCTACTTGGAATTTGCTGCTTCTGGAATTTGTTGTTGTTGTTGTTGTTGTTTTGCTTTAAATTTTTTTTAACATCTTTATTGACATATAATTGCTTTACAATGTTGTGTTAGTTTCTGCTGTATAACAAAGTGAATCAGCTATATGTATACATATATCCCCATATCCCCTCCCTTTTTCATCTCCCTCCCACCCTCCCTATCCCACCCCTCTAGGTGGTCACAAAGCACCAATGAGCTTCTGGAATTTGTAGAGCTTTGTCTTTCCTCAAATTTCAGAAGTATTCAGCCATCATTTCTTCAAATAATCTCTCTCATCTTCTGGGACTCCTATAATTGTATATATTGGTCCTTTTGATGGTGTCCTGTAAATCCCTCAGGTTCTATTCACTTTTCTTCATTCTTTTTTTCTTCTTGATCCTCAGACTCAACAATTTCAAATAACCTGTCTTCAAGTTTACTGATTCTTCCTTCTGTCTATTTGAGTTTGCTGTTGAACCCCTCCAGTGAATTTTTCAATTCAGTTATTGTATTGTCACCTCCAGAATTTTTTTTTTTTTTGGCTCATTTCTACACTCTCTTTGTTGATATTCTTATTTTGTTCATATATTATTTGCCTGATTTTCTTTAGTTCTTTGTCCAGGTTTTCCTTTAGCTTTTTTGCATGTTTAAGTAAGTTGTTTTAAAGATGTTGTCTAGTGAGTCTGTTGCCTGTGTTTATTCAAGGATAGTTTTTGGAGATTTATTTTGTTCCTTTGAATAGGCCCTTTTTCTTGTTTCTGGGTATGCCTTATGATCTTTTGTTGAAAATTCGGCATGTGAGAAAACAGCCACCTCCCCTTGTCTTTGCAGATTAGCATGCAATACCTTCAGTAATTGGCAGGGTATATCCTCAGCCTTGGGATCCACTTGGGATGAAGCTAACATCTTCTAAGGTTTTTTTCCTGGGCATGAATCTTTCTTGCGCCATATGTGTGCATTCCCCTCCCTCCAATCTCCCTGGAATACATGGCTGCTGGTAAGTATGTTATCTTCTCGGAGAATCTTAACGACTGCTTCTCAGGGCCTTGCATGACCCAGGCATCCATGGGTCAGTGATCCCCTTGCAGTTTTCATGTGCTGTTGTGCTTTCCACTTCCTTCAGTGACTTCTGCCAATCTGAGATCTGAGCTATGCTGTTGTTCCCTGTCGGAACTCTGGAGTCAAGTGCGACAGAAATCAGTTCCTCGGGTATCCCACAGACTAGTCCTTCTAACCTGAGGGAGGGAACTGGGAATTGGGTTACTTCCTCTCAACCATGCCACACCTGGGAGAAAGTGGAGTGAGGGTGGGTAAAAAGGCCATAAAATTTCCTACCATTTGAATGTGGCTTTTTCTTGATTGAGCATTTGCTTGGTTGCAATCACTCTGTGAAAGCAATGTACCTTGTGTGAACTGGCTACCTACAGCTGAGGCAATCCCCAAATGGGTCTGACACCTGGGTGCTCCCTACCAGCAACACTCCCAGCAGCTGGGATAATGATTCTTCATTCCTGAAGAGGGATCTAGGTGATGTGTCACAGCATCCACCTCAGACCTGAAGTCATGAAAAGCAGAGGAAGATTATGTGTAGATACAGGCCACATACACATAATGGCCATCCAGTGGCTCTTAAGGTGGCCAACAGGGTGGCAGAAATGGAGTAGAGTATCAGCTCTGACCTTGACCCCAGAAAATTCATGTGTACCCTGACATTTCATTATATCAGTTGTTTAATGTTCTTTGGCTAGAAAAGTTGACAAAATGGAGTACCAGGCACCATGAAATATGAGGGAGAAATGAGGATAGATTGTTTAAATATGAACACAGCATGGCCCAACCCAGAGATCCTTTATTCCACCCATGCAGACAGGTGAAAGTCTCTGGAGAAGTTGAAGAAGAGGGGATGTGACTTACAGGCACCAGCTGGGAATGATATGCTGGAAAGAAAACAGTCGACTTAGGTAAAGTCTAAATATTGAATGTGAAACCATTAGCCTCTTCATTTTCACAGAACTTCTGTTGCTGGGCTAATTTTCATCTTCCTATCCCCTAAAGGCAGAAGATTGTAGAAACAACTGTCTCAGAGAAAAGATCTTCAAATACTGACACTTGGGAGAACCACAACTAAAAAAGTGGCTCATTGCCTGATCACTTGACAAGTAGCAGTTCTCAAACTGTGGTTCGTGGACTTCCCGGGGGCCCTAGAAGGGCCCTAGGATCTTTTCAAGGGGTCCAAAATATCAAAATTATTTTTATAATATTTCAGATGCTATTTGCCTTTTTAAATGTGTTAATCTTTGCAAAAGATGGTGCAAAAGCAATAAGTAAAACTGTTGGCCCATTTAGCATGAATCAGGGCAGTGGCACCAGTGTACTAGTAGTCATTCTTTTCTTTACTGACACACTCAAAGTTTTTTTTAAAAGTCAGTTTCACTTAAGATTCTCCTTCTTGAAGTAAAATTTATTAATTTTATGGAAATCTTCACCCTTTAGTAATGACTTTAATATTCTGGGTGACAAAACAGGAATATACAAAAGCATTTGAGCAATTGTTTGAATTTGTGACCTGAAGTTGCTGCTTTTTTTCCTGGGAAACCACTTTTCCTTGAAAGAACTACTGACAGATAAAATATAAATATTCAGACCTGGGTATCGATAGACATTTTCTCAAAAACAAATAAAATGAGCCAACCACTTATGACAGTATTTGTTACCAATGATAAAATTTAAGCTTTCAAGTGATTTATCATTTATAATTGTAAATGCCAGTGAGAGTTTGTCAGCTTCTCAATATTTAAAAATGTTTCTGATGAGATCAGTGGTGATATTAATAATATTTTTGATATTATGTAATAGAATGTGTTAACATTTGAAAGAGCTGCATATCTCAGTGAACCAGTATTTTCCAAGTGACCAATGCATAATGTAACATGCATAATCTATGAGTAAAAGATTTATTCATTATGCAAAAAATAGGCTAAGGGGTTTTAATGTAATGGTATGAGAATTTATTGATAGGTATTTAGATTCCACATTGCAACTAACCTTTAAGAAGACCAGTTGTTGAATTTTGGTGCAGTATCAAAGCAGCATGTCCATAATTATCTAAAAGAACTATTAAAACGCAGCACCCCGATTCCAATGATGTGTTGACATGAGGCTGGATTTTCTTCATACACCTCAACCAGAAAAGTGCATCACCATGGACTGAATGAGGATGCAGATAGGAGAATCTACTTGTCTTCAAATAAGTCAGACATTAAAGAGATTTACAAAAAATGTAAAACAATGCCACTCTTTTCCCCATTTCTGTTGTTTTGAAAAAGTTATTTTTTATAAAATGTTATTTATCTTAAATGATAAGATGATTATTACTATTTTATAATAAATATTTTTTTCTCAGTTTTAATTTCTAATATGGTAAATATTGATACATTTAACCCACCTAATTGAAATCTGTTGGTGTCTTCAATATTTTTTAAGTGTCTAAAGAAGTCCTGAAATGAAAACATTTAGGAGCCACTGCTCTGGAGGTTACAATATGCATCTGTAGCTTATCGTTGTCTACCATTAAAATGTATTATACTACTGCATGGGCAATGTAAGAACTTTACAACAGTGTACTTCCAATTTGCTACACATACCTTGTGCTCTTGTTGAAGTATATCTTACTTTTCTATACACTAAACCCCCCACATTGTATTGTAATTTTTACTTTAAACAGTTGAGGCACCCATGGAAGTGTGCTGCTCAGAGCTCCCTTTAAGAAAAAAAACCTCACTGTTCAGCTATGAGAAGTGCAGTTACCTGAGAGCTTCCAGTTATAGTGCCTTCAGAATCTCCCTCAGCTTTAGAATTGAGGTCATGAGTTCTCAGGCAGTCCCCAGCAAATGAATAAGAATGGCAGGCTTGCCAGAGTGTGACCATTTCAACAAGTGCAGTGCTCTTCTAATGAGCCTTCTTTGCTATGGAGCTCCCTATTGGGTTGTCTGAAGTTTCAACAGATCTCCCTTCCAAATCCTGCTTCCTCCCCCATTCCTTTTTCAGATGTTCAATTTACACTGTACTCTGAAGGCTTCCCCTGCAAAATTCTGGCCTCTCTTTTTATCTTTCACAGACAACACACTCAATAAACCTCTCACACTCCTAACTCTATCTTATAATTTGCTTCCTTGGAAGATCCAACTGACCTAACAGTCTTTCAAAAAGATTTTACTCTATTTGGTGTTTTTAAAAATATCTTCCTGCAGAATTGAGTTTCTTCCTGTTATCATCTCTCTTCTTTATTTTGCCTTCATTTTTGAAGACTATTTTCCCTAGATACAGAATTGTAACCTGTTAATTTTTGTCTTTCATCACTTTACAGATGTAGTTCCATTGTCTTGTGGATGTCATTGCTTCTGATTACATGTCAGCCATTTTTCTTTTCATTGTTTCCTACATGGATTGTCTTTTGTTCTGACTGCTTGCAGGATTTTGTTATTATCTTGGTTTTCAGAATTTTGACCAGAATATGACTATATGTGGATTTCTTTGAATTTATCTTGCTTGGGGTACACAGAGCATCTTGGAATTGTGGGTAGATATATTTCACTAATTTTGATAAGTCATGGCCATCGTATCTTCAAATATATCATCTCATTAATCCTTCTTATACTCCAATAACACATAAGTTAGACTGTTTGATATTGTCTCACATACTGCTGAGCTCTGTTCCATTTTTTAAAAATAGTTTTATTGAAGAATAATTGATATACAATAAATGATGCATTTTAAATTTGATGAAGTGTATATTAAAATTTGGTATAAAATTTAAAATTTGCGGAATGGCCAAGATGGCAGAATAGGAAGACCCTCAGTTCATGTTCTCCCATGGGCACACCAAAATTACAACTATTTATAGAGCAACTATCCATAAGATGACCTGAAGACTAGCAGAAAAGATCTTGTACAACTGAAGATATAAAGAAGGAACCACAATGAGATGGGTAGGAGGGGTATAGTCAAGACCCATACCATGGGTGGGTGACCCACAAATGGGAGGATAATTACAGTTGCAGAGGTTCTCCCCAAGGAGTGAGGCATCTGAGCCCTACACTGGGCTCTCCAGGCTAGGGGTCATGCACCAAGATGAGCTCCCAGAACATTTGGCTTTAAAGGCAAGTGGAGCTTACTTTTGGAATACCCAGAGGACTGAGGGAAATAGAGACTCCACTAAAGGGCACACAGAAAATCTCACGTGCTCTGGGACTCAGGGCAGAAGCAGTAATTTAAAAGGAGCCTGGGTCAGACACAGCTGCTGACTTTGGAGAGCCAGGAGGCAATTGGGACTCACCATGGGGACATAGATGCTGGAAGAATCCATTAGGGGAGCTCATCCTACCATGAGTACTCTGGTGCTAGTGAGCTCCATTTTGGAATCCTTCCTCTGGCTTATTAGTGACAAGATCTGATCCCACCCACCAGCCAATGGGCTCCAGTCCAGGGACACCCCAGGTCAAGCAGCTAACTGGATGGGGACACAGCCTCACTCACCAGCAGGCCGGCTGCCTTAGAATCCCCTGAGCCCCCAGCTGCCCCAGGACCCGGCCCTGCATACCAGTGGGCCTGCACTAGCCCTAGGACCCCTGGGGTCCCAATAGAAGGAATCAACAGTATATTATGTGATACAGAGGAATGGATCAGCAAACTGGAAGACAGAGTAGTGGAAATTACTGAAGCTGAACAGAAAAAAGAATTTTTAAAAATGAGGGCATCTGGAGTGACATAAAATATACTAACATTTGCATTATAGGGGTCCCAGAAGGAGAAGAGGACATATTTGAAGATATAATAGCTGAAAACTTCTCTAATCTGGGAAAGAAAACAGACATCGAGGTCCAGGAATCAAAGAGAGTCCCAAATAAGATCAACCCAAAAGGGACCACACCAAGACACATTGTAATCATAATGGCAAATAGTAAAGGCAAAGACAATATTAAAAGCAGCAAGGAAGAGTAACAAGTTATGTAAAAGGGAACTCCCATAAGGCTCTCAACTGATTTTTCAGCAGAAACTCTGCAGGGCAGAGGGAATGGCATGATATATTTAAAGTGATAAAAGAGAAAAAACTACAGTCAAGAATACTCTATCCAATAAGTCTATCATTCAGATTTGAAGGAGAGATAAAATAGTTTACAGACAGGCAAAGCTAAAGGAGTTCAGCACGACAAAACCAGCTTTACAAGAAATGTTAAAGGGACTTCTCTAAGCATAAAAGAAAAGGCCACAACTAGAAATATGAAAATTATGAAAGAAAAAATCTCACTGGTAAAGGTAAATATATAGCAATGGTAGTAGACTAACCAGTTATAAAGCTAGCAGGAAGGTTAAAAAACATAAGTAGTAAAATCATCTATTTTCACAGTAACTAGTTAAGGGAAACACAAAACAAAAAGATGTAAAATATGTCAAAAACAGTAAACATGGAGGGCGAGTTAAAAACACAAGGTTGTTAAAATGAGTTTGACTTAAGAGATCACCAACTTAAAATAATCACATAAATACATAGATTGCTATATATAAACCTCATGGTAATCACAAACCAAAAATCTATAATAGATATACACACAAAAAAGAGCAAGAAATCCAAACATAACACTAAAGATAGTCATCAAATCATAAAGGAAGATAGTAAAAGAAGAAGGGAGGAACAAAAAAGAACTACAAAAACAAACCAAAAACAATTAACAAAATGGCAGTAAGTACATAACTTATCAATAATTACTTCAAATGTAAATGAACCAAAAGATTTAGAGTGGCTGAATGCATACAAAAACAAGACCCGTATATATGCCGCCTATAAGAGACTCACTTTAGATCTAGAGAGACACACAAACTGAAAGTGAGGGGATGGAAAAAGATTTTTTTATGCAAATGGAATTCAAAAGAAAAATGGGGTAGAAATACTTATATCAGACAAAATAGACTTTAAAACAAAGACTGTTACAAGAGACAAAGAAGGATATTACATAATGATCAAAGGACGAATCCAGGAAGATATAACAATTATAAATATAAATGCACCCAACATAGGACAACTTAAATACATAAGGCAATATAAACAGACATAAAGGGAGGAATTGACAGTAACCCAATAAAAGAAGAGGCCTTTAAAACCCCACTTACATTAATGGACCGATCATCCAGACAGAAAATCAATAAGGAAATACTGGTCTTATATGACACAAGCCAAGATGGACTTTATGTGTGTGTGTGTGTGTGTGTGTGTGTGTGTATGTTAAAGACTTAATGTAAGACCTGAAACCAGAAAACTGCTAGAAGAAAACGTAGGCAATAAGTTCTTTGATATCAGTCTTAGCAATGTTTCTTGGATATGTTTCTGCAGGCAAGGGAAACAAAAGCAAAAATAAACAAATGGGACTTCATCAAACTAAAAAGCTTTTGCACAGCAAAGGAAACTATCAACAAAATGAAAAGGCCACCTACTGAATGGGAGAAGATATTTGCGAATGATACATCCGATATAGGGTTAATATCCAAAATATACAAAGAACTTATAAACTCAACATCAAAAAATAAACAACGCAGTTAAAAAATAGGCAGAAGATCTGAATAGACATTTTTCTGAAGAAGACACACAGTCAACAGCTATCAGCGTCACTCATCATCAGGAAAATGCAAATGCAAATCAAAATCACAATGAGATATCACATCACACCTGTCAGAATTGCTATTTTCAAAAAGACAAGAAATAAGAAGTGTTGGTAAGGATGTGGACAAAAGGGAACTTCATGCACTGTTAGTGAGAATGTAAATTCATACAGCCATTATGAAAAACAGTATGGAGATTCCTCAAAAAATTAAAAAAATAGAACTATTCTACGATCCAGCAATTCCACTTCTGAGTATTTGTCTGACAAAAACAAACACACTAATTTGAAAAGATATAAGACCCATATGTTCATTGTAGCATTACTTACAAAAGCCAAGATATGGAAGCAACCTAAATGTCCATCAATGGATGAATGGATAAAGAAGATGAAGATGTGAGAGAGATATATATAGTATGCCATATATATATATATGGTATAATGGAATATTAGCCCTAAAAAGGAGGAAATACTGCCATTTGTGACAACATGGATGGACCTAGGGGTTATTATGCTAAGTGTAACAAGTCAGACAGAAAGACAAATACTGTATGGTTTCACTTATGTGTGGAATCTAAAAAACAAAACAAATGAACAAACATAACTAAATAGAAGCAGAATCATAGATGTAGAGAACAAATAGGTGGTTGTGTCTTCCTATGCATGAACAAGGTGTTTTTTTAATGTCTTTAAAAATACCTCTCAGTGATGTTTAGTACTTTTAAAATCTTGTAAATCTTTTGTCATGTTTATCCCTCAGAATTTCATATTTTTGATGATTTTGTAAATATTATAATCTTTCAGGTTTCAATTTCTGGTTGTTCTTTATAAAAACACAATTTAAAAAATCTTGTTTTCTGCAAGTTGCTAGACATTTTAGTTTCATCAGAACTAATCATTGGATTTTCTACATAGGAGATCATCCCATTGTGAATAAAGACATTTTTACTTTCCATTCTGGACGCCTTTTATTTATCTTTTTGCACTTATTCCAGTGAGCTCCAATTCACTATTGAATAAAGGTGGTGAGAGTAGACATCCTTGTCTCATTTCTGACATTTGTTGAAAAGCTTTCATTCACTATAATGTCGATTATATGTTTCACAGGTGGAGGAGGTTTCATTTTATTCATAGTTTGCTGAGAAGTTTTACAAATTAGGAATGGATTGGATTTTATGAAATGCTTTTTTCTGTGTCTATTTAAATAATCTTTTGTTTTCTCTTTTAGCTTGTTAATATGGGGCTTTACATTGATTGATTTTCAAATGTTAAATGAATCTTGCATTTCTGGGACCCTTTGGTTATGAGGCATTCATTTTTAAAAACTCCTTTTTTAATATTTTTTTTTCACTCTTTACTTTTTGTGTTTCAGTTTGAATACTTTCTATTGACCTGTCTTAAGTTTGATTCTTTCCTCTGTTGTCTTACTGGGAAGTCCACTGAAAGACTTCTCCTCTCATATATTTTTCATTTCTAGCATTTCACTGACTCTTTCTGAAAAAAGGGATAATTTTCATCTGTATGCTAAAATTCTCCACTATTCATGTTGTCCCTCCTGTCCACGATATCCTTTAAAATGCTCATCGCAGTTATTTTAAAGTTTCTGTCTGGTAATTCCCATATTGGGGCCCTCTCTGGATCAAGAATCTTTCCTCTCTTGGTGATGACTAACATAGACTGCCATTGCCTGTGTTAATTCTAAGACCCAAAAGTCTTAGAGTTCCCTCAGTTCTCCTACTCTGCCGAGACTTCAGCAGACACTGCTTGCCCACACCTCAGCAAGTTCTCTCTCAGCTCCCCTATCCTTCTCCCAGCTGTAGGCCACCACTACCTCATACTCAGTATAAGGCCCAGAATTCCTGTTGGGTTTCTCTTTGTTTTCCTTTTGTCCCCAATTTTTAGCAGTGTCTCTCTATATAAGCTCCCCTTATATCTGGGGCTACTAAAGATTCTAAACCCTCAAACTAGCTCACATTTGGCCTTCAAAAATTCTTCTTATCCCTGTCTGTGGCACCCCCCTCTCCCTCCTGCTGTTCTTTCAATGATAAAATTAACTGGGGTGCCTTTTTTTCAAGAGGGGTCTGTCACCTTTTGTATTTTTGCTTAGCAGTTTTCTTGGTGACCTCAGATTTCTGATGGGTTAAGCAATCATTTTTTTGATACTATGATTTTATAGGTCACCTGCCTTTGTTTTTGTTGGTTGGTTTTTTGAGTAGGAGAGATATTTCCCTGTGACTTTCTATGTCCTAAGCAGGAGTGGAAGTTCCTAATGTCTTTTAAGTTCCATTACCAGTTGTCTCTGAGGTCCAGTGGCACTCCTGCCCCATCATCCTTGAATTTCCATTTTTGCTTAAGCTGAGTAGAGTCTGGTTCACCTCATTTTAGCACCCAGTGTCCTAACACTGCAGTGGGAAAACACTGGGAAGACCTTATGCAGAAACTGCCCTCTACTAGAAATGCCTCCATTTCTTTACTTGCAAAATGGGGGTAAAATTCCCTGCTCTATCTGCTCACAAGTCTCTTGGGAGAGTCTTCTGGAATAATGGATGTGAATGAGCTCTGTAACATGTACAATCAATATGCATATGTTATTACTAATTTGGTTGTGCCAGGTCTTAGATACGGCAGGCGGGCTCCTTAGTTGTGGCTCGTGGGCTCCTTAGTTGCAGCTGGCCAGCTCCTTAGTTGTGGCACATGGGCTCCTTCATTGTGGCATGCAAACTCTTAGTTGTGGCATGCATGTGGGATCTAGTTCCCTGACCAGGGATGGAACCCAGGCCCCTTGCATTGGGAGCATGGAGTCTTATCCACTGTACCACCAGGGAAGTACCTAAAGTTTTGTTTTTTCCACTACCTCATTATCTATGGAACCCAGGTCTTCTCTCCATTGGTACTTCCACTTTCTGGTTTGGGCCCATCATTTCTCAGCAGGAGCTTACCATGTGATAGCTACCCTGCCTGAGCACTTTAGGCAACTGTGCTATCCTTAATTACAGATATTTTCTATGGATTCCTGACTCCAACTCTTACCAGCTGTGTGAAGTTAGAGAAATAGTGTAATATCCCAAAGCCTCAGTTTCTTTGTTAGTAAACTGGGGATAAAAATAGCATATAATCATAGAGTTGTTGTAAGAATTAAATGCCATGTTTGTGATGTGTGCCTGGAATACTGGAAGTAACTTCCCCAGGGCCGTGTAGTCAGTTTGCATCTGGGCTAGCCTGAAGCCCAAGTTGGTGATGCCAAAGGCATCATTTCAGTCACGGAGTTATGTGGTCTCTGAATAGCTTTTCTGGGCTCTCCACCTCACCTTTGTTACATATTCCAAATAAACATACTTTTAAGGTCTTGCCCTTGCCCTAAAACTTTTATTTGCCACTCAATGCCAGGAACTCTCTTCACATCTCCAGATGAATTTTCCCAGCATTCAAGGTTCTTGACAGTTGTGGATAAAACTTATCTGTTAAGCATGCCTTATTGCTATGTTTTAGCCCACAAGCGCTCTGGCTGTGTCTTGAACAATGGGTAAGCTGAGGACAGGCAAAGATGTAGAGGGCTATTGTAGGTTGTATGGGAGAGGGCATTTCCAGGGGAAAAATTGTGGGGGTGAAGACCAAGGGACAGGTAAGCAAGGTGGCATGTATGGGAAGCAGAGAGCAGGCTATTGGGTGCATGAAAGATGTGCACCATGGAAGGTGAGGCTGGAGTAACATCCACAGATGGAGTGTTTGGACCATGAACACAAGTATAAGCTGCCTAATTCTTGTTCAGTAGGTGATGGAGAATCCATAAAATTGGTTTGAGAGGTAAAGACATGGCAATCTGCACTCCCTGCAGGGCTTCTTGCTCCTGGTTTCACTCCAACTGTTTCAGAGGTCAGACAGTCTGGAGTAGACTCTCAGGGCTCTTCTCCCACTTTGTTCTCCTGGCAGCCTCTGAAAGGCCCAGCCTCACCCACCATCAGAAGGGTACTCTTTATAGCCTCATACTGCTGAGACACCACAGCTTGAAGTTCTGAGAAAAAACATAGAATATGACCACAAGATCTCAACATCTGCTTGTCCACATTGAAATCCCTCTGTGCCTTAGTTTCCTCAACTGTGAATTGGGAGTAAGAGCACCTACTTTGGAGGGGTATTATGTGGTGTAAATGAGATAATGTAAGAAAAGTGTATAGCACAGGGTCTGGCATGAAGCCCTGGCCTTCCCTTGGGACAGTCTTCCCTCTAGCACTTTCCATTCACAGTGTGTCTGAGGACACAAGAAAGCTGTCCTTGTGTGTGGGCATAACCTGCAGGGTAGGGCACTCAGTGTTTGCCCTCAAGAACACACAGGCGATCCATGAACAGAATAGAACAGAGATGACTGGCAGTCCAGGTTTCCAACACAGTAGTGAGCACGTGGAAGGACAGTGCTCACGAGGACAGCAGTGTGATGCAGAGGAAGACACAGTTTGCATCAAGTGATGTCTAATTACATCTCTAGGAGTCAACGGCTGAGGAACTTGGGCATGTCCCTCCACTTCTCTGATCCTGTTTCTTCACTGAAATTGTTTTGATGTGAGGGGTCAGTGAGAGAATACAGGTCAAGTGCTACATATCGTCTGGCGCTGCCAGAGCCGGGTGGGGTCTGCCTTCTCCCACACGGATTCCTTATGATACCCAGTGGAGGGGAGAGCAGTCAGGATGGTCAGAGAAGCTCCTTGTTGCTCTCAAGGCCTTACTGTGGCCTGGACCTCTGGGACCAACCCTGCTGTGATGGTGAAGCAATTCTGTGACATCTACGTGCCATGTGGCTCTCCATCTTGACTCTGTGCCAATTCTATTGGGAGATTTTACAGAGGGTCTAGCACAGCACTGTCCAGTAGAAATATAATTTGAACCACATGCATAAGTTTAAATTTTCTAGTAGTCACATTAAAAAGAATGAAAAAATATGAAAATGCTAATATATGTATTTAACCCAGTATATCTAAAATATTGTTTCAACATGTAACCAATATAAAAATATTTATTAATGAGATAAATTATTCTTTTTTCATGCTAAGTCTTCAAACTCCCATGTGTGTTTTACATGAAAAACAATTATGACTAGCCACATTCCAAGTGCTCAATAGCCATACAGGACAGATCTAGCGGGACTTGACCTTCAGGAAACAGAGCCATGCTGCCATCTGGTGGTTATGTCATCAAACAGCACCCTGAGCACCCACACTGGGCCAGGCCCTGTGCTGACACCAAAGACACAGAAATTACATGCTTCCTTCCTCCGGAGTGCCTTAATCCCAGTGAGAGAAAAGGTGGTCAGAAAGAACCAACCTTCAGAGGGTACAAAGTTCCAGAAGAGAAGGCTCTTACAATGCTCTGGGATTTGGAAACACCAAGGATGATAGCAGAGAAGTGAGAAGGTTCTAGGAACAAGGAGACATTTCACAGATGGAGAGGAGAATGACCTGCGTGGGGCCACATGAGAACTAAACAGTTGCCCTGAGGTAAGGAGACTCTTGGCCAGGCCTGCAGAATCTCTCACATGGACCATGGAAGCCACTTTAAAAAGTACTTTTTTTTTTTCCCTAAGTAATGAATACATCCAATAATTCAAAATCTGATAAGTGCAAAAGCAAACAGTCTCCCTCCCATCCCTGCCTCCTAACTACCCCATTCCCATTTAGTGAAGCATACAAGCAATGCCATGATAACCCTGTACACAATTATTCTACATGTGCAAGTATATCGGTAGAATAAGTTTCTTGAAATTATTGGGCCCAAATATATGTGCATCTAAAATTTTGATAGAGAAGTAATAGCTTTTTTTTAAAAATTAGCTTTATTTAGATAATAATCTACATATAATAAATTCACTATTTTAACTGCACAATTTGATGAGTTTTGAAAAATGTATATAGTTATGTAACCACAACCACTATCATGATATAGAACATTTCTACTGCCCCATAAAGTTCCCTTTTGGCCCTTTGCAGTTAATCCCCTCACCACCACCCCAGCTTCTGACAACTACTGATCTGTTTTCTGCCTTATAAGATGGCCTTTTCCAAAATATCATATGAACGGAACAATATAGAATGTAATCTTTTCTGTCTGGATTCTTTCATTTAGCGTATGGGCTATGTGATTCATCCTTATTCTTATGCTTCTTATATCAAGGTGTACTTTTTATTAAGTGCTATTCTATTCTATGGATACATTACAATTTAACCATTCACCAGTAGATGGACATTTGGGTGGTTTCCAATTTGCGGCTATAAAGTTTTTTATGAACATTCAAGTACAAGTCTTTAAGCTTTCAGTTCTCCTAGGTACATACCTAGGAGTGGAATTTCTGGGTCATATGTTAAGTGAATAGTTAACTTTATGAGAAACTGCCATACTGTTTTCCAAAGTAACTGTACCATTTTGTATTGCCACCAGCAATGAGAGTTCCAGTTGCTCTACACCCTCACTAATACTTGCTACAGGTTATCTTTTTCATTTTAGCTATTCTAGTAGGTGTGTAGTGGTGTCTCATTGCCGTTTAAATTTACATTTGACTGATGCTACATGTTGTCTACGGGCTTATTTGCTGTTTTTATACATTCTTTGTTGAACTGTCTGTTCAAATCTTTTGCCCATTTTTAAATTGAGTTGCTTGTCTTCTTATTATCAAGTTATAAGATATCTTTATATATACAGGTCTTTTGTCAGATATATGTTTTGTAAGTAATTTCTGTCTGTGGCCTATTCATTGTCTTATTAGTGTCTTTCAATTAACATATGTTTTTAATTTTGATGACGTTCTTCTCCAGTTTCCCTATTTGTTGTCCCTGGGCTACTCCTGTTCTTGGCTTCATCACCACAGGGCAAGAAAACCTTTCTTCTGGTTCTCACTGACTGAGGCAGAGTTCTCTTGCCTTGGGTCAGGGCTGTGTGCTATTGTCTGTGGCCATGTTTTCCATTAACTGTCCTCTTCCCCTGTTTCAAGGAATTGTCACCTTTTTCAGTTTATTGAGACAACAGTATTTTTTTTTCAGGCTTAAATTTATAATTAATAAAATTGATAAAGCCATTGCCCTGTAGTCAAAGACAGATTTATTACTCTGCAGTAAGGGAGAACATACACCATAAGGACCTCAGAATGGGACAGGAGTTGTTAGGGTAGCTCTGGGGGGTGGAGTTAGTCATAGGATGGTATTGGCAGGGATTATTCAGAATTTATAAACTATGGACTTTTAGTGTTACATATAGTGGTCTTATTTTTAGGATGTATGAGTCTGTTTATGTTACTCTTAGGCTAGTTTTTCTGTGGTCTTAGAACATATGGGTCAGAACAAACTGGTGTTAAAAGAGTTTTAATTTTGAGACTTTGTGATGAATGTCATAGTTTTGGTTTGGTAGAGTTTATCTGTTTTGTGAGTCAGGTTACATTTTGCAAGTTGTGGTTTCTCTTTCATTTTTATCTATTATGTCACTCCTGTGGATTTTGGATTACTGAAGTGCAGGCATCGGTAATATAAGATTAAGATAGCTTGCCTGGTAAGTGGGAAAGACTAAGAGCTCAGTAAAGGCTGTTGGGCTAGTGGATATCTATTTAGAAAATAATACATTTACACCTCTACCACCTTTATTTATGATTCACACCATATAAAATTGGTAATAAATAAAGTGTCTAAATGTATTAGAAGAAAATATGGGAGAATATTTTTATAATAACAACATAAGGAAGCTATGTCTAGGAAAGATACAAAAGCTAGAACATACAAAATATTTAACAAAAGATTAATAATTGTTATATATAAGGAAAAGCTACAATCCAGTCAGAAAAAGACAACTTGTGGAGTGTAGTTAGCTAATGACCTTCAGCAGCAGACTCCTTCAGGTTCACCTAAACTTTGACGCCGAGGTCACACTGTTCTTGGGGTGGCCCTTGCCAATGGCTGAGCAACACTGTGGCCTATCTGCCTGACGTGGAACTCTGTGACTGGCCATCTGTGTTGAATACTGATAGCTTCCTCGCCCAATCCTGCTTCCTCCCTTTTCCTTTCACAGGAAAATTACTTCCTAATAAACTTTTTTCACTCTTAACTCTATCTCAGCATCTGCTTCTGGGTGAACCCAACCAACATACAACTTTAAAAAAATAGGAAAATTTATAATCAGTATATCCTATAAACATGTATATGCTTCACAGAAGGATAAACATGAAGAGATGCTTAACACCACCAGTGAAAAAATGTAAGTAGGGAAATGAAAATTTAAGGAGCAATAAGAGGAATTTTTGTCTATAACACTGGCAAAGGCTTAAAGAAGTTGAATATCTGTGTTGGCTAGCATGTGTTGGGAATGTAGATTGTAAACTGTATGGTAATGTAAACTGGTATAGACACTTTGGAGAACTGGCTTGCAAAATATCTTAAAATTATATGTAAATACCATATGATTCAGAATATTTCATTTCTTGAAATGTTCTTTAAAGAACAATTGCTAAGGTGTAAAATGAGGCATGTTCAAGAGTATTCATTGTAACATGGTTTGTAATTGTTAAACAATTCTGGAAAGAAACAAATGAAACTAACAACAGTACATACTCCTGAGGTAGTTTTGTAGAACCAATTAAAATTAGAGATCTCTTCACTCTTTGGCCAAGAATATACTGATTTTTTAAAAACTGTTTTTTATTGTGATAAAATATACATAATATAATATTTATCATTTTAACCATTTGTAAGTGTTCAGTTCTGTGACATTAAATACATTCACCATGTTTTCAAGTTTCACCTATGTTGCAGCATATTAAAAAAAAGCTATTACTTTTTATAATTGAATAAGATTCCACCACATTTTCTTTACCCACTCAACTGTTGATGGACACTTGGGTTTTTTCCCCACATTTTGGGTGTTGCGAATATGTGAATAGATATTGCTTCTATGAACACTGGTGTACAGATATCTATTCAAGTTCATGCTTTCAATTCTTTTGGATTATATACCTAAGAGTAAAATTGCTGGATCATATGGTAATTCTGTTTAACTTTTTGAGGAACAAACTGTTTTCCACAGCAGTGGCACTATGTTATATTCCCATCAGCAATGCACAGTGTTCCAACTTTTCCACATACTTGCCAACACTTATTATTTTCTATTTTTAAAAATTATAGCCATCATATCTTATCTTTTATGGTTTCAATTCACATTTCTCTAATGGCTAATGATATTGAGCATCTTTTCATGTGCTCGTTGGCCCTTGGTATATCTTCTTTGGAGAAATGTCTATTCAAGTCCTTTGCCAATTTTTGAACTGCGTTGTTTTTTTCATCAATGAGTTAAGTTGTAAGAGTTCTTTATATATAATGGATAATAATTCCTTATCAGATGTTATGATTTACAAATATTTTCCTTATTCTGTGGACGGCCTTTTCACTCTTGATGCTGTGCTTTAGCACAAAAATTTGTTTTTTTAAAATTAATTAATTAATTTATTTATTTATTTTTGGCTGTGTGGGGTCTTCGTTTCTGTGCAAGGGCTTTCTCTAGTTGTGGCAAGCGGGGGCCACTCTTCATCGTGTTGCGCGGGCCTCTCACTATCGCGGCCTCTCTTGTTGCGGAGCACAGGATCCAGACGCGCAGGCTCAGTAGTTGTGGCTCATGGGCCTAGTTGCTCCGTGGCATGTGGGATTTTCCCAGACCAGGGCTCGAACCTGTGTCCCCTGCATTGGCAGGCAGATTCTCAACCACTGTGCCACCAGGAGAGCCCAACACACAAAAATTTTTAATTTTGATGTTCAGTTTATTTTTTTTTTCTTTTGATGCTGGTGCTTTGGGTAGCATATCCATGAAATTGTAACCAAATCCAAAGTCATCAGGATTTTCCTGAACATTACTTCTGAAAGTTACATAGTTTTAATTTTATGTTTATATCTTTGAACTATGTTGAGTTCATTCTTTTGCATATGGATATTCAGTTTTCCCAGCATCGTTTGGAGAGAATATTTTCCTTTCCCCCATTGAATGGTCTTAGCACACTTGTCAAAAATCAATTGACAATATATGTGAAGACTTAGCTCATAACTCTATTCTATTCCATTCCAATATCCTATATGTCTGTCTTTATGCCAGTACCATATTTAATTACTATAGCTTTGTAGTAAGTTTAGAAGTCAGAAAGTGTGAGTCCTCTAACTTTATTCTTCTTTTTCAAGATTCTTTTGGCTAATTGGTGCCCCTTGAAATTCCATATGAATTTGAGGATCAGCTTTTCCATTTCTGTAAAAAAGGCAGTTGACATCTTGATAATAATTACATTGAATCTATAGATCACTTTGGTAGTACTGACATCTTAATAATGTTGAGTCTTCTTATCCATGAACAGAGGATGTCTTTCCATGTATTTAGGTTTTCTTTAATTTCTTTCAGCAATGTTATGTAGTTTTAGCATTTGTCTTTTAACTTCTTGGTTAGATTTATTTCTAAGTATTTAAAGTGCTATTGTAATTTAAATCTGTTTCCTAACTTCCTTTTGGATTGTTCATTGCTGATGTGTAAAAACACAACTAATTTTTGTTTTTTTTTTTTTATAAATTTATTTATTTATTTATTTATTTTTAGCTGTGTTGGGTCTTTGTGCGAGGGCTTTCTCCAGTTGCGGCAAGTGGGGGCCACTCTTCATCGCGGTGCGCGGGCCTCTCACTATCGCGGCCTCTCTTGTTGCGGAGCACAGGATCCAGACGCGCAGGCTCAGTAATTGTGGCTCACGGGCCCAGTTGCTCCACGGCATGTGGGATCTTCCCAGACCAGGGCTCGAACCCATGTCCTCTGCATTGGCAGGCAGATTCTCAACCACTGCGCCACCAGGGAAGCCCAATTTTTGTTTTTTTATCTGTACTGTGCAACTTTGCTAAATTTGTTTATTAGCTGTAGTGGCTTTAAATAACTGGGAATTTTTTTGGATTTCTATATATAGGATCAAGTCGTCTACAAATAGGGATAGTTTTACCTCTTCTTTTCTGATTTGTATGCTTTTATTTCTTTTTCTAATAGCTCTGGTTAGAAATTCTAGTACAATGTCAAATAGCAGCAGTGAAAGTAGGCATCCTTGTCTTATTCCTGATCTCAGGAGGAAAACTTTCAGTCTTTACCATGTTAGCTATAGGCTTTTCATAAATGACTTTATTGTGTTGAAAAATTTTCCCTTTATTCCTAGTTTTCTGAGTTTTTGTCATGAAAGGATGTTGGATTTCATCAAATGCCTTTTCTGCATCAATTGAGATGATCATCTTGTTTTTTCCCCCTTCATCTTACTAATGTTATGTATTATGTTGATTGATTTTCTTATGTTGACCCATCTTTGCATTCCTGGGATAAATCCCACTTGGTCATGGTGAAAAATCTTTTCAATATGCTGTTGGATTTAATTTGCTAATATTTTGTTGAGGATTTTTGCATCTATATTCATAAGGAATATTGGCCTGTAACTTTCTTTCTTGTGATATCTTTATCTGTCTTTGGCATTAGAGTGATGCTGGCTTTGTAAAATGATTTAGGAAGTGTTCCCTCCTTTTCAATATTTTGAAGGAGTTTGAGAAGTGTTGGTGTATATTCTTCTTTAAATGTTTGGTGGAATTCTCCAGTGAAGTCATTTTGTCCAGAACTCTTCTATGTTGGGAGGTTTTTAATTACTGTTTCAATCTTACTTGTTATAGGTCTATTCAGATTTTCTATTTCATCTTGAGTCAATTCATGTAATTTTTGTGTTTCAAGAAATTTGTTCATAACTTCTAGGTTATATAATTTGGTGGTGTACATAGTATTCACTTCTAATCCGTCTTATCTTTGCAAGGTTGGTAATCTCCCCACCTTCATTTCTAATTTTAGTTATTTGCATCTTCTCTCTCTTTTTCTTTGTCATCTAAGTAAGGGTTTGTCAATTTTGTTGTCTTTTCAAAGAACCAACTTTTGGTTTCATTGATTTTCTCTATTGTTTTTCTATTCTCTATTTTGTTTATCTCTTTATTTCCTTCCTTCTGTTAGCTTTGCGTTTAGTTTGTTCTTTTTTTTTTTTTTTGTCTTCTAGCTCCTTAAGGTGTAAAATTAGTTTCTTGATTTGAAATCTTCTTTTTAATGTAGACATTACATCGCATCTTATTGCAGCTGTAAATGTAGGTGTTTAAAGCTATTCATTTCCCATGAACTTTGGTATGTTGGGTTTTGTTTACATTCATCTCTAGATTTTCTAATTTCCCTGTGACTTATTCTTTTACCCATTGGTTGTTTAAGATTGTGTTGTTTAATTTCCACATATTTGTGAACTTCCCAGTTTTTCTTGTGTTATTGTTTTCTAAATTCATCCTGTTGTGATTAAAGTAGATGCTTAATATGATATCTACTTTAAAACACTATTGAGACTTCTATTGCTGTCTCACATACGATCTAGTGTGAAGAATGTCCCAGGTGTACTTTAGAAGAATTGTATTCTGCTGTTGTTGGGTAGAATGTTCTGTATATGTATTAGGTCTAGTTGGTTTATTGTGTTGTTCAGGTCCTGTATTTCCTTATTTATCTTTTGTCTGGTTGTTCTATTATTGAGAGTGGAGTATTGAAGCTTCCAACTATTATTGTAGAACTGTCTATTTTTGCTTCATATATTTTGGGGTTTGTTATTAGGTACATAAAATTTTTTAATTTTTATATCTTCTTGCTCTATTAAACATTTTATTAATATATAATGTCCTTTTTTGTCTTTTGTAAACCTTTTTGATTTTAAGTCTATCTTGTCTGACATTAGTGAGGTAACCCAACTCTCTTTTGGTTACTATTTGCATGGAATGTTTTTTCCTACCTTTTCAGTTTCAACCTATTTGTGCTTTTGGATCTAAAGTGAGTCTCTGTTGCTTCATTTGCAAATATTTTCTCCCATTCTGAGGTTTGTCTTCTCGTCTTGTTTATGGTTTCCTTTGCTGTGCAAAAGCTTTTAAGTTTAATTAGGTCTCATTTGTTTATTTTTGGTTTTATTTTCATTAGTCTAGGAGGTGGGTCCAAAAAGATCTTGCTGTGGTTTATGTCAAAGAATATTTTCCCTATGTTATCCTCTAAGAGTTTTATAGTGTCCGGTCTTACATTTAGGTCTTTAATCCATTTTGAGTTTATTTTTGTGTATGGTGTTAGGTAGTGTTCTAATTTCATTCTTTCACATGTAGCTGTCCCGTTTTCCCAGCACCACTTATTGAAGAGGCTGTCTTTTCTCCATTGTATGTTCTTGCCTCCTTTGTCATAAATTAGGTGACCATATGTGCGTGGGTCTATCTCTGGGCTTTCTATCCTGTACCATTGATCTATATTTCTGTTTTTGTGCCAGTACCATACTGCCTTGATTACTGTAGCTTTGTAGTGTAGTTTGAAGTTGGGGAGCGTGATTCCTCCAGCTCCATTTTTCTTCCTCAAGATTGCTTTGGCTATTAGGGGTTTTTGTGTTTCCATACAAATTGTAAAATTTTTTCTAATTCTGTGAAGAATTCCATTGGTAGTTTGATAGGGATTGCATTGAATCTGTAGATTGCTTTGTGTAGTATAGTCATTTTCACAATATTGATTCTTCCAAGCCAAGAACATGGTATAACGCATATATGTGGAATCTAGGAAAATGGTACAGATGAACCTATTTGCAGAGCAGGAATAGAGACGTAGACATAGAGAATGGACATGTGGACATGGGGTGGAAGGGGAATGTGGGACGAATTGGGAGATTCAGATTGACATATATACACTACCGTGTGTAAAACAGATAGCTAGTGGGAATATGCTGTAAAGCACAGGAAGTTCAGCTCGGTGCTCTGTGATGACCTAGATGGGTGGAATTGGGGGTGGGGTGGGAGGGAGGTCCAAGAGGGAAGGGATATAGGTATACATATAGCTGATTCACTTCATTGTATGGTAGAAGCTAACACAACATTTTAAAGCAATTATACTCCAATAAAAAAAGTAAAGTGAGTCTCTTGTAGAAAATATGTAGTTGGATTGTGCTTTGTTTAAATCCATTCTGTCAATCTCTGTGTTTTGGTTGAAGTTTAATCCATTTACATTGTAATGACTGATGAGTGACTTACTTACTTCTGCCATTTTTGCTATTTGTTTTCTATATGCCTTATAGACTTTTTGTCCCTAATTTCCTTCATTACTGCCTTCTTCTGTGTTTAGTTGATTTTTGTAGTGAAATATATTTTATTCCCTTATAATTTTCTTTTCTGTATATTCCTTAGATATTTTCTTGTTGTTACCATAAGGATTACATTAAACATGCTAAAATCATGAAAAATATACTTTGAGCTGATACCAATATAACTTCTGTAGCATACAAAAACACTGCTCCTATATAGCTCTACCTCTTTTATGTTATTATTTTCACAACCTATATTTTTATAAATTGTGTGCCCAATGACATAGATTAATAATTGCTTTTTATGAATTTTTCTCTTAAATCACGTAGAAAATAAAAAGTGGTGTTACAAACCAAAATTACAATTATACTAGCTTTTAAAATTGCCCATGTATTTACTTTTAGCTGAGATCTTTATTTCTACATACAGCTTCAAATTACTGTCACTGTCACTGTCACTGTCTTTTCCTTCCAACCTGAAGGACACCCTTTTGCATTTCTTGCTTTCAGGTCTAGAGGTAATGAGCTCTCTCAACTTCTGTTTATCTGAGAATGTCATAATTTCTCCCTTATTTTTGAAGGACTATACTTCTGTATATAGAATTCTTGGCTGAGAGTTTTTTTCTTTCAGCACTTTGAATATATCACCCCACTGCTTTCTGGCCTCCACGGTTTCTCATGAGAAATTGAATAATAATCTTACTGAGGATAATTTAGAGGTGATAAGTTGCTTTTCCTTTGCTGTTTTCATGATTCTTTATTTACTTTTGACAGTTTGTTTATAATGTATTTCATGTGTGTCTCTCTGAGATTAAACTACTTAGAGTTCACTGAGCTTCATAAATTTATAGATTCATGTATTTTGTCAAGTTTGGGGAGTTTTCATTTCTTATCTCTTCAATTATTCTTTTTTGCCCCTTTCTCTCAGTCTTCTCTTGGGACTTCCACAATGCATATGTTGGTCTGCCTGATGGTGTTCCAGGTCCTTTAGGCTCTGTTCACTTTTCTTCAATCTTTTACTTTCTGTTCCTCAGACTTTATCATTTCAATCGTCCTAACTTCAAGTTTGTTGATCCTTTTTTCTTCATGCTCAAATCTGCTTTTGAACCCCTCTTGTGAAGTTTGCATTTCAGTTATTGTACTCTTCAGTTCCAGAATTTCTTTTTAGATCCTTTTCATATTTTCTTTTTACTGATATTCTCATGTTGTTCATGCATTGTTTTCCTGTCTTTGTCTGTTTTCCTTTAGCTCTTTGAGTATCTTTAGACAGCTTTAAAAAGTCTTTATCTAGTGAATTTGATGCCTGTGTGTCTTCAGGGTACTTTCCATTGATTTATTTTGTTTCTTTAAATGAGCCATGTTTTTCTGTTTTTCGTATGCCTTGTGATTATTTTGTTGAAAACTGGATATTTGAGACTTTTAATGTGATAACTCCAGAAATCTGATTCTTCCACTTTCCCAGAGTTTGATTTTTAAAAAATTGTTGTAGGGGGCTTCCCTCGTGGTGCAGTGGTTGAGAATCTGCCTGCCAATGCAGGGGACACGGGTTCGAGCCCTGGTCTGGGAAGATCCCCCATGCCACGGAGCAACTAGGCCCGTGAGCCACAACTACTGAGCCTGCACATCTGGAGCCTGTGCTCCACAACAAGAGAGGCGGCGATAGTGAGAGGCCCGCGCACCGCGATGAAGAGTGTCCCCCGCTTGCTGCAACTAGAGAAAGCCCTTGCACAGAAACGAAGACCCAACACAGCCATAAGTAAATAAAAAATAAATAAATAAATAAATAAAATTTTAAAAATTGTTGTAGGGTATCTATGCTGCCTGAGGTGAAAGCTTAAGGTCTTTTTATGTCTTTTCCGAGCTTGTGTCTTTCCCTGGGCAGCACGGTGACTTTCTAAATATTCCCATACATATGGTTGCTTTTGAATGTCCTAAACTTTAAATGTCTGTCTTTCAAAATTGGAAAAGGGGAAAAAATTAAGAATTAATTGTCCCTCCACCAGGTGCTGTTCTTTTAAATACTCTGAATGCTGCTTCTTCCAGTGGGGGTTAAAACAATAGCTGTCCACTTCTGTGCCTGCACCTTCATGATCAAAAGCAGTAATCAGAACACAGATCCATAAAATTTAGAAAATATTGACCACCCTGACTTCTTCAAGTCTCACCAGGTCATGGGCATGGCTGACTGCCATAGGACTAGGGGTTGAGGGATGGGTAGCTGCTATCATGCTAGTGGCTGTAATTGACTATAATTATTACAATTTAGCATCCAGGACTTCCTCTGGAAGCTGCAAATGTCCATAGAGACTCCAGAGTTCCAAAATATTTACTTCAGTAACCATTCAGTTAATTTTGCCAGTATAATTATTGCGTATATGTAGAAACAGATTCCTGGTACTTCCTAATCTATTATCTTCCATGCTATCACTCTATACAGATTTTTAATTGTTATTTTATTTCAAAAATTACATGTCATTTGAGGCCAGAAGGTATCAGGCCACACTTTGGGTTGATCCCTAGGGGCTGAATCCTAGAAGTAAAGAAGGACCAGAAGCAAACCAGTTCTCATATGGATAGCAGCTTAGCTTTGTGTCGTGCAGGTAGCTCAGAAAAATGCAATTTCTTAAACTGGATTAAAGTGATCCTGGACCATTTGTACCCAATAATCTGACAGAAAGAAGTGAAAGTTCTCCTTGAAGAAATATCATCCTAGGTGCCACACTTTTTCTATGAACAATTTTTCAATACAGTGGTCTGGCATACACTAAAAGATATGCAGGCACACAAGGATATATGACAACATAACTAAAACCTGCAAAATAATGAACAACAGAAACAAACTCACAGAGGTTTGATATTGGAGTTAACAGATTTTGACTCTAAAATAAATATGGTTATTCTGCTCATGGAGATAAAATACAAGAAAAAAATTTTGTGAGGTAACTACAAAGTACAAAAATTAACAGCTCAGGAGAAAGTGAGAGAATGTGACTGAACGCACAGCTTCCCCAAATGTGCATGATGCTGCCTAAGAGGCCAACTTGTTTCTCACCCCATCCAGAATACTGAGGTGATCTTCCTGGCTGAGGGATTGGGAGAGGTGGGTCAAAACAACCAGGGCTCAGAACTCATCACAGGGGAATGGATTCTACTAACCACTTTGTGGACTCCATCAAGAAGCCTGCCCATGAGCAACTGGGAACACATCATCTGATAATCCCTCTCCAACTGGCCCATGTGCACTCCTAATGTTTGCACACCTCAAACCCCTCCAACATCCCACCATGGCTGACTTCCTGCATATAGTCACATAGACAGCAAGTGTGATCCTTTGCTTCTTTTTTTAAAATTGAAGTATAGTTGATTTATAGTGTTGTGTTAGTTTCTGGTGTACATCAAAGTGATTCAGAGACATATATATATATATATATATATATATATATATATATATATATTCTTTTTCAGGTTCTTTTCCATTATAGGTTATTATAAGATATTGAATGTAGTTCCCTGTGCTCTATAGTAGGTCCTTGTTATCTATTTTATATGTAGTAGTATGTATCTCTTAATCCCAAACTCCTAATTTTTCCCTCCCCGCTTCCCCTTTCATAACCATAAGTTTGTTTTATATGTCTGTGAGTCTATTTCTGTCTTGTAAATAAGTTCATTTGTATCATTTTTTTTAAGATTCCACATAAAGTGATCTAATAATATTTGTCTGACTTACTTCACTTAGTATGATAATTTCTAGGTCATCCACATTGCTGCAAGTGGCATTATTTCATTCTTTTTAATGGCTGAGTAATATTCCATTATATCTATCTATCTATCTACAGGTAGATATAGATAGATAGATAGATAGATAGATAGATAGATAGATAGATAGATAGATGATAGATAGACAGATATCATCTTTATCCATTCATCTGTCAATGGGCACTTAGGTTGCTTCCTTGTCTTGACTATTGTAAATAGTGCTGCTATGAACATTGGGGTGCATGTATCTTTCCGAATTAGAGTTTTCATCTTTTCTGAGTGTATGTCCAGGAGTAGGATTGCTGGATCATATGGTAACTCTATTTTTAGTGTTTTAAGGAGCCTCCATACTGTTCTTCATAGTGGCTGTGCCAATTTACATTCCCACCAACAGTGTAGGAGGCTCCCTTTTTCCCACGTGTGATCCTAGATAGCTAGTGAGTAAGCATGGAAAGCCAGCCCGACTCTGCAGGATTGGAAGGCTTGAGCAAACTTCCACATTTCAGGGCACTGCCCTAGGGAAAATAAATGGGTGGTGCTCAGTACCTGGCCTAACTTCACAAGATCAAGAGAAGGCATACAATCTTAAGAACTCCCCTTCAAGAGGAAACAAGAAGTATGGTAAGGGTGTATCCATAGAAAAGATCTGAGAAAGCCTCAGAATCCCTAGTCAGGCTTACTGGCAAAGGTATTTCTCTCCCAAAGTCAGTCAGTAAAGGCTGGAGGAAGTGACTACTTCTTCAAATGCAAAGGCAGTAACATAAGACTTCAAGGAACATGAAAAATCAAGGAAACGTGACACCATCAAATGAACACAATACTTTTCCAGTAACTGACCCCAAAGAAATGGAGATCTATGAGTTACCTGACAAAGAATTCAAAATAATTTTGTTAAGGGATTACACCAAGCTACAAGAAAACACAAATAGACAACTCAACAAAATCAAGAAAGTGATACATGAACAAAATGAGAGGTTCAACAGAGAGATAGAAATCATAAAAAAGAGTCAAACAGATATTCTGGAGCTGAAGAATATAATGAATGAAATGAAAAATGCAATAGAGAACATCAGTAGAAGAGTGATAAAGCAGAAGGAAGAATCTGTGGATGTAAAGCCAGGCCATTTGGAATTATCCAATCTGAGTAGAAAAAAAGAAAAAAGAATGAAGGATGAAGAAAGCCTATGTGAATTAGGGAGCACTATTAAGTGCAACAATATGTATATTATGAGAGTCCCAGAAGGAGAAGAGAGAAAGGTGCAGAAAGAATATTTAAAGAAATAACAGTTGAAAACTACCCACACCTAGAGAGAGAGAGATGGACATCAAGGTACATGAAACTTGTAGATCACCAGATTAAACTCATTGAAAGACATTGTGATAAAACTGTCAAAAGAAAAGAATTTTAAAAGCAGCAAGAGGAAAGAAACATCACATATATGGAAGTCTCCATAAACCTAACAGCAGATATCTCATTAGAACTCTTACAGGCCAGGAGAGAGTGAGATGATATATTCACAGTGCTGAAAGAAAAAAACAACAACAACAACTGCCAACCAAGAATAATTTACTCAGCAAAGTTTCCTTCAGAAATGTAAGAGAGATAAAGACTTTTCCAGACAGACAAAAGCTGACCTATCTTACAAAAAAATGCTAAAGGGAGACCTTCAAGCTGAAATGAAAGAATGCTAATTAGTAACATGAAAACATATGAAAGTATAAAACTCAATGACAAAGGTAAGTATATAGTCATATTCAGCATATTCAAATATTGTAATAGTGGTGTGTAAATCACTTAAATCTAGTATAAAGGTTAAAAGACCATACTATTTAAAATAGCTAAACATACAACAATTTGTTAATGGATACACATTATAGAAAGGTATAAATTGTGACATTAAAACTATAAACTATATCATGAGGGAATTAAAAGTGTTTAGCTTTTGTATGCAAACAAAGTTAAGTTGTTATCAGCTTAAAATAGACTGTTATAAGATGATTTGTGTAACTAAAGAGCAAAAACCAAAAGTAGATACACAAAACAGAAAGAAAGGAATAAAGCATCCTACTATGGAAAATAATCAAATCACAAAGGAAGATATCAAGAGAGGAAGAAAGGAACAAAGGAATTACAAAATAGAAGACAATAAACGAGATGGCAATAGTAAGTCCTTACCTGTCAACAACTATTTTAAATGTAAATGGATTAAGCACCCCAGTCAACGGCATAGAGTGGCTAAATGGATACATTTAAAAATACAGACTCCAATTATGTATTGTCTATAGAAACTCACTTTAAACTTAAAGACACATATAGGCTGAAAATTAAGGGATGAGAAATTATTCCATGCAAATGGAAACCAAAGAGAACTGGGATAGCTATACTTGTTTCTGAAAAAGTAGTAAAAAAAACTATGACAAGGTACACAATAGATACAGAAATGATAAAAAGACTTAAAGCATACCACTACAAAAACATCAACTCACAAAGAAGAAGACAGTAAGAGAGGAAGAAAGAAACAAAGGAATGACAAAACAGTCAGAAAGCAATGAAAAAAATGGTGACAGTAAGTCCTTACTATCAATAATTACTCTAAGTGTAAATGTTTTAAATCTCCAATTAAAGATATAGAATGACTGAATGAATAAGGACACAAAACCCAACAATACACTGCCTACAAGAGACTCTCTTAAGCTTTTTAAAAAAATTAATTAATTTTTGGCTGCGTTGGGTCTTTGTTGCTGCACGTGGGCTTTCTTTAGTTGCAGTGAGTGGGGACTACTCTTCGTTGTGGTGCATGGGCTTCTCATTGCAGTGGCTTCTCTTGTTGCAAAGCACGGGATCTAGGCACATGGGCTTCAGTAGTTGTGGCATATGGGTTCAGCAGTTGTGGCTCACGGGTGCTAGAGCACAGGCTCGGTAGTTGTGCCACACAGGCTTAGTTGCTCCATGGTATGTGGGATCTTCCCGGACCAAGGATCAAACCCATGTCCTCTGCATTGGCAGGTGGATTCTTAACCACTGCACCACCAGGGAAGCCCTCTCTTAAACTTTAATGACACAAGCTGAAAGTGAGGGGATGGAAAAAGTTATTACATCAGAATGGAAACCAAAAGAGAGCAGCATAGCTATTCTTATAGCAGAAAAATGGACTTTAACTAAAAATCTGTAACACAAGACAAAGAAGGTCATTATGTAATGATAAAGGGAACAACTCATCAAGATAATATAACAATTGTAAATATTTATGCACCTAAAATTAGAACATCTAAATATATTAAGCACATATTAACAGATCTGAAGGGAGAAATAGACAGCAATGCAGTAATAGTAGGGGACTTCAATACTTCACTTTGAACAATGGATTGATCATCTAGACAGAAAATCAATAAGAAAATATTAGACTTGAACTACATTTTAGACCAAATGGACCTAACAGACATATACAGAACATTTAATCCAGTGGCAGCAGAGTATACATTCTTCTCAAGTGCACACAGAACTTTCTCCAGGATAGGTCACAAAACAAGTCGTAGCAAATTTAAGAATTTTGAAATCACATGAAGTATCTTTTCCAATTACAATGATATAAAACTAGAAATCAATAAGAGATGGAAACCTGGAAAATTCACAAATATGTTGAAATTAGATAACACACTCCTGAGCAACCAATGGGTTCAAGAAGAAGTCAAAAGGAAAATAAAAAATATATTGAAACAATTGAAAATGGAAATACAACATGCCAAACTTATGGAATACAGCGAAAGCAGTTCTAAGAGGAAAGTTTATAGTGATGAACACCTACATTAAAAGAAAGATTCAAATAAACAATCTAACTTTACAATTCAGGAACTAGAAAAAGAAGAAACTAGGCCCAAAGTTAGCAGAAGGAAGAAAATAAAAATCAGAGCAGATATAAATGAAATAGATGCTAGAAAATAGAAAAGATAATGAAACTAAGAGGTTTTTTTTTATTGAAAAGAGAAACAAAATAGACAAACATTTAATTAGACTGAGAAAAACAGAGAGAAGACTCAAATAAGTAAAATCAGAAATGAAAGAGGAGACATTATGAGTGATACCACAGAAATACAGAGGATCGTAGGTGACTGCTATGAACAATTATACACCAGCGAGTTAGATAATTTAGAAGAAATGGATAAATTCCTAGAAACGTATAACTTTCCAAGATTGAATCATGAAGAAATAAGAAATTTGGACAAAGTAATACAAAATAAGGAGGTTGAATCAGTAATAAAAAAAAAAATCTCTCAACAACAAAAAAGCCCAGGACCAGGTGGCTTTACTGGTGAATTCTATCAAACATTTAAAGAATACTAATTATTCTCAAACTCTTCCAAGAAATTAAAGAGGTGGGAACACTTCCAAACTCATCTAGTGATGCTAGTGTTACCCTAATATCAGAGCCTGACAAGGACACTGCAAGAAAAGAAAATTACAGGCCAATATTCCTCATGAACATATATAGAAAAATGCTCAACAAAATACTAGCAAACTGAATTCAACAGCACTTTAAAAGGATCATACACCATGATCAAATGGGATTATCCCTGGTCTGCAAGGAAGTTCAACATATGCAAATCATAAATGTGATAAACAATATTAACAGAATGAAGGGTAAAAATCATATGATCAAAGACTTATGGTTTCTGGTTCTGCCCATAAGGAGTGTGGAAATCATCACTCTGTCCTAACAACAAGTAAAAACTAAACAGACTGAAAACTTAATACATTTTCTAGGATCTGGAGAGAGGTGAGGACACAGGGCAAACTGCTTTCTCATTATTGGAAAGTCTGACAGGCAAATACAGAGAATGACAATCTAATGGAGTAGAGAGTCCTAAGCAGAAGCTGCTGTGGGAACGAGCGCTGAGGTTGGAAAATCAGAACTGTAATTGATGAATTGCTGGAGGCTCAGTGTGAAAAATTATGAGAGTTGAAAACTCCATTGGGACTTAGTCATAGGATGTCCACACAATTTTGTGAGATTCACCTTCAGGAGCTCAACTAGACACCCAGAGTAAATATTAGAGAAAAATCCTCTCATGTTTCCAGCAGAAGGAGGGAGAAAGGAATCATTTAGCAATATGCCAGAGCACTCTGTTATTCATAAAAAAGTCTGCCCTCAGGAGAAACTATTTAGCCACAGTCTAATCTGCTGAGGTATTACCAGAGCCTAACTAACTTGAGGGAAGGGAAATATACAACTCCAGGGAGCTCTAGCCTTCCACATGGGAGAAGGGAAATACTCAACTCCAGCCTACTTTAGCCATCCTCTCCCACCTAAGGGAAGAGAAAAAAAATTTTTAAACACTTGTGAGCTCTCAATCTAGTGGAATAGTCTCAGTAAAAGGCTAATCATAAGTCTATAGAACACTTCCTTTTCTCCCACACCTCACCACCATAGTATTAAAGGCCTATTTACAGCCGTTCCATTTATGTGCTACATTATTTTATTTTATTTTTTTATAAATTTATTTATTTTATTTATTTTAGTTTTGGCTGTGTTGGGTCTTCATTGCTGCATGGGCTTTCTCTAGTTGCAACTGCCTATTTACAGCAGTTCCACTTATGTGCTACATTATTTTATTTTATTTTTTTATAAATTTATTTATTTTATTTATTTTAGTTTTGGCTGTGTTGGGTCTTCATTGCTGCATGGGCTTTCTCTAGTTGCAGTGAGTGGGGGCTACTCTTCATTGCAGTGCATGGGCTTCTCGCTGTGGTGGCTTCTCTTATTGCAGAGCACAGACTCTAGGCATGCGGGCTTCAGTAGCTGTGGCACACGGGCTCAGTTGTGGCATGCAGGCTCTAGAGCGCAGGCTTAGTAGTTGTGGCTCACGGGCTTAGTTGTTCTGTGGCATGTGGGATCTTCCCGGACCAGGGCTTGAATCCATGTCCTCTGCATTGGCAGGTGGATTCTTAACCACTGCGCCACCAGGGAAGCCCTATGTGCTACATTATAATTAGCTATCAAGAAAAAAATTACAAGACATACCACAAGACAAAAAGTACAATTTGAAGTCACAGAGCATCAGAACCTGACACTGCAGAAGTATTGAACTTATTATACCAGGAATATTAAAACAGCCATAATTAATATGTTAATGGCTGTAACGGATAGATAGCATACAAAAACAGATGAACAATGTGAGCAAAGAGACGGAAATCCTAAGAATGAAACAAAAAGAAATGCTAGAGATCAAAAGCACTATAACAGAAATAAAGAATACCTTCGATGGGCTTACTAATAGACTGAACATGGCTAAACGTTCAGAATCCCTGAGCTTAAGGATATCTCAATAGAAACCTCTAAAACTGAGAAACAAAGAGAGCAGACTGAAAAAATAAATAAATAAAACAAAATATCCAAGGACTGTGGGACAACTACAAAAGGTGTAACATACACATAGTAAAAATACCAGGAGAAGAAACAGAAAAAGGAACAAAAGAAATATTTGAAACAATAATGACTGAGAATCTTCCCAAATTAATGTCAGACAGAAAACCACAGATCCACGAAGCTTAGAGAACACTAAGCATAATAAATGCCACCCAAACTACACCTAGACATATCATTTTCAAATTACAGAAAATCAAAGATAAAGAAAAAAATCCTGAAAGAAGCTAGAGGGAAAAAAACACACCTTATATATAGAGGTACAAAGATAAAAAATACATCTGACTTCTCCTCAGAAACCATACAAGCAAGAAAAGAGTGGACTGAAATATTTAAGTGTTGAGAGAAAAAATCCCCACCAAATTAGAATTTTGTACTCTGTGAAATTATGCTTGAAAAGTAAATAAGAAATACTTTCTCAGACAAACAAAAACTTTGAGGGAATTTGTTGCCAGTAGACCTTTAGACAGAAGGAAAATAATATAGCTCAGAAACTCGGGTGAACATAAAGAAAAGAAGAGGATCAAAGAAAGGTTAAGTAAAAGTAAAATAAAAATTTTTATTTTTCATATTCTTAATTGATCTAACATATAACACATTATTCAAATAATTATAATGATCATGATGTATTCAATTATGTATGCTCTGTACATCTATCTATCTCTACCTCGGTATATGTTTATGTAAGCTTATATATAAATAAAATAAATGACAGCATGATAGAAAAGATGGGAAGGAAGAATTAGGACTATTTTGTTATTGTAAACTACTCACACTACACATGAAGTGTTATTTGAATGTGAACTTGGATTATTTGTAAATGTGTATTATAATCTCTAGAGCAGCCACTAAAATATGTAAGAGAAAAGAAGCATAACTGACGTGCTAAGAAAGTAGAGAAAAGGGAATCATATAAAATGCTCAATTAAAACCCCAAAAGGCAGAAAAAGACTGGAAGACAAAAAATGGAAACAAAGAACAAGTGCAATAAATTGAACACAGTAACAAATATATTAGATAATCATTCAACTATATCAATAAACACTTTGCATGTCAATGGTCTAAATGCACCAAATAAAAGACAGAGATTGTCAAAAGAGTGGATAAAAAACAAGCCCCAACTATATGTTGTCAACAAGAAACCTGCTTTAATAGTAAAGATACATATAGGTCAAAAGTAAATAGATAGAGGAAAATACCATGCTAATACTAATTAAAGGAAAGCAGGAGTAGCACTATTAATTTCAGACAAAGGAGACTTCAAAGCAAGGAAAGTTATCAAACTATGTGAGGCAAAAACTGATAGAACTGCAAGGAGAAATAGATGAATTGACTACTATATTTGAAGACCCCAACAACCCTCTATCAGAAATCAAAAGATCTAGCAGACAGAAAAAGACAGAGTTGAACTCAGCAACACCATTAATCAACTGGAAACAATGAACATCTATAGACTACTTTATCCAACAACAGCAGAATACACATTCCTCTAAAGCTCATGTGGAACATCACCAAGACAGACCACATTCTGGACCATAAAACATACCTTAACAAATTGAAAAGAATAGTGATCATATAGTGTCTGCTCTCAGACCACAATGTAATGAAAACTAGAAACAAATAACAACAATAACCGGAAAATCCCCAAATGCACAGAGATTAAACAACACACTTCTAAATAACACATGAGTCAAAGAAGAAACATTTAAAATATTTTGAATTAAATGAAGTTAAAACACAATTTATCAAAATTTATGGGGTTCAGCAATAGCAGTGCTTAGAGGGAAATCTATAGCATTGAATGTATATATTAGAAAAGAAGAAAGGTCTGAAATCAATCATCTAATTTTTCACTTTAGGAAGCTAGAAAAAGAAGAGCGAATGAAACTTAAATAAGCAGAAGAAAAAAAATAATAAGAATTAGAGCAGAAATCAGTAAAATTGAAGATGGGAAGTCAATGAAAATAAAAAATGAAAGCTGTTTTTTTTTTTTTTTAAAAGATCAATAAAATGGATAATCCTCTAGCCAGGCTAACTAAGACAAATTACTAATTAGTAATTACACAAATTACTAAGATAAGAAATGAAAGAGGGACATCACTACCTATTCCATGGAAATTATTAAATGGTTAATAAAGGAATATTATGAACAACTCTATGCACACAAATCTGATAAACAAATATCCAGGTTTCAATTTAAAATGACTTGTTAAGCAGCTCATGCAGCTCAATATCAAAAATACAAACAACCCAATCCAAAAATGGGTTTTTTTTTGGACATTTCTCCAAAGAAGATACACAGATTGCCAGCAAACACATGAAAGGATGCTCAACTTCACTAAACATTAGAGAAATGCAAATCAAAACTACAATGAGATATCACCTCACACTGGTCAGAATGGCCATCATCAAAAAATCTACAAACAATAAATGCTGGAAAGGGTATGGAGAAAAGGGAACCCTCTTGCACTGTTGGTGGGAATGTAAATTGATACAGCCACTATGGAGAACAGTATGGAGGTTCCTTATAAAAACTAAAAATAGAACTACCATATGACCCAACAATCCCACTACTGGGCATGTACTCTGAGAAAACCATAATTCAAAAAGAGTCATGTACCACAATGTTCATTGCAGCACTATTTACTATAGCCAGGACATGGAAGCAACCTAAGTGTCCATCGACAGATGAAAGGATAAAGAAGATGAGGCACATATATACAATGGAATGTTACCCAGCCATAAAAAGAAATGAAATTGAGTTATTTGTAGTGAGGTGGATGGACCTAGAGTCTGTCATACAGAGTGAAGTAAGTCAGAAAGAGAAAAACAAATACCATATGCTAACACATATATATGGAATCTAAAAAGAAAAACAAAAAAACTGTTTCTGATGAACCTAGGGGCAGGACAGGAATAATGACACAGACATAGAGACTGGACTTGAGGACATGGGGAGGCAGAAGGGTAAGCTGGGACGAAGTGAGAGAGTAGCACTGACATATATATACTACCAAATGTAAAATAGATAGCCAATGGGAGCCAGCTGCATAGCACAGGGAGGTCAGCCCAGTGCTTTGTGACCACCTAGAGGGGTGGGATAGGGAGGGTGGGAGGGAGACGCAAGAGAGAGGGGAAATGGGGATATATGTATACATATAGCTGATTCACTTTTTTGTACAGCAGAAACAAACACAACATTGTAAAGCAATTATACTCCAATAAAGATGTTTTTAAAAAAATGACTTATTATACCAAACCCCAGGAAAATCTCAACTTGAACGAGAAAACACTATCTGATGACAATCAGGAAGATATGTCAACCTCAAAATGATACAGATGTTAAAATTATCTGACAAAATATCTGGCAAGCAGCCTTCATAAAAATGCTTCAGTGATCAATTATGAACCCATTTGAAACAAATGAAAAAAATAGAAAATCTCGGCAAAGAAATTGAAGATATAAAGACGAACCAAATTGGCATTTTAGAAATGAAAAATACAGTAATTTAAATAAAAATATTAATGGATGTGCTAAACAACAGAATACAGAGAACAGAGGGAAAAAATAAGTGAGCTTGAAGATAAAACAATAGAAAATATCCAGTCTGAACAACCAAAAGAAAAAAGACTGAAAAGAAATAAGCAGAGCTGTAGGACCTGTGGGACTATAACAAGAGTCAATATTTGTGTCACTGGAGTCTCAAAAGGTGAGGGGAAAGAATGTGGGTCTGAAAAAGTATTTAAAACATAATGGATGAAAATTTTCCAGTTTTGGCAAAGACACAAACCTACAGATCTAAGAAGCTGAGGAAATACCAAATAGGATAAATCCAAAAAAGTCTATGTCAAGACAGACATCAAGATGCACCACAGTCCAACTTCTGAAAATTAGAGACTAAGAAAAAAATCTTGAAAGCAACAAAAAATAAATGACATATTACCTATAGGGGAAAAACAATCCAAATGACAGTAAATTTCTCATCAGGAATTTTGAAGGCCAGATGGTGGCACAACATTTTTCAAATGCTAAAATAAAAGCTGTGTCAACTCAGAATTCTATGTCTGTAGAAAATATCCTTCAGGAAAGAAGGGGAAATCAAGACATTCTTAGAGAAATAAAAATTAAGTAAATTTGTTACCAGCAGACATGTCCTAAAAGAATGGCTAAAAATAGAAAGATAAAGAAATCTTGGAATGTCAAGAAGGAAAAAAGGACAATGGAAAGAGAAAAAATATAGGCACATACAATAGATTTTATTCTCTTCAGATTTCTAAATTATCTTTGTTGGGCAAAAATTATAACACTGTCTGATGTGGTTCTCTCTATATATAGAAGAAAAGTTTAAGACAATTACAAATAAGAGAGGGCATAAGGGAAGTAAAGTTTTTACACATCACTTGAACTAATAAAACATCAATACCAGGAAACTGTGGCAAGACATAATTATTTTTTAAAAAACCAACTATTTTGGAAATGATCCTAAGGGCATGTTTTTGGAAATCATCCTAAAGGCGTACAGAAAAATGAAGAAATGTTTATTCAAGAAAGCCTACTAAATCTTGGTAAGAATAGTGAGGGTCTTTGGCATCTGAGCCATGGCATGCTTCCTCCCTACTCCCAGCTCAGCTTTTTGGAAGCTCTACTCTAGGTGGTTGTAGCCATGAAGACAGGGATCCCTCTCACCCAGCTCCTAATTAAGGAAAATAACATATCACAGGAGGTGCGGCTTTCAGCATTCCTCATCTCATCCAACTCCAAATTGAAGAGGCTAAATTCCTGGTAAGCGAGGCTGAGAGGTTGGGGGCTCCTTTCTTCCACCCAGCTCCCACTCCTAGGGCCATAAAAGCAGGCAGGCCAAGAAAACTGGGTCCCTGATCATATTCACCTCAGCTCCTTCATAGGATGGATGTTTCATGCCAGAAGAGCCAAGCTAAGAAAGCCAGAGGCTACCAACCTGACAAAGTACCAAGAGCAGTGACTCAAGAGATTTTACGCAGGGAGAGAAGCAGTCCTTAAGAACAGAGAGCTCCAAAGCTCTCCCAAATAAAACCAACTTTATTTAAACCAAAGCATTGGGAAGTTCAAGTCTAAGTGCACTCTCAAAAGCAATGGAGATTTTGGTGGTAAGCAATTAAGAGGAGACCAATAGCTGTATGAGAGCAACAAGCTAGTTGTAGGTCAGCTAGTTAAACAGAGGGAACTGGGGAAAAAGAAAGCTAAGAAGAACCCTACAGGGAGTTCCCTGGTGGCCTAGTGGTTAGGATTCTGGGCTTTCACTGCTGTGGCTTGGGTTCAAACCCTTGTCAGGGAACTGAGATCCTACAAGCCATGCAGCACAACCAAATAATTAATAATAATAATAATAATAATAAATTGAATAATTTTTTTAATTAAAAGAAAGAAAGAAAGGAAGGGAGGGAGGGAGGGAGGGAGGGAGGGAGGGAGGAAGGAAGGAAGGAAGAAAGAAAGGAAGGAAGGAAGGAAGGAAGGAAAGAAGAACCGTCCAGGGTCCAGGGGTTAGAACAAACCTCAAAGACTGGTCTCAAAAAATAACCCTGACTGAATTTCATTAGATCTGACTGTAGAGCAGTGTATGCCCCCAGGAATTTGTTTAAAACAATAGAGTGATAAGCAAGCAATTAATGGAGCCTAACAACTGGGTGTAATATCAATCAAGGGTGACAGTTTAACAGGGATCAGGGAAAGAGACAAAGAGAGCTTTGCTAAAAACCTTTGTCATCCCAGGGTAATTGTGAATGCCAGGGCTGTAACCTCTGAAAAGTGACATCAGAGGCTTCAAACTACAGGTGAAATAGAGCTAACTAAAATCATTTAGCCAAATCACTAAACAAATAAACCAGCAAACAACAACAGAAAAAGCCATGGAGAGGGTGTAGGGTAATCAGCATCCAGTTACTACAATATATTACCAAAAATGTTGTTTACAGCACAAGTTATAAGATTGCAAATAAGCATGCAACTGTGATCCATACACAGAAAAAAATAGAAGGCAAAAGAACTGCCTGTGAAAGAGACTAGATGTCATATTTAGCAAAGACTTCAAAGAAGCCATTATACATATGTTCAAAGAACTAAAGGAAACCAAGCTTAAATAAAACTATGATAACAATGTCATCAAATTAAAAATATCAGTAAAGAGAAAGAAATATTGAAAAGAACCATATGGAAATTCCAGAGTTTAAAAGTACAATAGGCATAATAAACAATTCACTGGAACTCAACAGTAGATTTGAACTGGCAGAAGAATCAGAAAACCTGGAAATAGATTTATAGAGATTATGTAATCTGAGTAACAGAGAGAAAAAAAGAATGAAGATAAATGAACAGAGCCTCAGAGAAATGTTGAACATCATTAAGTGCACCAACATAGGCATAATGGAAATACCAGAGGAGAGGAGAGAGAGAAAGGAGCAGAAAAAGAAATTAGAAGAAATAATGGCTGAAAACTTTTCAAACCTGATGAAAACATTTATGTACATATCAAGAGGTTCAATTAACTAATAGTAGGAGATCCACACTCAATAACATCATAGTAAAAATGTTGAAAGACAAAGACAAAAAGAAAAATTTGAATGTAGAAAAAAAACAACAATAAAAACCCCACAGCTCATTATGTATAAGGGAACCTCAATAAGTTTAACTAGGTGACTTCTTATCAGAAAGTCATATATTGGAGGCCAGAACATATTGATGTATTCAAAGTTCTGTCATTGGAGGCTAGAACAAATTAACATATTCAAAGTGTTGAAAGAAGAAAACCCTGTGAAACCAGAATTCTATAGTCAGCTAAACTATCTTTCAAATCAAGGGGAAATAAATACATTATCTACCATATGACCCAGCAATCCCACTACTGGGCATATACCCTGAGAAAACCATAATTCAAAAAGAGTCATGTACCAAAATGTTCATTGCAGCACTATTTACAATAGCCAGGACATGGAAGCAACCTAAATGTCCATCGACAGATGAATGGATGAAGAAGATGTGGCACATATATACAATGGAATATTACCCAGCCGTAAAAAGAAATGAAATTGAGTTATTTGTAGTGAGGTGGATGGACCTAGAGTCTGTCATACAGAGTGAAGTAAGTCAGAAAGAGAAAAACAAATAAACAAATACCATATGCTAACACATATATATGGAATCTAAAAAAAAAAAAAAAAGTCATGAAGCACCTAGGGGCAAGACGGGAATAAAGACACAGACCTACTAGAGAATGGACTTGAGGATACAGGGAGGGGGAAGGGTAAGCTGGGACAAAGTGAGAGAGTGGCATAGACATATATACACTACCAAACGTAAAATAGACAGCTAGTGGGATGCAGCCGCATAGCACAGGGAGATCAGTGCTTTGTGACCACCTAGAGGGGTGGGATAGGGAGGGTAGGAGGAAGGGAGACGCAAGAGGGAAGAGATATGGGGACATATGTATATGTATAACTGATTCACTTTGTTATAAAGCAGAAACTAACACACCATTGTAAAGCAATTATACTCCAATAAAGATGTTTTTTAAAAAAAAGAAGTGAATATACATTCACAAGAAGAAACACATTTATAAGAAGTGACTCCACAAGAACTAAGAGAATTAATTGTTAGCATTTCCAAATTACAAGAAATATCAAAAGAAGATTTTTAGGCTGAAAACAAGTGACCACAGATGGTAATGTGAATCCACATGAAAAAAACAAAACAAAACAAAGAGCAATGGTAAACTAATTATATAATTATAAAAGTATAAATCCATATTCCTTTTTTTCTTTGATTCAAAAAGCAATCATAAAAACTATATATATATTCATATTGTTTATCTTATAACATATAGAAATGTAATATATTTGACAGCACAAAGGTACTGTGTCAGAACAAAGCTATACTGAAGCAAGGAAATTATGCCACATGGTAACTCAAATCCACAGGAAAAAATGAAGGGAACCAGAAATGGTAAATAAGAAGATTAATATAACACATTCTATAAATTTATACTTCCTTTATCTCTTTTTTCAGCTTCTATAATAGGCATAAAATTATATGTAGTATTGTTAACATACATAAAAGAAATACGTGTAAAACTAATAACACAAAAAGGGCAAAGAGGAAATAGAGCTATATGAGAATAACATTTCTATATTTAATTGGAATAAAGTTAGCATAAATCTGAAGTAGATTCTGATAAGTTAAGGTATATATGGTAAGTCCCAGGGAAACCACTAAGAAAATAATTTTAAAGTATAGTAAAAACAATTAAAATATTACACTAGAATATATTCATGTAATGCAAAATAAAGCAGTAAAGGAGAAATAAAAGAACAAAATGACATGAGATATATGGAAGACAGAAAATAAAATGAATATGTGGGAATAAATCAATAATTACATTAAATGTGAATGGATTAAACAATCCAGTCAAAAGGCAGTCTTTGATAGGCTTGAAACAAAAGCAAGATCCAACAATATACTGTCTGGTATACATTTTAGATTAAAAATACAAATATGTTGAAAGCAAAAGAATGGAAAAAGATATATCAAGCAGCAATCAGTGATAGCTGGAGTGGCTAAAATAATGTCATACAAAATAGACTTTTAAACAAAAACTGTTACTAGATATAAGGAGAGACATTTTATGGTAATAAGAGGATCAACCCATCAGGAAGTTATAATGATTATAAACATAGATGCACCTAACAACAGAACCCTAAAACACATGAAGCAAAAAATCACAGAATTGAAGGGAGAAATAGACAATTCAACAACACTAGTTGGAGACTTTTAATACCTCACTTTCAATAATGTATAGAATAATGAGTCAAAATATCAATAAATAAATAGATGACCTAAACAACATTATAAACCAAATAGTCCTAACAAGACATCTGTAGAATGCTCCAGACCCAACAACAGCAGAATACATATTCTTCTCATGAGCACATGGAAAGGACACATAGAACATTTTGTAAGAGAGGCAATGAGGCCATCAAACAAGCCTCAATAAATTTAAAGGATTAAAATAATGCAAAATACGCCTCTGATCACAATGGAATGGAGTAAAATGAGAAATTGATAACAATGAAATTGTGGAAACTCACAAATATATAGAAATTAAACAACACATTCTTTTTTTTAAAAAATTAATTAATTTATTTCTGGCTGCATTGGGTCTTTGTTGCTGTGAGCCCGCTTTCTCTAGTTGCAGCGAGTGGGGGCTGCTCTTCATTGCGGTGTGCTGATTTATTGCAGTGGCTTCTCTTGTGGAGCCCAGGCTCTAGGTGCATGGGCTTCAGTAGTTGTGGCACGTGGGCTCAGTAGTTGTGACTCGTGGGCTCTAGAGCACAGGCTCAGTAGTTGTGGCACATGGGCTTAGTTGCTCCATGGCATGTGGGATCTTCCCGGACCAGGGCTCAAACCCATGTCCCCTGCATTGGCAGGCAGATTCTTAACCACTGTGCCAGCAGGGAAGTCCAAAACAACACATTCTTAAATAACCAGTAAGTCAAAGAAAAAAATCACAATGGGAATTAGAACATATTTTGAGATGAATTAAAATGAAGCCACAACATACCAAAAACTTAAGGGATGCTGCTAAAGCTGTACTTAAATGGAAATTCATAGCTATAAATGCCCATATTAAAGATAAAGAAAGACATCAAATTAAAAACCTTCCCTTTTAATACACTGGAAAAATAAAAGCAAACTAAATCCAGTGCAAGCAGAGGAAAGAAACAATAAAGAGTAGAGTGGACATAGACATAGAGAAAAGACTTGTGGTGGCCAAGGGGTGGGGAGAGGGAGGGATGGACTGGGAGTTTAGGGTGGGTAGATGCAAACTATTACACTTAGAAGGGATAAACAAGGTCTTAATATATAGCACAGGAAACTGTATTCAATTTCCTGTGATAAACCATAATTGAAAAGAATATTTTAAAAGAGTGTCTATATGTGTATAACTGAGTCACTTTGCTGTACAGCAGAGATTGGCACAACCTTGTAAATCAACTATATTTTAATTAAAAAAAAAAGAGTAGGGCTTCCCTGGTGGCACAGTGGTTAAGAATCCACCTGCCAGTGCAGGAGAAATGGGTTTGAGCCCTGGTCTGGGAAGATCCCACATGCCGTGGAGCAACTAAGCCCATGCGCCACAACTACTGAGCCTGCTCTCTAGAGCCCATGAGCCACAACTATTGAGCCTGCGTGCCACAACTACTGAAGCCCACACTCCTAGAGCCCATGCTCCGCAACCAGAAGCCACCACAATGAGAAGCTCGCACACTGCAACAAAGAGTAGCCCCTGCTCGATGCAACTAGATAAAGCCCACGCACAGCAACGAAGTCCCAACACAGCCAAAAATAAAAACAAATAAATAAATAAATTTATTTAAAGAAAAAAGAGTAGAGTGGAAATCAAAGAAATAGCAAATAGTAATAATACAAATCAACAACAAATGAAACCAAAAGTTGGTTCTTGAAAAGATCAACAAAATTGACAAACATTTGGCTAGATTGATCAAGAAAAAAAGAGAGAATACTCAAGTGATAAATCAGGAATAACAGAGGGGTTATTTCTACTGACCTTATGGAAATGAAAATGATTATAAGGGAACGCTATGAACAACTGTTTGCCAATGAATTAGAGGAAATCAACAAATTCTTAGACTAATACAAACTACTGAATGTGATTCAGGATGAAATAGGAAATGTAAATAGGCCTACAATAAGAAAATAGATTAAATTAGTATCAAAACATTACCCACAAAGAAAAGTTGAGGCCCAGATGCCTTTGATGGTGAATTCTACCAAACATTTAAGGATAAATGCATAGCAATGTTTCACAAACTTTTCCCAAAAATAGAAGAATAGAGAATGTTCTCAATTCATTCTATGAGGCCAATATTACCCTAATACCAAAACCACACAAAGACATCATAAGAAAACTATGAACCAATACCTCTTATGAATATAGATGCAAATTCCTCTATAAAAAACTAACATACTGAATCCAGCAACAGATTAAAAGGATATGTACCTCATCTAAGTTGTATTATCCCAGAAATGCAAGGTTGATTTAACATGCCAAAATCAATTAATGTAATGTACCCATATCAATACAACAAAGGACAGAACCCACATGATTATTTCAATAGACTCAGAGAAAGCATTTGACAACATTTAACACATCTTCAAGATAAAAACATGCAACAAATTAGGAGGAGAAGGTAAATGCATCAACCTGGTAAAGGACATATATTAAAAAATCTAGCATTATAATAAATGTTCAAAGACTGAACATTTCCTTTCTTCTAAGATCAAGAACAGGATAAAAATATTCTCTTTCCACTTTTATTCAACATTTTCTTGGGGATTTTAGTGGGGAGAATTAGGCAAGAAAATAAAATAAAAGGCATCCAGATCAGAAAGGAAGAATTAATGCTTTCTCTATTGTAATGACATAATCTTGAATATATAAATTCTTAAAGTACCCACTAAAATGTTAACAGAACTCATAAGTGAGTTCAGTAGGTTTCAGGATATGAGATCAAGATACAAAAATCAATTTTATTTCTATAAAGTTTCAATTAACAATTCAGAAATGAAACAAAGAAAACAATTTCATTCACAAGAATAAATTTCTCAGGAACAAATTTAACAGAAAAAATGTAAATCTTATACTCTGTAAACTATAAAAAATTGTTGAAAGAAATAACATTTAAACAGATGGAAAAATATCCCATATTCATGAATTGGAAGACTTAATGTTGTTGAGATGGCAATATTCCCCTAATATATCTACAGATTCAAATCAATTCCTATTAAAATCCCAGCTGGCTCCTTTGCAGAGATTGACAAACTGATCTAAAATGCATATAAAAATTCTACGAGCATAGAGTTACAAAGCAATCTTAAAAAGAAGAAAATTGCAGGATTCACACTTCCTTATTTCAAAACTGACCAGAAAGCTACTGTATAAAGACAATGTTGTACTGGCGTAAAGTAGGCAAATAGATCAATGTGATACCTTATTGTTGTTCTCTTGAGAACCCTGAGTAATACAGATTTTGGTGATGAAAGTGGTTCTGGAGGAAAAGAATCTTTTTCTTTTTTCTTGAGTTAAAATATACATAAAAGTTTACCATCTTACTATTTTTAGTATATAGTTCAGTGTATTAAATATATTGTGCAACCATCACCACCATCCATCCCATAACTCTTGTAAATTTGAAACTCTATACCTATTAAACAATAACTCCTTTCTCCCCTCCCTCAAGCCCCTTGAAATCACCATTTTTTACTTTCTGTCTTTCTGATTTTGACTACCCCTAAGTACTTCACATAACTGGAATCATATAGTATTTTTCTATTTGTGACTGGTTTATTTCTTAGCATAATGTCCTCAAGGTTCATTCATGTTGTACTGCATTGCAAATTTCCTTCCTCTTTAAGGCTAGGTAATATTTCATTGTACGTATTTACCACCTTTTGCTTATATATTCATCAGCTGATGGATACTTGTATTGCTTCTATGTTTTAGCTATTGTGACTAATGCTATGAACATTGGTGAACAAATACCTGCTCAAGACACTGCTTTCATTTCATTTGGATATATACTCAGAATTGGAATTGCTGGGTCATATGGTAATTCTGTATTTAACTTTTTGCAACTTCCACAATGTTTTCCACAGTGCCTGTACCATTTTACATTCCTATCAATGGTGCACAAAAGTTCCAATTTCTCCAAATCCTTGCCAGCACCTGTTTCCTGGTTTTTTGATAGTAGCCCTCCTAATGGGTATGAAGTGGTGTCTCATTGTAGCTTTGATAAGCATTTCCCTAATGATTAGTGATGTTGAGCATCTTTTCATGGGCTTATTGGCTATTCACATATCTTCTTTGGAGAAATGTCTATTCAAGTCCTTTTTCCATTTTTGAATCAGGTTTTTTGTTGTTGTTGCATTTCAGGGGTTCTCTATATATCCTGGATATTAATCTCTAATCAGATATACTATTTGCAAATACTTTCTCCTATACTCTGGGTTGTCTTTTTCCTCTATGTCTCTCAATGTACAAATTGTTTAAATTTTCATGAAGCCCAATTTTTTTTTCTTTCATTGCCTATGCCTTTGGTGTTATATCCAAGCAATTATTAAATCCAATGTCATGAAGTTTTTGTCCTATGTTTTCTTCTAAGAGTTTTTATTGTTTTAGGTCTTATATTGAGGTCCTTGATGCATTTTGAGTTAGTTTTTGTATATGGTGTTAGGTAAGGCTTCAGCTTCATTCTTTTGCATGTGGGTATCCAGTTTTTTCAGCACCATTTGTTGAAAAGACGGTCCTTTTCCCATTGAATGGCAACCTTGTCATAAATCATTTCACTGTACATGCAACAGTTTATTCTTGGGCTCTCTATTCTGTTCTACTGGTCTATATGTCTGTCTTTATGCCAATACCACACTATTTTGATTACTGTAGCTTTGTAGTAGGCTTGGAAATTATGAAGTGTGAATACTCCCGTTTTTTCTAATTTTTGAAGATTATTTTGGCTATTCCAGGTCCCTCAAGATTCCATTTGAATTTTAGGATGAGTTTTCTAGTTCTGCAAAAAATGTCTTTGGGATTTTGATATGAACTGCATTGAATCTGTAGATCAGTTTGGGTAATACTGACATTTAAAAAATATTAAGTCTTCCAATCTATAAACATGGTATGCATTTCTATTTACTTATGTCATTTCTTTCAGCAATATTTTGTAGTTTTCATTGTTCAAGATTTTCACCACCTTGGTTAAGTTAATTCCTACGTATTTTATTCTTTTTGGTGCTATTGTAAATGGAATTGTTTCTGTAATTTCCTTTTCAGATTGTTCATTGTTTGTGTACAAAAATTCAATGGATTTTTGTGTGTTGACTTTGTATTCTGCTACTTTGCTGAATTCAGTTATTAGTTCTAACAGCTCTTTTGTGGAGTCTTTAGAATTTTTTACATATGAGATATTTGCAAACAGAAACAATTTTACTTCTTCCTTTCCAATTTTTTAAAAAGAGTTATTTATTATTTATCTATTTAATTTATTTATTTTTGGCTGCCTTAGGTCTTAGTTGCAGCACATGGGGTCTTTGTTGAAGCATGCAGGATCTTTCGTTGTGGTGCTTGGGCTTCTCTCCAGTTGTGGTGTGTGGGTTTTCTCTTCCCTAGTTGTGGTGCACAGGCTCCAGGGCGTGTGTGCTCTGTAGTTGTGGCATGTGGGCTCCAGAGCACATGGGCTCTGTAGTTTGCAGCACACGGGCTCTCTCATTGTGGCATGTGAGCTCAGTAGTTGTGGTGCATGGGCTTAGTTGTCCTGTGGCACGTGGAATCTTAGTTCCCTGACTAGGGATTGAACCTGTGTCCCCTGCATCATAAGGCAGATTCTTTACCACTGGACCACCAGGGAAGTCCCTTCTTTTCCAATTTGTATGACTTTTGTATCTTTTTCTTGCCTAATTGCTCTGGCTTAAACTTCCAGTACTATGTTAAATAGAAGTGGTAAAAGTGGTCATCCTTGCCTTGTTTGTGATCTTAGAGGAAAAGTTCTCAGTCTTTCACCATTTGGTATTATGTTTTCTGTGGGTTTTTCATATATGGCTTCTATTATGTGGAAGTAGTTTCCTTCTATTCCTATTTTGTTTAGTGTTTTCATCATGAAGGGGTGTTGAATTTTGTAAAATGCCTGTTCTGTATCAACTGAGATAATCATGTTTTTTTTCTTTTCACTTCATGCTGTTGATATGGATGATACATTAATTGATTTTCATATGTTGAGCCATCCTTGCATATCAGAAATAAATCCTACTTGGTTATGGTATGTAATTTTTAAGAAATATGATGCTGAATTCTGTTTGTTAGTATTTTGTTGAACATTTGTGCATCAATGTTCATATGAAATATTGATCTGTAGTTTTCTTTTCTTGTAGTGTCTTTGCCTGGGTTTGATATCAGGGTTATGATGGCCTTGTAAAATGAATTAGGAAGTGTTCCCTCTTCTTCAGTTTTTTGGAAAAGCTTGAGAAGAATTGGTAGTAGTTTTTTAAATGTTTGATAGAATTCACCACTGAAGCGATCAGATACAGAGCTTTAATTTGTTAGGAGATATTTATTATTGATTCAATCTCCTTATTAGTTATAAGTCTATTCAGATTGCTTATTTTTTCATGATTTAGTCTTGGGAGGTTTTGTGTTTCTAGAAATTTATTTCATCCAAATTATCCAATTTTTTGGCATACAATTGTTCATAGTACTCTTTTATCCTTTTTATTTGTGTAAAATGGATAGTAATGTCCCTACTTTTATTTCTGATTTTAGTACTCTGAGTCTTCTCTCTTTTTTTCTTAATCCATATAGCTATAAAGTTTTGTTAATTTTATTGATCTTTTCAAAAAATCAACTTTTGGTTTCATTGATTATCTCTTGTTTTTTCTAGTCTCTATTTTATTTATCTATGTTCTAATCTTTATTATTTCCTTCCTTCTGCTAGCTTTGGACTTTTAGTTTTTCTTTTTTTTAGCTCCTTAAGTTGTAAAGTTAGGTTGTTGATTTGAGATCTTTATTATTTTTTAATGTAAGCATTTATAGTTATACATTTCCCACTTAACACTGCTTTTGCTGCATCCCATAAGTTTTGCTATATTGTGTTTTCATTTTCATTCATCTCTAAGTATTTTGAAATTTCCTTTGTGATTTCTTCTTTGATCCATTGATTGCTTAAAAGTGTGTTTAATTTCTGGGGAGATCAGCCAAGATGGCAGAGTAGAAAGACCCTGAGCTCACCTCCTCTCACAGGAACACCAAAATTACAACTATTTACAGAACACCTATCAATGAAAAAGACTATAACTTACCAGAAAAGATCTACAACTAAAGACAAAAAGATGGAAACACAATGAGATGGTAGGAGGGGCAGAGCCACAATATAGTCAAGACCCCTACACTTGGACGGGCAACTCACAAATGGTAGAATAATTACAATTGCAGAGGTTCTCCCCAAGGAGTGAGAGGTCTCAGTCCTACATTGGGCTCCCCAACCTGAGGGTCCTGCACTGAGATGAGCTCCTAGAATGTTTGTCTTTGAAGTCCAGTGGAACTTACATTTGGGAGCACCAGAGGGCTGTGGGAAATAGAGACTCCCTTTAAGAGTGGACCTTGGACACTGCAGCCAGCTGTGTCAGGAAGTGGCCCCACCCACCAGTGGTCCAACAACAGCTCTTGGACTCCAGGACATGACTCTGCCTGTCAGTGGGCCAGCACTTGCCCCAGGACCTGCCTTAACACACTGGTTGGTGAGCACCAGCACCAGGATCTCCTGGACCCTGACTCAACCCACCAGTGAATCAGCACTAGCCCTAGGGCACCCCAGGATTCTGCAGCTAGCCTCCTCATGACCTGGCCCCACCAAGAAGCAGCCAGCAACCTCTGCACAAGGCAGGGCCTGGCAACCAATCAGACCAGGGGCCAGCCAAGCTTAAGATACTGCTGAGAGTAGTTAGCTCACCACAACAGAAGGAAACAAGCAGCCCACATAGGGGGAATCCCTAGTGCCTCTAGTGACCAGAGGGGAGTGTGCTGCTGAGACTCATAGGATGTCTCCTATGAAAGGGCACTTCTCCAAGGTCAGGAAACATAACAACCTACCAGATACTTAGAAATAAAAACAGCAAATTAGGCAAAATGAGGCAAAGGAGGAACATGTTCCAAATGAAGGAACAAGATAAAACCCCAGAAGAAAAACTAAATGAAGTGGAGATAGCCAACCTACCCAAGAAAGAGTTCAATGTAATAGTTGTAAAGATGATCATAGAATTCAGGAGAAGAATGGACGAACAGAGTGAGAAGTTAGAAGTTTTTACAGAGTTAGAAAATATAAAGGACAACCAAACAGAAATGAAGACTACAATAACTGTAATGAAAAATACATTAGAAGGAATCAACAGTAAACTAAATGATACAGAGGAATGGATCAATGAGCTGGAAGACAGAGTAGTGGAAATCACTGAGGATGACCAGAAAAAAGAAAAAAAAAAGAAATGAGTACCGTTTCAGAACTCTGACAACATTAAACATACTAACATTCACATTTTAGAGGTCTCAGAAGGAGAAGGGCGAGAGAAAGGTGCAGGGTACATATTTGAAGACATAACAGCTGAAAACTTCCCTACCTGGGAAACGAAACAGACATTCAAGTCCAGGGATCACAGAGAGTCCCAAACAGGATCAACCTAAAGAGGAACACACCAAAACGTTGTAATTAATTGGCAAAAATTAAAGATAAAGAGAAAATATTAAAAGCAGCAAGGGAAAAACAACTTATGCACAAGGGAACTCTCATAGGCTATCAGCTGAATTTTCAGCAGAAACTCTGCATGCCAAAAGGGAATGGCATGATACATTTAAAGTGATGAAAGGGAAAATCTGCAAACAAGAATACTCTACATGGCTAAGTTCTCATTCAGATTTGATGGAGAAATCAAAAGTTGTACAGACAAACAAAACCTAAAAGAGCTCAGCACCACCAAACCAGCTTTACAAGAAATGTTAAAGGGACTACTCTAAGTGGAAAAGGAAAGGCCACAACTAGAAATGAAAATCATGAAAGGAAAAGGCTTATTGGTAAAGGCAAATATATAGTAAAGGTAATAAATCAACCATGCACAAATCTAGTAGGAGGGTTAAAAGACAAAAGTAGTAAAATCATCTACATCCACAATAAGCAGTTAAGGGATACACAAGAAAATTATATGTAAAATATGATGTCAAAATCAGTAATCATGAAGTGAGGAGAGTAAAAATGCAGGGTTGTTAAAATGCATTTGAAATTAAGAGATTATCAACTTAAAATAAACATATATGTATTATATATATTATATATATAAAATTTTGCTATATATAAATTTCACTGTAACCACAAAACAAAAATATATAATAGATACACACAAAAAAGAAAAAGGAATCCAAACATAGCACTAAAGATAGTCATCAAATCACAAGGGAAGAGAAGAAAAGTAGAAGAAAAGGACAAAAAAGAACTACAAAACAACTCGAAAATAATTAACAAAATGGCATAAATACATATATATTGATAATTATTTTTATTTATTATTTTTTAACATCTTTATGGAGTATAATTGCTTTACAATGGTGTGTTAATTTCTGCTTTATAACAAAGTGAATCAGCTATACATATACATATATCCCCATATCTCTTCCCTCTTGTGTCTCTCTCCCTCCCACACTCCCTATCTCACCATTCTAGGTGGTCACAAAACACAGAGCTAATCTCCCTGTGCTTTGTGGCTTTTCCCCACTAGCTATTGGTTTAACACTTGGTAGTGTACATATGTCGATGCCACTCTCTCACTTTGTCCCAGCTTACCCTTCCCCCTCCCCGTGTCCTCAAGTCCATTCTCTAGTAGGTCTGTGTCATTATTCCCATCCTGCCCCTAGGTTCTTCATTACCATTTTTATCGTAGATTCCATATATATGTGTTAGCATATGGTATTTGTTTTTCTCTTTCTGACTTACTTCACTCTGTATGACAGACTCTAGGTCCATCCACCTCACTACAAATAACTCAATTTCATTTCATTTTATGGCTGAGTAATATTTCATTGTATATATGTGCCACATCTTCTTTATCCATTCATCTCTTGATGGACACTTAGGTTGTTTCCATGTCCTGGCTATTGTAAATAGAGCTGCAATGAACATTTTGGTACATGACTCTTTTTGAATTATGGTTTTCTCAGGGTATATGCCCAGGAGCAGGATTGCTAGGTCATATGGTAGTTCTATTTTTAGTTTTTTAAGGAACCTCCATACTGTTATCCATAGTGGTTGTATCAATTTATATTCCCACCAACAGTGCAAGAGTGTTCCTTTTTCTCCACACTTTCTCCAGCATTTATTGTTTGTAGATTTTTTGATGATGGCCATTCTGAATGGTGTGAGATCATAGTTTTGATTTGCATTTCTCTAATGATTAATGATGTTGAGCATTCTTTCATGTGTTTATAGACAATCTGTGTATCTTCTTAGGAGAAATATCTATTTAGGTCTTCAGCCCATTTTTGGATTGGGTTGACTGTTTTTTTGATATTCAGCTGCATGAGCTGCTTGTAAATTTTGGAGATTAATCCTTTGTCAGTTGCTCCATTTGCAAATATTTTCTCCCATTCTGTGGGCTGTCTTTTCATCTTCTTTATGGTTTCCTTTGCTGTACAAAAGCTTTTAAGTTTTATTAGGTTCCATTTGTTCATTTTTGTTTTTATTTCCATTTCTCTAGGAGGTGGGTCAAAAAGGATCTTGCTGTGATTTATGTCATAGAGTGTTCTGCCTATGTTTTCCTCTAAGAGTTTGATAATGTCTGGCCTTACATTTAGGCCTTTAATCCATTTTGAGTTTATTTTTGTGTACGGGGTTAAGGAGTGTTCTAATTTCATTCTTTTACATGTAGCTGTCCATTTTTTCCAGGACCACTTATTGAAGAGGCTGTCTTTTCTCCATTGTATATTCTTGCCTCCTTTATCAAAAATAAGGTGACCATATGTGCATGGGTTTATCTCTGGGTTTTCTATCCTGTTCCATTGATCTATATTTCTGTTTTTGTGTCAGTACAATACTGTCTTCATTACTGTAGCTTTGTAGTACAGTCTGAGGTCTGGGAGCCTGATTCCTCCAGCTCCGTTTTTCTTTCTCAAGATTGCTTTGGCTATTCGGGGTCTTTTGTGTTTCCATACAAATTGTGCAATTTTTTGTTCTAGTTCTGTGAAAAATGCCATTGGTAGTTTGATAGGGTTTGCATTGAATCTGTAGATTGCTTTGGGTAGTATAGTCATTTTCACAATGTTGATTCTTCCAATCCAAGGACATGGTATATGTCTCAATCTATTTGCATCATCTTTACTCTCTTTCACCAGTGTCTTATAGTTTTCTGCATACAGGTCTTTTGTGTCCTTAGGTAGGTTTATTCCTAGGTATTTTATTCTTTTTGTTGCAATGGTAAATGGGAGTGTTTCCTTAATTTCACTTCAGGTTTTTCATCATTAGTGTATAGGAATGCAAGAGATTTCTGTGCATTAATTTTGTATCCTGCTACATTACCAAATTCATTGATTAGCTCTAATAGTTTTCTGGTGACATCTTTAGGATTCGCTATGTATAGTATCATGTCATCTGCAAACAGTGACAGCTTTACTTCTTCTTTTCCGATTTGTATTCCTTTTATTTCTTTTTCTTCTCTGATTGCTGTGGCTAAAACCTCTAAAACAATGTTGAATAATAGTGGTGAGAGTAGGCAACCTTGTCTTGTTCCTGATCTTAGTGGAAATGGTTTCAGTTTTTCACCATTGAGGATGATGTTTGCTGTGGGTTTGTCATATATGTCTTTTATTATGTTGAGGTAAGTTCCCTCTATGCCTACTTTCTGGAGGGTTCTTATCATACATGGGTGTTGAATTTTGTTGAAAGCTTTTTCTGCATCTATTGAGATGATCATATGGTTTTTGTTCTTCAATTTGTTAATATGGTGTGTCACAGTGATTGATTTGCGTATATTGAAGAATCCTTACATTCCTAAGGTAAACTGCACTTGACCATGGTGTATGATCCTTTTAATGTGCTGTTGGATTCTGTTTGCTAGTGTTTTGTTGAGGGTATTTGCATCTATGTTCATCAGTGATATTGGCTTGTAGTTTTCTTTCTTTGTGACATCTTTGTCTGGTTTTGGTATCAGGGTGAGGGTGGACTTGTTGAATGAGTTTGGGAGTGTTCCACCCGCTGTTATATTTTGGAATAGTTTGAGAAGTATAGGTGTTAGCTCTTCTCTAAATGTTTGATAGAATTCCCCTGTGAAGCCATCTGGTCCTGGGCTTTTGTTTGTTGGAAGCTTTTTAATCACAGTCTCAATTTCAGTGCTTGTGATTGGTCTGTTCATATTTTCTCTACCCCAGTCTGAGGTTAGCCCTGCCTTCCTTCAGAAAACTTTAACAGCCTCCCCTGGGGCAGTTGCCTTGCAAGACAATGCCAGTTCTCCTCAGAATCCATCCCCACCACTCTTCTTTGCTTCTAGACCTATGGTATTGGCTAGTTGATTGCCAGTTGCCTAGAAATAGATAGAAAGCCTACTAAATTTTTACTTGACTTTTATAAGCAGAAAAGTTCTAAGTCAAGTGAACAAATGTCAAACTTGATTCATAAAACAGAGTCACAGCCCCTGAATCAATTCCCAGACTTAAGCCAGTTTACAATCCAGAACTCCTTGAATGAAGGGGAGGCTTGAGGAAGGACCCTGGTCTATTGCCAAAACTCTAATATGTTAATCATTCTCCCAGCCTTTCCCAAAGGAACCTATGGCGTTTACCAAGGTTTCTGTGCACTGGGGAAAATTGAGTAATCAAACATTTTGGGTACTACTGGACATTGGCTCTGAACTAACTCAGGAGACTCAGAATGTCACTGTGGTCCACCAGAGTAAGGGCTTATGGAGGTCACATGATGAATGGAGATTTAGCTCAGGACCAGTGGGCACCAAAACCCATCCTCTGGTTATTTCCCCTGTTCTAGAATGCATAATTGGAATAGATTTACTCAGTAACTGGAGGAATTCCCACATTGATTACCTGACCTATGGAATAAGGGCTACCATCATGGGAAAGACCAAGTAGAAGCCAATTACAACTGCCCCAACCTAGAAAAATTGTAAAGTAAAAGTAGTACTGTAAGCAAATAGGGTAGGGGTCCCCAGAGAAAGAGAACAGGCATGGCTTTCTTGACATAAGAGAAGCCATTTTTGGCCTAAGCCATTTTGTGATCTAAGCTTGACCACAATGCTTGCCCTTGAACAGGTCTCAGTAATTAATACTCTTAAAGGAACAAAAGAATGAAGGAACATTCTGTTACCAGGCAAGAGAAATAGCAATAGCAAAGATAATATATCAGTTGTAAAGACTCCCAGTTGGATTTCAATGGTAAACTTAGCCTGAAGCACTCAAACACCAGATCAAATGGAACCTAAGGGATGATGATGTTGATTTTTTTCTGACCCTCATGACTTCAATCAACTAAAGCTTGGACTCTGCCTACTGCTTAAGCCCCTGCATGAATATACATATACGCTCAGCTTAAAACTTCCCCAGTTTTGCTGTTCAGGAACACACCACTTTGGGAAAGATCCCTGGTGTTCTCCTTACTTGCTGCAAGTAATAAATCCTTCCTTCTTCTGATCTTCGGTTTGGTGTGTCTTTTGGCTTGACACTCACCAAGAAGTGAACCCAGTTTTGGGGTAACAGTGCTACATTCCTGGAGGGATTGGAGAGGTTAGTGCAACCATCAAGGACTGGAAAGATGCAGGGGTGGTGCTTCACACCAAATCCCCATTCAAGTGGCAAAACCTTATAGCAGTGAGACAAGATTCTCCAGGAAGCTGTATATGCTCTGAATCAGTATCCAATGTATGGTGCTGTTTCTTCCATAGTCAGGATTCATAGGTCCAGGAATTGGGTGGAATCGGGAGTGGCAGCACTCACTATTACCCTTAGCAACCCACTGTTCCCACAACCCTATTCTCTGCTGGCTTAGAGGTCTTTGTTCCAAAGGAATAAATGATTCCACCAGGAGATGCAGTGAAATTAAGACAGCCATTTGGCCATTTTAGACTCCTCATGCCTCTAAATCAAGAGACAAAGAAGGGAGTTACTATGCTGGCTGGGGTGATTGATCCTGACTGTCAGAAGAAATTGAACTGTTACTCCACAATGGAGGTAAGTGAGTATGTCTGGAATACAGGAGATTTCTTAGGGTCTCTTAGTATTGCCATGCCCTGTGACTAATGTCAATGGAAAACTACAACAACATCATCTAGGCAGCACTACTACTGGCCAAACCCTCCAGGAATGAAGTTTTGGGTCACTCTACCAGGTAAAGAACCATGAACAGCTGAGGTGCTCATGGAGAGGAAAGGGAATATGGAGTGGGTAGTGGAAGAAGGTAGTTATAAATACCAGTTGCAAAGTTACAGAAACATAATTGACATGGTTATTTCTTCCTTATTTATTATGAATATGTTGGTGTGGGGTGTGTGTGAAACAACTGATGGAGGTAAAAGGAGAAGTAGACTAATGCACAATTATTGTTGGATGCTTCACACCTATCTCTCAGCAATTGACATACAGAAAATCATCAACCAACAAGGCCTAATCATCATTTATAGAACACTCTATCCAACAGCCGAAGAATACATAAGGTAAGTCCCCTACATATGAACCTTCAAGTTGCGAATTTTCAAAGATACAAACATGCGTTCCATCAACGTCGGGTGTGAGTGAAATTGCAGCTTGCCCTCCATCTCCTATTGCTGATGATCCTTCTGTTCTACCATCTCCCACCTCCTCTCCCTCCTCCAGTCATTAAATCTTCTTGCCTGTTCACTTGATGCCAGCCCCTTTATGCCAGCTCTTATTACTACTGTACTTTTAATCTTACTATACTGTAAGATTTAAAATGTTTTATTTTTTGTGTTTGTTTTTTATGTATTATTTGTGTGAAAAGTATTATAAACCTATTACAGTACAGTAATATGTAGCCAATTGTGTTAGTTGGGTACCTAGGCTAACTTTGTTGGACTTATGAACAAATTGGACTTACGAACGCACTCTCGGAATGGAACTCATTCATATGAAGGGGACTTCCTGTACTTAAAAAAAGTACTCACAGAAATATATCAAGGTAGATAATATTCTAGCAAATTCAAAATAATTGAAATACAGAGTAAGTTTTCTGACTACAACTCAATCAAACTCTAAATCAATAACATAAAACAGATAACGTGAACATAGTCAAATTCTTGGAAATTTCTTCAAATACTTTCTAGTCAGACTCTCTTTGGGAATTTTAATACATGAATATGAAAAAGTTCTTTTGTTTTCTTATAGTTTCCTGAGACTGTTCTTTGCTTTAGTCTATTTTCTTCCCATTGCTCACATTGGGTAAATTCTGTTGATCTGCCCTCTATTTCACTGATTCTACCCTCTTTTACCTCTACCAGTTCTATCACTTATTTCATAACAGCTTTATGGGGATATAATCCATATACCATACTGTATTAGTCAGGGTTCTCCAGAGAAACAGAATCAATAGGAGAGGAATCTATCTATCTATGTATGTATCTATCTACCTATCTATCGAGAGAGGGGGAAAGGGAGAGGGAAATGGAGAGGGAGGAGAGGGAGAGGGAGAGGGAGGGAGGGAGGGAGAGCTATTGAGATTTATCATGAGAAATTGGCTCGTGCAATTATGGAAGCTGGAAAGTCCAAAATCTGCAGTGGGGGCCAGCAGGTTTAAGACCCAGGAGAGCTGATGGTGCAGATGAAGACTCTAGCAAGCTCATTCAGTCAAACATTTTCTTGTGTGTGTGTGCATGTATTGGTTATTATATTTTTCAGTTATATAATTTTCATTTGCTTTTTAAAAATAAATTACCTCATAACTTAGATTTTCTATTTTTTCTTTTTTTTCAAAAGACTTTGTACTTGCTTGTTAAAGCATTTTTATAATCTCTGCTTTAAAATTCTTGTCATAAATTCCATTATCTGATTCATTCTGGGGTTTGGTTATCTTGCCATTTTGGGTAATTGATATTAGATTAGAGACTCTGGATACTACCTTCTTTTTCTTTTAGGAGTTGGGGTTTAGAATGAGGACCAGCTGAGTGTAGCTGTTCAGCTTCCCACTGGGCCCCAGAAACACTATCCTGGCAAAAATGGAGCACTTACATTGTGCCATTGCAACGGATAGGTAAAAGTTCAGCTCCCCCTTTTCCCTGCTGACACCTTTCTAGCCAAAGGGGGTCACCAACTCATATCTACTTATTGCCTCTGAGTGAAAGTGTTAGCTCAGCTCTTGGCTGGCACCACTGACACCTGGAGAAAGGGGGGCAAGCAAAGTGCTAGTTAGTCCCACCACCTACCACCTTACTTTACCTCATTAATCCCAGGGTAAGGGAAACTCACCTTCCCACTTGGCCCCCTGGTACCAGGAGAGGAGTGAAGCAGAGTGATGACTACCCTCCCCAGCACCACCTTGTTCTGCCTTAATAATGCCACCTAGGGTGATGGTTCCAGTTCCCAAGGGGTCCTCTTCATGGGAGGTTAGGGTGAGTGAATTGCTTACTAGCTGTGCTTCATTCTGACTGTTCAATCTCATTGATGGCAGGTGGGGGTGGAGGTTTAGCTCCCTCTTGGGCTCTGCTGGCACCAGTGGGGGGGGGGCGTGAGGGAGAGTGGAATACTCACTGGGTCAGAATTGCATTGCTTTGTTCAGTCTGGATGCTGGATATGGGTGTGGGCCTTGCTGATTGGGTGGAGGGGTGGTGGTGGTGATATTAGTGTAGTGTGACTAGTCTCATATTGAATCTTCTCATTAAGTTTTGTTACTGCCAGGTGGGGAGGAGGTTCAAATTGCTGTAGGACTCCACTGACACTACTCTAGGGGTAAGGGTAAGAAAGTGGGGGGAATTGGTGCATTGAGTGTTTCCACATAGTGGAGGTTGGAAGATCAACTCTCCATCAGCCTACTGACACCATTTGGACTTGGAGGGCTACTTGCAGAGTGGGGGATGATAAGGTGGAAGATCAGCTCTCTGCTTGGCTCTATGAAACTATGGAGCAGGATGAGGTTTTTTTCACTGGTGTTTGGGTAGAGTAGGGTGAGTATTGTGGAAAAGGTTATCTGATGGTAACCAAATGTTTTCCTGGTCTTTTGGCTAGGGAGAACAACATTTTCTTGCTCTTGGAGGGTTTTTTTTAATCCATGCCTGTTGGGCTGTTCCTGGTTGGAGGCTTCCTCAGCACCCTGTCCAGTATATATAAGAGGCAGCAGAAACATAGAGAATCCACTACTGTATGGATCCTCAAATCCCATGGCCCATTCACAGTCTTCCTTCTTCCTTCCACATTCAGATTCTGCCTATGCTTTTTTGTTGTGTTATGTCCAGAGTTTTTTAGTGGTAAGAGGAAGAACCTGGGAGGAAGGGGGCTAATTCTATTTTGGCTGGAATTCAAGAGGCATTTTTTCATTTATTTCATTAAATCATAAATGTACAATAGCTTCCTAACTCTACATATGCACTTAAATTTTTAAAAAGGAAAACGTGATCCTGGCTAGTAGCTTTTCAACATTTTCAGAAAATTGTTTTAAAAGGTTTCACATGAAACCTAAAATTTACACATTTAACACTACCAATGAAGGAATGTTTCTATACTCTTACAACAATTAGGGACTTCCCCAGTGGTCCAGTGGTAAAGAATCCACCTTCCAATGCAGGGGAGGCGGGTTTGATCCCTGTTGGAGAACTAAGATCCCACATCCCACAACTAAGCCCATGCACCACATCTACAGAGACTGCATGCCACAACTACAGAGCCTATGTGCTCTGGAGCCTGCACACCACAACTAGAGAGAGAAAACCCTCATGCCACAACTAGAGAGAAGCCCGCGTGCCACAAGTAAGACCTGATGCAGCAAAAAAAAAGAATTAAAAAGTAAGAAACTATCTTAGGAGTGCTGAGACACCTTCAAGAAGGTGGAGGAATAAGACGTGGAGATTACAATACTCCCCACAAATACATCAAAAATACATCTACATGTGGAACAACTCCTACAGAACACCTACTGAATGCTGGCAGAAGACTTCAGACTTCCCAAAAGGCAAGAAAATCCCCACGTACCTGGGTAGGACAAGAGAAAAAAGAAAAAGCAGAGATAAAAGAATAGGGATAGGACCCGCACCTCTGGGAGGGAGCTGTGAAGGAGGAAAAGTTTCCACACACTATGGAGCCCCTTCACTGGCGGGGACGGGGGGTGGATGGCGGGGGGATGATTCGGAGCCACGGAGGAGAGTGCAGCAACAGGGCTGCAGAGGACAAAGCAGAGAGATTCCCGCACAGAGGATCGGTGCTGACCAGCACTCACCAACCTGAGACACTTGTCTGCTCACCCGCTGGGGTGGGTGGGGGCTGGGAACTGAGACTTGCACCTTAGAGGTCAGATTCCAAGGAGAGGACCGGATTGGCTGTGTGAAGATAGCCTGAAGGGGGCTAGACAAGAGGGAGTCCAGAAAAAAGTCTGGACCTGCCAGAGAGGCAAGAGACTATTGTTTTGGGGTGTGTGAGGAGAAGGGATTCCTGTTCGGTGTGCCCACAGAAGGCAGAGCACTGCCTAGGTGAACTCCAGAGATGGGCATGATCCAGGGACAACTTCCCTGGGAAAACATACGGAGCACCTCAGGCTGTTGCAATGTCATGCCAGCCTCTGCCACTGCAGGCTCACCCTGCATTCCAATTATGACTACCATACCCCTCCCTCTCCCCGGCCTGAGTGAGCAAGAGAGCCTCAGTCAGCTGCTGCTTTAACCCCCTCCTGTCTGGGTGGGGAAAAGATGCCTGAGGGCAGCTTACACTCAGAGGCAGGGCTAAAACCAAAGCTGAACCCCAGGAGCTGTGCAAAAAAGAAGAGAAAGGGAAATTTCTCCTAGCAGCCTCAGGAGCAGCAGATTAAATCCCCACAATCAACTTGATAAACCTTGCATCTGTGCAATACTTGAATAGACAACGAATGTTCCCAAAATTGAGGTGGTGGACTTTGGGAGCAACTGTAGACTTGGGGTTTGCTTTCTGCATCTGATTTGTTTTTGGTTTTATGTTTATCTTAGTCTAGTTTTTAGTGCTTGTTATCACTGCTGGGTTTGTTTATTGGTTTGGTTGCTCTCTTCCTTATTTATTTATTTAAAAAATTTATTATTATTATTATATTTTTCCCTTTTTCTCTTTTTGTGAGTGTGTATGTGTACGTTTCTTTGTGTGACTTTGTCTGTTTAGGTTTGCTTTTACCATTTGTCCTAGGGTTCTGTCTGGGTTTTGTTTGTTTGTTTGTTTTCTCTTTTTATGAGTGTGTGTGTGTGTTTCTTTGTGTGATTTTTGTCTGTTTAGCTTTGCTTTTACCATTTTGTTTGGGATTATATCTGTTCGGTTTTTTCTTTCTTTCTTTCTTTTCTTCTGAGCCATGTGGCTGGCAGGGTCCTTGTCCTCTGGCCAGGTGTTGGGCCTGAGCCTCTGAGGTGGGAGAGCCGTGTCCAGGACACCGGACCACCAGAGATCTCCTAGCCCCAAGTAATATCAATCAGTGAGAGCTTTTACAGAGATCTCTATCTCAACACTAAGACCCAGCTCCACCCAACAGCCAGCAAGCTCCAGTGCTGGATACCCCATGCCAAACAACTAGCAAGACAGGAACACAACTTCACCTATGAGCAGAGAGGCTGCTGGAAGTCATACTAAGTTCACAGACACCCCAAAACACACCACTGGATGCAGCCCTAACCACCAGAAGGACAACATTCAGCCCAACCCACCAGAGCACAGGCACCAGCCCCCTCCACCAGGAAGCCTACACAAGCCACTGAACAAACCTCACTCACTGGGGTAGACGCCAAAAAAAAAATAAAAATAAAAAAGGGACTACAAACTTACAGCCTGTGAAAAGGGAACCAAACACAGCAAGTTAAATAAAATGAGAAGACAGAGAAATATGCAGCAGATGAAGGAGAAAGGTAAAAACCCACCAGACCAAAAAATGAAGAGGAAATAAGCAGTCTACCTAAAAAAGGATTCAGAGTAATGATAGTAAACATGATCCAAAATCTCGGAAGTAGAATGGAGAAAATACAAGAAATGTTTAACAAGGATGTAGAAGAACTAAAGAGCAAACAAACAATGATGAACAATAGAATAAATGAAATTAAAAATTCTCTAGAAGGAATCAATAGCAGAATAACTGAGGCAGAAGAACGGATAAATGACCTGGAAGGTAAAATAGTGAAAATAACTGCCACAGAGCAGAATAAAGAAAAAAGAATGAAAAGAATTGAGGACAGCCTCAGAGACGTCTGGGACAACATTAAATGCACCAGCATTTGAATTATAGGGGTCCCAGAAGAAGAAGAGAAAAAGAAAGGGACTGAGGAAATATTTGAAGAGATTATAGTTGAAACTTTCCTAATATGGGAAAGGACATAGTCAATCAAGTCCAGGAAGCACAGCGAGTCCCATACAGGATAAATCCAAGGAGAAACACGCCAAGACACATATTAATCAAACTATCAAAAATTAAACACAAAGAAAAAATATTAAAAGCAGCAAGGGAAAAGCAACAAACAAAAAACAAGGGAATCCCCATAAGGTTAACAGCTGACCTATCAGCAGAAACTGCAAGCCAGAAGGGAGTGGCAGGCCATATTTAAAGTGATGAAAGGGAAAAACCTACAACCAAGATTACTCTACCCAGCAAGGATCTCATTCAGATTCAATAGAGAAGTTAAAATATTTACAAACAAGCAAAAGTTAAGAGAATTCAACACCACCAAACCAGCTTTACAACAAATGCTAAAGGAACTTCTCTAAGCAAGAAACACAAGGGAAGGAAAAGACATACAAAAACAAAGCCAAAACAATTAAGAAAATGGTAATAGAACATACATATCGATAATTACCTTAAATGTAAATGGATTAAATGCTCCAATCAAAAGACACAGACTGGCTGAATGGATACAAAAACAAGACCTGTATATATGCTGTCTACAAGAAACCCACTTCAGACCTAGGGACACATACAGACTGAAAGTGAGGGGATGGAAAAAGATATTCATGCAAATGGAAATCAAAAGAAAGCTGGAGTAGCAATACTCATAACAGACAAAGTAGCCTTTAAAATAAGGACTATAACAAGAGAAAAAGAAGGACACTACATAATGATCACGGGATCAATCCAAGAAGAAGATATAACAATTGTAAGTACGCACCCAACATAGGAGCACCTCAGTACATAAGGCAAATGCTAACAGCCATAAAAGGGGAAATCGACAGTAACACAATCATAGTAGGGGACTTTAACACCCCACTTTCACCAATGGACAGATCATCCAAAATGAAAATAAATAAGGAAACACAAGCTTTAAATGATACATTAGACCAGATGGACTTAACTGATATTTATAGGACATTCCATCCCAAAACAACAGAATACACTTTCCTCTCAAGTGCTCATGGAACATTGTCCACGATACACTGTATCTTGGGTCACAAGTCAAGCCTTGGTAAATTTAAGAAAATTGAAAATTTCTGACCAAAATGCTATGAGACTAGATACCAATTACAGGAAAAAAAAACTGTAAAAAAATACAACCACATAGAGGCTGAACAATATGTTACTAAATAACCAAGAGGTCAGTGAAGAAATCAAAGAGGAAGTAAAAAAATACCTAGAAATAAATGACAATGAAAACACGACAACCCAAAACCTATGGGATTCAGCAAACGCAGTTCTAGGAGGGAAGTTTATAGCAATACAGTCCTACCTCAAGAACCAGAAATATCTCAAATAAACAACCTAACCTTCCACCTAAACCAATTAGAGCAAGAAGAACAAAAAAAGCCCAAAGTTAGCAGAAGGAAAGAAATCATAAGATCAGATCAGAAACAAATGAAAAAGAAATGAAGGAAACAATAGCAAAGATCAATAAAACTAAAATCTGGTTCTTTGAGAAGATAAACAAAATTGATAAACCATTAGCCAGACTCATCAAGAAAAAAAAGGGAGAAGACTCAAATCTACAGAATTAGAAATGGAAAAGGAGAAGTAACAACTGACACTGCAGAAATACAAAGGATCCTGAGAGATTACTACGGGAAACACTATGCCAATAAAATGGGCAACCTGGAAGAAATGGACAAATTCTTAGAAAAGCACAACCTTCCAAGACTGAACCAGGCAGAAATAGAAAATTTGAACAGACCAATCACAAGCACTGAAATTGAGACTGTGATTAAAAACCTTCCAAAAAACAAAAGCCCAGGACCAGATGGCTTCACAGGTGAATTCTATCAAACGTTTAGAGAAGAGCTAACTATCCTTCTCAAACTCTTCCAAAATATAGCAGAGGGAGGAACACTACCAAACTCATTCTACAAAGCCACCATCACCCTGATATCAAAGGAGACAAAGATGTCACAAAAAAGGAAAACCACAGGACAATAGCACTGATGACCATAGATGCAAAAATCCTCAACAAAATACTGGTGAACAAAATCTAACAACACATTAAAAAGATCATACACCATGATCAAGTGGGGTTTATCCCAGGAATGCAAGGATTCTTCAATATATGCAAATCAATCAATGTGATCCACCATATTAACAAATTGAAGAAGAAAAACCATATGATAATTTCAACACATGCAGAAAAAGCTTTTGACAAAATTCAACACCCATTTATGATAAAAACTCTCCAGAAAGTGGGCATAATGGGAACCTACCTCAAATTAATAAAGGCCATATATGACAAATTCACAGCCAACATCATTGTCAATGGTGAAAAACTGAAACCATTTCCTCTAAGATCAGGAACAAGACAAGGTTGCCCACTCTCACCACCATTATTCAACATAGTTTTTGCAAGTTTTAGCCACAGCAATCAGAGAAGAAAAAGAAATAAAAGGAATACAAATCGGAAAAAAGTAAAACTGTCACTGTTCGCAGATGACATGATATTATACATAGAGTATCCTAAAGATGCTACCAGAAAGCTACCAGAGCTAATCAATGAATCTGGTAATGTAGCAGGATACAAAATTAATGCACTGAAATCTCTTGCATTCCTATACACTATCGATGAAAAATCTGAAAGAGAAATTAAGGAAACACTCCCATTTACCACTGCAACAAAAAGAATAAAATACCTAGGAATAAACCTAGCTAAGGAGACAAAAGACCTGTATGCAGAAAACTGTAAGACTCTGACGAAAGAAATCAGACGATACAAACAGATGGAGAGATATACCATGTTCTTGGATTGGAAGAATCAATATTGGAAAATGACTATACTACCCAAAGCAGTCTACAGATTCAATGCAATCCCTATCAACTACCAATGGCATTTTTCACAGAACTAGAACAAAATTTTTTACAATTTGTATGGAAACACAAAAGTCCCGAATAGCCAAAGCAATCTGGAGAAAGAAAAATGGAGCTGGAAGAATCAGGCTTCCTGACTTCAAACTATACTACAAAGCTACAGTAATCAAGACAGTATGGTACTGGCACAAAAACAGAAATATAGATCAATGGGACAAGATAGAAAGCCCAGAGATAAACCCACGCACATATGGTCACCTTATCTTTGATAAAGGAGGCAAGAATATACAATGGAGAAAAGACAGCCTCTTCAATAAGTGGTGCTGGGAAAACGGGACAGCTACATGTAAAAGAATGAAATTAGAACATTCCCTCTAACATCATACACAAAACTAAACTCAAAGTGGATTAAAGAACTAAATGTAAGGCCAGACACTATAAAACTCTAGGAGGAAAACATAGGCAGAACACTCTTTTATATAAATCACAGCAAGATCCTTTCTGACCCACCTCCTAGAGAAATGGAAATAAAAACACAAATAAACAAATGGGACCTAACGAAACTTAAAAGCTTATGCACAGCAAAGGAAACCATAAATAAGACAAAAAGACAACCCTCAGAATGGGAGAAATTATTTGCAAATGAAGCAACTGACAAAGGGTCAATCTTCAAAATATACAAGCAGCTCATGCAGCTCAACATAAAAAAAACAAACAACCCAATGCAAATATGGGCAGAAGACCTAAATAGACATTTCTCCAAAGAAGATATACAGATTGCCAACAAACACATGAAAGGATGCTCAACATCACTAGTCATTAGAGAAATGCAAATCAAAACCACAATGAGGTATCACCTCACATGGGTCAGAATGCCCATCATCAAAAAATCTACAAACAATAAATGCTGGAGAGGGTGCGGAGAAAAGGGAACTGTCCTGCACTGTTGGTGGGAATGTAAATTGATACAGCCACTATGCAGAACAGTATGGAGGTTCCTTAAAAAACTAAAAATAGAACTACCCTATGACCCAGCAATCCCACTACTGGGCACATAACCTGAGAAAACTGTAATTCAAAAAGAGACATGTACCACAATGTTCATTGCAGCACTATCTACAATAGCCAGGACATGGAAGCAACCTAACTGTCCATCGACAGATGAATGCATAAAGAAGATGTGGCACGTATACACAATGGAATATTACTTAGCTATAAAAAAGAAATGAAATTGAGTTATTTGTGAGAGGTGGATGGACCTAGAGTCTGTCATACAGAGTGAAGTAAGCCAGAAAGAGAAAAACAATTATTGTATGCTAACACATATATATGGAATCCAGAAAAAAAAATGGTTCTGATGAATTTACGGCCAGAATCAGAATAATAACACAGACATAGAGAATGGACTTGAGGACACAGGGTGGGAAGGGTACGTTGGGACGAAGTGAGAGAGTAGCACTGACATATATACACTACCAAATATAAAACAGGTAGCTAGTGGGAAGCAGCTGCATAGCACAGGGAGACCAGCTTACTGCTTTGTTACCACCTAGAGGGATGGGATAGGGAGGGTGGGAGGGAGGCACAGGAGGGAGGGGATATGGGGATATATGTATACATACAGCTTATTCACTTTTTTATACAGCAGGAACTAACCCAACATTGTAAAGCTATTATACTCCAATAAAGATGTTTAAGAAAAAACAAAAAGACACTATCTCAAAGGCATTTTTTTACAGTCCTTCCTTCATAGTAAGGTAATGCTATTAAATAATCCAGTCCATCCACAAATAGCTCCCCATATCTGCTGTAGTGTCTTCTATCATATCATTCTATATTTATGCATGTGTGAGATAATAAGTGTTCTAAACATTCTTATTTTGATAACCTGAACCTGTTGTTACTTTTGGGCTCTTGTCCTCTCCAAGTTACACAGTAAAGCCCATGGCAAATGGGAAGAAGTTCAGTGTTGGTTCCTGCCTCATATCCCTTACTGTGCCACTGCCTCTTGGACCATAGTTTCCTCCACCGTAAGTTTCTCTTATGTTCCTACTGCCACCAAAATTTCCACTCTTCATTGGACCATAGATATAAGGTTGCTAATTATAATTTCTAAAAACATTCTAATTTCCACTTCCATAATTTTTTCCTGCTTAGTTGTCATAATCACCTCTGTAGCCTCCCCACTACCCACCTCCGGCTGCCAGATCCAGATCCTCCACTATTATATCTTCATCTTCCTCCTTCATAACCTGTGCTACTTCTAAAATTTCCACCTCCAGATCTTCCTCCATACCCATTATAGCTATCCCCAAATCCATGTCCTCTTCCATATCCATTAGATCCTACTCTAAACTTGCCTCATGATCCTGGTCCCCAAATTCACTGCCTCTGCACGAATCCCTCAAAGTCTCCTCTGCCACTCCTAGAACTTTGGACTTCCTGTGTTTCTTGTCTAGATAAAGCCTTTCTTACTTCTGACCACTGATGGTATGGTATTGCTGCAGTACAGTTTAATCCACATGATCATGGTTATCAAAAGTAGTAAACCCAGAACTTCCCTTGTGGTCAAGTGGTTAAGACTCTGCCCTTTCAAAGCGGGGGATGTGGGTTCAATCCCTAATCAGGGATTCCATGTGCCGCACAGTGCAGCCAAAAAAAAAAAGTAATAAACCCAATGCTTCTTTTCTTTCCAGACTGCTAATGCCTCCTTTCTTTCCACACTGCCTATCAGTAATTATCTCAAATGACATCAACTTTTCCATAGTCCTTGCAGTAATCTCTAAGCTGATGTTCTTTGGTATCTTCTTTAGTTCCACCAACAAACAGCTTCTTCAGTTACATGAGTGCCAGGTTTTCCAGATTCTTCTCTGGCTATGGCATATTTTGGCTCAATCACTCTTCCATCAATTGAATGAGATTTTGCAGCCATGGCAGCATCAACCTTAGCTATGGATGAAAAGTTACAAAACCAAATACTCTTGAGTTTTGCTTGCAGGATCTCTCATTACCGCAGTCTGTAAGTTTTCCCCATGGCTCATAGTAGTTCCTCAAGCTTTCTTCTGTGGTTTCAAAGCTTAAGCCACCAATAATGTTTACAGAAATGTCCCTTTTCTCTCTCAATAGCAGACTCAGTCACTTCAGCTGGATTTCAGCCCAGACAGATGAGAGAGATGTCCACCAATGAGCATGAGCATACTTGTCCTGACACTGTTGTCTTGAGGCATTCTTTTCTTGATGGTCTCTGCTTCAGTGTAATGCATGCAGAGGCATTCCATACCACAAGATGGTTTTCAAAATCATTTATATTTCATGTTAGATCTCTGATTTCTCTTTTTATATTTGTTTTGTGAGCTAGCTTAATTTCCCCAAATAACTATTTTTTTCTCAAACTTTCCAAACTGAAGCTTTCCATCTTTCTCAATTTTCCTCCCTCTCTCCCTTCCATTTTATTGACTTTCCCTTTAGTTCCATTCAGCTGACTTGCATTACTGTCACACTGATTATTATAGTTTTATATTAAAATGCTAATAATAGAGCAAACTGGGTTTTATTATTTATCACCATTTTCTGATAAATATCATCAATATAGTCATCCAGATATATATTAGAATTACTTTGTGGTGTTGAAATATATGCAAATGTTACTTTAAGTGAATTTTATTAAATTTACTGCTCATTTTATGGGAAACCTTGAATCTAGTTTCAAAAGTTTTTTATGTAAGAATATATATATTTCTGCATACACGATTCATGTAAAAATGAAAGTGACTTTTAAGATTTCTGAAACATATTTGACATACTTCTCCCCTAAATTTAACATAAAGATTCTCTCAATCAGGCATTTAGGCCTAATTTTGCCCCTGTCATTGAGGCAAAATTCTTGTGAGAATTCTTTACTCTACACCATGTGAATTATGAAGGTTTCCACTCTGTCTGGCAGGAACAGGCACTATTCCTGGCCCTATGTGAGCTCACGGTATTTCTCTCTAATCTTTTTCAGTTTCTTTCCTGGGGGTTGCACATGTGCACATTGGTTGGCACTCAACTGACACTTGAGGAAGAGGACCCTCCACTTGGATTTCCCTTCTCTGTCCTGTGATCTGAAATTTCTCTCCATCCAGTGATGTTCAAAGTCTCATCTGGTTTCTTACCTATTTCTCAGGGTTCATTGCTCTTCATTGTCTTACGTCCAATGTCTTCAAACCTGTCATTTCATATATTTTGTTTTTTTTAAAGTTGATTTAGGCAAGAGGTTAAATCTGGTTCTCATTACTTCATTTTGAGTAAATAGGAAGTAATTTGAAAACACTTTCGTCAAATTCCTAGAAAAAGAGTATGTCTGTTTATTAATACTTTTTTATATAAATTTATTTTATTTATTTTGGCTGCATTGGGTCTTCGTTGCTGCACGCAGGCTTTCTCTAGTTGTGGCAAGCGGGAGATACTCTTCTTTGCTGTGCACGGGCTTCTCATTGTGGTGGCTTCTCTTGTTGCGGAGCACGGGCTCTGGGCACACGGGCTTCAGTAGCTGTGGCACGTGGGCTCAGTAGTTGTGGCACATGGGCCCTAGAGCACAGGTTCAGTAGTTATGGCACACAGGCTTAGTTGCTCTGTGGCATGTGGGATCTTCCCAGACCAGGGTTCGAACTTGTGTCCCCTGCATTGGCAGACAGATTCTTAACCACTGCACCACCAGGGAAGCCCTGTTTATTAATACTTCGAAATGTTTCTAAGCTTCCTAGTCTGTTACATCTAATCAGCGATTTTTGTATTAGTAAAATAATTTTAATTTTAGTTATTGTAGCTTTAAATGTCTTCATGCTTAGTTTTTCCTCATTTTTTCTAATTATTGTTATTATTTTTAATAAACTTCAGAATATTTCCTCTTTAAAAAAGAAAAAATGCCAGGACCTTTGGCATATTTCAGAAGTTCATTCATTACGCGCTGTTATTTAAATATAAAAACACTAGGGTGAATCTGCAGTATGGAGGACAAGTACACATCCAGGTGACTAAAAACTAAGAGGACCCCACAAGTTAAAAAAGAAAGATTTTAGTGCTCATCTGAACCACCCTTCTAATGTACCTGAAAGTCACTTTACTAGACTTATCTAATTTTCCACAATTTCTCCCAGAGCCCAGGTGGCTGTAATTACGGATCTTCAGCGCGGGTTCCAACGGAGCACAGGGGAGGCGTACTGGAGCTGAACAACCGGGTCCAGTGGGGAAATGTGCCAGCGCCCCGGCGCATTGTGGGTAATGTAGTCCCGCGCCCACCAGTGATCTAGCGAGCACGGTCTTGAGCTTCGGAGCCTTCTGGATAGTGCTGCGTCGCGCCCCGGGGCATTTTGGGTATTGTAGTCCCGCCCAGAGGTATTGTGGGTATCGCACTTCCGCTTCGCGCTGTTGTATTTCTGGACATTGTGACCATCTTTTAACGCTCGTGGTGAGCAAGCCAGCCTATGGCCGCTGACTCCCGGGGAAAGAGGGTTGGGAAAACTTGGCGAGGGCAGGCGGGGTTGGTCTGCCCTGTCCGCGGGTTCCTTGAGGTTTGATTGTTTTCCGGACGGGGTCGGACGCAGTCCGCCTAGTAGGGGTTGTGGGCTGAGGTCTCGGGTCTCGCGCTGTCCGGCGGTGCTGGGGAGCCAGCGTCCTGTCCCGGAGGGGTCTGGACTGGTGCAGGTGATTTGGGGGACATAAGTACCCCTCGCCCGGAGCAGACGTCTCCACTGCTGGCGCGCGCAGCTCGGGCATATTTCCTGTGTCTTAATTGGGGTGCGCGGCTCGGGCATCCTTTCTGGGTCTTAACTGGGGAGCGCGGCTGAGTGGTGCCAACCATGGTGATGGAGGCGCCGCTTGGCCCCGATGTCCCGGATTTTGGGGGAAGGACTGGCCTGGGGCAAACACTCAGACTTGCCTTGATTGGGGTGGGGAGGACGACTTGGGTCAGCGGCATCGGGGCCCGCAGGCTCCTGGGGGAGTTGGAAGGGCCTGGTGGGAGTCAGACATCCCCGGGTTTGCGTGGGGCGTCCTTGTGCCCAGATCTGCGACTCCAGAAGTTGTGTGGCTCCTCCGGCGCTGGGGCTCTTCCAGGAGCGTGGGGTGGAGCAAGTGGAGTGCAGCCCACGGGGCAGGGAAGAGAGGAGTGGGTGGTAAGACGTCCAGACTTAAGTTTTATTTTAAATTTTGCATTATGAAAACATTGTAAATATACACAGAAGTAGCCGTGAGGTCTCCTGGATTCATCGCGCAGATTCACCACTTATGAATGAGAGCCCTATCCTTTCTCCCGCAAATCTGCAACCTCAAGTGTGCGTCTCTTTGGGCATTGCCTTTCCCTCGGGGGCTATCCCAGGCCTGCTGTGGGAGCCCCGCCCTCCATAGGGAGAGTTCAAATCCAGGTCTGCCTCTTTCTCGTAGTCACTTTGAGCAAGGTACTGAACCTCCTGGGGCTGTTGGGAGTGTGGAAAGGGTAAAACGGGTGTCTGGTACATGCTAATATGACGTTCATTTCAATAACGTTCAATAACCCCCATAGGCACATGGAAGATTAATGTCATGCTGGATATCAGCATGACTTGAGAGAAGGCTTATTCTAAAACCCATACCCCAATTCTGTCCCTCGTATTGTCCTTCCCTTCCATACCTGGTTCTGATACCTTACTTTAGTGAAGTGCTCCCCAGCTGCACGCATGGGGGTTTCCAGCCCGCTGTCTGTGCTGGGAGAGAATCCTGAGGCCAGAACCACTTCTGTTGTACCAGGTTTGCCCTGGAGCACTCTGCTCCCTCACATCCAGAGGGGACTGCCCGTTAGGGAGGAGAGAACTCCTAGGGGCCTGGCAGCCCTGCCTGAGATGGGTACCACTTCCTTGTTGTGTTCTTGTCTTTAGTCATAATGGAGGGTGTGTCCTTGATATCTTATGCCAAAGTCATAATCCCTTTGGGGCACAGCTGCAGGTGGTTTCCCAGGAAGCCAGGCTTGTTCTTGAAGGGGCACATTCCTGTGCCCTCATTCAGGGCTTTCCATCTTCTCGGGAGTTGCTCCTGCATTGTCCTGCATTGTTTCTCTCCATATACATTCACACTGTTGTATTCTCAGGGCCTTAGAGTGCTGCCAAAACAACTATGGTGAAAAGTACTGTTTAGTTAGCGGTAGTCCTGTGTTGGCAGTGTGCTTTCTATTCACTGCCATATTTTATTTTCTCAGTCACCTTGCACATTAGGTAGTTGAATTCTCATTTTCTGGAGAGCGAAATGGTGTAGTAGAGGATTAAGTAACTTTTACTTTGGAGCTAGCTGATCTTCTTTAACTTTCAAAGTTTTAATGAAAATTTAAAAGGAGCTGCTCTATTTTTCACGTTTGTCTCATACATCTAATGCTGATAAAGATAAAATATATGTTCATTTCCTCCTGATCATTGGTCTCAGCCCCTAACACTAATGGTGACATTAATGACACCAGCAGAAGGCTGGAATCAGACCAGTGTTTGAAGTCCGCATACCACCCACCCCTACCCCCACCCCCATAAAGATTTTTCTCCTTTCCTTTTTTGGGGGTATAGAAGGAGATGGAGTTATTACATTTAAAATTTATTATGAAAATTTTACAAATGCAGCCAAAAGTAGTGAGAATACTGAAAGAGCATCTTTGTACCCCTCACTCAGCTTCAGCAGTTGTTAACATTCTGCTCTTCTCTTTCTTTTAGTTTTCTCTGTTGTAGTATTTTACAGCAAATCCCAGGTATTTTACCTGTGAATACTTCAGTGTGCATCGTTTTTGAATAAGGACTTTAAAGAAAACAACCTTTATACCAAATGGCGCACCCAACAAAATTAACCATAATTCCTTAATGTCATCTAATATTCAGCCTGTGTTCAGTTACCCCATTTGTCTCAAAATGCCTTGCTACAGTTTACATCCTACTCTCTTAACCCAGTTAAGAGGCATGAACAGGGAAATATTTGGAATTCTGTCTTCTGATTCCCCCCTTCCCCTTTCTTTATACCCACTCTCGCTTTGCTGATCTTTGTTAATAGCAGGAGTCCACCTCTGGGCACTTACTCCTTGACCTCAGCGTTCTTCTTGCCTCCTTGTGTTTTACAGATTTTCCCACTAATCTGATGAGCTGTTAAATCCTGTCAATTCTTCTTCCCTTTCTCCTCTCCCCTCACCTTTGTGTTAGCTCAGCATAATTTGTCTTTCCCCATGTTCTAGTTTGTCTGTTAAAAAAGGAACCTCCCTTTGGGCTCTGAAGTTGGACTCTTAGGCTCCACCCCCTATTGACTCTGTGACCTTGGATATTGCCTCTGTCTGTGTGCCTCCCTTTTTCTTATCTGTAAAATGGGGTTGATAGCAATGTCAGGGTTGTTGTGAGGTGGAAATGTGCCTGTGCTTCTGAAGTGGTTAGGGTGCCTGGCGCACAGTGAGTGCTCAGGGAAAAGTGAATTGTGGTGATGATTATCATCAATTCTGAATTGCCCCCCCCAACACACCTTTTCAGAATTATCCTTTAATCTTCACTCTGATTGGACTCTGTCTTACAGTCACATGGGAATATATTCTATTCCATGCAGTTGTATTCCTTCATGCCTTTTTTTTATTTTTTGAATTTTATTTATTTTTTTATACAGCAGGTTCTTAGTAGTTATCCATTTTAAACATATTAGTGTATATATGTCAATCCCAGTCTCCCAATTCATACCACCACCACCACCACCACCCCCGCCACTTTCCCCCCTTGGTGTCCATACGTTTGTTCTCTACATCTGTGTCTCAATTTCTGCCCTGCAAACTCGTTCATCTGTACCATTTTTCTAGGTTCCACATATATGTGTTAATATACGATATTTGTTTTTCTCTTTCTGACTTACTTCACTCTGTATGACAGTCTCTAGATCCATCCACGTCTCTACAAATGACTCAATTTCGTTCCTTTTTATGGCTGAGTAATATTCCATTGTATATATGTACCACATCTTCTTTATTCATTTGTCTGTCGATGGGCATTTAGGTTGCTTCCATGACCTGGCTATCGTAAATAGTGCTGCAATGAACACTGGGGTGCATGTGTCTTTTTGAATTATGGTTTTCTCTGGGTATATGCCAAGTAGTGGGATTGCTGGGTCATATGGTAATTCTATTTTTAGTTTTTTAAGGAACCTCCATACTGTTTTCCATAGTGGCTGTATCAATTTACATTCCCACCAACAGTGCAGGAGGGTTCCCTTTTCTCCACACCCTCTCCAGCATTTGTTGTTTGTAGATTTTCTGATGATGCCCATTCTGACTGGTGTGAGGTGATACCTCACTGGAGTTTTGATTTGCATTTCTCTAATAAGAAGTGATGTTGAGCAGCTTTTCATGTGCTTCTTGGCCATCTGTATGTCTTCCTTGGAGAAATGTCTGTTTAGGTCTTCTGCCCATTTTTGGATTGGGTTATTTGTTTTTTTAAATATCGAGCTGCATGAGCTGTTTATATGTTTTGGAGATTAATCCTTTGTCCATTGATTCATTTGCAAATATTTTCTCCCATTCTGAGGGTTGTCTTTTTGTCTTGTTTGTAGTTTCTTTTGCTTTGCAAAAGCTTTTAAGTTTCATTAGGTCCCATTTGTTTATTTTTGTTTTTATTTCCATTACTCTAGGAGGTGGATCAAAAAATATCTTGCTGTGATTTATGTCAAAGAGTGTTCTTCCTATGTTTTCCTCTAAGAGTTTTATAGTGTCCAGTCTTACATTTAGGTCTTTAATCCATTTTGAGTTTATTTTTCTGTATGGTGTTAGGGAGTGTTCTAATTTCATTCTTTTACATGTAGCTGTCCAGTTTCCCCAGCACCACTTATTGAAGAGACTATCTTTTCTCCATTGTATATCCTTGCCTCCTTTTTCATAGATTAGTTGACAATAGGTGTGTGAGTTTATCTCTGCACTTTCTATCCTGTTCCATTGATCTATATTTCTGTTTTTGTGCCAGTACCATATTGTCTTGATGACTGTAGCTTTGTAGTATAGTCTGAAGTCAGGGAGTCTGATTCCTCCAGCTCCATTTTCTTCCTTCAAGACTGCCTTTGCTATTCGGGGTCTTTTGTGTCTCCATACAAATTTTAAGATGATTTGTTCTAGTTCCGTAAAAAGTGCCGTTGGTAATTTGATAGGGATTGCATTGAATCTGTAGATTGCTTTTGGTAGTATAGTTATTTGCACAGTATTGATTCTTCCAATCCCAGACCATGGTATATCTCTCCATCTGTTGGTATCATCTTTAATTTCTTTCAACAGTGTCTTATAGTTTTCTGCATACAGGTCTTTTGTCTCCCTAGGTAGGTTTATTCCTAGGTATTTTATTCTTTTTGTTGCAATGGCAAATGGGAGTGTTTCCTTAATTTCTCCTTCAGATTTTTCATCATTAGTGTATAGGAATGCAAGAGATGTCTGTGCATTAATTTTGTATCCTGAAACTTTACCAAATTCATTGATGAGCTCTAGTAGTTTTCTGGTGGCATCTTTAGGATTCTCTATGTATAGTATCATGTCATCTGCAAACAGTGACAGTTTTACTTTTTCTTTTCCAATTTGTATTCCTTTTATTTATTTTTCTTCTCTGATTGCCATGGCTAGGACTTCCTAAACTATGTTGAATAATAGTGGTGAGAGTGGACATCCTTGTCTCGTTCCTGATCTTAGAGGAAATGCTTTCAGTTTTTCACCATTGAGAATGATGTTTGCTGTGGGTTTGTTGTATATGGCCTTTATTATGTTGAGGTAGGTTCCCTCTATGCCCACTTTCTGGAGAGTTTTTATCATAAATGGGTGTTGAATTTTGTCAAAAGCTTTTTCTGAATCTATTGAGATGATCATATGGTTTTTCTTCTTCAATTTGTTAATATGCTGTATCACATTGATTGATTTGCATATATTGAAGTATCCTTGCATCCCTGGGATAAATCCCACTTGATCATGGTGTATGATCCTTTTAATGTGTTGTTGGATCCTGCTTGCTAGTATTTTGTTGAGGATTTTTGCATCTATATTCGTCAGTGATATTGGTCTGTAATTTTCTTTTTTTGTAGTGTCTTTGTCTCATTTTGGTATCAGGGTGATGGTGGCCTCATAGGATGAGTTTGGGAATGTTCCTTCCTCTGCAATTTTTTTGGAAGAGTTTGAGAAGGATGGGTGTTAGCTCTTCTCTAAATGTTTGATAGAATTCACCTGTGAAGCCATCTGGTCCTTGGCTTTTGTTTGTTGGAAGATTTTTTAATCACAGTTTCAATTTCATGACTTGTGATTGGTCTGTTCATATTTTCTGTTTCTTCCTGGTTCAGTCTTGGAAGGTTATACCTTTCTAAGAATTTGTCGATTTCTTCCAGGTTGTCCATTTTATTGGCATAGAGTTGCTTTAGTCGTCTCTTAGGATGCTTTGTATTTCTGTGGTGTCTGTTGTAACTTCTCCTTTTTCATTTCTAATTTAATTGATTTGAGTCCTCTCCCTCTTTTTCTTGATGAGTCTGGCTAATGGTTTATCAATTTTGTTTATTTTCTCAAAGAACCAGCTTTAAGTTTTATTGATCTTTGCTATTGTTTTCTTTGTTTCTTTTTCATTTATTTCTGCTCTGATGTTTATGATTTGTTTCCTTCTACTAACTTCGGGTTTTGTTTATTCTTCTTTCTCTAGTTCCTTTGCGTGTAAGGTTAGGTTGTTTATTTAAGATTTTTCTTGTTTCTTGAGGTAGGCTTGTGTAACTATAGACTTCCCTCTTAAAACTGCTTTTGCTGCATCCCATAGGTTTTGGATCATCGTGTTTTCATTGTCATTTGTCTGTAGGTATTTTGTGATTTCCTCTTTGATTTCTTCAGTGATCTCTTGGTTATTTAGTAACGTATTGTTTAGCCTCCATGTGTTTGTGTTTTTTACGTTTTTTTCCCTGTAATTGATTTCTGATCTCATAGTGTTGTAGTCAGAAAAGATGCTTGATATGATTTCAGTTTTCTTAAATTTACTGAGGCTTGATTTGTGACCCAAGATGTGATCTGTCCTGGAGAATGATCTGTGTGAACTTGAGAAGAAAGTGTAATCTGCAGTTTTTGGGTGGAATGTCCTATAAATATCAATTAACTCTTCACTCTCATTATTCTGAATTCTTTTTCTGGAAGGTTGCCTATCTCCACTTCATTTAGTTGTTTTTCTGGGGTTTTATCTTGTTCCTTCATCTGATGCATAGCCCTCTGCCTTTTCATCTTGTCTATCTTTCTGTGAATGTGGTTTTTTTCCCACAGGCTGCAGGATTGTAGTTCTTGCTTCTGCTCTCTGCCCTCTGGTGGATGAGGCTATCTAAGAGGCTTGTGAAAGTTTCCTGATGGGAGGGACTCCATGGTGGGTAGAGCTGGTTGTTGCTCTGGTGGGCAGAGCTCAGTAAAACTTTAATCCACTTGTCTGCTGATGGGTGGGGCTGGGTTTCCTCCCTGTTGGTTGTTTGGCCTGAGGCGACCCAACACTGGAGCCTACCTGGGCTCTTTGGTGGGGCTAATGGCGGACTCTGGGAGGGCACATGCCAAGGAGTACTTCCGAGAACTTCTGCTGCCAGTGTCCGTGTCCTCATGGTGAGACACAGCCACTGCCCGCCTCTGCAGGAGACCCTCCAACACTAGCAGGTAGGTCTGGTTCAGTCTCCTATGGGGTCACTGCTCCTTGCCCTGGGTCCCAATGCGCACACTCCTTTGTGTGTGCCCTCCAAGAGTGGAGTTTCTGTTTCCCCAGTCCTGTTGAAGTCCTGCAGTCAAATCCCGCTAGCCTTCAAAGTCTGATTCTCTAGGAATTCCTCCTCCCGTTGCTGGACCCCCAGCTTGGGAAACCTGACGTGGGGCTCAGATCCTTCACTCCAGTGCGTGGACTTCTGTGGCATAAGTGTTCTCCAGTTTGTGAGTCACCCACCCAGCAGTTATGGGATTTGATTTTATTGTGATTGCTCCTCTCCTACTGTCTCATTGTGGCTTCTCCTTGTCTTTGGATGTGGGGTATCTTTTTTGGTGAGTCCCAGTGTCTTCCTGTCAATGATTGTTCAGCAGTTAGTTGTGATTCCGGTGCTCTTACAAGAGGGAGTGAGAGCATGTCCTTCTACTCTGCCATCTTGAGCCAATCTCTTCCTTCATGCCTTTATGCGTCACAAATTCACTCTTGTTATCTAAGTAGCTCAGATGTTTCTCCAGTACAAAGACTTCTCAATGTTCTCTGGCAGAATTACTCCTATTGCTCCCTTTAGTCCCAGAGCACCTTATACATGAGGACTCCAGGGCTTGCATGGTACATCCTGTTTGTCCCACTGGTTTTGAGATGGTGCTTTGAGGGACGGGCACCTTGTCTGCTCCTCATGGGTCACTGATTGGCACCCAACTGTGAGGATATGAGGGGTTGTCCTTTCTGCCTGGAAAGGTTTGTAGGAGGAATGATGGAAACTCAAGTGGAAAAGGGGGTTAGGCTATTATTGGGGTAGACCGTGGGTGCCAAGATAATAGGTGTGGACCTTTTTTGTGGTCATTGGGACGCACTGCAGGGTTTTGAGCAGAGAAGGCTCATCATTTCTTCCTTCAGTTATTACCTCATCTCTGTGTTCTCCTTTATAATGGAAATCATCAAGACAGTTGTCTATGTTTGATAATCCAGTTTTTCTCTGCCCAATCTCTAATTAATTTCCAGCTATTTGGGATTTTTAAAAATAATTTATTGTTACTGATTTCTTATTCAATTCCATTCAAGTCAAAGAACCTTCATAGTGTTTTCCACAGTGCCTATACAGTGCACTAGGGTTTCAGTTTCTCCACATCCTCGCCAAAATTTGTTATTTTGTCTGTGTGTGTATGTTGTTTTTAGTTTTTTAAATAATGGCCATTTTAATGGGTAGAGGTGCTATCTGATTGTGGTATTGATTTGTATTTCCCTGATAATTTGTAATGCTTAGCGTCTTTTCATATGCTGTTGGCCATTGTATCTCTTCTTTGGAGAAATGTTTATTTAAGTCCTTAGTCCATTTTTTAGTCTGGATATATGTTTTTTGTTAGTGAGTTGGAGTTCTTTATATATTCGGGATATTAACCCTTTATCTGATACATGGTTTGCATCTATTTTCTCTCATTCCATAAATTGCTTTTTCACTTTGTTGTTTGTTCCCCTTGCTGCACAGAAGTTTTTAAGTTTAATGTAGTCTCATTTGTCTATTTTTGCTTTTGTTGCTTGTGCTTTTCATGTTATATCCAAGAAATTATTGCCTATTCCAATGTCATGAAGCTTTTCCCCTATGTTTCCTTCTAGGAGTTTTATAGTTTCAGGCCTGGGGTTTAGCAATTTTAATATTTGCAAATAATCGACCTTTGGCTTTTTAATTTTCTTTGGAGTTTCATTTATATTACTTTGATTGTTTTTCCTCTTTATTATTTTCTTCTTTTTTTTCCTTTTCATTTCCTAGCTTCTTAAGGTGGGAGCTGGAGTTATTTTTTTAAATTAAAACTTTTCTGGTGTATTCACTTAAAGCTATAAGTTTCCCTTTAAGAACTGCCTTAGCTGCTGTATTTGTTGCTAGAATTGCCATAATAAAGCACCACAGACTGGGTGGCTTAAACGACAGAGATTGATTTTCTCTCAATTCTGGAGGCTAGAAGTTAAAGATCAAGCTGTTGGCAGTGTTGGTTTCTTCTGAGGCCCTTCTTTGGCTTGTAGCTGGCTGTCTTCTCCCTGTTTACCTGGGCTTCCCTCTGGACCTGTCTGTGTTCAAATTTCCTCTTATAAGGACACCAGTTATATTGGATTAAGGCCTACCCTAATAATGCCATTTTAACCTAATTATGTCTTTGAAGACCTATCTAAAAATACAATCACATTCTAAGGCACTGGAGGTTATGAATTCACATATGAATTTCATAGGGGACACAATACACCTGTAATAGATCTATATCACAAATTTGGTTAGTTGTCATACATTTCGATATGTTGTGTTTATTAGAATCATTCAGTTAAAAGTATTTCTAAATGTCCCATGGAATTTTTTCTTTCATCCATATCTCCTTTAGACCAGTGTTGCTTTACTGATTCCTACTTTAATTCCATCTTGGGCAAAGAACATACTCTTTTTAAGTTTCAGTCCTTTGAAATTGGTGACTTGTTTTATATGCCTTGGAATTTCATTTTCCTTGGTTAATATTCTTTATGCCCCTTCTACACTTGCAGGGTTTAGCATTCTATAAATGTCAATTTGATCAATACTGCCTGATAGTATTTTTTAAACCTTCTGTTTTTCTTCTTTACTGTTAATTTGCTTTTTCATTTACTGAGAAGTGTATCAAGTTTTTTTAACTGTGATTATGATTGTTTCTCTTTTCCACTCTGTCATTTTTTTCCTTCATGTATTTTTTCCAGTCTGTGACTTGACTTTTTATTTTCTTGCCAGTATCTTTTGCAGAACAGAAGTCTTTTAATCCTAACAGAATCCACCTTATCAATATTTTTCTTTCATTGATTGTGTTTTTGGTGTTATATCTGAAGAGACACTGCCAAGTCCCTGGTCACCTAAATTTTCTCCCATGTTATTTTCTAGGAGTTTTATAGTTTCATATTTTACCTTTAGCTCTGCTATCCATTTTTAAAAAATCAATCAATTAAGTAATTAATTAATGGCTGTGTTGGGTCTTCGTTGCAGTGTGCAGGCTTCATATGGTGGTGGCTTCTCTTGTTCTGGAGCACAGGCTCTAGGCACACAGGCTTCAGTAGTTGTGGCACGCAGGCTCAGTAGTTGTGGCTCACGGGCTCTAGAGTGCAGGCTCAGTAGTTGTGGCGCATGGGCTTAGTTGCTCCGCGGCATGTGGGATCTTCCTAGACCAGGGCTCGAACCTGTGTCTCCTGCATTGGCAGGAGGATTCTTAACCACTGCACCACCAGGGAAGTCCCTGCTATCCATTTTGAGTTAATTTTTGAGGAAGGTGTAAGGTCTGTGTATGTGTATGTTCACTTGTTCCAGTACTGCCCATTTATTGAAAAGATAGTCCTTTCTCCATTAAATTTTCCTTGCTCAGTTGACTTTATTTATGTGAGTCTATTTCTATGCTCTCTATTCTGTTCCATTGATCCATTTGTCTATTTTTTAAATTTATTTTTTGCCAATACCACACTTTCTTAATTCCTGTAGCTTTATAGTAAGTTGCAAAATCTGGTCAGGTCACTCTTCTGACTTTGTTGTTCTTCAGTATTGTGTTGGCTCTTCTGGGCCCTTGCCTTTCCGTATAAACTTTAGAACCAGTTTGTTGATATCTTCAAAGTAACTTGCTGGGATTTTAATGGATTGAATGTATAGATCAAGTTGGGAAGAACTGACATCTTAACAATATCAGGTCTCCGTATCCATAATATGGACTATCCATTTTATTAGATCTTTGATTTTTTTTTGGCAGAGTTTTGTAGTTTTCCTCATACAGATCTTATACAAAATTTTAAAAGATTTATACCTAAGTATTTCATTTTTCTGGGTGCTAATGTTGTGTTGTTGATTTCAAAATCCATCTGTTCATGGCTGGTATAGGAAAGCAGTTGATTTTTGTATATTAACCTTGTATCCTGCAGCTTTGATATATCACTTGTTCTAGAAATTTCTTGTTGATTCTTTGGGATTTTCTGCATAGACAATCAGGTCATCTGCAGACAAAGACAGTTTTATTTCTTCCTTCCCAATGAGTATACCTTTTATTTCCCTTTCTTATCTTCTTACATTAGCTTGGAATTCCAGCACGGTGTTGAATAGGAGTGGTGAAAGGTGACATTCTTGCCTTGTTTTTGATCTTAGTGGATAGCATCTAGTTTCTCAGCATTAAATATGATGTTAGTTGTAGATTTTGCACTTTTAATTTAAGCGTAGCCACAATTATTTGCAGAGAGTATTAGCACAGCCCATTTTTAGCCTAATCCTAACAAAATTAATATTGATTCTTTAATGTCATCTAATAGTTTATCAGTGTTCATATTTCCTTGATTGCCTCCAAAATGTCTAAGCAAGGTCCACACATTGTATTTGATTGCTGTGTCACTTAAGTCTTCCTTTTATTCCATAAGACCTCCCTCTTTTTATGCTATTAACTTGTTGAAATCTTCATATTTAAAAAAAATTGCAAATTATGTCAGTTTACCCTCAGTACTTCAGCATCATTTCTTAATAATGACTTGTTTTTCTCTATATCCAGAATATCATGATCCTACCTAACAATATTCACAATAATTATCTAACATCATCTAATACCCAGTTCATTTGAATTGGCCTTCATAGTCCCCAAAATGTTTTTCAGTTCGTTTGTGCAGACTAGTCAGTCAAGGCTAATAGATGACATCTGAAGAATGGTTTATCTCTTAAGTGGATTTGCATTAAGGACAATCTCTCCTCTTAAAAATTTTGTCATGAAATTGACTTGTTGAAGACCTAGGGTATTTTATGACTGCCCATTCTTAAATTTCAAGTCACATTTCAAATCTTGGGTATATAAGTGAAGAGGAAGGTGCAATACTCGGGATATTAACCCTTTATCTGATACATGGTTTGCATCTATTTTCTCTCATTCCATAAATTGCCTTTTCACTTTGTTGTTTGTTCCCCAGAACAGAGTCACAAAAAAACAGGCAATTCTCCCTCTCCTGCTTATGGTTTCTACCGTGCTTCAAGTCCCCCCGTCCCCCAAATCTACATTCTGTCCTGAGCTGTAGTGGTCTTTCTGTTTTGAATTTCCTAGGCCTTGTCCTTTGGCCTCAGGGCTGATGTGGATGGGGAGCTTCTATTTTCACTATGATAGGTCACTTTATTTCTCAATGTGAATGCTCACCTGTGGGCACTATGAGGCCCTTTCCTCTTAATAGAGTCCACACAGTGACTTAATAGAGTCTCATCCAGCTGCTGGGGCTGTGGACGTCATTTCCCAACTGGAGATTGGGACTAAACCTGCTGCTGGCCCAGCTCTGGGAGCCTTATTTACAGGACACTGGTTAAGAGTGGATGACTCTGATGCCCTCTGCAACCTGCCTTCCTTACCTCCTTCTTGCCTCTGCTGAACTGGGAGGCTGGATAGAAGGGTACTTCTCCCAAGCACTCCCTCACTTCTCTTCTCTTTCCCCAGCTCTGCCTCTGCAACTTGACTCTTCTCTAGGAAGAGCACTCAGCAGACCAAGAATATGGCCCCAGGGCTCCTGACAACCAGGGATAAGGTGAGTCCTGAAATTTCTTCCTAGCTCTTGCAGGATGGACCCATTGCCTTTTCTTGTCTTGGAGCTGCCTTGTTGGTACCTAGCCCTGATCTTGGAGTTGTGGTTCATCTTACCTGGAGCCTTTTCTCAGACTCCTCTGCTCCATTCATGACCTATGCATTCATCAAGTAGTAAAGTGTTATCAACGCAGTTAAAACACAATCATGCTTATGTGCCCAGTGATTCCCAAGGCTTAAAAAAGTGAAGGAAGGCTTTCAAGGAAGGAGCTGCCTGAGCTGCCCCTGACAGATTTGGCAAGTTGAAGAGCTGAGGGAATGCATTCCTGTGGGAATGTGGCTGGAAGCCTAGCACGTCTCAGAGAGCAGGTGACCTGCAGGCTGTCCCTCATCATATGGGAAGCTTGGAGCAGTCAGTGGCCTTTCGTCACATCATTTTTCTCTGTTTAGAGGTGAGGATGCTGATCTGCTGTCTGCTGGTGATTCATGGGTAGATTTAGTTTGGCTGACCCCATGCTTTATATTTGGGTTTTCCACACTTAAAAATTGGAAGATTACACCTAAGTCCTGAGTCCACACTCTTGGTGTGTATGACAAGTAGCTGGAGCCAAACGGCATCTCCATGGTGTAGTCACACCCCCTTGTGCCTCTTAACCCCACGGCTGAGGTGCCTGATTCATTCATTACTTGCCTTGCCCCTGAAGGCTTTGCTTTCACCCCCTCTGAGCCTGGATGGAAGTAGTTCAGCCAGAATCCTGAAAGCCAGGCTGAGGAGTGTGGACTTGAACCTGGAACAAGTTCGGTTTTGAAGGATTCTGAGAAGGAATTTGCCATAAATAGTAATCGAATGAATGTATGTCCTGAAGGGAAGATTTTCTAATCCCTGAGACTAGGCATATTGTGAACTTCACATAATCAAATGGAGTTAACATTTACTGACCACCTAAACAGATGCCAAGTGGGATGCTTATGCTGATTATATCAATTACCAAAAATAGTGTCAGTTGGGCTAATTAAGTTTTGCTTTGCCTGTCCTAAAAATATGACAAGTGTAGAATTTTTTTGTAAGATCTGAACTTGATCTTAATACTGAGCTCATATAGTGGATATTTGTCTGTTACTGTATCAGTTAAAAATGATTGGTTTTGATGTTATCAGATATCGTTGAGGGCTGTGTGTCCCTCAGTTGTCAAATCTTTTATACCTTTGAGAGAAAATGTTTATGTAGTGCATGCAATTCAGAATGTTCCCGTGGTGCGGGGTGGGGGGGGAGAGCTTTTCTTTTGTATGTTTCACTTTACCATTTCTGATGTTAATAGAGAAGCATTCTTGGCCAAAATGGAACATTGCTTTTCCTGTCCCTATTCTGCCACTGCCTGTGGGATCCTTAGCACACCCTGAACCTTATCCTATCTATGACCAACATCTCTCAGTGTACATTTTTTTCTTTTATTCATTCATGAAAAATTGATTCCAGGGCACGAGCATCTGAGTAGGTTTGTTTTTTAAGATGAAGTTTCGGTATCTGCAAATGTAAGACACTTATAACATAGCTGTTTCATAAATGGACCCAATCTTAACTTACTTCGAAAGTACAAAAGAACAAAGGGGTTTGTTTGTTTTTATGTTAGTTATTTGAGGCATAGAAATTATATATTTTAGGGTTCTTTAAATTCCATTTTCAGGTACTTCGTTATATGTCAGTTCTGAATTATATAGAATATTCTGACCTATATGTACATCATGACATTTAGGCATTTTTTCCTAAGGGCTTTTACCCAAGAGAAGAAATTGAAATATGCATTAGAGTTGTGACATAGAAGGGGGTTGTACCTAGAGGCTATTAACTGGTAGGAAATTAGCACTCTTTTATTTAATCTCAAAAAATTTTTTTGAATGTCTGCTGTGTGCAGGAGCCTTTGATGGTTTACAGACAGTGTTACCTATAGCAGAGCCTCCATTCTTATAAGACTTCCAACTTTTTTAGGGGTTTACCTATCACTGGAATTAAATATTTTGAAAAGTTTTCATTGACATATAATTCATTTCCAATAAAATTTGCCCTTTTAAAGAGTACAATTCAGTAGATTTTAATATATTCACAAAGTTGTGCAACATTCACCACTATCTAATTCCATAATGTTTTCAGACCCACCCCCACCCCAAAGAAACCCTGCACACATTAGGCGTCACTCCCCATTCTCCCCTCCCCCAGCTCTTGACAACCACTAATCTATTTTTATAGATTTGGTTGTTCTGGATGTTTCATATAAATGGACTCATATAATATGTGGTTTTTTGTGTCTGTTTTCTTTCACTTAGCATAATATTTTCAAGATTCATCCGCATTGTAGCCCAAATCAGTAATATTTCATTCTGCTTTAAGGTTGAATAGTATTCCATTGTATGGCTATGAAACATTTTGTTTATTCATTTATCTATTGCTGGACATTTCAATTATTCCTATCATTTGAATTTAATTAATATTTTTGGTCTGTGTGCATCTGACTGATTTTAATGATAAAATTGTAGTGTATTAAAACTAATGACTACCCCACTGTCATACCTTTAAAGCAAAGAAACCACAAACATTCATATTGAAATCAATGACTCTACAGGTTAAAAACATTCACAGATTTTCACTATTCCATCCCACTGTTTCTCAGTCATTGGAAATTTAACCTGTTCTCAATGTTTGAGAACCTATTTCTGTAGGAAATTTTGTTCATGAAATGAATTTTGGACTTACCACAAAATTTGGCCAAGTGAAGAGACATGAGTGTTTTAAATCATATGAGCTACAACTCTATAGGAGAGTATCTGTGTTCTTTTGTCTGCTTTCAAAACCATCCACAAGGTGCTCTAACACCTCTGCTCTCTATTCTACCACTAGCTTACCTTTCCCTCCTGCCAGATGTTTTACCCTACCCATATCATAGGCTTTCTCCCTCTCCTGCTCATGGCATCTGTGTTCCCTTCCTCCCTACATACCTCATTTTGATTCTTAGCCCTCTGCTTTTTCCTCAACTATTCTGAATCTTACTCATCTTTTAAATTTTAATTTTTTTTGATACATAGTTTACATACCATAATTCACCCTGTGGATGAAATTATCAGACAAGGACTTTAAAGTCTCTACATTAACTGTGCCCAATGAGGAAAGGAAAACATAGCACTCACTATCAGCTATCAGATAAAATCAACTTCAAGACAAAGGGAAAGAAGACCATTTCGGAATGATAAAGGAGTCACTTCATCAGGAGGACATAAGAGTTATGTGTGTATATAACTGTTCAAAATAACAAAGCTTCAAAATAATTGTCAGAATTAAAGGGAGAAAAAGGCCCCCCTTCGAGTAATTGATAGAACAACTAGGTAAAAAATTAGTAAAGACATAGATGATCTGAAGAAAACTAGCAACTGTGTTATCCTGGTTGATAATTATAGAACACTGCACCCTACAACTGTAGAATACACATTCTTTTCAAGTACATTTGGTATGCTCACCAAGACAGACTATATTGGGCGTCTATAAAGGAAGTCTTAATAAATTTAAAAAGATTTAAAGAATACAAAGTATATTCTATGACTCTAAGAGAATTGTATTAGAAGTCAACAATAAGATAAATTTAAAATATTGGAAATTAAACAACACACTCTTTACTAATCCTTACATCAAAGAAGAAATTGTAAGAGAAATTAGAACAGAGTGATGATGGAAATACAACATATCAAAGCTTGTGGGAGGCTAACCTGGGTAGTTCTCCCTTGCCAGCCCTCTAGCAGTGCCCTCCACCACTTCTGGGGCTAGGGTCTCTGTGCTAGCCCCACCCCTGGCATCCAACTTGGAGACCCATGCAGTGTCCCCAGAGGGACTGAGAGGAAGACAGAGTATTGCTGATTGGGCCCCCATGTTCTCTCTCTCACTTGGCTTTCTGTTCCTTGTTGGGGAAGCTCATGGTCTGTGATTTGATGATGAGGTTACAAGGATTAGCAGTTGGGAAGTGACTGGAATGAACACCCCAGTGTCATCACCTGCTTGCTTTCTTAGACTGGGATAGAGGCAGCTACATGTGGCCACAGTGCTAGCTTGCCAATCAGCTGATGAGCCACTCTGGACTTTATCTGAATTACTTTGGTATCAGGCACATTGCACCCAAAAGCAAGATCTCCTTTGCCTAATGAGAAAGAACTTCAGGACAGAAACATCATAGGCTCTGCCTTCAGTGGACTAATGTTGAATAGGAGAAAATTCATGTATACAACCTAAATCAAAACAGGCAATTCTGCAATAAAGATGGAGACAAACCATCTTATTTTGTGACAGAAGAAATCTCAGATAATGGTTCCTTCTTGGTAGTGGGGATGGTCTTGAGGCATGGTCCTTGGGAGCCTGGTTTGGGGAAAGCTTGTAACATTGGCTCAGGTTAGATTCCTCCAAGACCCTCCCTGAGGAATTCTCTTGTATTTCTGGCAAGTGACCATGCCTCCCCAAATTCTTCAGGAACAAGAACCAAGGGATTTGATGAGTGTAGGAGCAATGTCCGTCTAAACTCAGACTTTCCTAGAAGGAGAGTGATACTTCAGGAAGAAGAACCCACAATTGTGTCATTTATGGCAGAGGCTTCAGATTCAATTATGAACTTGGGCAACATCAGAAAATTCATTTTGGTGAGAAACCCTATGTGTGTGATAATGGAAGTAAATGCTTCACTGAAAGCTCAAAACTTACTCAGTATCAGAGGATTCATACTGGAGAGAAACTTTACAAGTGTACTGAATATTTTAAAAGCTTCAGTCAAAATTCTAATCTTCAGCATTAGAGATTTCACACTGGAGAGAAACCCTATGGATGTAACAATATAGGAAAAGAAAGGATTTAAATCCATCTCAAATCTCTTTCAGCACCAGAGCATCCATTTGGGAGAGAAACTTAAAAATCTGGTAAGTGTGAGATAGATAGCCTTTAATTAGAACTCATACCTTGTTCCACATAGGCAAACTTACAAACTCATAGGGAGAAGCCCTATGAGTGTAAGGTGTGTGGGAAATCCTTTATCTGTAGCTTATATCTAACCCAACACCAAAGAATCTACTTCAGAGAGAAGCCCTACAGATGTGATGAATGTGGGAGGGGCTTCTGTTTGAACTCAGAACTTGGCCAGCACCAAAGAAGTTACAGCATGGGAAAAAAGCCATACAAATGTAGTATCTATAGGGAGTGCTTCAGCCAGAGCTTCTACCATCATTACCACCACAGAATCCCTACTGGTGAGAAACTCTATGGATGTGTAAGTGTGGGAAAGCCTTTTGTGAAATTGCAAATCTTATTCAGCATCAGGAAGTTTATACTGGATAGAAACCCTCTGTATTAGACTGATAGGGCTGCCATAAAAGAGTATCACACACTAGGTGACCTAAACAACATAAATTTTATTTTCTCACAGTTCTGGGGGCTGGAAAATCTAAGATCCAGGTGCAGCCAATTCAGTTCCTGGTAAGGATTCTTCCTGGCTTGTAGATGGCTGGCTTCTTGCTGTGTGTTCATATGGCAGAGACAGAGTTCTGGTATCTCTTCCTCTTATGAGGCACCATTCCTATTGGATCAGGGCCCCACCTTTATGACCTCACTTAGCCTCAGTACTTCCTTAGAGGCCCCATCTCTAAATACAACCAAATTGGAGTTAAGCCTTCAACATAATTTTGTGGGACATAATTTAGTCCATGGCATTCCACCCCCGGCCCTTCAAAATTCATGTCCTTCTGACATGAACATACATTATTTCATCTTAACAGCGCCCCCAGATCTTAACTCATACCAGCATCAACTTTAAAGCCCAAAGTCTCGTCTAAATATCGAAATCAGATACAGGTGAGACATGAATAAAGGTACCATTTATCCTAAGGTAAAATTCCTCTCCAGTTGTGAACCTGTGAAACCAGGCAAGTTATGTACTTGCAGAATAAAATGATGGACAGGAGTAGGTTACATATTCCCATTCTAAACGGGAGAAATCAGAAGGAAGATAGGGTGAAGGATTCTAAATAAGTCCAAACCTAGCAAGGTAAATTGTATTAGATCCTAAGGCTGGAGAATAACCCTCTGGTTTGATGTTCTACTCTCCAGGCCCACTGGATTGGCAGTACCCCTTTGGCCCAGAGGCGTGACCCTGCCTCTGTGGCTTTCTGAGAGGGCCCTGCTGTAAGCAAGGAGTGGCAGCCTTGCCCCCTGGGCCTGTGGTGGGATTAACAGCCCTGACAACTTACGAATAGCCTCTCTTTCCTTGAAGGATAATGCATATTCACACTCTTCCTGTTTCATCCCATTTTCTGTGCCTACTTTAGTCACAGCTGCAGTGTTTTTGTGGGTATACTTCCATCTTTTCCTGGCTTCTGCTGAGATGGCTGATTAAATTCATGGTTCACACCCGTACTAATTACCTTATCAAAGTGTTCAGACATGCCCTCAGTGCTCTCCTCAGAACAAGTTTTCTCTCTCTTTTTTTTACAATGTAGATAAGTTAAGAATTTTCCAATCTTCAGTATGGGTTCATTTTTACTTAACAATTACTTCTTCAATTCATCTCTCTTCTTTCACATTTTACCATAAGTAGTCAGGAGGAACCAAGCCACTCCTTAACACTGCTTTGAAATCTCGGTTAAATATCCAGTCTCATCACTCACAAGTTCAACCTTCCACAGAACACTAGAACACAGTTCACTCGAGTTCTTTGCCACTTTATAGCAAGGATCACCTTTCCTCCAGTTTCCAGTAACCTGTTCCTCATTTCCATCTGAGACATCACCAGAATGTCCTTTAACATCTATATTTCTGCCATCATTTTTTTCATTATTTATGTATTCTCTAAAAAGATGGAACTTTTCTTTTCAGCTCTTCTCTTTCTGAGCCCTCATAAAAATCACCTTTAATGTTTGTATTTCTACCAACAGTCCCTTCATGTCAATCTCAGATTTTTCTAGCATGCACCACAAAATTCTTCCAATCTCTACCCATCATACAGTTTCAAAGCCATGTCCACAGTTTTAGGAATTTGTTACAGCAGCACCCCACTGTCAGTACCAAAATCTGTATTAGTCTGCTAGGGCTGCCATAACAAAATACCATTGACTGGTGACTTAAACAACAGAAATTTATTTCTCACAGTTTTCAAAGCTGGGAAGTTAAAAGTAGGGTACTGGCTGATTTGGTTCCTGGTGAGGGCTCTCTTCCTGGCTTTCATACTGCTGCCTTCTTGTTGTGTGCTCACATAGCAGCATCAGAAAGAGAGTAAGCTCTGGTCTCTTCTTCTTATAAGGTACCAACCCTATCAGGGCCTACCTTTCTGACCTTATTTAACCTTATCCCTTGCATGCCATATCTCCAAATATAGACACATTGAGAATAAGGGGTCAACATGAATTTTGAGAGGACACAATTTAGTCCATAGCACCCCACAAATGTTATGAGTGTGGAAAAACCTTTAGTCAAAATTCACAACAAGCATCAGAGAGTACACAAGTAAAAATTCACAGGGGTGGAGAGAACCCTTAAATACAGTGAATGTGAAACTCTGGATTTGTTCAGTGTCAAGAAGACTGATAGAGGGAGAAAGGCCATAGATACAAGTGACATGTTGGAAGCTTCAATGTGCTCAGCCCATATGGAGCCTGACTCCACATCAGAGTGTTGACACCAGGAAGCGTAAGGAACATGAGGAAGATTCTGATGATACTCAGTGTATGTAAGATCATGAGAGCCCTGTGAATAATCTCTTTCCAATTTGTTGAAAGTATTAGTCTGGGCCATCTACTAGGATATGGAAAGTGCCCTTGGAAACACATCTCCTTAAAAGTGACTTTAAATTTTTTTGTTGATGTGAAATTCACATAACATAAAGTTAGCCATTTTAATATGTACAATTCAGTGGTATTTAATACATTCACAGTGTTGTGCAACCATCACCTCTATCTAGTTCCAGCATTTTTATCATTAAGCAATCACTCCCTATTTGCTCCTCTTCCAAGATACTGACAACCACTAACCCTCTTGTGTCTCTATGGTTTTACCTGTTGTGGATATTTCATATAAATGGAATCATACAATTAAAAAAAAACTTTGTGATATGAAAAATGACAGAGTAAGAGAAATCCATGATCATACCTGCCCAAAAGCAACTAATGGGCTGCCAGAAACTGTCAGAATTAACTTTTGTAAAACTTCGGAATCTAGTCAAAACTGTAAGATTTGGTGAAGAAAGAAGCTCCTTAGTTTGTGGCAGGAGAGTACTGTGGCATTTTAAACTGCCTGCCTACCAACTATCCATGAGGAAGCCCCAGCACAAAGACTTTAAATCAACTATCTTAAATATGCATAAAGAGCTAAAGGAAACCATGGAAATGGAACGAAAGGAACTAGGTCAACAATGTTTGAACAAATAGAGATTATCAATAAAGAGAAATTATAGAAGGGAACCATTAGAAATCTTGGAGCTGCAAAGTACAATAACTGAAGGGAAAAATTCATTATAGGGGTTCAACAGCATATTTAAACAGGTAAAATTAAGTCTGTGCACTTGGAAATATTTCAACTGAGGTTACGCATTGTGAGGAACAGAAAGGAAAGATTAACGAAAGATCAACAGAGCTTGAAAGACCTGTGCGACACCATCAGGTTTACTTACATACACATAATGGGAATTGCAGAAGGAAAGGGGAGAGAGAAAATTTCAAGAAATAATATCCAGAAACTTCCCAAATTTGATAAAAGAATACGTCTATACATCCCTGACACTCAACAGACTCCAAGTAGGATGAACTCAAAAAGATCCACACCAAATTGTCAAAACCCAAAGACAGAATTTTGAAAGCAGCAAGTGAGAAGTTGTTTGTTACCTACAAGGGACCCTCAAATAGATTAACAGCCAATTTCTCATCAGAAACCATGGAGGCCACCAGTAGAGAGATAACACATTTTAAGTCTTGGAAGAAAAACTGTCAACTAAGAATTCTATATCTGGCAAATTATTCTTGAAGAATGAGGGAGAAATTAAGATGTTACCAGATAAAATCTGAGAGAGCTCATTAACAGTAGACCTGCTCTACAAAAACCCAAAAAACAAACCAAAACAAAACAGAAAATTCAAGCTGATTTGAAAAGGACACTAGATAGTAACTCTAAACCATAAGAAAGAAAAGTGAACACTAGTACAGAAGCTTGTGTAAAAGCCAGTATTATTGTGCTTTTTGTTTGGTTTATAACTTCTGCTTTTTCTGTATGATTCAGGCAAACACAAAAAATATACATCTGTGTTAATGGGCATACACTGTATAAAGATGTAATCTTGGACAATTACAAAATAAGGGAAGAGGAATGGAAAAGTATAGGAGCAGAGTGTTTGTATACTATTGAAACTAAGTTAGTAGATTTTTACAAGTTTAACATGTTAACATGGTAACCACTAAGAAAATACTTAAAAATATACAGAAAGTGAAAGAAACGATAAAAGTGAAAAAATACAAGAAAAAAATCAATAAATATGTTAAAAGGCAGTAATGGAGGAACTGAGGAACAAAAGATATACACAGAAAACAAAAGGCTAAATGGCAAAAGTAAATCCTTCCTTTTCAGTAATCACATTAAATATAAATGGAATAAACTCCCCAATCAAAAGGCCTAGGTTAGCAGTTTGGATTAAAAAAAACCCCAAGATCTATACATATACTGCCTACAAGAGACTCACTTTAGATAATATGGACATAAAGAGATTGAAAGTAAAAGGATGGAAAAAGATATTTCATACAAATAGTAATCAAAAGAGAGTTGGGATGGCCATATCATGAGACAAAGCAGATTTTAAATTAGGAAAAGATAATAAAATGAAGAAAGACATATATTGATAAAAGGTTCACTACAGAAATAATATATAACAATTATAAATATAAACATAACCTAGCAATATAGTCGCAAAATATATGGAGTAAAAATGGACAGAATTGAGAGAAAAATAGGTCTACAATAATGGTGATTTCAATACCCAGCTTTCTATACTGCATAGGGCAGCCAGACAGGAGATCAACAAAGAAATATAGAACTTGAACTACACTGTAAATCAGTTTCACCTAACCCAACAACAGCAAAATATACATTCCACTCAAGTGCACATGGAACGTTCTCCTGGATAGACCATATGTTAGGCCACAGGTAAGCCTTAAGTTTGAAATGATTGAAATCTTACAAAGTAACTTTTCTGTTCACAATGGAATGAAACTAGAAATGAATAACAGAACTTTGGAAAATTCACAAATATGTGGAAACTAAGTAGGACACTCTTAAACAACTGATGTGTCAAGAAGAAAAATCACAAAGTAGAAAATACTTTGGGAGACAGATGGAAATGAAAACATGACATACCAAAACTTATGGAATATGGTGAAAACAGTGCTTAGAGGGAAATTTATAGCTGTAAATGCATGTATTAAGGGAGAACTCAATAACCTAACTAATTGTATAACCTATGTAACTAGAAAAAGAAGCACCAACTAAACTCAAGCTAGCAGAAGGCAGGAAATAATAAAAGAGCAAAGACAAAATAGAGAATAGAAAAATGATAGAGAAATCAACAAAACCTAAAGTTGGTTCCTTAAAAAGATTAACAAAGTTGACAAACCTTTATCTAAATTGACTAACAAAAAAAAAAGACTCAAGTTACTAAAATCAGAAATGAAATTGGAAACTTTATTATCAATTTTTAAAAAATATAGAGGATTATAAGGGAATACTGTTAACAGCTGTATGCCAACAAATTTGCTACCCAAGGTGAAATGGACAAATTTGGAGACATGCACAGTTTATCTCAACTGACTCAGGAAAGAATAGAAATTATGGATAGATCTATAACTAGTGAGGACATTGGAGCAGTCATTAAAAAAACCTCCAAACAGAGAAAAGCTCACAATGAGATGGCTTCACTTGTTAATTCTACTAAATATATAAATATATAAAGAAGAGTTAACACAAATCTTTCTCAAACTATTCCAAAATACTGGAGAGGACACTTTCTGTCTCATTCTGTGACACATTGCTCTGACTACAGAGGTCTCAGACAAAGACACTACAAGAAAAGAAAACTACAGGCTAATATCCCGTATGAATATAGGGGCAAAAAATCCTCACCAAAATGCTGTAACTCATGACCAAGTGAGATTTACAGTGATGTTTCAAAATATTAAAATCCTGTAATATACTTCATTCAGAGAATGAAGGATAAAAACTGCATGATCATTTCAATTGATGATGAAAAAGCACTTGACAAAATTCAGCACTCTTTCATGGTAAAAACATTCAGGAAACTAGGAATAGATGAAAACTTCTTCAACATGATAAAGGCCTTATATGAAAAATCCACACTAATGTTGTTCTTTATGGTGAAAGACTGAAAGCTTTTCCCTGAAGAACAGTACAAGATAAGGATGTCAGCTTTTGCCACTTCTGTTCAACATAGTACTGGCAGTTCTAGCCAGAATAATTAGGCAGAAAAAAAAAGGCATCCACATTCAAAAAGAAGTAAAATTATTTCTTTCCTCCAGACATTATCTCAAATCTATACAACCCTAGAATCCACAAAAAAATTGTTAGAGCTAATAAATGAATTCAGCAAAGTTTCAGGACACAAAATCAACACACAAAAGTCAGTTGTATTTATGTACGTTTTCAAAGAACTATTCAAACAGGAAATATTTTTTAAAATCCCACTTATAATAGCATCAAAAATAATAAAATATTCAGTAATAAACCAAGCAGGCAAAAGCCTTGTTCACTGAAAAGTGCAAAACATTGCTGAAATTAAAGGAGACCTAAATAAATGGAAAGACTTCCCATGCTTATGGATTGGAAGACAGTATTGCTAAGATGACAGTAATATCCAAAGTGATCTATGGATTCAATACAGTCCCTATCAAAGTACCATTCGTGTTTTATATAAATAGAAAAACCTATCCTAAAATTCATTTGGAATGTCATAGGACCCTGAATAGTCAAAACAATCTTGAAAAACGAAAAGGAAGTTGGAGGACTCACTCTGCTTGATTTCAATACTTCGCTCCAAGCTACAAACAGCGGCAAAACAGTGTTATACTGCCATAAGTATAAACATATAGATCAGTGGAATAGAACTGAGAGCCCAGAAAAATATCCCTCTTACATATGATCAATTGATTTTTGACAAGGATGCCAAGACTATTCAATTGAAAAAGAACAGTCTATACAAGTGGTGCTTGGACAACTGGATATCCAGAACTAAAAGAACACACTTGAGAAAAATGAAAAATCAGAAAGCCTCTGCAAAGAAATAGAAGATGTAATGAATAAGCATATGGAAATTTCAGAACTGAGAAATACGTACCTGAAAGAAAAAGTTCAGAAGATGGGCTTAAGAGCAGATTGGAGGTAACAGAGAAATTATTGAACTATAAGATGGAATAATAGAAATTACCCAATCTGTGCAACAGGAAGAAAATATACTGGGAAAAAGATGAACAGAGTCTCAAGAATTGTGAGAGTATAACAAAATATCTAACATTTGTGTTACTGCAGTTCTGGAAGAAGAAGCAAAGAAGGGCAGGGTTGAAAAAGTATTAGAATAATTAATGGCTGATAAGTTCCTAAATTTGGCAAGAGATGTAAACCTATAGATTCAAAAAGCTGAGTGTATCCCAAACATGATAAGCCCACTGAAATCCATGCCAGGATACATTATAATGAAACTCCTGAACACTAAAAATGAAGAAAACATCTTGAAATCAGCTAGAGAAAAGTAACACATTTCTTACAGAGGAAGAAAACTATTAGAATGGTAGTGAATTTCTCATCAGAAATGAGAGTCTAGATGGAAAGTGGTGTGATGTTTTTCAGGCACTGAAGGAAAAGAATTGTAAACCCCAAATCCTGTATGAAATGAAAATATTTTTCACAAATGAAGAGGAATCATAAAAAAAAGATACATCATGCAGACATTAATCAAACGAAAGCAAGAGTGGCTATATTAATATCAGGTAAGATAGACTTCAAAGAAAATTACCAGATACAGAGGGTGATAAATTGGTCAATTCACCAGCAAGACATAGGGATGCTTAATGTGTATGCATCAAATAACTGAGCTTCAAAAGATGTGAAGAGAAAACTGAAAGGAGAAATAGACAAATCAACAATTAGAGACTTCAACACCTTTCTCTCAATGTTATATAGAATAATTAGACCCCAAATCAGTAGGAGCTCAACAACGCCATCAACCAACAGAATCTAATCAACATTTACAGAATATTCCACCTAACGATAGCAAAATGCATATTCTTACAGTCAGCCCTCCATATCCATGGGTTCCGCATCTGCAGATTCAACCAACTGCAGATCAAAAATTAAAAAAAATTTTTTTCCAAAAGTTCCAAAAAGCAAAATTTGAATTTGCTGTGTGCCAGCAACTATTTACATAGTTTACATAGCATTTACATTATATTTACAACTATTTACGTGGCATTACATTGGATTAGGCATTATAAGTAATCTAGAGATGACTTAAAGTATACAGGAGGATGTGTGTAGGTTATATACAAATACCATGCCATTTAATATACAGGACTTGAGCATCTATGGATTTTGGTATCTGAAGGGGGGTTCTGGAACCAATCCTCTGTGGATACTGAGGGATGACTGTATGAAGATAGATATATTCTGGGCCACAAAACAACACATGAAACAAAAAAATTTGTTTACCTTAATGAATTAAAAAAAATTAAATCATGCAAAGTATGTTGTCTGACCACAATGGAATCAAACTTGACACCAATAAGAGAAAGCTAACAGAAAAATCTCTAAGCGCTTAGAAAATAACACACTGCTAAATAATCTGGGCATCAAAAATGACATCTCAAGGGAAATAAAAACCTGCATGAAAGTGAATGAAAAGGAAAATGTGAGATATCAAAGTATGTGGGATGCAGCTAAAGCAGTCATGAGAGAAAAACCTGTAGCATTAAATGTATATGTTAGAAAACAGGAAGTCTCAAGTCAATAATCTAGGCTTCTGCCTCAAGAACCTAGAAAAATAAGAGCAAAGTAAACTCAGAGGAACAAAATGGAAGGAAATAATAGTGATAAAGGCAGAAATCAATGAAATTGAAAATAAAAGGAATAGAGAAAATCAGTGAAATAAAGAGCTGGTTCTTTGAAAACAATAAAATTGACTAAACTTTAGCAAGACTAAGAAAAAAAGGGTAGACACAAATTACCAGTATCAGGAATGAAACAAGGGGTATTACTACATACTCTGTAGCCATCAACAGAATATCCACCCATAAATTTGACAACTTAGATGAAATGGGACTGGTTTCCTTGAAAAACAAACTGTTGTACTTTAACTTGACCAGTATGGAGTAGATAATTTGAACAGAGCTATAACTATTAAGAAAATCCAATTTATAATTTAAAAACTCCACAAAAGAAATTTATAGGCCCAGGTGATTTTACTGTGGAATTCTGCCAAATTTTTAAAGGAGACTTAAACACCAATGCTACATGATTTTTGTTTCAGAAAATAGGAGGGAACACTTTCTAATTTACTTTATGGATATTATGCTGGTAATAAAACCAGACAAGGATAATAGAAAAAATGAAAACTACAGGTCAACATCTCTCATGAATATAGACATGAAAATCCTTAAATTATTAGCAGATTGAATTCAACAATATATAAAAATAACTGTACACCATTATCAAGTGTGATTTATTCCAGGGACACAAGACTGGTTTCATATTTGAAACTCAATCAGTGTAATCCCCCATATTAACAGGCTAAAGAAGAAAGACCACATGATTATATTAATATCAGTTGATTCAGTACAAGCATTTGGCAGAATTCAATAACCATTTGTGGGGGAAAAAAAACACCTTAGAACAATAGAAACAGGGGAACTCCTCTACTTGATTAGGGACATCTACAAAAACATCTATAAATAACATTATTTTTTTTTAAATATAAAATATACATATACATAACAAAATTTTCACCATTTTAAAACGTCCAGTTCATTGGCATTAAGTTCATTCACACCATTGTGCAGTCATCACCTTTCTTCATTTCCAGAACTTTTTCATCTTCCTAGACTGAAACTCTATCCATTACATAGTAACTCCCCATTCCCCACTCCCCCCAGCTCCTGGTAACCTCTGTTTGACTTTGTCTCTATGAATTTGCCTATTCCAGGTACCTGCTATAAGTGGAATCAAACAATATTTGTCCTTTGTGACTGGCTTATTTCACTTAGCATAATGTTTTCAAGGCTAATCTCTGATGTAGCATGTATCAGAATTTCCTTCCTTTTTAAGGCGGAAAAGTATACAGTTTTTTGTATATATGTACTACATTTTCTTATCTATTTTTCTGTTGATGGACATTTGGGTTGTTGCCACCTTTGAGCTATTGTGAATAATGCTGTTATGGGCATTGGTGTATGAGTATCTGAGTTCTTGCTTTTGATTCTTTGGGGTATATACCGAGGATTAAAATTGCTGGATCATATGGTAAATTGTATGTTTAACTTTTTTTTTTTGTATGTTAACTTTTTGAGGAACTGCTGAACTCTTTTCCACAGAAACCATACCATTTTACTTTTTTCACAACAATGCACAAAGGTTCCAGTTTCTCCACTCCCTCCCAAAACCTGTTTTTTTCTGTTTCTTTGGTAATAGCTATCCTAATGGATGTGATGTGGTATCTTTGTGGAACAGTATTCTTAATGCTTTGAGACATTATGTTTTCCTCCTCATATCAAGAACAAGGCAAGGATGTCTGCTCCCACCACCCTTATTCACTTTTGTGCTAGAAGTTCTATAGTAAGGCAAGACAGGAAATAAAATACATATAGATTATAAGGAAAGAAATAAATCTGTCCCTATATGCAAATACCATGATTGTCTATATAGGAAATCTTAAGGAATCTAGGAGAAAAAAAACTCCTAGAGCTAGTAAGTGAGTTCAGCCATGTTGCAGGATTCAAGATAAGCATACAAACAATTTATTTCTATATCATAGCAATGAACAAAATCTATATCATTTTTTTTTATTTAGGCTTTTTAAAAAATTTATTTGTTTATTTATTTTTGCTGTGTTGGGTCTTCGTTTCTGTGCGAGGGCTTTCTCTAGTTGCAGCGAGCAGGGGCCGCTCTTCACCGCGGTGCGCGGGGCTCTCACTATCGCGGCCTCTCTTGTTGCGGAGCACAGGCTCCAGACGCGCAAGCTCAGTAGTTGTGGCTCACGGGCCCAGTTGCTCCGCGGCATGTGGGATCTTCCCAGACCAGGGCTCGAACCCGTGTCCCCTGCATTAGCAGGGAGATTCTCAACCACTGTGCCGCCAGGGAAGCCCCTATATCATTTTTAACTGAACTAAAAATACAATACCATTAAAATCACTGAAAAAAAGAAAAATGAAGGAATTTTTAGGTATCAGTTTTTAAACAAAACCTACTTAGGATTTGTATGCTGAAAACCACAACATGCTGATGAAAGACATCAAAGAACATCTCAGTAAATGGAGAGACATCTCATGTTCATAGATTTGAAGAGTCAACATGGTAAAGGTGTCAGTTCTTCCTAAATTGATATACAGTTTAATGCAAATCTTGTCAAAATTCCAGCAGGGTTTTTTGGTAGATATAGAAGAGATTATTCCAAAATTTATATGGAAAGGCACATGCCCTAGAATAGGTAAAATATCTTTAAAATGAAGAATAAAGGGGGAGGAATCACTCTACCTGATTTCAAGACCTACAGGATATCTACAGTAATCAAAACTGTGATTTTCACAGCATCGTAGACATAAAGATCAATAGAATAGAGAACCCCTGAATAGAGCCACCAGCAATGTGGGAGAAGGATTAGTAGTCTTCAACACATGGCAGAAGGGTTCAGGTTGAAAGCAGGATCTATCTATCTCACCCGCATGCCCCACGCTAGCCTTATTGCTGCCGTGGCCCTGGTTAGTAGCTTAGGTTAAGTTGACTAGTGGGCATGGGTGGCTTCTGGGTGAGCAGGGATGTGTTTGTGTTACAGACATTAATGGCCTTCAAGGATGTGGCTGTGGCCTTCACCCAAAAGGAGTGGAAGCTACTGAGTCCTGCTCAGAGGACCCTGTATCGGGATGTAATGCTGGAGAACTACAGCCATATGGTGTCGCTGGGTAAGGTTGACCTGTCTCATGTCTCAGACTCTGCCTGTGGGCATCTTAAGATTTTATGGAGCAGCCACCATTCTTTGGGCTCAGAAAGAAACATTTTCCCTACACCCAGAGAATGTCTGGATTCTATAGAGTTGGAAATAGTGAAGTTATGTGTGTGTGTGTTGCTGGGGGCGGGGATATGATGTTGCATTTGCAGGCCTCTTCCAAGGCTGGGCCCTCCTCCAAAGTGATCTTGCTTCAAATGGGTGAATATTTGTATTTACTCAAGCACAGGGGAGAATCATATACTGCCTTTAGATCCAGGATTCCTCCCTCCCCTTAGTCATCTTTTCTCAGCATTCAGAGAAACTTTGTCCCCCTCCACCCACCCTGCCATGCTTCCCTACCCTCCTAGTCATTGCATTCCCCGGCTGAGTCCGAGTTCTGTGATAGCCTCTTAAGTCACTAACCCAAGATCACCTTGGTTTTTTTCCCCTGTGAGTAGGAATTGCCTTTCCTAAACCAAAACTCATCACACAACTGGAGCAAGGGGATGAGCCCTGGAGAGAGGAGAGTGAAAGTCTTCTGGACGTTTGTCCAGGTAAGTGGGAAACACCAGGCAGACAAGGAGACAAGGCAGTGAGGCGCTCAGCAGGTGAGGAAAGAGGAGCATCTGTGAGCTTCTGGGGAGAAAGCTCTTCTGCAGGCCTCCCTTCTATGCTATTCCACTCAGCCCAGAGAGGTCTTCCCTGGCAACCCCCTCCTTCCTCCCCCAAAAGAGCCACACTCCGCTCATTTGGTGTCCCTTGTCCAGCACTTCTAGGATCTCCCCATTCTTGAACTTTTGTTGGTTGGCCTGACCTTTAACATAGCACTTATCCTCTGAGACTAAGTCATCTACCCTGCTAGATTCTGTCCAGTAACCTGGTAACGTTTTTGTGCATCGGTTCTACCCCGTAAGTTCCCATTACTTTGTTTCTTCGATGATGGGTTATTTAAGATTACAACAGGGTATGAAGAATTATACGAGTGCCAATCTGCCTTCCCTGCAGCCTAAGAAATAGACCATGATAAGACGAGGTGACAACCCCCTGGTTGTGTCCCACTCCTCCCACCCCTGAGAATCCGACTTCTGCATTAGCATGCCCATGATTGCCTTTAGTCTTTTAACCATTCAGCAGGTCTTTCAACCATATAGAGAGTTGTTTTGCATGTTTGTAAACTTCTCTGCACATAGTATCATATTGTATACCTCCTTCTGGAACATGCCTTTTCACCAGTTTTATGTGAGATTCATATTAAAAAGTGTAGGTTTAGTTTATACTTTTAAAAATGGTTATATATGATTCCATTATATGAATATTTTAATGCAGATGAATTATCTTGTCCCTTCTTTTGGACATCTGAGTTACCTCCAGTTTTTGTCTATGAAATAATGTTGCTGTATATTCTTGCTACCTCCTTGGAAACACATGCGAGAGTTTCTCTCAAGATGCATACCTAGGAGCACAGTGGCTGTTTCATGGGCATGGGTAGCCTCAACCTGATTAGATTTTGCCGCATTGTGTTCTGAAGCTGTTCAACACCATTTTATACTCCCAGCAGCAGTGATGAGTTCTTGTTCCGTATCCTCACGTTTTTCACCCATCTGTTAGGTTTGTGGTGAAATCTCATATGGGTTTTGCTTTCCAGTGAGCATGAGCATCTCTTCCTGTGTTGATTGGCCATTGGTGTTTCCTTTTCTGTGATTTGACTGTTAAGGGTATTTCCCTACTTTTGATTTGGGCCATTTCTGTCATTGACTTGTAGAAATTCCATACACATTCTGGGAACATTTAGGTCTTTAATCCAAGTGGAATTAATTTTATGTGAATGTTGGGAGGTAAGGATAAATTTCTGCCTGACTTTTTTTTTTTCATTCTTTTATTTTCAACATTCCTGGCATTTTATTTTTGTTTATTTATTTATTTATTTATTTGCTTCTAAATACAACCATATATCTGTACTTGTACTTTACAGCAAACTCAGTGCTTTTTTCTTTTTTAAAAAAGAACTATTATATAAACTATAATTATAGTATAATAGAAAAATGTTATTATGGTATAATAGTTAAGGGATAATTATAAGGTATATTATCAAAGTGTAATAAACTACATATATTTAAAGTGTAGAATTTGGTAAGTTTTGACATCTGCACAGCCATGAAACCATTGCCATGATCCATATCCTAAGCATACCTTTCACCCCAAAGTTTCCTTGTGCCTCACTGTAATCTCTATCTCCTGCCTCTCCCAGTCCTCCCCTTCCTCCCATACCCAGGCAACCACTGATCTTCTTTCCATCATAGATTTGTTTGCATTTTTAGAATTCATATAAATTGAATCATATAGAATACATACAGGATTCTTTCACTTAACATAATTATTTTGAATTTTATCCATAATGTTGCATGTATCAATAGTTCATTTCTTTTTATTGCTGAGTAGTAATATAGATATCACAATTATTTAGCCACTCACCTGTCAAAACAAATTTGAGTAGTCTCCAGTTTTGATGAATACAAATAAAGCCTGTATGAACATTCATGAAAAGTCTTTGTGTGAACATACGCTTTCATTTCTTTTGGATAAATACCTGGGACTGGAGTGGCTGGGTTGGATGATACAGCGTATATTTAACTTTTTATGAAACTCACAAAGTGGCTGCACTATTTCACATTTCCACCAGCAGTATATGAGAATTCTGGATGCTCCACATATTTGTCAACACTTAGGTATTATGATTTTAATTTTAAGCATTTTCATAGCTATATAGTGGCATCTTATGTGGTTTTACTTGACATTTTTCTAATGACTAGTGATGTTGAGAATCTTTTCAAGTGCTTATTTGCTATCTGTATATCTTCTTTGGTGAAATGTCTTCTCAAATCTTTGGCCCATTTGAAAAGTTGGTTTCTTGTTTTTATTATTGAATTTTGCAAGTTCTTCATATATTCTGTATAGAACTCCAGTATCAGATATTTGATTTACAAGTATTTTCTCTGTGGCTTGCTTTTTATTCTCTTAATAGTCTCTTTCAATGAGAATTTCTTAATTTTGTTGAAGTCTAAGTTTCAATTTTTTCTTTCATGAATTTCACTTTTGGTGACATATTTAAGAAATCTTTCCCAAAATGAAGGCCAAAAAGAGTTTTATATATTTTTCTTCTAAAAGTTTTATAATTTTTACTTTACATTTAGGTCTATATCTTGAATAAATTTTTATACTTGGTACCAGGTCTGGATTTAAGTACAATTTTTCTTTCTTTCTTTTTTTTTGTATACAAATATCCAATTTTCCAGCACCATTTATTGAAAAGACAACCCTTTCTTTACTGAATTTCCTGTGCACCTTTGTGGTAAATCAGTTGTGTATGGGTCTATGTCCAGACTCTTTTTCACTCCTTTCTTTATCTATCTTGATGTCAATACCACATAGTCTTTTTTTAAATTAATTAATTAATTTGTTTTAATTTATTTATTTTATTTTATTATTTATTTTTTGGCCACATTGTGTCTTCGTTGCTGTGTGCGGGTTTTCTCTAGTTGCAGTGCGCGGGCTATCTCTAGTTGCAGCGAGCGGGGGCTACTCTTCATTGGGGTGTGCAGGCTTCTCATTACGGTGGCTTCTCTTGTTGCAGAGCATGGGCTCTAGGGCACGTGGGCTTCAGTAGTTGTGGCTCATGGGCTCTAGAGCACAGGCTCAGTAGTTGTGGTGCACGGGCTTAGTTGCTTTGCAGCATGTGGGATCTTCCCAGACCAGGGCTTGAACCCATGTACCCTGCATTGGCAGGCGGATTCTTAACCACTGTGCCACCAGGGAAGCTCTATTTATTTATTTTATTTATTTTTTGGCTGCATTGGGTCTCTGTTGCTGCGTGCGGGCTTTCTCTAGTTGCGGCGAGTAGGGGCAGTGTGTGGGCTTCTCATTGCGGTGGCTTCTCGTTGCGGAGCACAGGCTCTAGGCACGTGGGCTTCAGTAGTTGCAGCATGTGGGTTCAGTAGTTGTGGCTTGCGGTCTCTAGAGCGCAGGCTCAGTAGTTGTGGCACACGGGCTTAGTTGCTCTGTGGCATGTGGGATCTTCCTGGACGAGGGCTCACACCCATCTCCCCTGCACTGGCAGGCAGATTCTTAACCACTGTGCCACCAGGGAAGTCCCAATACTATGTAGTCGTGATTACTGCAGCTTTATAATAAGTCTGGAACTTAGTATAAATCCTCTAACATTTTTTCTTTTTTCAAGTTGTGCTAGATTCTTTGCATTTCCACATGAATTTTAGAATCAGCTTGGCAATTTTCACAAAAAAAGCCTGCTGGGAGTTTGATTGGGATTGAGTTGAATGTACATCAGTTTGAGGAGAATTTACATGTAAATAATACTCTGTCATCCAGTATATGAACACAGTCTATCTCTCTATTTTTATGGGACTTCTTAATTTTTGTCAGCATTGTTTTGTAGTTTTTCGTACACAGGTCTTATGCATCTTGTCAGATTTATCCCTCTGTGTTTCATATTTTTGATGCTATTTAAGGTACTTTAAAATTTCAGTTTTCAATTGTTTGGTGATAGTTTATAGAAATACAATTAATTTATGTATAATGATCTTGTATGTGGTAAATTTGCAAAACTTACTTCTCAGTCCTAGCAGGTTTTGTAGATGATTAAGTTATTTGTAAGTAAGTATAGTTTACGTCTTTCCATTCTTTACGTCTTTAATTTCTTTTTCTTGCCTCATTGCACGGCAAGAAAATCAGTGCAATGATGAATTTAAAATGGTGAGAGTAGACATCCTTTCCTTGTTCCTGATCTTGTGGGGAATCCTTTCCTCCTAAGTGGAAGTTTTATAGCTGCCCTTCAGCAGCTTGACAAACTTCCCTTCTATTCCTTGTTTGATGAGTTTTTATTGGGAATGGATGCTGGATTTTGTCCAATTTTTTTTGGGTATCTTTAGAGATGATCATGTGTGTTTTTCTTTTTTAGTCTTTTAATATGGTAAATTACACTGTTTTTTTTTCTCTTGTTAAACCAACCTTGTATTTCTGTTCATACAATGCACTGACCTTATTCAGATTTTACCAGTTTGACCTTCACTTTTGTGTATGTGTATGTTTATTTAGTTCTATGAAATTTTATACATGTACATTCATGTAACTACCACTGTATTCAAAGATACAGGACAGTTCCATCACGAGGATCCCTTCTGCTACCCTTTTATAGTCACAGCCAACTCCATCACTCCTCCCCTTCTCTTCTTCTGGCAACCACTAATCTGTTCTTTGTCTCTATAACTTTGTCATTTCAAGAATGTTATATGAAAGAAGTCATATCATATGTTACCTTTGGGGATTGCTTTTTTTCACTCAGCATAATTTTCTTTTGAGATCCATCCAAATTGTTGCATGTATCAGTATTCCATTCCTTTTATTGCTGAGTAGTAGTCCAATGTATGAATGTACCACAGTTTGTTAAACCATTCATCCATTGAAGGACATCTGGGTTCTGTATAATTTTTGGCTATTATGAATAAAGCTGCTATGGACATTTGTGTATAGGTTTTTGTGTGAACGTAAGGTTTTCATTTGTGGCATAAATGCCCAAAAGTGCAAGTTTCTGGCTTATATAAATATGTTTAGTTTTGTAATAAAGTGCCATACTCATTTCCAGAATGGCTAAACCATTTTACATTCCCACCAGCAGTGTTTGAGTGATCCAGTTTGTCTGCGTTCTTGCCAGGATTTGGTGTTAGCACTATTTTTAAAAAAAACATTTATTTATTTATTTGGTTGCACCAGGTCTTAGTTGCAGCAGGTGGGCTCCTTAGTTGCGGCTCACGGGCTCCTTAGTTGCAGCATGCGAACTCTTAATTGTGGCATGCATGTGGGATCTGGTTCCCTGAGCAGGGGTCTAACCCGGGCCCCTTGCATTGGGAGCGCGGAGCCTTAACCACTGCGCCACCAGGGAAGTCCCAGCAGTATTTTTTATTTTAGCCATTCTAATAGATTTCTAGCAGATATCTCCTTAGTTGGTAAGAGTAAGTAGTTTAGTGCGAGCAGTTCTTCTCTGGGGAGAGCTGAGTAGCTGAGCATATCTGAGTTAAGTGCACTGTATCAAGGCTTTACTCTTCTTAGAAAGAGACTTGTGTTCTCCCCATGGGTAGGTAAAAAGCTTATGAGTCCCTGTTCATGGGTGGCTATTGCTGTCATTTTGTGAGGTCTTCATGGCATGTCCTTAGCATCTACTCATTATGCTCAGACGATCTTTATCCCCAAGTGGCTGGCAGATATGAGTGTGTCTTAAGATCTGATCTGACCAGCAAATGGTTCTGGCAAAGATGATCTAACAAGTGCTGAGAGGAAAGGCAGAGTCTCCTCCTGGGTTAGCTCATGTGAGTGGCTGGCAGGAAGGGACCCATGGACTCAGGTCCAGGGTGTCCACTTGAGCATCTCCAGACACTGCAGTTTTAAAAGGGCCAACTTCTGGCAGCTCATCTCAGCTTAGTGGGCCCCATGAAAGGTGGTTGGCCCCAGGAGTAATGGGTAGCATGCATGTCGTTACCTAGAGTTGTTTATTTGTTTAAGGTGGAATTAACGTACAAGGAAATGCGAAATCTTAAGTATACTAGTCTGTGAGTTCAAACAATGCATATACCTCCAAAACCCAAACTATATCAAAATACAGATCATTACTGTTATCCACATAGTTCCCTTGTGGCCCATCCCAGTAAACCGCTGCTCCTACCCCTCAGAGGTACCACTGTTCTGATTTTATTTCACCATAGATTAGTTTGGCCCACTGTACAATTTTGCATAAACGGAATCATTTAATATGTTCTTTTTTGTGTAAGGCTTCTTTCACTCAGTATAGTTTTTAAACTTCATCCATGTTGTTGCATACATCAGTAGTCTGTTCTTTTTTTAACATCAAATTGCATTCCATTATATGAATATATGACTGTTTATCCATTCTCCTTAATAGACACCTTGATGGCTTCCAGTTTTTAGTCATTTTTAAAAAGTTGCTATTAACATTCTTCTGCTAAGAATTTTTTGTTTGTTTTTGGTAAACCTTTGTTTTCATTTCCTTTGGATAAATACCTAGGGTATATTAGTTTTCTAGGGTTGCTGTAATAAATTACCACAGACTTAGAGGCTTAAAACAAAGAAATGTATTCTTTCACAGTTCAACATCAACATACTGGAGGGGCTGGTTCCTTCTGGAGGTTTTGAAATGGAGTCTGTTCTTTGTCTGTCTCTTAGCTTCTGGTGGTTGCTGGCAATCCCTAGTATTCCTTGGCTTGTAGCTCTATCGCTCTAATCTCTGCCTCTGTGGTTACATAGGCTTCTTCCTTCTATATGTCTCTGTATCCAAATCATCCTCTCCTTGTAAGGATTCCAGTCATTGAATTAAAGCTCATTCTAATCCAGTATAACCTCATCTTAACTTGATTACATCTGCAAAGACTCTATTTCAAAATAAGGCCACATTCACATGTTCCAGGTTGATATTAATTTTGGTGGGATAATATTCAACTCAGAACACTGAGTCATAGGGTAACTGTATGTGTAGTTTTATAAGAAACGACTAGAACTTTTCCAGAGTGGTTGTACAATTTCTCACTTCCATGAACAACAAACACATGAGAGTTCCTGTCACTTCACATCTTCCCCGACAGTTTTCATTTTATCTCTGGTGATGGATGTGTAGAGTTATCTCATGGGGGTTTCCATTTTGCTGACAGTTAATGACAGTGAACCCTTCTGTATGCTTTTTGATCATTAATATATATCATATACCTTACTTTGTGAGGTATACATTCAAATCATTTTCCAATTTTTCTGCATTGTTTTTCTTTTTATTATTGAGTTCTATGAGTTCTTTATTAATCCTGGATACCAGTCCATTGTCATTTGTACATTTTGCAAACATCCTCTCAGTCTGAAACTTTTCTGTTCATTTTCTTAGCAATAACTTCTGATGAGCAGATATTTTTGAGGAAGTCTAATTTTCCTCTGTCATGAAGATAATCTGTATTTTCTTTTAACTGCTGTATACTTTTAGCTTTTATATTTAGGTCTACAGTTCATCTTGAATTAACTTTTGTGGATGGCATGAGGCAGGAATCAAGGTTTATTTTTCTTTTTAATATGGATACACAGTGGCTCTAGCATCATTTGTTGAAAAGTCTTGTCTTTCCCTCATTGGATTGCTTTGTTGAAAATCCAATCACTGGCTAAGTGTGGGTCTATTTTTATGCTCTCTCTGTTCTATTCCTTCGATTAATATGTCTATCATTAAACCAAATCACACTGTATTACTGTAGGGTCACTGGAAGTCTTGAAGTCAGGTAGTATAAGAAGTCTTCTCCTTTTGTTTTTCTTTTTCAGGATTGCTTTGGATAGTCTAGGTCCTCTGCATTTCCACTTAAATTTTAGGATCAGCTTCTCATTAAAAAAAAGACAGAAAAAAAGAAAACTTGGGTAGTGTTTGAGATTTTAGTGTATCTATAGATAATTTGGGGTAGAAATTACATCTTACCAGTATCAAATCTTACAAGCCACTACCGACATCTTTTCAAATTCATCTCAGCAAAATAAAAATTTGTGAGATGCAGCTAAAGCAGAGTTTAAAGGGAATTTATAGCCTTAAGTGCTTATTTTAGAAAAGAAGGTCTATGATCAGTGACTTAAGAAGCTAGAAAAAGAAGAGCGAAGTAAATGCAAAGTGAGTGAAAGGAAGGGAATAATGAAAATAAGAGCAGAAATCTGTGAAATATAACACTTTATTAACAACAGAAAATTTTGCTAAGCCAAATGTTGAACGTCTGAAAAGATTAACAAAATTATATGTTGCTACATAGACTAATCAAGAGAAAAAGAAGACATGAATAATTCAAGAATGAAAGGGAAATTACTACATATCCTTCAAACTTTAAAAGGATATTAAGGGGATATTATGAACAAGTTGATACTAACAGGTTTAACCCTTATATGAAATGGATGAATTCTTGAAAAATACTACTGACACAGGATGGGACAAAATCTGAGTATAGTACATTTATTAAAGTAATTAAGTTGGTGGTGGATCCATGAACCTACACAAGTGACAAAAACATTCCAAACTGAATCCAGCCATGTTTGAAAAGAATTACATACCATGTCCAAGTGGAATTTATTCTACATATGAAAAGCACAGCATTAGAAAATCCATACTACAGAATATTAATCAATTCATATTTATATATCCTCTAATAAGATGGAAGCTTTCTCTCTAGCTCTCTTCCTTTCTTTCTGAGTCTTCACCAAAATCACATATAACATCCATGTTTCCACCAACAGTCCCTTCTTGTCAATCTAGGCTTTTTCTTGTATGTACCTCAAACTCTTCCAGCCTCTACCTATCACCTCATTCTAAAGCCACTTACACAATTTTAGGTATTTGTTACAGCAGCACCCACTTCTTGGTACCAAAATCAGTATTATAGTTATTGAGTAACAGAACCAATAGGACGTATGTACACACACACACACACACACACACACACACACACACACACATACACACACACACACACACACACACACACGGACATGAGATTATAAAGAATTGGCGCATGCAACTGTGGAGACTGAGAAGTCCCAAGATCTGCAGTCAGCAAGATGAAGACGTAAGAGAGCCCATGGTGTAGTTCCAGTCCAAAGGTTATCAGGCTCAACATCCAGGAAGAACTACTGTTTCAGTTCAAGTGTGATAGCAGGAAAAACAAAACCAATCCCATCCATCTCCTCTCCACCATGCACCCTCCCATGTCCCAGCTTGAAGGCAGTTAGACTGGAAGAATTCCCTCTTATTTGGGAGAGGATCAGTCCTTTGTTCTATTCAGGCCTTCGACTGATTGCATGAGGGCCACCCACATTAGGGAGGGCAGTCTGCTTTACTCAGTCTTTCCATTTAAATGTTAAAGTCTTCCAAAAACACCCTCACAGAAACACCCAGAATAATGTTTGACTAAATGTTGGGGCAACCTGTGACCAGCGAAGTTAATACATAAAATTAACCATCACATATGCTAATATTTCTTTTATATTTTCTTAAAATCATGGAGATGGCATATTATGAAAGTTGTCCAATTTCCAGGGATTAATTCTGATTAATATTGAAAAAGATGTTCCCTTTCTACATTTGTGGACCAAGTCTTAAAATTCTTTAAATTGTTTAAAAGCAGTGAATGCACATCATTCTTTCTTCTGCTGTAATCCAGTGTCTATGGTCATTTGTTTAACTCACTGCTATACTTTCCTTCCTCACAACTGCAGCTGCAGAAGGCAAAATTTCTTTAAGGAGCCATTAGACATGGATTTTTTTTTCCTTTGGAACGTTTAAGTTCATTAACAATTATTGAAGTACTTACTGGTTTGAAAAATCAATTGGCATGAGAGCAGCTGTAGATTATAAAAGAATTTATAAACTGATTAACTTTTTTCTACATCCTGGAAATTTCTGTGATTAACTGAAAAGCATTACCTTGGTAACATTTTATTTTTTATTTCTCCTTCTATTGAGGAACTTCTGGATGTTTAAAACCAAAGTGGACTTTGTAATTCTTAATCACTTCTAGCTAAAATTTGCCACATTACTAGACAGGCACAAAAATGATGAATGAGTAGTCATATTAGAGGCTATGGTTCCCATAAGGGCAGCGTTAACTATTTAAATCAGTCACCATATTTTATACAGAAGACACTGAATGGCACACCTGTAATGATATGTCGTTTACCACTGGCCTTAGACTTCATGCCTAGGCGGGAGTATAAACAGGCCAAGGAGAAGGGAGGGGCTGCTTTTCTCTCCCCATCACAGACAAGTAGACAGTAGTGCAATACTGAAAGCTCAGCTGTCAGAACTTTAGAATTACAACAAAGTATTTCTTGGAAACTGCAGGCCAGAAATGTACATACCTGCCACGAGTTTTGAAAATGTGGACAGCCTAGCTTAACAAAATAAACTGACGGATAGTTCAATGAGCTGAACTAGAGACCAACCATGGTGGGACCTCTGACTGAAAGGATGTTCACTTTCACAGTGAAAGTCCAGCAGGGTCGGCACTTGCGAGTGATTATCAAGGCCATTTCACAGGAGCTTCTAGGTCTAGCAACACACACACACACACACACGCACACACAGAACAAACTAAATTTAGTGAATAGTTTGCTGAGGGGCTTTTAAGTGTTAGGAAGGGGTTTCATGGTAGTTATTCTTGTTAGTATTGAAAGCTAGCCTCTTAGACCAGATGGAATGAGTAGTTTTCTGTAAAAGGGTCCAGTCATAAATATTTTAGTCTTTGTAGCCTTTATGTTCTGTGTTGCAACTACTCACCTTTGTTGTTGTATGTGAAAGCTGCCATAGACACAACATGAAGACAGAGTGTGGCTGTGGTCTAATAGCCCTTTATTTACAAAACACATGGTTGGCTGTAGTTTGCTGCCCAGTGTTATAGATGGTTCATAAAATACATCTCATTTTTGATTGATGAAGAAAGAATCAGGTAGGTCTGGAAAGGCCTGGTATACCGAGTTTATTTAAGGTTCATGGTATTTTTCATCAGCTTCTGGCGGATAGAAGCAGGGTAATGGAGCAAGGCATACAAATTTGATATCTGTTAGAGCTATTTTAGGTGGAAATTTTTCCATTTACAACAGTTAAGAAAAAAACACTGCGAAAAGCAGGTCTTGGAGGAGTCAAAATCCTTTAAGGGGTTGCAGGCCTAGACTATGTTTTTGTGTTTTACTGCTGAATTCACACTCCCAGATACAGAACCCACTGCATAATGCTCTAGGAAATACTTGTTTAGGATGGGGGAAACACCTTCCAGTTCATTTCCCACATGGGTCTCTGACCTGTCCTCTCTATTGCCTCCACCATGGGGCCTCTAGGTGGAGTGACTGCCTTTTTTGACTCCATCCTTTCTTGTAGGAAATGTCCCTAAAGAAATTTGTAATAAGTTATGTAGTTTAACTCTCAGTAAAAGCATATATTTGTAGATATTGTTTACATCAGTGTTAATGACTGTGGCTTGTAAGATAATTGTATTGGGGGCAGATGTATAACTCTAATGGCAGCAATTTATAGGGCTAGAGCTGCCTGTGATGCTTTCTTAAAACTATTTAAGCTGGGCTGATATTTAGAGCTGGCTCATTGTGTGGGTTTTATGTGTTGTAAAAGGATATACATTAATGTGTCAACCTGGGATGAAAGGTAGGTCTGTGAAGGAAATCTTTGTTGTGGGAACATCTGAGGAATGACTGCTGGACAAGTGTTACCATCCACAAGGTACCTGTGGTGATTCTGACCGACACTTTCTCTCCAGCAGAACCAGGAACAGAATTCCAGCCCCATCTCTCCTGCCCGGTGAGTTTTTCCAGTCCACAGTTCCTCCATCAATATGTGCTCTGCGGTCACTCCCCTCAGATCTTCCCAGGTTCATCTGCAGGAAGCCACTTCCTACTAGAAGCTCCAAGCTGCTCGAGTGACAAAGCAGAAGATGGAGAGAGAGAAGGCTCTTGCACTGTGTTTGGGAGGCTGCAGCTGAGTGGGACTTCAAGGGCATTCTTCAGCCCATCTCAAGGTCAGCCAGTAGACCAGGAAGGCAACAGCGGTGGAGGAATAGATGAGGAGATGATCCCTGAGGAGGCAGATGCAATGTTGACAGGGGCAGACATCTCAGAATCTGGAGCAGTCATATGTGAAAAATACAGACTAGGACTTAGCACAAAGTCAAGCCTCTTTAGCCCCCAGAAGCTTCATGTGTGCCCTGAATGTGGCAGAAGCTTCTACCAGAGGTCAGACCTCATCAAGCACCAGAGGACACACACAGGGGAGAAGCCCTATAGTTGTAGGGAGTGTGGGCGAGGCTTTGGCCGGAAGTCCTCCCTCACCATACACCAGAGGAAACACTCAGGGGAGAAGCCCTACATGTGTAGGGAGTGTGGGCGACACTTCAGGTATACATCCTCCCTAACTAACCATAAGAGGATACACTCTGGGGAGAGACCCTTTGTATGTCAGGAGTGCGGGCGAGGCTTTCGCCAGAAGATTGCCCTCATCCTGCACCAGAGGACACACTTGGAGGAGAAGCCTTTTGTGTGTCCAGAGTGTGGAAGAGGCTTTTGCCAGAAGGCATCACTCCTCCAACACCGTAGCTCACATTCGGCTGAGAGGCCCTTCTTGTGCCTTGAGTGTGGGCGTGGCTTCAGGCAGCAGTCGCTGCTCCTCAGTCATCAGGTCACACACTCAGGGGAGAAGCCTTATGTTTGTGCCGAGTGTGGGCACAGCTTTCGCCAAAAGGTCACTCTCATCAGACACCAGAGGACACACACAGGGGAGAAACCTTACATGTGCTCTGAGTGTGGGCGTGGCTTTAGCCAGAAAGTCTCCCTCATGGGCCACCAGAGGACACACACAGGGGAGAAGCCTTATGTGTGCCCTGAGTGTGGGCGTGGTTTTGGTCAGAAGGTCACCCTCATCAGACACCAGAGGACGCATACTGGGGAGAAGCCTTATCTGTGCTCTGAGTGTGGACGTACCTTTGGCTTCAAGTCACTCCTCACCAGACACCAGAGGACACATTCAGGGGAGGAGGCTGATGTGTACAGAGTATGTGAGCAAAGACTTGGTCAGAAGACCCACCTCACCTCTGACCAGAGGACATACTCAGGAGAAAAGCCATGTGTGTGTGATGAGTGTGGACGTGGCTTTGGCTTCAAGTCAGCCCTCATCAGACACCAGCGGACCCATTCAGGAGAGAAGCCATATGTGTGCAGGGAGTGTGGTCGTGGCTTTAGCCAGAAGTCTCACCTCCACAGACATAAGAGGACCAAGTCTGGCCATCACCTGCCACAAGAGCTGTTCTCTTGACGTTTCCTTTCTTTTCCCTATGAGTGTGTAGATGGCAGAAATCACTAGGAAATGTTCCACTTTCCTTAAATTCAGTCGAGGAAAAAAGTGTTGCATTCTTTCAGTGATCTTAAGATAGTTGATTTATGGTTTACTTCCTGCACTAGCAATGTGTTTTAATTTGCTAGGGCTGCCATAACAAAATACCACAGACGTGGTGGCTTAAAGAACAGAAGTTTGTTTTTTCAAAGTTCTTGAGACTGGAAGTCCAAGATCAATGTGTAGGCAGTTTGGTTTTTACTGAAGTCTCTCCCCTTGGCTTGCAGATGATTGCATTCTTGCTGAGTCCTGAATGGCCCTTTTTCTGTGTGTGTGCTTCCCTGGTATCTCTCTTCTTCTGAGGACACCAGCCATACTGGGTTAGGGATCCACCCTATGACCTCATAATATTTACCTTTAAAAGTCACATTGTAGGTTATGGCTTCAATGTATGAATTTGGGGGAACAATTCAGTCTTAACAACTCAGCCCTCTGGACACTGCAGATTCACTTTCTTCACATACAAAATACATTCACCCCATCTTAACAGCTGCAAACATCTTAACCCATTCCAGTATCAACTCTAAATTCAAAATCTCACCTAAATCTCTTCTAACTTGAGTGTGGATGAGACCAGAGGTACGTTTCATCCTTTGGCACAATTCCTTTCCAGCTGTGAACCTGTGAACCAGAGAAGTTATTTGCTTCCAAAATACAATGATGGGATAGGCAAAGAATTCACATTCCCATTCTAAAAGTGGAAAGAAGGATTGCTGGGTCCCAAGCAAGTTTAAAACCTTGCAAGGCAAATTATGTTAGTTTTTAAGCTTGAGAATAATCTTTGGCTGTGTCCTCTGCCCTCTGGTCCCAGTGGGATGGCAGCCCCACCTCTGGTCTCACTGGGATGGCAGCAGTGATACCTGGCCCACTGAAACCATGGAAGAACCATACGGCTCCTCAGACTTTTATTCTCTGGGCCTGTTTTGGAAACGGCAGACCTGCTGGTCTCTGTTTCACCTTTGGGGTCATTCTTTGCTCTTCTTGATGGATAATGTGTTTGTAGTCAGATAGATAGTTAACGCTATTCTCCCTTCTTGTAGAATCCCAGAAATCTGACAGCCTGCCTTCATTTTGTCCCATCTAGGTCACCTTTAGTTCTACTGAGATGGTTGATTGGTTCCAAACTTACCTCTCTGTCTTTATTTATTTATTTATTTATTTATTATATTTATTTATTTTTGGCTGTGTTGGGTCTTCTTTGCTGCATGCGCACTTTCTCAAGTTGCAGTGAGCGGGGGCTACTCTTCGTTGTGTTGCGCATGCTTCTCATTGAGGTGGCTTCTCTTGTTGTGGAGCATGGGCTCTAGGCACGTGGGCTTCAGTAATTGTGGCATGAGAGCTCAGTAGTGGTGGCTCACAGGCTCTAGAGTGCAAGCTTAGTAGTTGTGGCACACAGGCTTAGTTGCTCCTCGGCATGTGGGATCTTGCCGGACCAGGGCTCAAACCCGTGTCCCCTGCATTGGCAGGCAGATTCTTAACCACTGCGCCACCAAGGAAGTCCCCTAAACATTGTCTAGCCACACCACAGTATTCTTTCCAGAACATGCTTTCTCATTTTTTACAACATGGATAGGATGAGAACTTTCCAAATCTCTAAATTCTGGTTCTCAAAATTTTGCTTAACATTTCCTTCAATTTATCTCTGTACTCCCACATTTTACTACAAGGAGGAAGGAGAAACCAGGTTGCACCTTCAACACCTTGCTTAGAAATCTCCTCAGCTAAATATTTGTCACTCATGTCACAATTTCCACTGTCCACAAAATACTGGAACACAAGCCAGGTTCTTTACCACTTTATAACAAGGACTGTCTTTCCTCCAGTTTCCAGTATCATGTTCCTCATTTCTATCTGAGACTGCACCATAATGACTTGTAATGTCTGTATTCCTACCAACAGTCTGTTCGAGGCAATCCAAGCTTTTTATAACAAGTGCCTCAGACCTCTTCCAGCCTCTATCTATCACCCATTTCCAAAGCCATTCCATAGTTTCAGATATAACTCTCAGTACCAAAACTATTCTTTTGCTAATGCTGCCATAACAAAACCAGAAGCTGGATGGCTTACGCAACAGAAATTTATTTTCTCAGTTCTGGAAGCTGGAAGTCCAACATCAAGGTGTCAGCAGGGTTATAGTCTATTGAAGTGTCTCTTCTTGGCTTGCATATGGCTGCCTTCTTGCTGCATCCTCACATAGGCTTTCTTATGTACATGTGCTGGAGAGAGGGAGTGAGCTCTGGTGGCTCTTACTCTTACAAGGACACCAGCCCTATTGGATTAGGGCCCCAGCCTTATGCTACCATTTAATCCTTTTTTGTTGTTGTTGATTACACCATTTAATCTTAATTACCTCCTTATAAGCCCTACATCCAAATACTGGGGGATTAGGGCTTCAACCTATGACTTCTAGGGGGGAGAATTCAGTTCATAACACTGCCTTCTGGATACCCCAAATTTATATCTGGCCAACAACAATGCCATAAAGGTGTGTTCTGACCTTTGCTTTTCTTTCCCTGTGAGTGTGAAGGTGGCAGAAATCACTAAGAAATGTTGTGCTTTCCTGAAATGGAATGGAGAGGAAAAACGCTGCTTTCTTTCAGTGTTCATTAGTTGGTCTATCACTTACTTTCTAAGCAGCAGTCCTTCTCTATATTTTATGGCTGTTTGTTTTAATAAACTGCTTCTTTACAAAGTTGCACACCTAGTTATGTACCTTATTCACTCACCTCTCAAGAGCCCCAAGGTATTCAACCTCTTGGGAGACATGAGAATTCACTATTTTGTTCTGGACTCTAGTTCTGTAGAGGGAGAGCAATATTATAATAGCCTTCATCTTTACCCTTCTTGAGTCCTCCAAAGCCATATGAGATCTCCAAGCCATACACTCAGCACCACCCCCCAACAGCTGATTGAAAGGCATCCATTAATACCCATCCCTGTAGTCCAAGGCCCATTGGCTGTGCATACATGCCACTGATTTAGCCCAAGGACTCATGGCCTTCAGTCACAGCCCTCCCTAGTCCTCCAGTCAGGGGCTAAGGAACTGGAGTACCCAGCTTTATATCCAGGCATTGACCATTGTTTCTTAATTTCTCTAATATCCAGAGTCTGAAAAATACCCAGTCTGTGACTGGCTGTGTGCCCTTGCCTTGGGCACTGAACGGTCACTACAGGGTCATTTTTCCCAGGCCCAGATGGCTTTGCTGGCTTAAAGTCCAGAGGCAATAAAAGATTAATAAAGTATAGTATACAAAAAAACAACAAAAACAAAAAAACCCAGAAACCTTTCACATGGGAAAAAAATACCGTAAGTAACATCAAAAGACAAATGATTGGAAGAAAAGTATATCAACATATAAATCAACATCTTTCACAGTTCAAGGGTTAATATCCCAACTTTATAAGAACTTTTAAAAATCAAGAGGAAAATACCAGATGTCCTATAGAAAAATGGATAAAAGACATGATCAGTTTACCAAAAGAGGTATAAAGAAATGAAAAGATGTTCAACTTCACTCATGATATGAGAAATGCAGATTATAACTACACTGAGATACCATTTCTCACTCATCAGCTTGACAAAAATTCAAAAGCTTGACAGTACTCTGTTATTTGTGAGGCTGTTAGGAAATAGACATTTTACTACATTGTTGGTGGGAATGCAGAATGGTAGAAGCCTTTTAGAGGGGAACTGGGCAATATTTAAACTGTATATACATACATACCTATTGACACAGCAAGCACACTTCTAAGAATCTAAAGAGTCACTTGCAATTTTATGAATATACACATGCACATGGTTCTTTTTCACAGCATTATTTACAGTTGCAAAATATTGAAAATGGCTTGAATGTTTAAGCATAGGAAGCTCTACCAACTGCAGCATATACACAATGGAGTAAAACGCATGTGAGAAAAAGTCTGAGGAAGAAGATATTAATGAAATATTATGGAGGAAATGTTATTAAGTGAAAAGAGCAAAGGGAAAAAAGCATATATAGTTTGTTACCTCTTGTGTCAGAAAGAAGGAAAAATAATGAACATAGTATTTGACTATATATCCTCAGTCTTGGGCAGTTTATTTTTATATGTATGTTAGAATTACAAACAAATCTTAAGCTCTTTAGTAGGTTTGTTTCTTATAACAGTATGGTGAAGCAGTTTTGAAACTGTTTTGGATGCATTATAGGATTGAGCAAATGAGTACATGTGTCTATGTTGTTGGGAGCCAGGGTTCTCACTGTGGAAGAAAAGTCATACAAATATGGAATGGGACAAAGCAGGGAAGAATCCCAAGAGAATGAGCAGGAATTGGAAGTATTGGTGTGAACTTAAGATTTGGTAAGATTTGTATACGTGTGTCTGTACATGCTTATGTGCCCATGCATATTTGTATGCATATATATTTGTATATGTGTGTATACACACATGTATTTTCTATGTCCCCTGAAAAGTCCAAGAAGAATGCTCCAGTAGCAGTGAGCACATCTAGCATCCAGATCTTAGTCTCAAACACCATTTTCCATTAGTGGAAACCCTGGCTTCTTGGCTTACTGGCTGCTTCCAGGGTTAGGATAGGGTAAGTACAAGATGATTCTGGATCCAGAAAGTAAAAATGTGCTTAAAAACATGTTGGAGGATGACACTAGGACTGGGGATGTAGTTTGAAGGGATTCCCACCCACTGGCCAAATCTGGGATGATTTGAGCACCAAACTACTTGAGTACACTTATAAACCACTGGGAAGAAAAAGAGAAACTTACAAGTCTATAACAATAAATATATAAGTCAATGAAGTCTATTGCTTACAGTAGAATGCCAATGGCAACTGGTAACTTCACTTTTTCCTCCTAATATCAACAGCTTATATAATCATAGTACATTTATTAAAGCTAAGAAAGTAATATTGGGACATCACTATTAGGAACTGCACACTGTATTCAGATTTTCCACTATTGTCCTTTTTATGATCTAGGATCCAGTCTAGGATCTGACACTGCATTTAGTCATCATGTTTCTTTAGTCTCCTCAAATCTGTGACAGTTTCACTGTTTCTGTCTTTCATGACCTTGACACTTGAAAAGAGCTAGTCACCTATTTTATTGAATGCCCCTCAATTTGGGATTGTCTGAAGTTTTCTCATTAGACTTGCATCATGGACTTTTTGCAAGAATACCACAGAAGTGAAGTGTACCATATCAAGGGGTACATGATGCCAACATGATTTAATCCTGGTGATGTTAACCTTGATCACTTGATAAAGGTAGTGTTGGACAGGTTTCTCCACTACAAAATCAACCATTTTTCTCTTTGCATACCCTGTTCGTTAAAAGTGATTAGTAAGTGTAGCTCATACTCCTAGGGAGGGCAATTAAGCTCTACTTCCTGGAGAATGGACCTTGTGACTAGAATAACAACATAGTGACAGTGCTTCTTACACTCCCCCATCCTATAGAAGAAAGTGGCCCAGTATTTCCTGGATCCCAAACTAGCAAAAGACAGCCCAAATAGGCTCATTTCTCCCTGGATGGAATGGAAGTCCTGCTGACAACACCAGGTGAGCCCAGCAGCACCAGCAGGTGGTATCAATTAGGACCCCTGATAAAAGTAAATGATGAAGGGAGGTGCTCTCTTTTCTTACAGGATTGACACTCCCCTCCCCTCACCTAGGGACACTAGATAGTTGGCTGGTAGCAGCCAGGGCAATTCTGCCAAAGAAATACCTGTCCCACAAAGTGTTCTTTATCCCCACATACCTGAGACTCCCCATCTACATGCAAGACACCTGGCAGCTAGGCAGCACCAGCAAGGACATGTCCCCTCTCCCCCACCTTAAATTGCTCAGCAGAGGAAGAGATTCTCCTCCCCTACTGACAGATACCAGGTGACCAGGAGACACTGGGAAGGGGGACCCTGATACATCAGTGGCTCAGCCACTGAAACTTTTCCTATTTTGGGCCACAGCGTCCCCTATCAAGAGACACAAAGAAACCTGTTTTGGGAAGCTCCATGCACACTCTCCAAAAACACCAGCAGGGAGGAGCAACAGTGTTACCAAATAAACCAAACACATACATAGTATCACAAGAGTTTTGAAAACTGTCATTGGAACAAACACAGCCCATAGCGCTAGGCCAGGACCTGGGGGCCAAACCTAAAGACAGAGTGACTTCCTGCTAAAATGAAAGATTTAAATAAGATGCAGAGTCCCTTAACATCATAGCTAAATGTTCAGGATACAAAAGAAAATTACCCATCATACCAAGAACCAGGAATCACAAATTAGAAAAGACAATCACCTGACACCAATACTGAGATGGGACAGTAAAGCAGCCATCATCAAAATGCTTCAAGCAATTGTAAGTTCTCTTGAAACAATGAAACAAAGGGAAAAGTACAAAATTTCAACAAAAAGAAGGTATACAAAAAGTGAGGTGAAAATGATACAACTAAAAATTAGAAAATTTAAAACTCACTGGAGTGGGTCGATGGTAGAGTTGATATGACAGAAAATGGAATCAGAGAATTTGAGGACAGGTCAATAGAACTTAGCAAATCTGAACAAGAGAGAGTAAATAGAGTGGGATAAAAAAAGAATCTCTGGGACAAGGATAAAAAAGCTAATATTTATGTTATCAGAGTCCCAGAAAGAGAGAATGGGACTGAAAAAATATTTAAAGAAATAATGGCTGAAAACTTCCCATATTTGGTAAAGACCTAAGTGTGCAGATTCAAGAAGCCAAGTGACTATTAAGTAAATCCTAATGTATCCACACTAAGACATCATATTTAAAATTATGAAAACTAAAAACAAAAAAAATATTGAAAGCAGCCAGAAAGAAATGACTCATTACCCATGGGGGAGAGGGGAACACACCAATTCAGATGACAGCAGATACCATATGAAACGTTGGAGCTCACAAGGAGATGGCACAATCTTTTTCTTCAAGTGCTGAAAGAAAATACTGTCAACTGATGAATGTGCATCTGGCAAAACTATTCTTTAGTAATGAAGTGCAATGAATATGTTTTTAGATGAACGGAAACTAAAAGAATTTGTTGCTAGCAGACCTACCCTTAAACAATGTCTAAAGGAAGTTCTTCAAATGGAAGTAAATGATAAAAAGAAATACTGGAGTATTAGGAAGGAAGAAAAAATGAACACAAATGTGAGTATATATAATAGATCTTCCTTCTACCCACAAGATTTTAAAATCACATGTGATGACTGAAGCAAAAATTATAATACTGGTACTCTAGAAAATGATATTTTAAAATGGGAAAGATAAAGGGACCTAAATGAAAGTAATGTTTTCACACGTAACTACAAGTGGTAATATACCGTGAAAAGGCATGTATGTATACTGTAATACTCAGAGCAACCACTAAGAAAACTACAAAGAAATGCACTAAAAAACATTAAGAATGAATCCAAATGGAATCCTAAATAATAATCAAATAACCCACAGAAAAACAAGAAACAAGTAACAGAAAAATGAGAACCAGAGGAAACAAATGTAAAATAAATAATAAAATGGCTAACTGAAGCACTAACATATCAGCAAGTAACAGTTCTCATTACACCATTCGAAAGAGAGATTGTGAGGGTGGATTAAAAATCATAACTATATGCTGTTTATCAAAGTCAATGACATAGGTAGACTGAAAGCAAAAGGGTGGAAAAAGACATATCATGCAGTCAATTTTAAAAATCAGTAGTATACTAAAGTAGATTTCAGAGCAAAGAAATTTATTAGAGACAACAAGGGACATTACTTAATAATCATAAATCAATCCACCAGGAAGATATAACATTCCTATATGTATATGGACCAAATGACAGAATGCATGAAGCAAAAACTGATAGAGCAGAAAGAGAAATTGAGAAAATTCATTACTATTGACAATTGTTGGTATTGTTCTATCAACTGACAGAACTACTGGAACAAAAATCAACAAGGATGTAGTAGACCTGAACACCATAATCAAACACCAGGATCTAATTTATACACACACACACACACACACACACACACACATATGTATATCATTCCACCCAAGAACAGCAGAATACATGTTTGTTTTTCCAGCACCCATGAAACATTCACCAAGACAGTCCATATCCTGGGCCATAAAACACACTTCAACAAATTTAAATGAAAGGGTATATTCTTTAACCACAATGGAATCAAACTAGATATAAACAACAGACAACAGGAGAACCTCCAAAGACTCTGAAATTTAACAACACAGTAATAAACCATGGGTCAAACAGGAAGTCATTTCAAAGGAAATAATTTAAAAAGACATAGCACTGAATGAAAATACAACATAACAAACTTGTAGAATGCTGCTAAAGCCAGGATGAGAGGGGAAATATATAGCACGAAATGCTCACATTATACATTAAGAAATGTTTCAAATCAGTAGTCTAAATTCACACCTGCAGAAACTTGAAAAAGTGGCTTAAAATAAACCTAAAGGAAGCAGATGGATGGAAATAATAGAGATAAAAACAAATCAATATCATTCATACAGAAAAACAAGAGGTAAGGAAACAAAAAGTTGGTTCTTCAAAAAGGAAAATAAAGTTGATGAATCTCTTATAATTATGACAAAAATAAGAGAGAAGATACAAATCATCAGTATCAAGAATGAAGTGGGATATCACCATAGATCCTGTAGCCATTAAAAGGGTAATAAGGAATCACTATGAACAGTTTTACTATACTCACGAATTCTGTGTCTAGAGAAAATGGAATAATTCCTCAAAAACCACATTCCAAAATTCTAGATAAAATAGATTATCTGAATAGTTACATAACCACTAAGGAAACTGAATTTATAATTTAAAAATTCCTGAAAGAGAAATATCCAGGCCCAGATGATTTCACTGGAGTATTCTACAAAACATTTGAAGAAGGATTAATTTTATACAGTCTCTTCCAGAAAACAGAAGAGGGAACATTTCCTAATTTATTTTATGAGGCCGTTGTACCTTGATGCCAAAAGCAGACAAAGTACAAAACTGTAAAAGCACATACCAGTATCTCTCATGAAGATACAAGCAAGAATTCTCAAAAAAATTAGCAAATTAAATCAAACCATGTATAAATAGCATGATACCTTATGACCCAGTAGAATTAATTCCACAAATCCTAGGCTGGTTCAATATTAGGAACTCAGCAATGAAAAAGAGCAAACTATTGATAAAAGCAACAACCTGGATGAATTTCCAGAAAATTACGCTGAGTGAAAAAAGCCAATCCCAGTAGGTTACATACTATATGATTCCATTTCTATAATATTTCTTAAAGTGAAAAAATTATGAAGAAAATAGTAATGGTTAACATGGGTTAAAGGTGAGGTTAGGGGGACAGGAGAGAGGTGGGTGTGACTAAAAGGGCAACATGAGGGATCTCTGTGGTAATGAAACTCTCTTGTGTATTTAGTGGTGAAAAATGGACATATGCATGTGGTAAAATTTCATGAGGTAAATATACACATGCACACACAAATTCATATATGTGAAACTTGGAAACCCGAATATGATTAATGGATTGTATCAATGTGAATATTTTTGTTAAATACTTGTACTATAGTTTTGCAACATGTTGCCACTGGAGAACACCATGAAGGGTACACAGGATCTCTATTTTATTTCTTACAATTGTATGAAATATGAAATATGTATAAATGTAAAACTAAAGTTTTATTTTTAAAAGAGAACCAAGGTAAATTTTAAGCCATAAAAACTCTGTAGAGACTCCTGCTCTAATCTTGCATATACTACATCCCATTAGGGTTAGAGAAGAATTTTTAGGACACATTTTAGGCCTTTTTTCTTTTATGAATTTTACAGTATTTGAGTTAGTTGGAACTCACGTATTCCTGCTACATTGTAGGAATGCACGATGGAATAGAGTAATCAGAAAGAAAGAAAAGATTCTTCCTGTCTCCCAATGCACAGGCCTTTCTCCTCACCACTAATGGTTAATTTTACGTGTCATCTAGGCTGGCGCACAGTGCCCAGATATGTGATTAAACACTCTGGATGTTTCTGTGAAGGTATGTTTTGTAGGAGATTAACATTTCAATTGTTGGACTTTGAGTACAGCAGTTTACCCTCTAGGATATGGGTGGGCTTCATCAAATCAGTTGAAGGCATAATAGAACAAAGACTCATCTTCCCCAAGCAACAAGGAATTTTGCCAGAAGTCTGCCTTTGGACTCAAACCACAACTCTTTCCTGAGTTTCCAGGCTTGCTGGCCTCTCCCGTCAGATTTTGGTTTCACCATGCCTCCAAAATCGAGTGAAGTTCTTTAAAATGAATCAATTCTTCTCTATATACACATCCTGTTGGTTGCATTTCTCTGGAGAACACTGACTACTATGCTTTATATTTCTATCCTTTCCCTCTTTTTCCCCTCCTTTCTCTTATGGAAGCCCTCATTACTTTATCTCCCTCTGCATATGAATGCACTATGGCCTGCTTTGTCTTCAAGGTAATATTCTAGGGCCTTATGAGTTTGCTGCTTCTCTCTCTCTCTCCCCCGCTCTCCTCCCTTACCTTCTTTAGTCCCATGTTCTTTTATTTGTGGGAAAGAGCAGGAAAAGAAATGGGTGGTGGTGGTGAGATTTTTGTTAGGTTTATGAATTATCCTTAAGGGAAGTTTCAAGGATGTAGATAGATGATAGCAAATGAAATTCTCTCTCCACAAATGAGCTGTCTCCACAATCTATGGGCTACTGATTGTAATCTTATAGCTGGTATGGTTGTGCAAATCTAAGGAGTGTTTGAAGTTAGGATAGGAGCATATAGAATTCAGCTAGCAGGAAGCAGAGAGGTCATCACCCTGAGAGATTCTGAAGACACATGGAGACCCTTTGTAACTAAACAGTTGTGTGCCAGAATGTTCTGACCATTGCCCCCTGCCCCAGCAGGTGGTGGCTTACTTACCATTTCACGACAACATACATCAGTTGCCTTTCTTGAACATGGGTATGAGAGGACCCTCCAATAAACTTCAGTTAATTTGATGTTTTCCATCATTTTGACATTATGTCTCCTGTTCTTCATCCTGCAAAACTAAGCCAATAGTAGTATATCGCTGAAATTGTACTTCATAGTTTGGGAACACAGCCGTTACAAAGTAGAATATAATAAAACCTAAAAAAAAAGAAAAAAGCCTGAGGAGTATGGTTATAGGAAGATTCAAAGCACAAAAGGACTCTTGGAAATTGAAAGTATTCTTGTAAGTCAGGCAAAATTAAGCTTGTTTTTCCTGAGTATACAAAAGCCAACAATATTTATTTATTTCTTCATATGATGAACAGCTAGTGTACATAAAGTCATAGTTTTCATGTCCCCCCTTTTTCCATATTTAAACTTTTTTTCTTCTTAGCATCATCATTCCAGTGTATGTATGTATGTAGACATTCGATAATCATGCATATAGTGTAGGATAATTAAAGCTTTAATTTTCAATCGTAAAAAAAATTACATAATTACAAAATTATCTTATATTAAGATAATGTAAATTCTACCTTGATACTGTAAATTTCAGAATTTAAGCCTTTAAAGATTAAAGATTATGCATATAGGGGTTGGCATGTGCCTGCCTGTGGGTCCAGTCTGGCCCACTACCTGTTTTTGTAAATACAGTTTTGTTCTTACAGGGTCTCACCTGTTTGTTTGTTGTCTATGGCTGCTTTCATACTACAACACCAGAGTTGATTATTTGCAGCAGAAATGGTATAGTCTTTAAAGGCTAAAATATTTACTGTGTGGTCTTCTACGTTTGCTGACCCCTGATATTTGTAGGAAAGAATAGAAGTAAAATTATTGCATGGTAAATAAGTATGTTTGTTTACTCAATTTTAAAATTCTGATTTCCATAGGAAACTTTAGCCAAAACATGTTCATTAGTGATTTTCAAGGTTTCAGTAAAAGATCTTGCATGTTAAATTCAAAAAAATTTTTAAAGACCAATGTGTCAATCTTGATGTTAAAATCTTCAAGGAACACATTTTTAAAATTTACATAGACTTTCTGTAAAGTAGCTCTATAGGTTCAGATGATATGTTGCACTGTCTACAAATCACTAAACCACTGGTTTTCTGACTAGTTTGAATGCATGTTTATATTTTTATCTTAAATTTATTTTTTTTGTTTTATTTGACCAAAACAACGTACATAGGAAATTGAAGATATTTCGATTAATTAGGCTTTTTGTGAGAAACTATGACAGATTTATATAAAGTATATTATGCTAACATTACTTGTATATTGTGATAAAATCGTGGAGACAATATATTATGAAAGTTGTCTAATATTAAAAATGTCTTCCCTTTTACATTTATGGACCAAGTCTTAAAATTCTTTAAATTGTTTTAAAGCAGTAAATGCATAGCATTCTTTCTTCTGTTGTAATTCACTGTCTATGGTCATTCATTTAACTCACTGCTATACTTTTATTCCTCAGAACTGCAGATGCAGAAGAAAAAATTTGTTTAAGGAGCCATTAGACATGGATTTTCTTCTTTTTCCTTTGGAACATTTGAGTTCATGTATAATTATTGAAGTACTTATTGGTCTGAAAAATCAATTGGCACAAGAGCAGCTGTAGATTATAAAAGAATTTACCAACTGATTAATTCTTCTCTATGTCCTGAAATTTTTATGATTAACTGAAAAGCATTACTATAGTAACATTTTATTGTTTATTTTTCCTTTTATTGAGGAATTCTGGGTGTTCAAAACCATGTTAAGGTTTAGGGTTTCCCAAAGTGGACTTTGTAATTCTTAATCACTTTTATTTATTTATTTATTTTTTTAATAGCAACAGCATGGTTTTATTTTTTATTTATTTTAAAATTTATTTATTTATTTTTGGCTGTGTTGGGTGTTTATTCCTGTGCATGGGCTTTCTCTAGTTGCGGCGAGTGGGGGCTACTCTTTGTTGCAGTGCACGGGTGTCTCATTGCAGTGGCTTGTCTTGCTGAGGAGCACGGTCTCTAGGTGCGCAGGATTCAGCAGTTGTAGCATGCAGGCTCAGTAGTTGTGGCACATGGGCTTAGTTGCTCCACAGCATGTGGGATCTTCCTGGACCAGGGATTGAACCCGTGTCCCCTGCATTGGCAGGTGGATTCTTAACCACTGCATCACCAGGTAAGTCCCCTTAAGCACGCTTAGTTAAAATTTGCCACATTACTAGATAGGCACAAAAATTATGATGAATGAACAGTCTTATTAGAGGCTATGGCTCCCATAAGGGCAGCGTTAACTGTATTTAAATCATTCACCATATTTTATACAGAAGATACTGAACAGCACACCTGTAATGATGTGTCGTTTACCACTGGCCTTAGACTTCATGCCTAGCCGGGAGTATAAACAGGCCAAGGAGAAGGCAGTGGCTGCTTTTCTCTCCCCGTCACAGACGAATCACAGACAAGTAGACAGTAGTGCAATACTGAAAGCTCAGCTGTCAGAACTTTAGAATTACAACAAAGTATTTCTTGGAAACTGCAGGCCAGAAATGTACATACCTGCCACGAGTTTTGAAAATGTGGACAGCCTAGCTTAACAAAATAAACTGACGGATAGTTCAATGAGTTGAACTAGAGACCAACCATGGTGGGACCCCTGACTGAAAGGATGTTCACTTTCACAGTGAAAGTCCAGCAGGGTCAGCACTTGTGAGTGATTATCAAGGCCATTTTACAGGAGCTTCTAGGTCTAGCAACACACACACACGCACACACACATGCACACACAGAACAAACTAAATTTAGTGAATAGTTTGCTGAGGGGCTTTTAAGTGTTAGGAAGGGGTTTCATGGTAGCTATTCTTGTTAGTATTGAAAGCTAACTCTTAGACCAGATGGAATGAGTAGTTTTCTGGAAAAGGGTCCGGTCGTAAATATTTTAGTCTTTGTAGCCTTTATGTTCTGTGTTGCAACTACTCACCTTTGTTGTTGTATGTGAAAGCTGCCATAGGCACAACATGAAGACAGAGTGTGGCTGTGGTCTAATAGCCCTTTATTTACAAAACACCTGGTTGGCTGTAGTTTGCTCCCCAGTGTTATAGACGGTTCATAAAATACATCTCATTTTTGATTGATGAAGAAAGAATCAGGTAGGTCTGGAAAGGCCTGGTATACTGAGTTTAAGGTTCATGGTATTTTTCATCAGCTTCAGGTGGACAGAAGCAAGGAAATGGAAGAAGGCATACAAATTTGACATCTGCTAGAACTATTTTAGGTGGAAATTTTTCCATTTACAACAGTTAAAAAAAAAACACTGTCAAAAGCAGGTCTTGGATTGATTGGGGTCACCAGGAACCAAAATCCTTTAAGGGGTTGCAGGCCTAGACTAAGTCTTTGTGTTTCACTGCCAAGTCCACACATCGTGATAGAGAATCCAGTGCATAATCCTCTAGGAAATACTTGTCTAGGATGGGGGAAACACCTTCCAGTTCATTTCCCACATGGATCTCTCTCCACTTCTTTCGACAGCTATACCTCATTCACTCAAATGTTGAGAACCCCATGGTATTCAGCCTCTTGGGAGACATGGGAGGAGTCAGTGTCTTTTTGTTCTGGACTCTGGTTCTGTGGGAAGGGAGAGCAATATTATAATGGCCTTCATTCTCAAGCCTTCCTAAGTCCTCCAACAGCTGAACGAGAGCCCCGAGCCACACACTCAGCTTCCCACAATGCCAGTGAAGGGCATCCACCCACACCCCCCAAGCCCTGCAACCCTTGGCCCCATCCTGTTCGCTATGCTTATGTGCCAGTGATCCAGCCCCAGGATTCAGGACCTTCAGCCACACCCTCCCTAGTCCTCTAGTCATGGGCTGAAGATCTGGAGCACCCAGCTTTATATCCATCCAGGGCACTGTCTCTTTAGCCCTGCTCCCTCACTCTAATCCCCAGTGCCCCAATGTCCCAAATCTTGACAGTGCTCCGCCCAGGACTGGCCATATCCCTTTGCCTCAGGCACTGAGTGATCATGCAGGGTCGATCTCCCTAGGCCCGAAGGCTTTGTTGGCTCAGGGGGATTTCTATGGAAAAAAGGAAAGAGTTTTCAGTTTTAGGAAATTAGAAAATCTTGAGTGGACAGATGGAAGAAGAATAGACAGGTCACTGGCTCCAACAGCTCGACTGGCAGTGTCTAGACCTTGAGATGACCCTGGGTCAGCTTTGGTGGGGATAGCTTGGGACTACCTGGAGATGGGGACCAGGGCCTTATAATTACCATGTTTCCAATAAAGCCTCTTGGCCTTAGCTGCATCTCCCAGAGCCAGAGCTAAAGCCACAGGGAAGTTGTGCATGTGCACACATGCATGTGTGTACTAGTGTGTGTGGGGTGTGTTGTGTTCTGGGGTCAAAACAGAGAAAATGGCACCTCCTTATTCTAAGTAACTATGGTGCTGATTCTCTTCCATATGGAAACAAACGAACAAAAACCCAGTCAACTACTTTTATCAAATGGTAGAAAGAAAGGAAAAAATTGTTTTCTACTAAGTCCACACAATCTCTTAGAGGCAGTGTAAGGCCTGGCCTATGGTTGGGACCAGCCAAGCACAGGTAAAGGGTCTGTCTTTTCAGCCTACTTAGGAAGCTTCTGGGTTTCCTCACCAAGCCACTGTTTATTCCTTCCTGGGTCTCCCAGGAGGGTGGGGGTTTGGAATCAGCACTCACCCTTCCCTGTATCCCTGTTCCATCCCAGAAGGAACCATACTGAAGTGTGCAAAGGCCTCTCAGAAGAAATGGTCCAGGAGGACAAGAGGTGGCACAAAGGGACATGTGGCTCCAGGATATAGGGTTTCCCACATAGGGTGTTATATGAGTCTTTGGAAAAAGAATTGGGTACTCATTTATGCATTTAGACCATGAATCTCTTACTCCAATGGCTGCAGGGGCTGGACCTTTCCTGTGCATGAGAGGCCCAGGTCCACAGTGGGGACTGAGAATGGGGAGCTTAGGCTAACTTTGAGATAGTGCTTGCCCCTTGGTCCTACCCCTAAAGTTCTTTGAGCTCCACTGGTTTTTGTCCTTCCTTTTAAATCTCTGTAGTGGAGGCTCTTGGAGGCCGGTAGGTGCCTTCACTGGGGTGGGGCACCTCTTCCCTGGTGGCTGTGAGTGTCGGTACTAATGGTTCACAGCTGCCGCCTTCTCAGGGAATTGCCCCTAACTAGGCACATACTGCCTCACTCAGTAACTCACCCATCTGTGGTATCAGCCAGAAACTAGTGACTGGTGGTGCAGGTGGGGGTGTCAAATACAGCCCTCTTGTCTCCAGGGGGACCAACTCTGTTTGCCATTCATGTTCCAGAGGTCCCTTGGGGACCAAGCTGATGTTACTTTCCAGATCACATCTTTGCTTTGTTTTTTCCCCCTGCCCTATCCTGTCTTCCCCACTCCCCTGTTTATGAGAGCATTCTCTCAATCATTGTCCCATGTGTCCCAATTGAAGTTTTGCTTCTGGTGAGCCTGACCTAATGCAGTTGGTCCTGGCAGTAGTCCTAAGAAGCAGATGAGATTGTAGAGATGAATCACCTTTTAGCTAGAGTCAAGGATGACCCCACGTGTAGTGTTAGATAGAGTATTCCTAATCCCTGGTATGCTTCAGCAGTGACTGCTGATGAGGAAGTGGAGGCACCGGACAGTGCAACCACTAGCATTGCAGAAGTCCTGAAAAAATAGTAACCAAGTACTATGGCATTAGGCAGCTGTAGCTTAGTGCCACTGCTGCTGTAGAGGAGATGATGAACCCCAATCTCCCTTACAGGAGAATTCAGAGTGTGTGGTCTCTGTAGCAGCATGGGGTAAACTTTTCTCCCTCACAAGGCTCTCAGCATCCTCACATCAAGCCAGATGTGACCTCAGTTAAACTCATTAAACTCATGTTGCAGATCCCAGTTGTGTTTCTGGTGCATCCCACATGTAACAGTCATCAACTGTTTTTTTCTAAACATTTTTAAGCCTGTTAAGATTTTGCATTTATCAGCTGGCCTCTATGATTCATCCCCTCTTCCCTTAACTGAATTGCCTTGAGGTAATTATGAACAGTCCCAGGTGTTCGCTTAAGAATGGCTGGGCGTTCTCTTATACCCTGTAAATATGGGTAGTAGCCACTCTGTAATCTTTTCAGTTTGGGGAAGAGAAGTGCTATAGGGTAGGTTTGGAGATCATGGAATTTGAAGCCAGATAACCAGGGTTCAAATCCTAGTTTATATGTGTGATCTTAGGAACAAGGTAGTTAACCTCTCTGGGCCTCCATTTAGAAATCTGTCAATAGCGGAAGGATGTTGCAGATAATGGCACCCATCTCACAGGGCTGTTGTGAGGATTAAATATGTTAATAAATGTAAAGTGCTTACAACAGTGTTTAGCATGTAGGGAGTATCATATAAATGTTAGCTGTTATTATTTCAACTCACAGAACTCCAAATCATGACTCTTCGATTCAGTATACATTACAGCCTGCAGTTAGAGAATGTTCTCTTAGCAAAGCTATATTTCATTCTTCCATGTCTTAAGCAGAATGGTTGGCTAAAATCTGAAATCACCCCTGCCTTTGAGGACTGCATAGAAAGTAGCAAAAGATAACACACCCAAGTTAAAATTCTAGATTTTTTTTCTTTTATCATTTCTCCTTACCTTATATTTTGTGTCCCAGGATAAGTACGTACCTGTTGATCACACATTTTCATCACCTTGTAATAAAGATCTATAATTTTCTTGCCTGGAAGAACTGAATATTCTCTTCTACCCCCATTCAGCCAGTTTTAAATATTGGGGTCTGCACCTCGAAATGCCATTTCCAGGTGGGTCATTCTTTACCAAGAATACAGGAAAGTATACGGCAGTGGCTTAAATATATTGCAGTTTATTCTTCTCACCTAATAAGAAATCCAGGGTTGGAGAGACAGCTCAATGATGTGATGAAGGACCCAGGTAAGTTTTATCACCCTGCCACATCATCTTTGGAAAGTGTTATTTTGCTTTCAAGTGTGTATGATTGACCTATAAAGGACAACAAAAGTTGGAAGGAGCCATGCTGGATCAGGAAAACAAGTACGTTCTCAGAATCTCTCAGGTGGTATTTCATTGGCAAGTATTGTGTCAAACTGTAACTATTTTGTGGCCAGTGTTCAGAACAGAAACAAAGGGGGGGGGCGGTGTCAAACTCTAAGTAATTCAAGGGAAACACCTGTTCTTCTGTTTCTTTGCATTGTAGCTTAAAGAGAAAGAAGAGACAAGTGCACCCCAATGTTCACAGCAGCCCTATTCACAATAGCCAGGACATAGAAACAACCATCAGCAGAGGAATGGATAAAGAAGATATGGTACATATATACAGTGGAATATTAGCCATAAAAAGCAACAAAATTGGGTCATTTGTAGAGATGTGGATGGACCTAGAGACTGTCATACATAGTGAAGTAAGTCAGAAAGAGAAAAACGAATATCATATATTAACGCATATATTTGGAATCTGAAAAAATTGGTATAGACGATCTTATTTACAAAGCAGAAATAGAGGCACAGATGTAGAGAACAGATGCATGGATACCAAGGGGGAAAGGGGGTGTGGGATGAATTGGGAGACTGGGATTGACATATATACACTATTGATACTATGTATAAAATAGATAACTAATGAGAGCCTACTGTATAGCACAGGGAACTCTACTCAGGGCTCTGTGGTGACCTTAATGGGAAGGAAATCCAATAAACAGGGGATATATGTATATGTATATCTGATTCACTTTCCTGTACAACAGAAACTAACACAACACGGTAAAGCAAATATACTCCAATTAAAAAAAAAAAAAAAAGACTCCGCATTCCCAATGCAGGGGGACTGGGTTTGAACCCTGATCAGGGAACTAGATTGCACATGCCGCAACAAAGATCCCACCTGCCACAACTGAGACCTGGCACAGCCAAATAAATAAATATTAAAAAAAAAATAGAACAGAAACAAAAGGGAGGAGTGTCAAACTCTAAGTAATTGAAGGGAAACACCTGTCATTCTGTCTCTTTGCATTGTAGCTTAAAGAAAAAGAATGCCTGGAGGAAATACTACTTTTAGCTTCACTGTGGGCCAGCATGGAGTCAATGAGAGATCCCTGATACGAATTTTTGAAGTGTCACAAGAACATTTTCAGTAATGGATAGAACATACAGACGTAAAATCAATAAAGAAACAGCTAACTTTCAACAACATTATAAACCAAATGGACCTAAGAGCCATAAATAGGAAATTCCACCCAACAGTTAGATATTATTCTCAACTATACATGGAACTTTCTCCTAGATCACATATTAGGTACACAAAACAAGTCTTAATAAAATTAGCAAGACTGAATTATACTAAGTATTTTTTCTGTCCACCATGGAATGTAAATAAAAAGAAACATAAAAAAAGCTGGAAAATTTACAAATGTGTGGAAATTAAATAATATAATCTTGAGAAAGATTATTTTGTTTCCAAAAATGAAAAGAGAAATTAGAAAATATCTTGAGAAAAATTAAAATGAAAACAGTATACCAAAACATATGGGATACATCAAAAGCAGTTCTACAAGGGAAGTTTATAGTCATAAATCCCTAGATTAAGATAAAAGAAAAATCTCAAATAAACAACCTAACATAATACCTCAAGAAACTAGAAAAAAAGAAGAACAAAGTAAGCCCAAATTTAGCAGAGGGAAGGAAGTAAAGAGCAGAGCAGAAATAAATGAAATACAGACTAGAAAAACAATAGAAAAGATTAATGAAACTAAGAGCTGAGTTTTTTAAAAAGGAAAACAAAGATTGACAAATCTTTAGCTAGTCTAACAGAGAGAGACAGAGAGAAGATCCCAATAAAATCAAACAGGTATGAAAGGAAACATAAAATGGATTCCACAGAGATAAAAAGGATTATAAGGGACTGTTATGATTAATTGTATGCCATGAAATTGGATAACCTAGAAGAAATGGATAATTCCTAGAAACACACAACCTGCAAAGATTAAGTAAAAAAGAAATAGAAAACCTAAAGAGATCTATAACTAGTAAGGAGATTTAATCAGTAATCAAAAATCTCTCAGCAGAGAAAAGCCCAAGATCAGATGTCTTCACAATGAATTCTGTCACCATTTGAAGAAGATTAATGCCAATCTTTCTGAAACTCTTGCTTACTCCATTTGGGATACTCTAACAAAATACCACTGACTGAGCAGCTTATAAATAATAGCTCACTATTCTGGAGGCCGGAAGTCTGACATTATGGCATCATCACACTTAGATGAGACTATTCTTTCTGACTCATAGTTGGTACCTTCTCCCTGTGTTCTCACATCATGGAAGGGGCTAGAGGTATCTTTGGAGCCTTTTATTAAAAATAAAATAAGGGCACTAATCCCATTTATGAGTGCTCTGCCCTCATGACCTAAGCAACTCCCAAAGGCCCCACCTACTATTACTATCACATCAGGCATTAGGTTTTTAACATATGAAATTTGGAAGGACATATTCAAACCATAGCAAACTCTTGCTAAATACTGAAAAACTGTGAACTCTTCCAAACTAATTTTACAAGGCCAGCATTACCCTGATATCAAAACCAGACAAAGACACTACAAGGAAAGATAAAATATCCCTGATGCACACAGATGTTAAAAACCTCATCAAAATACTAGCAAATCAAATTAAACAGCACATTAAATGGATTATACATATGACCAAGTGGGATTATACATATGACCAAGTGGATTATACATATGACCCTGGGATTCAAGGATGGTTCAACATCCATAAATCAATCAATGTCATGATACATGACATTATCAGAATGAAAAAAACAAAACAAAACCCCCCCACATGATCATCTCAACAGCTGCAGAAGAACGATTTGGAAAAAACTCAACATTCTTTCAGATAAAAATCCTCCATAAACTAGGAATAGAAGGAAATGAACATAAAGAAGGCCAAATATGAAAAGGCCACAGCTAATATCAAACTCAATAGTGAAAAAGTGACAGCTTTTCCTTTATGAACAGGAAGGCAAGGATGTCCAATCTTGCCACTTTTATTCAGCATAGTTCTGGACATCCTAGACAGATAAATTAAGTAAGGAGAAGAAATAAAGGACATTCACATTAGAAAGGAAGAAGTAAAATTATCTTTGTAGATGACACAATTTTATTGGTAGCAAGTCTTACCAACTCCACAGAAAATGAATTCAGTAAAGTGGAAATACATAAAAATCAACATATAGAAGTCAATTACATTTCTACTCACTATCAGTGAAAAATCTGAAAAGTAAATTAAGAAAACAAACCCATTATCAACTTCAATAAAAAGAATACAATAATTAGAAGTAAACTTAACCAGAGGTGAAAGACTTGTACACTGAAAAGTATAAAAAAATGATGAGGAAAATTATAGAAGACACTGATAATATGGAAAGACATCCCATGTTCATGATTACTATTTTTAGAATGTACATACTACCATAGTGGTCCACAGATTCAATGAAGTCTCTATTACAATCCCAATGGTGTTCAATACAGAAATAGAAAAAGCAATCCAAAAATTCATAGGGCACCACAAAAGAGCCCAAATAGCCAAAACAATCTTTCGAAGAATAAAGCTCAAGGGATCACAATTCCTGCTTTCAAAACATATTACTGGGGGGTGGGGGGGTGGTCAGAGAAGATGGCGGAAGAGTAAGATGCAGAGATCACCTTCCTCCCCACAGATACATCAGAAATACATCTACACATGTAACTGCTCCTATAGAACACCCACTGAACGCTGGCAGAAGACATCAGACCTCCCAAAAGGCAAGAAACTCCCCACGTACCTGGGTAGGACAAAAGAAAAAAGAAATAACAGAGACAAAAGAATAGGGACGGGGCCTGCAGGGACTAGTGGGAGGGAGCTGTGAGGGAGGAAAGGTTTCCACACACTAGGAAGCCCCTTCACGGGCGGAGACTGCGGGTGGCAGGGGGGGAAGCTTCGGAGCCACGGAGGAGAGCGCAGCAACAGGGGTGCAGAGGGCAAAGTGGAGAGATTCCCACCCAGAGGATTGGTGCCGACTAGCACTCACCAGCCCAAGAGGCTTGTCTGCTCACCCTCTGGGGCGGGCAGGGGCTGGTTGCTGAGGCTCGAGCTTCAGTCGGATCGCAGGAGGAGGACTGGGGTTGGCGGCGTTAACACAGCCTGAAGGGGTTAGTGCACCACAGCTAGAGGGGAGGGAGTCCGTTAAAAGGTCTGGAGCTGCCAAACAGGCAAGAGACCTTATCTTGCCTCTTTGTTTCCTGGTGCGCGAGGAGAGGGGATTCAGAGCGCCGCTTAAAGGAGCTCCAGAGACGGGCGTGAGCCGCGGCTATCAGCGCGGACGACAGAGACGGGCATGAGACGCTAAGGCTGCTGCTGCCGCCACCAAGAAGCCTGTGTGCAAACACAGGTCACTATGCACACCGCCCCTCCCAGGAGCCTGTGCAGCCCGCCACCGCCAGGGTCTTGTGATCCAGGGACAACTTCCACAGGAGAACGCACGGCGCGCCTCAGTCTGCTGCAACGTCACGCCAGCCTCTGCCGCTGCAGGCTCACCCCCACATCCGTACCCCTCCCTCCCCCCGGCCTGAGTGAGCCAGAGCCCCCGAATCAGCAGCTCCTTTAACTCTGTCCTGTCTGAGCGAAGAACAGACGCCCTCAGGCAACCTACTTGCAGAGGCGGGTCCAAATCCAAACCTGACCCCGGGAGCTGTGCGAACAAAGAAGAGAAAGGGAAATCTCTCCCAGCAGCCTCAGGAGCAGTGGATGAAATCTCCACAGTCAACCCTGCATCTGTGGAATACCTGAACAGACAACAAACCATCCCAAATTGAGGAGGTGGACATTGGGAGCAATGATATATATATTTTTTCCCCTTTTCCTCTTTTTGTGAGTGTTTATGCTTCTGTGTGAGATTTTGTCTGTATAGCTTTGCTTTCACCATTTGTCCTAGGGTTCTGTCCGTCCTTTTTTTTTACTTGAAATTTTCTTTATCTTAATAAGTATTTTTTATTTTTCTTTTAATAACTTTATTTTATTTCATCTTATTTTATTTTATTTTATTTTATCCTCTTTCTTTCTTTCTCTCTTCCATTCTATTTTTTCTTACTTTTATTCTGAGCCGTGTGGATGAAAGGCTCTTGGTGCTCCAGCCAGGCATCAGGGCTGTGCCTCTGAGGTGGGAGAGCCAACTTCAGGACACTGGTCCACAAGAGACCTCCCAGCTCCACATAATACCAAATGGTGAAAATCTCCCAGAGATCTCCATCCCAACACCAAGACCCAGCTTCACTCAACGACCAGCAAGCTACAGTGCTGGACACCCTATGCCAAACAACTAGCAAGACAGGAACACAGGCCCATCCATTAGCAGAGAGGCTGCCTAAAATCACAGAAAGGCCACAGACACCCCAAAAGACACCACCAGACGTGGACGTGCCCACCAGAAAGACAAGATCCAGCCTCATCCACCAGAACACAGGCACTAGTTCCCTCCACCAGGAAGCCTACACAACCCACTGAACCAACCTTAGCCACTGGGGACAGATACCAAAAACAACGGGAACCACGAACCTGCAGCCTGTGAAAAGGAGACCCCAAACACAGAAAGATAAGCAAAATGAGACAACAGAAAAACACACAGCAGATGAAGGAGCAGGGTCAAAACACACCAGACCTAACAAATGAAGAGGAAATAGGTAGTCTACCTGAAAAAGAATTCAGAATAATGATAGTAAGGATGATCCAAAATCTTGGAAATAGAATAGACAGAATGCAAGAAACATTTAACAAGGACGTAGAAGAACTAAAGAGGAACCAAGCAATGATGAAAAACACAATAAATGAAATTAAAAATACTCTAGATGGGATCAATAGCAGAATAACTGAGGCAGAAGAAAGGATAAGTGACCTGGAAGATAAAATAGTGGAAATAACTACTGCAGAGTAGGATAAAGAAAAAAGAATGAAAAGAACTGAGGACAGTCTCAGAGACCTCTGGGACAACATTAAACGCACCAACATTCGAATTATAGGGGTCCCAGAAGAAGAAGAGAAAAAGAAAGGGACTGAGAAAATATTTGAAGAGATTATAGTTGAAAACTTCCCTAATATGGGAAAGGAAATAGTTAATCAATTCGTGGAAGCACAGAGAGTCCCATACAGGATAAATCCAAGGAGAAACACGCCAAGACACATATTAATCAAACTATCAAAAATTAAATATAAAGAAAACATATTAAAAGCAGCAAGGGAAAAACAACAAATAACACATAAGGGAATCCCCATTAGGTTAACAGCTGATCTTTCAGCAGAAACTCTGCAAGCCAGAAGGGAGTGGCAGGATATACTTAAAATGATGAAGGAGAAAAACCTACAACCAAGACTAATCTACCCAGCAAAGATCTCATTCAGATTTGATGGAGAAATTAAAACCTTTACAGACAAGCAAAAGCTGAGAGAGTTCAGCACCACCAAACCAGCTTTACAACAAATGCTAAAGGAACTTCTCTAGGCAAGAAACACAAGAGAAGGAAAACACCTACAGTAACAAACCCAAAACATTTAGGAAAATGGGAATAGGAACATACATATCGATAATTACCTTAAATGTAAATGGATTAAATGCTCCCACCAAAAGACACAGACTGGCTGAATGGATACAAAAACAAGACCCATATACATGCTGTCTACAAGAGACCCACTTCAGACCTAGAGACACATACAGACTGAAAGTGAGGGGATGGAAAAAGATATTCCATGCAAATGGAAATCAAAAGAAAGCTGGAGTAGCAATTCTCATATCAGACAAAATAGACTTTAAAATAAAGACTATTACAACAGACAAAGAAGGACACCATATAATGATCAAGGGATCGATCCAAGAGGAAGGTATAACAATTGTAAATATTTATGCACCCAACATAGGAGCACCTCAATACATAAGGCAAATACTAACAGCCATAAAAGGGGAAATCGACAGCAACACAATCATAGTAGGGGACTTTAACACCCCACTTTCACCAATGGACAGATCATCCAAAATGAAAATAAATAAGGAAACACAAGCTTTAAATGATACATTAAACAAGATGGACTTAATTGATATTTATAGGACATTCCACCCAAAAACAACAGAATACACATTTTTCTCAAGTGCTCATGGAACATTCTCCAGGATAGATCATATCTTGGGTCACAAATCAAGCCTTGGTAAATTTAAGAAAATTGAAATTGTATCAAGTATCTTTTCCGACCACAACGCTATGAGACTAGATATCAATTACAGGAAAAGATCTGTAAAAAATACAAACACATGGAGGCTACACAATACACTACTTAATAACGAAGTGATCACTGAAGAAACCAAAGGGGAAATAAAAAAATACCTAGAAACAAATGACAATGGAGACACGAACCAAAACCTATGGGATGCAGCAAAAGCAGTGCTAAGAGGGAAGTTTATAGTAATACAAGCCTACCTCAAGAAACAGGAAAAATCTCCAATAAACAACCTAACCTTGCACCTGAAGCAATTAGAGAAAGAAGAACAAAGGAACCCCAAAGCTAGCAGAAGGAAAGTAATCAAAAAGATCAGATCAGAAATAAATGAAAAAGAAATGAAGGAAACAATAGCAAAAATCAATGAAACTAAAAGCTGGTTCTTTGAGAAGATAAACAAAATTGATAAACCATTAGCCAGACTCATCAAGAGAAAAAGGGAGAAGACTCAAATCAATAGAATTAGAAATGAAAAAGGAGAAATAACCACTAACACTGCAGAAATACAAAAGATCATGAGAGATTACTACAAACAACTCTATGCCAATAAAATGGACAACCTGGAAAAAATGGACCGATTCTTAGAAATGCACAACCTGCCGAGACTGAACCAGGAAGAAATAGAAAATATGAACAGACCAATCACAAGCACTGAAATTGAAACTGTGATTTAAAATCTTCCAACAAACAAAAGCCCAGGACCAGATGGCTTCACAGGTGAATTCTATCAAACATTTAGAGAAGAGTTAACACCTATCCTTCTCAAATTCTTCCAAAATATAGCATAGGGAGGAACACTCCCAAACTCATTCTACGAGGCCACCATCACCCTAATACCAAAACCAGACAAAGATGTCACAAAGAAAGAAAACTACAGGCCAATATCAGTGATGAACATAGATGCAAAATCCTCAGCAAAATACTAGCAAACAGAATCCAATAGCACATTAAAAGGATCATACACCATGATCAAGTGGGGTTTATCCCAGGAATGCAAGGATTCTTCAGTATATGCAAATCAATCAACGTGATACACCATATTAACAAACTGAAGGAGAAAAACCATATGATCATCTCAATAGATGCAGAGAAAGCTTTCGACAAAATTCAACACCCATTTATGATAAAAGCCCTGCAGAAAGTAGGCATAGAGGGAACTTTCCTCAACATAATAAAGGCCATATATGACAAACCCACAGCCAACATTGTCCTCAATGGTGAAAAACTGAAACCATTTCCACTAAGATCAGGAACAAGACAAGGTTGCCCACTCTCACCACTATTATTCAACATAGTTTTGGAAGTGTTAGCCAAAGCAATCAGAGAAGAAAAAGAAATAAAAGGAATCCAAATCGGAAAAGAAGTAAAGCTGCCACTATTTGCAGACGACATGATACTATACATAGAGAATCCTAAAGATGCTACCAGAAAACTACTAGAGCTAATCAATGAATTTGGTAAAGTAGCAGGATACAAAATTAATGCACAGAAATCCCTTGCATTTCTATACACTAATGACGAAAAATCTGAAAGACAAATTAAGAAAACACTCCCGTTTACCACTGCAACAAAAAGAATAAAATATCTAGGAATAAACCTACCTAAGGAGACAAAAGACCTGTATGCAGAAAATTATAAGACACTGATGAAAGAAATTAAAGATGATACAAATAGATGGAGAGATATACCATGTTCTTGGATTGGAAGAATCAACATTGTGAAAATGACTCTACTACCCAAAGCAATCTACAGATTCAATGCAATCCCTATCAAACTACCACTGGCATTTTTCACAGAACTAGAGCAAAAAATTTCACAATTTGTACGGAAACACAAAAGACCCCGAATAGCCAAAGCAATCTTGAGAACGAAAAATGGAGCTGGGGGAATCAGGCTCCCTGACTTCAGACTATATTACAAAGCTACAGTAATCAAGACAGTATGGTACTGGCACAAAACCAGAAATATAGATCAATGGAACAGGATAGAAAGCCCAGAGATAAACCCACACACATATGGTCACCTTATCTTTGATAAAGGAGGCAAGCATATACAGTGGAGAAAAGACAGCCTCTTCAATAAGTGGTGCTGGGAAAATTGGACAGATACATGTAAAGGTATGAAATTAGAACACTCCCTGACACCATGCACAAAAATAAACTCAAAATGGATTAAAGACCTACGTGTAAGGCCAGACACTATCAAACTCTTAGAGGAAAACATAGGCAGAACACTCTATGACATAAATCACAGCAAGATTCTTTTTGACCCAGCTCCTAGAGAAATGGAAATAAAAACACAAATAAACAAATGGGACCTAATGAAACTTAAAAGCTTTTGCACAGCAAAGGAAACCATAAACAAGACCAAAAGACAACCATCAGAATGGGAGAAAATATTTGCAAATGAAGCAACTGACAAAGGATTAATCTCCAAGATCTACAAGCAGCTCATGCAGCTCAATAACAAAAAAACGAACAACCCAATCCAAAAATGGGCAGAAGACCTAAATAGACATTTCTCCAAAGAAGATATACAGATTGCCAACAGACACATGAAAGAATGCTCAACATCATTAATCATTAGAGAAATGCAAATCAAAACTACAATGAGATATCATCTCACACCAGTCAGAATGGCCATCATCAAAAAATCTAGAAACAATAAATGCTGGAGAGGGTGTGGAGGAAAGGGAACACTCTTGCATTGTTGGTGGGAATGTAAATTGATACAGCCACTATGGAGAACAGTATGGAGGTTCCTTAAAAAACTACCAATAGAACTACCATATGACCCACCAATCCCATTACTGGGCATATACCCTGAGAAAACCATAGTTCAAAAAGAATCATGTACCAAAATGTTCATTGCAGCTCTATTTACAATAGCCAGGACATGGAAGCAACCTAAGTGTCCATCATTGGATGAATGGATAAAGAAGATGTGACACATATATACAATGGAATATTACTCAGCCATAAAAAGAAATGAAATGGAGGTATTTGTAATGAGGTGGATGGAGTTAGAGTCTGTCATACAGGGTGAAGTAAGTCAGAAAGAGAAAAACAAATACAGTATGCTAACACATATATATGGAATCTAAGGGGGAAAAAAAAAGGCCATGAAGAACCTAGTGGCAAGACGGGAACAAAGACACAGACCTACTAGAGAACGGACTTGAGGATATGGGGAGGGGGAGGGGTGAGATGTGACAGGGTGAGAGAGTGTCATGGACATATATACACTACCAAATGTAAAATAGATAGCTAGTGGGAAGCAGCCGCATAGCACAGGGAGATCAGCTCGGTGCTTTGTGACCACCTAGAGGGGTGGAATAGGGAGGGTGGGAGGGAGGGAGAAGCAAGAGGGAAGAGATATGGGAACATATGTATATGTATAACTGATTCACTTTGTTATAAAGTAGAAACTAACACACCATTGTAAAGCAATTATACTTCAATAAAGATGTTTAAAAAAAAACAAAAAACAAACAAACAAACCAAAAAAAAAGAGATAAGAAAAAAATATGTAAAATCAGAAATGAAGAAAGGGACATTACTACCAATTTTGTAGAGATAAAAAGGCTTACAATTGAGTACTATTGACAGTTGTATACCAACTAATTTGATAACTTAGATGAAATGAACACATTCCTAGAAACACACATCCTACCAAGAAATACAAAATCTGAACTGATCTAGAAGTTAAGATATGGAATCAGTTATCAAAACTCCCCCAACAACTGAACGCCCAGCACCAGGTATCTTCATGGTGAATTCTACCAACACCTTAAAGAAGAATTAACACCAATCCTTCTCAAGTTCTTCCAAACAATTTAAGAGGAGAGAATGTATCTTCACTCATTCTATGAGGTTAACATTACATCAATTACAAACCTAAAGACACTACAAGAAAAGTACACTACAGACCAATATCCCTTATGAATACTGATGCAAAAACCCTTTAAAAAATAATAAGAGACAGAACAGCCCATTATAAGGATTATACATCATGACCAAATGGGATTTATTCTTGCAAGGCAAGGTTGGTTCAACATATGAAAATCAATCAATGTAGCACAGCACGTAAACAGATTGAAGGAACTAAACTCCATGTGATCATCTTAATTGATGCAGAAAAAACATTTGACAAAATTCAATGCCATTTTATGATTTAAAAAAAAAAAACTCAACAAACCAGGAATACAAGTTGATGACTTCAACATAACAAAGGTCTCAGATAGAAAACCAACAGCTATTATATTCAGTGGTGAAATCTTTCTCCCTAAGATCAGGAACAAAGGAAGGATGCCTGTTGTCACCACTTCTATTCAGCAAAGTACTGGAATTCCTAGCCAAATAAATAAGGCAAGATAAAAAATAAAAGACATCTAAATCGGAAAGGAAGAAATAAAATTATATTTGTTCAGAGACAACACACACGCACAAAAAAAACCCTGTTAGAATCAATAAATGAATTTAGAAAATTTGCCGGATACAAAATCAACACTCAAAAATCAGTTGTTTCTCTATACACTGAGAATGAAAAGTTTGAAAAGGAAAGTAAAAAAAAAAAAAATACCATTTAAAATATCATGAAATATAGTAAAAGATGAGGAATAACTTAACCAGTGGGACAAAAGACATGTACATTGAAAACTAGAAAACGTTGCTGAAGGAAATTAATGAAGACACCAATAAATGTAAAGGCATCTTGTGTTCACAGATTGGAAGACTTAATGTTGTTAATATGTCAACACTACTTAAAGGGATGTACAGATTAAAAGCAATCTCTTTAAACATCACAGTGAGGTTTTTTCAGAGGTAGTAAAATTCATCCTAAAGTTCATATGGAATTTAAAAGGCCTGAATCGTCAAAATAATGTGTAAAAAGAACAAAATTTGAAGTTTCAAATTTCTTGATTTTGAAACCTACTACACAACCACAGTAATCAAAATAGTACTGGCATAAACACACATACAGGACAGAGAATAGGCCAGTGGAACAAAATAGAAACCCAGAAGTAAACCCGTATATACATCACCAAATGATTTTCAACAGGAGTGCCAAGACCACCCAATGGGGAAAGGATAGCGATTTCAACAAATGGTACTGGAAAAACAATATCCACATTCAAAAGAATGACGGTAGACCCTTACCTTACACCACATACAGAAATTAACTCAGTGAATCAAAGACCTAAATGTGAGACCTAAAACTATAAAACTCTTAGAAGAAAGTTCTGGGAAGAAAACCATGACATGAAATTTGGCAAAGAGTTCTTGAATATGACACCAAAAGTGGAGGTGATAAAAGAAATAGATAAACTAGGTATTCAAAATTTAAAAATACTTCTTTCATCAAAAAATAAAACGAACCTGCTGAATGGGAGAAAATATTTGCAAATCCTATAGCTGATAAGGTTAATATCCAGTATGTATACACTTGTACACTGTTGGTGGCTATGGAAAATGGTGCACACAGAACGGAAAACAGTATGGTCGTTCCTCAAAACATTAAAAATAGAATTACCATATGATCCCATAATTCAAGTTCCTATTAAATACTCAAAAAGAATTGAAATTATGAACTCAAAGAGTTATGTGTTCACCCATGTTCATAGCAGAATTATTCACTATAGGCAAAAGGTGAAAAAACTCAAGGGTCCATTGAGGGATGAAGGGATATACAAAATGTGGCCTATACAAACAATAAATCAATATTCAGTCTTAAAAAGGAAGGGAATTCTGACACATGCTACAACATGGATCAACTTTCAGGCATTACGCTAAGTAAAATAAGCCAGTCACAAGAGGACAAATACTGTATGATCCCACTTATATGAAGTACATAGAGTAATCAAATTCACAGAGACAGAAAGTACAATGGTGGTTTCCAGGGGTGAGGGGGCAAGGGAAATGGAGAGTTGTTGTTTCATGAGTACAGACTAGTATAGTTTTGCAAGATGAAAAGTTCTGTGGATGGATGATGGTAATGATAGCACAGCAGTGTAAATATATTTCAGGCCTCTGGCCTGCACTCTTAAATTGTTAAGATGATAAATTTTATGTTATGTATATTTTACCAGATTTTTTTTAAATAAAGGAAAATTAAGACATTCATATAAAGAAACACTGATGAAGTTCATTACTAGTAGATCTGCTCAATAAGAATTGTTACAGGAATCCTTCAGGCTGAAATGAAACGTAACTTGAAACCATATGAAGAATTAAAGAACAATGGTAAAGGTAACTACACTAAGTTTAAAAGGCCAACACATTTGCAGTTAGGGTTTGTAACGCTTCTTTTCAAAATGTGATTTAAAAGACAAATATATAAAATAGTTATTATAAGGCTATTAATGGGCACACAATACATAAGGATGTCATTTGTGACAAGTGCAGTGTAAACAAGGATACGGGATGTAAATAGGCAGAATTTTTGTTATTATTAAATGAAAATGTTATTACTTCAAATTTGTTTTTTCATAAAATTAAGATGTTTACTTTAACCCCTGGGATAAGCACTAAGAAAATTACCTCACAAATATACAGAAAAGAAATAAGAAGAGAATCAAAATGGTAAACTGGGAAACACATCAACCACAAAAGAATGTAATAATGAAGGAACTGAAGAACAAAAAGGATATAAGATATCTAGAAAATAAATAGTGTAGCAGTAGAAGTAAGTTCAAAAGGCTCAATATAGGATCAACACAAAGAAGAGTACACGCAATCACGTTATAAGCAACTTGTTAAATATGAAGTACAAAGAGAGAATATTGAAAGGAACAAGAGAAAAGTGACTTGGCACATATGAGGGAACTCCCAGAAAATAATTTGTGAATTTCTCAGCAGAAACCTTACAGGCCAGGAGAGAGTTGGATGATATCGTCAAAGTACTGAAAAAAAAAACAACCTGTGAGCAAAAATGACCATACCTAGCAAAATTATGCTTTAAAAATAAAGGAGAGATAAAGTCAACAAAATCAAAGTGAGTTCATCACTACTAGACCTGCCTTATAAGAAATGCTTAAGGGAGATCACTTTGAAATGAAAACATGTGAACAGAAATGCAAAAGCAAACAAAAGCATAAATTTCAATGGTAAACTCATACACACACACACAAATATAGCATAATAACACTGTAATGGTGCTGTATAAAGTACTTTAACCCTGAGATAAAAGTTAAAATTTGTTAACAATATAAAAAGAAGGAAACTGACTATAAGGACACAGAGTTTGGGTGGGAGTAAAAGAATAGATGTTTAGAACTACAAGATTTCTATGTAGCCTTCAGCTAACCACAAAGAAAAGGCCTACTATAAATAAACAAAAGATAAAGAGAAAAGAATCAAAGTAAATCACTACAAAAACATAATCAAACAACAATGAAATAAAGCTACAGAGAAAGAGGACAAAACAGCTGCAAAACACACATAAGACAATTAACAAAATAGCAATAGTAAGTCTTTACTGATGGATAATTAGTTTAATATAAATGGATTAATCTTCCCAATCAAAAGGCATAGAGTGGCTGAATGGATAAAAAAACAATATCCAACCTTATGTTGTCTACAAGAGACTCATTTTAGATTAAAAGACACATACAGGCTCAAAGTGAAGGAATGGAAAAAGATACTCCATGCAAATGGCAACAAAAACAAAGTGAGAGTTCCTATATGCATAACAGACAAAATAGACATTAAGTCAAAAATTGTCTGTATAGACAAAGAAGGTTTCTATACGATAATAAAAGAGTCAACTCAACAGGAGGATATAACAATTATATATGCATCCAGCATCAGAGCACATAAAGCTCTAAAGGAAATATCAAAATTAAATGGAGAACTTGATTGCAGTACACGAATAGTAAGGGACTTCAATAACCCAGTTACAATAATGGATAGAACACCCAGATGGAAAATCAATCAACAAACATGACTTGAACAACACTATGGACCATATGGTCCTTACAGACATATACAAAACATTTCATCTAACAGCAGCACATACACGTTCATTTCAAGTACACACACACCATTCTCCAGAATAGATAATATGTTAGGCCACAATCAAGTCTTAACAAATTTAAAAAGTCTTAAATAATTTCAAGTATCTTTTCTGATCACAATGGTATGAAACTAGAAATCTCATAATAGTAACAAAACAGGAATATCTGGACGTCCCTGGTGGCACAGTGCTAAAGAATCTGCCTGCCAATGCAGGGGACATGGGTTAATTCCCTGGTAAGCAAAGATCTCACATTATGCAGAGCAACTATGCCTATGCACCACAACTACTGAGCCTGCGCTCTAGGGCCCACGTGCCACAACTACTGAACCAGAGTGCTGCAACTACTGAAGCCTGCGTGCCTTAAAGCCTGTTCTCTGCAACAAGAAAAGCCACTGCAATCAGAAGCCCGTGCACCACAACAAAGAGTAGCCCCTGCTCACTGCAACTAGAGAAAGCCTGCATGCAGCGACAAAGACCCAACACAGCAAAAAATTAAATTAAAAACAAAATTTTTATAAAGAAAAGAAAACAAGAAAATTTACCAATATGTGGAAACTAAACAATATACTCTTTTCCCCTGTTCCACTTTCATTGAGATGTAACTGCCATAGAGCCCTGCATAAGTTTTAGGTGTGCAGCATAAAGATATGACTTAAGTACATCAAGAAATGATTACCACAGTAAGTTTAGTGAACATCATCTCATATGGCCACAAAATAAAAGAAAAAGAAAAAAATGTTTTCCTTGTGATGAGAACTCTTAGGATTTACTCTCTTAACCTTCATGCATAACACACAGCAATGTTAATTATATTTATCATGTTGAATAATACAGTCTTGAGCAACCATTGGGTCAAAGAGAAAATCAAAAGGGAATTTTAAAAGAATCTTGACACAAACTAAAATGAAACACAACACACCAAGATTTATGGGATGCAGCAAAAGCAGTACTACAGGAGAAGTTTGTAGTGATAAATGCATACATTAAAGGAGAAGTAAAACCTCAAGTAAACAATCTCACTTTATGCCTCAAGGAACTAGAAAAAGAAGAAAAAAGTAATCTCAAATTTGGCAGAAGGAAGGAAATAGTAAAGATTAGAGCAGAAATAAATCAAATAGAGAATAGAAAAACAATAGAAAATAGAAACAAAACTAAGTGGTGTTTTTTGGAAAGATAAATTTGAAAGACTCTTGACTACACGAATTAAGAAAAAAATACAAAAGACAACTCAATAAAATCAGAAATGAAAGAGGAGACAATACAAGTGATGCCTCAGAAATAAAGGAATCATAAGGGTCCATTATCAATTATGCCAACAAATGTGATAATCTAGAAGAAATGGATAAATTCCTACAAACATACAACCTACCAACACTGAATCAAGATAACACAGAAAGTCTGAACAGTCCAATAACAAATAAGGAGATCGAATCAATAATTTTAAAAAAAGGAAAATAGAAAATCCAGGACCAGATGGCTTCCCTGGTGAATTTTGCTAAATATTGGAAGAATTACTACCAATCCTTTTCAAACTCATCCAAAAAACTGGATAGGAGGGAACACTTCCAAACTAATTTTACAAGGCTAGCATTACCCCAATACCAAAGCCAGACACAGGCACTACAAGAAAAGAAAATTACAGTTAATATCTTTGATAGACATAGATGCAAAAATCCTCGACAAAATATTAGCAAACCAATTTTAACAATAAATTTAACTTATCATACACCATGCTAAAGTCAGATTTATTCCTGGGATGCAAGGATGGTTCAACATACACAAATCAACCAATGTGATACACCACATTAACAAAATGAAGGAAAAATCATATGATCATCTCAATAGAGGCAGAAAAGGATTTGACAAAATTCAACATCCTTTCATGATAAAAACTCTAAACAAATTAGGTGTAGAAGGAATGTACCTCAACACAATAAAGGCATATGAAAAAGAAAAGACCACAGCAAACATCTTACTCAACAGTGAAAAACTAAAAGCTGTCCCTCTAATATCAGGAAGAACGCAAGAATGTCCACACTTACCACTTCTATTCAACATAGCACTGGAAGACGGAGGAATTAGGCAAGAAAAAGAAATAAAATGCATCCAAATCAGAAAGGAAGAAGTAAAATTACCTGTTTGCAGATCACACGATCATACATGTAGAAAATCCTAAAGATTCAACAACAACAGCAATAAAAACTGTTAGAGGGGCTTCCCTGGTGGCGCAGTGGCCAATGCAGGGGACACGGGTTCAAGCCCTGGTCTGGGAAGATCACACATGCCACGGAGCAAATGGGACCGTGAGCCACAGCTACTGAGCCTGCACGTCTGGAGCCTGTGCTCCGCAACAAGAGGCCACGATAGTGAGAGGCCCACGCACTGTGATGAAGAGTGGCCCCTGCTCGCCGCAACTAGAGAAAGCCCTCGCACAGAAACAAAGACCCAACGCACCCAAAAGTAAGTAAGTAAATAAATAAATAAATAAATAAATAAATAAATAAAAACCAAAAAACTGTTAGAACTCATAAGTGAGTTTAGTAAACTTGCAGGATATAAAATCAGCATATAGAAGTCATTATACAAAAGGAATGACGTACCCAAAAAAGGAAATTAAGAAAACAACCCCATTCTTAATTTCATTACAAAGAATAAAATACTTGGGAATAAATTTAGCCAAAGGGGTGAAAGATCTCTACATTGAAAAGTATAAAAAATGGATGAGGAAAATTAAAGATGACACTGATAATATGGAAAGACATCCCATGTTCATGAACTGGAGGATTTACTATCATTAAAATATCCATACTACCCAAAGTGATCCACAGATTCAATGCAATCCCTATTAAAATCCCAATGGGGGACTTCCCTGGTGGTGCAGTGGTTAAGAATCCGCCTGCCAATGCAGGGGACACGGGTTTGAGCCCTGGTCTGGGAAGATCCCACATGCCGTGGAGCAACTAAGTCCACACGCCACAACTCCTGAAGCCCGCACACCTAGAGATCGTGCTCTGCAATGGGAGAAGCAACTGCAATGAGAAGCCCGTGCACCACAACAGAGTAGCCCCCACTCGCATCAACCAAAGAAAGCCCACGCTCAGCAACAAAGACCCAACGCAGCCAAAAATAAATAAATTAATTTAATTAATTTATTTTTAAAAATGGGCAAAGGACTCGAATAGACATTTCTCCAAAGGAGGCATATAAATGGCCAACAGATGTATGAAAAGGTGCTCAACATCACTAACTGTCAGAGAAATGCAAGTCAAACCACAATGAGATATCACCTATTACAATGGCGATTATCAAAAAGACAAAAGATAACAAGTGTTGATGAGGATGTGGAGAAAAGGGAACCCTCGTGCATTTTTGTTGGGTATGTAAATTGATACAGCCACTAAGGAAAACAGTATTGAAGTTCCTCAAAACATTAAAAATACAACTACCTTATGACTCAGCAATCCCACTTCTGGGTATACAGCAAAAGGAAATGAAATCGGTATCGTGAAGAGACATATGCACTTCCATGTTTACTTTTCACAGTAGCCAAGATATTGGATCAACTGAAGTGTCTGTAGATTCATGAATGGATAAATAGAGTGTGGTATATAAACAGGCATATCTCGTTTTATTGTGCTTTGCAGATACTACGTTGTCTACAGATTGAAGGTTTGTGGCAATCCTGCATTGAGTAAGTCCATTGGTGCCATTTTCCCAATTAGCATTACTTTAAAATTAAGGTAAGTACATTGGTTTTTTAGACACAATGCTATCGCACATCAACACACTATAATATAGTATACACATAAGTTTTATATGCACGGGTAAACCAAAAAATTCATGTGGCTTGTTTTGTTGCAATATTTGCTTTATTTTGGTGGTCTGGAACCAAACCTGCAGTATCTCCAAGGTATGCCTGTATACGATGGAATATTATTCAGCCTTTAAAATGAAGGAAATGCTGCTATTTGTGACAACATGGATGAACCTGAAAGAGATTATGCTAAGTGAAATAAGCCACATACAGAAAGACAGCTACAAACACTTCAGGATGCTACTTTTATGTGGCATCTGAAATAGTCATAGATGTGGGGTGCAGAACAGTGGTTGACAGTAGATGAGGGGATGGGAAAATTGGCAGGTACTGATCACGAGGTACAAAGTTTCAGTTATGCAAGGTGAATAATTTCTGGAAATCTAGTGTACAACAATGTGCATATAGTTAACAATGCTGTATCGTGTACTTGTAATTTGCTAAGAGGGTAGATCTGAAGTGTTCTCACCATAAAGAAAGAAAAAAGAAAGTGGTAATTATATGAGGTGATGGATATGTGAATTGGCTTGATTGTGGCAATTATTTCAAAAATGTATATGTATATCAAAACATCAAGTTGTATATCTTAAATATATATTTTTATTTCTCTATTATACCTCATTAAAGATGGGAAGAAGAAAGAAATGAGGTAATGATACATACTACAATATGGGTGAACCTTGAAAATTATGCTATGTGAAAGAAGCCAGACATAAATGGTCACATGCTGTATAATTTACACTTATATGAAATATCCAAATAGATGTCTCTATAGAGACAGAAAGCAGATTGGTGACTGTCCAGGGGTTAGGTAGAAGAAAGCATGGGTAGGTCTTCCCTTTAAAGCGATAAAAATATTTTTGAACCACATAGAAGTAAGGGTTGCACAACATGGTGACTGTACTAAATGCTATTGAATCGTGCGAGTTAAAACGGTTAATTTTATCTCCGTAAAAAGTAAAACTTCTCCCCAAGTTACGTTTAGTTAATTTACTGTGTCCTGACAAGTTTTAATATGAATCATATCGTTAAGAAGAAACAGCCTCAATTCACACCAAATAAACATTCAGTTTAGCGAGGTATCTGTTTTCTAATGGTTTTTTTAATGTCCTAACTTTAGCATACTACCCCATCCCTATTGTTGTGGTAGAGCAAATGGCATGAACCAGAGGTGGAAACCTAAATCAGACCTTAGAACTCTAACTGAATTTTTGAGACCATGCAACGGCGGGGTTTACGTGTTTTTGCTTCAACATGATTGTACCTACAATTTCTTATCTTGTTCTACCTGACTTTTTTAAATCTTTAATTCATTTACCTTAAAATATGTAAATGGTTTATAACAAGCAAGTAAATATCTATGTATTGCTAGAAAAGAGATAATTTAATGATGAGCTTTCTTTATTCGTCATATTTTATGCTGTTAGAAGAATGAGGCTATCAACTGAATTCTGTCCCCCCAAAATTCATATATTCAAGCTCTAACAAAGTGACGGTATTTGGAGATGAGGCCTTTGGCAGGTAATTAGATTAAATGATGTCATGAGGATTAGGCTCTATGAGTGCCCCTGTAAGAGGAAACCAGAGAGTTTTTTCTGTCTCTCTCCACCATGTGAGGACACAGTGAAAAGACAGTTGTCTGCAAGCCAGGAAGAGAGCCCTCACCAGGCACTGAATTGGCCAGCACCGTGATCTTAGACTTCCAAGCCTCTAGAACTGTGAGTTGTTAAAGTCACCAAGCCTATAGTATTATGTTATGGCAGCTTGAGCTATACGAGTACTAAATGGAAGAGACATGGAGGAACCCTAAACACATATTGCTAAATGAAAGAGGCCAAACTGAAATGGATACATACTGTATGATTTCAGCTATATGACATCCTGGAAAAGGTAGGGCACTTAAACTATTCTGTATGATACTGTAATGGTCAATGCTTGTCATACATTCGTCAAAACCCATAGGATATGCAACAGAGTAAACTGTAATGTAAACTATGGATATTAGTTAATAGGAATGTATGAACTTTGGCTCATCAATTGTAAAAAATGCCCCACACTAATGCAAGACGTTAATAATAGGGGAAACTTTGGTTTGGGGAATAGATGTGAGGGGGTGTATGGGAACTCTATACTCTGCTCAAATTCTCTTTAAACTTAAAACTACTCTAAATATAGGCTACCAATTTATTTAAACAAAATAAATCTAAGTTGCCTCATCATATTGTGAGGTTATTACCATCTTACAGTTTTTCTATTTGACCTACTTCTTTAATGTTCATTTCTATCTTCTTTTATCCCTGTAAAAAATATATCAAATGTTTTGTACTATTTCACCTCCCAGCCTATTATCTTTTTAGTTATATGTCTTTCACAAACTTTCATTGGAAACTACATTAGATATCCTTGACTTATTACACTCTATGCCCATTACTATTTTCACCACCTCCCTAGTAATGCTTGAACCTTGGCTATGACCCATTGTCACATCTGGACAAATAGTTTCTGCTCTATTTTCTGTCTTCTGTCCTTCTGGGCCACTTCTATCTACCATCATTACCCAACGAACTGACTTTACAGATTCTATATGCCAGTGTGTAAGACTTGCAGTGTTTTAAGAAGTTCCCAACTTCATGATGATGATTTGGGGTCATTACCAAAGCACTCGGGATCATACATATTATTTTAAGGTAGTTTTATAGGACAACGCACATTGGTATTTTCCTCCTATTAACAGACTAGGAAACTGTGGGTTGATCTGCAGTTATTTTGATTAAGAAAGCAGGATATGAACTCTGCTTCTTTGCTGGGGTACTTGGCACTGCTCCTTCTCTTGCTGGGACATATTTTGCGCCTTTACAGCCTGGCATCTAGGCGTACAGATCAGACTAATGTTTGGCTTTATTGGATACGTTGACCAGTCTGATTGATATTCTGGTACATACAGGGTACTTGGTCATGGTTGCTCACCTCTGAACCTCAGCTTCATCACCTGCAAAGTACAACTAATAGCACACCCGCTTTGTGGGGTTTTTATGGATTTGGCAAGCGTCATAGTGCCTGGCACGTGCTAGAGACTCAGATGATGCAGTAATTACCCAAATTTGCATTTTCATTGGATCCTTCCCACCTGGAGAAGGTGACTCACAGCCTTGGGGGAGGAAGAGCAGGACAAACAGCAAGGGCAGCATGGGCCAAGGGAAGGAGGTGAGAACTGACATGCAGGGGGGCCTCATGCTGGTATCACCAGAGGGCCCAGAGTGAGCCAGGATGTGGGGAGAGACTGGCCGGTCAGTAAGACCAGGCCAAGAAGGGCCGTGTGAGGGGGCTTAGCTTTTACCTTGTGGTAGAGGCCATCCAAAGCAGAAAGTGGAAAATGGGTAGGTATAGACTTCTCCCTTAGGAATTGTCCTCGGGGTCTGTTTATCTCCTGGCAGGGTCCGTTCAATGAGTTGGCCCCTCCAGCACATTCTAGAGAGGACTGGCCATGTCTGACCCTCTGGAGATACAGCCCTGACCTCCTGGCCACCTCACTGAGGAGAGGGCTCATGGGGGAATCAGCCTCACTCTGCATCTGTCCACCAGTCCTGCACCCTGGACTCCAGGACCACTCACTTGCAAGAGACACATCCAGCTGCCAGAGGAAGTGACATTTCCTGACTCATCTGGCTAAGAATGAGCAGAGTATTGCTGACCATTACAGGGGAGTAGCTGCCACAGAAGATCAGGATGGGTCCAAGCCATAGAAGGTCAGAAGGAACAAAGGTCAGTCCACGTGGGAGTTCACATGGGCGCCTCACAGTCACCAACATGCCCTCGAGTTTCCCTTCCAGCCCAACACACACTCCACCTGCCCACAGTCGCCTGTGCCACCATCACACAGCCCCACAGAGCTCCAAACATCCTCAAACACACAAACTCCCTACCTATAAGCAGATGCCTGTGTGCCCAGAACCCTCCTGCTCCAGTATACATGCACTACAAACCCCAATAAAATCACAGCCACAGTCTTGAATACAAAAACACACCCCCAACGGCCCCCGATAATCAAACACCTAAATCCTCATATCCCACAAAAATCCACCCAACCCCATATAACCCCCCAATGCAAACACACAAACCCTTCAACAATAGCCAAATACATTCAAACCAACCTCACATACTTCTTAATATAAGACACAACCCCCCAAATCCAAATATAACACATACAGTCCCCCCACAGCTGTGAACATCCACGTATGTACAATGCCTCAGAAGCTGAGACAAACACAAAATACCATCAGAGAGACACAATGTTTCCAACCTTCTCCTAAATACTCCCCCCAGAACACATGATGAACTCACACCCCCAATACAAACATACACCCATCTCCCTCTTGAGATACTATAAACAGCCTCTGTCACATCCCCTGATTATACACACACAGCTAGCAACCCCAATTTACACTGACAACCCCAGTCTCTGCAAATTCCTCCACACCAAAAATACACTCCCTAAACTCTTACCCTACAGGATGAGCATATGTATAACCCCTATGCTCTGAATACACACAGATCCAACACACAAAACATTAAAATGCATACCCCTACCTCTTCTCAAATGCCTGCACTCACAGCCTCAAAACACCCAGAACCAGCCCCACCACCCAGCCGCACCATGCTACACCAACCGTACACTCCTAAAGGCACTCAGGCCCCTCATCTCTCCCCAGATCACACATACACAGTCTCTACACAGCTTTACTATTACCCCAAACCGTCCTATACCCCCAACATACATCCATGAGTTCCCCACACAGCCCTAACCCATGACAGAGGCAGCTCTACCAGGGGCATCATGGCACCCCGAGCGGGCAAATGCCGCTGAGGTAAGTGCCTCCTATGTTGCTGCAATTCTTGCTGCTGTTGCAAATCATCCCTTGACCCCACCGAGGCTGACTGGGACACCCTAAACGGGAAGTGGCAGCATATGAGTCAGGGAAGAGGAAAACTCCCTTCCAGGTATTCCCTGTCACCATCCACTGCACCAAAACATCGGATGACCAGCAAGAACAAGAAACAGAGACATGTAACTATACCATGATAGAAATGTAAATTTTTCTAGAAAAAATTTCTCCAAGGGAAGGGGGAGAACTGTGTTCCCCCTAATTATAAAGCCATGCCGTTACAATTCAAAGAAACGTCAGATACAGTACAACAGGCATTGGACTGCATCCATGTTGTAGCTAGATATGAGAAAGATAATTTTTCTGAAGCCCCAAATCTCACTTGCCACTAAAGGCACATGGGCCCCGCTGCCCCATCAGCCAGGAACCCAACAGAGGACCCTTAAGGGATATAGGGGCTTCTGGGGCCCTTACTGGTCTCCACCAAGGGGTGGTGCTTCACACAGCTCCATCCTTCATGGGATGACTAACAGACCTCCCTGTATTGGCAGTTCTGGAGATCGGGGTCCCTAATGACGTAACCTTGGGACAGCCCAAGCACAAGGTAGAAATTTTTGCTCAGGCGTTACAGACTCTTCAGCCGACTGGAGTGATGGGCAGCTGTCACCTCTCCGAATCCTGTACCCTGACCTCTGCCAAAGCCTCTGCCTTAGGGACCTGGCAGATCCCTGGAGCGTGGCCCTCCTCTGGGACAACTGCCCATATACTTCTCTAATTATCCTTGGGACACACATAAACAACTTTTCTTATGGCTCTCATTGACAACTGGAGCTCAAATTACAGTGCTTCCTGGGAAACCCTTCAATTATAAGCAAGGGCCACACGTTAGATTACAACGCATAATAGTCAGGGGAGTAGAAAGCATTCAGCTTCCATTGAATGTCACTACTGAAACAATCTTTATTAAAAATCTTGTAGTGGTGGTAGCCCCTTTGGCCCTACCCTTTCCCGTTACAGCTATGGATGCCTTGATGTACCGCAACGCCATTTGGAACAAACCCAAATCCCTGGTCTTCCTGGTGGAAGCTGAATATTGGGAGCCCATAAGACTGCCACCTAAGACAGCAAATATCCCCCAATAACATGTATGACAGGGGGCTGTGGGATTGCAGCCCAAAATTCAAAATTTATGACAAGAAGAAGTCATTAAACACACCATTTCTCCTTTTCAATTCCCCCATTTGGCTGCTATTAAAGCCTGCTATTAATGAGTGGCGCCTTATAAGCAACTACTGAAATATCAATGCTGATCCCCACTAGTAAGGCTCCCATTTCCAACACTGTCCAGTTAATTAAGGATATCCAAAGGGCTCCAGGGAATTACTTTGCTGTGACAATCTAGCTATTATGTTCTATTCAGTACCAGTTATTGAGGAGTCCCAGCTGCAGTCTACTTTTACTGCAGAAGGCACCCAGTATGTTTTAACCTGTCTGCCTACTGGCTATCTTAACAGCCCAGCTATTTCCCACGGTCTTTGCTGGCAAGACCTGGTGTCCCCTTGCACCGTCTGGCACTATACTGATGTTCTAATCCAGAGCCCCTCAGGAGATTGGTGCACGAGGCCCTAACATGGTTGGTGACCCATCTATAACATCCAGGTGGGCTACTGCCCCACAGAAAATTCAAGGGCTCTCCACAACTATTACATTTCTGGGCATTAACTGATCCTCTAAAAGCCAGGAAATTCCTCTTGCAGCTAAACCTCAGCTGTTAACTATTCAGACCCCCAACACACTATAGCAAGCCCAACTCGTCTTACTTAGGTCTCTTCACACTCCGGAGGCAACAAATACCACACTTGTCCATCATTCGTAGACCCATTTATGCAGCCACGTACAAACCCTCCATATTTTACTGGCGAAGAGCTAAACAATAAGCTTTATAGCAGGCACAAAGGTCAATTAGTCAAGCCCTCCCACTGGTTCCCCCTGGCTGCTTCTTCTGGGCTGAGAATGGACTATGTGTCCCTTTGGACTAACACAGCTCCTCCTAGCTGCCTGTGGGCTTCTGGACCAGACGGCTGCTCCCTACACCACTACACCCCCTCAGAACCGATTTGGGAACTGGTTCGTTGGTTTGGCTCTTGGTTTGGTGTGCACTGATGCCAGAGTTTGCTTGCGTCTTTTGCGTTTTGGTGTACACAATGGGAAATACTCCATCTACCCTGAAGGAGAGCCCTTTGGGGCCTATATTAGATAAATGGGTGAAACATAGCCCTGAGCCTATGACTAAGAAACACATGATATACTATTGTGATAGGGTGTGGACCCAAAATATAGGATCAGAAGGGTGGTAGCCCCTGAATGGCTCACTCAACTTTTATAGGATCTCGCAGTTACAAGTGTTTTGCAAAACAGCAAGCTGCACCGGCAGTTGTTCCAACTGCCCACACTCCCCCCATGCCGCCATCATATTCACCACCTCCTGTTTCCCCTACCCACCGGGATCAAATAGAAGTTTCTGTGTTAACCCCCAGAGCACAGGAGCCTGATTTAGTATCACCATCTAAGACTCCACAGGCCACCCAATTTGGACTGGGAGCCACTTCCACAGCAGGGCAATTTCCCTTGTGCTGACAACCTATAAGAGGCCTGGCGACGCCCTTGGACTTGAGGCGTCCGATTCTAATTTCCCCACAGGAGCCCCAGGGAACTTTGACAGTGGGGAACGAGTTGATTGACTCTCCAATAGATACCACTCCCCAAACCCTCCCTGTTTATCTTAAGAGGCTTGTAAATATTAAACAAAGGGGAAACAAAGTCATCCTAGGAAAAACTTGCCTGTATCTTTGAGATGCAAACGTCCTTTCTGGTCTTCTCCGGAACCCTCATCTCTGCCATCTTTTTAAAATGCATCTTTTTAAAAGAGGGTAAAGTAATTTAGAACTTGACTTATCAAGGGTAAATAAAAAACCTAAGTGTCTTTTCTGTAAAAATTCAGCCATCTAGACAAGTGAGTTTGATTTTTTCCATCTGTCAGAAACCTAATTTGAATCCAACCTCTTTTTGTAAACTGATGGGTTTCACGTGGCTGTACCTGACTCCCTGCTGAAATTTGGAAATGACAACTATGACGTCTCTGTATGTTTGTGTCCTTGTATGTGTCTTTGTCTTTGGATAACATTGCTGAGGTTGATTTGTGGATGAGCTCTATTTAATTGGCTTAAAGAAAAGTGAGCACTTACAAACCAAACTATTCTAAATACAAGAGAAATTGAGCTAAATGAGCTTCAGGTTCATGTGAACTGGGAAATAGTCAGTATTAATTAAGACCTGGTACTAATGTTCGTTTGTTGATCTAATTAATATAGACATGCTGTTACAGTCATCAACATTAAGTATAATACCTTTATTGTGCCTAGGTTTAATATAAGCTAAATAAAATCTTGTTATATCTATTGCAAATTTGTCAGCAAGGAAATAACCTGATGTGAAGAAACTTTTAAGGAAAGAAAATGCAAATGAAATAAGAGCTTTGGGTGAACTTTTTAAAATACTTATCTTTTAGGAAGGTCTATCTAAAATTAGTCTCTCCAGATATCTGACCACTTGAAAGTCAGAATTGTGCTAAAATAAGTGACAGAAGGTTTATGGAAAGTGGACCCTGAAAAAAAGAGTTCTGTACGTGGTCAGGATTGACTAAGTTTAAAATAAGTTTAATTGAGTCAATAAATTTTAAAAGTAAGCTGGTGCAAAACTTGAATTTCGCTTTTCTCTCTGTTAAGAAGACAAGGTTTCTTAAGATTTTGGACTGCCTTTGATGCCAGATTTTAAGTTTTTCTACCTTTTAAGAGATCTGTTCTGTACTTGCCTTTGAAATCTTTTATTGTTACTTTGGCTAACTGAATAACTATTGTTTCACAGTGACATGTGATCCTATCTGACTGTTTGAAACCGTTTTCTTATTTTTCGGACAAAACTTCCCAAATCAAATTATAATGAAGTTCCTTTGACCTCTAGCTAACTTTGGGGTGCTTCAAAGGGCCCCTGAAACATCCCAAAGAGAGATATTAACTAATTCGGTTGACTTGGTATGTTGAATTACACGGGAAGTGTTGTCAAATAAGCAATAAATCTTCTTAGGTTACATTGTATGCCAAATGATACAGGTATTCCACAGATTATATGGAGTTCCTAAAATTTGGTATGTCCTGGTAAAATGTTACCAGTCAGAATTCTCTTTATTATCGGAAAGTGTTGCATGTCACCGCAGTAACCACGTTACTTTGTCAATTGCATCGTAATCAGATTTAAACGTGCCTTCTCTTTGTTTCTTTTCAAGTAGCCAAATGTATGTCTCAGCCCACTCATCTTTGTAAAAATAGACATAGAAGTCTTTCAAATGCTGTTTTAGCAGGAAGTTACTGATGTGTATGTGCCATTTACAGTGATTCTGTATATACTCCCCAGCTTCAAAAACACTTAGAACTGCTGCTGTGGTTTCTGGAAGAGTCAGTTGTTGGTTCCTCAATTACACCTGTGCAGCTCGGGTCTGAGTTTTTAAAGAATAGTTAACTTTTAAAGAAGTTTCTTTATCAAAAGAGCAGTTTGAGTTATAGCCATGGTTTTTGCTGGGTTAACATTGGCTTCAGTTAAATCGTTTCAATTATAAAGTAAGTATAACTATGGTGAAGAAGCTTGTCTCATTTTTAAATGTTGAATCACATTTTATTTCTTGAATTAATGCGATAGAAACGTCAAAATTCCGGACCACTGGAATATGCCAACTTTTTTGTTTTGGGGTTGTGTGTATAGTTTTTGTTGTGCTGATTTGTTTGCTTGTTTTTTAAAGAAACTGAAACTGCTATGTCTGCTAGTGGAAGAAAATGCTTTGTTTTGCTCTGAAGATTCTGAAATTATTCAGGCATATCGTGGTTCATAGATTACAAAGAATAATGGTAGTTAAATGCCAATGAACTATTTTTACTCTTTTTATACGAAATGTACAAATTTCGGGGGGGGGGTGGTGATGGTGGCAGCGGTGCCTCTTAACTACCTTATGTAAAACACTTGAACATTTTCATCAATATTGCCATCATCTGTTTAATACTCCCAGTATATTTTCTCAACGTGTTTACCTAAAGTTGTATGGAATGACATAATAAGCAATAAAATCTGAATTACACCCCCCCCCCCAAAAAAAAGTGCCGCCTTAAGTCTTTCGTCATTGTACACAGTTATGGTTTCACTCTGATGCCTTTGCAAAAATGCTCCCTCTTCAAGAAGATTTATAGAAGGGACCTTTGGATAAATACAAGTTTCTGGGTTTCAGACCATAAAGGTGAACTGGGTAAGATCTTGAAGAATTCTAATGGGAAACCTGATGGCTTCATAAAGCTGTTAACAAAAACGATTAGTTGCACATGACTGGGTAAACTGGTGACTATGGTTATAATTTTTATGGTTTCTATCTGAAAAATGACTGTTTTAAATCTGTGTTTTCCAGGTGTAAGCAAAACTCTCCCCTTAAACTAATTATGACTTAACAGTAATTTGTTAAATTATACCCTTGTAAGCAGAATTGAAACATTTATCTTTTTCTCTCTACCTGGTTGATCCTGCCAGTAGCGTATGCTTGTCTCAAAGATTAAGCCGTGCATGTCTAAGTATGCACTGCTGGTACACTGAAACAGCGGATGGCTCACTAACTCAGTTATGGTACCTCTGGTCGCTCGCTATTGCAATTGGATTACAAGTAGTTATACTGATCATTGTTCTTTGTTTCCAGATTGTTTGCTCTTTGTGTCTCCCTGCTGCACTGTGTCTTTGTTAACGTTACTAGCTGCATTACTTATATCCTGTCTATTTTATAAGATTGGTGTCTCTTACAGTACCCAGTATGTAACCAGGCCTCCAACAATACTTCTATGGCTAAACATCTTGAGGAAATAGATCACATTTATAACATAAAACAATTGTAATAGTGTGATTCTAGGTATGGGAGGAAGCAACAAGGGAAAATGTCTCCTGGGTCATAATTAGATAGAAGATCCAGAGGATCTTTAATTATCAATAGGGCCTAGTCCAAAAACTAGCACCTGGAGTGGCATATCAAGAATTCTCCCCTGACCTGGGATAAGCCTCCCAGCACCGTGGGACAAAATTTGATCCTGAAATGTCTCCCAAATATTGGTCAAAATCCTGACAAAGAGGAGAGGATCTGAGAAATGGAATATTGCCTGACACATCAGTCATTAGCGATTGCAGCCCTCCAACGTGAGCCGGTGAGCCCTGACGAAACTCAGGATATGAGAACATAGGATACAGCCCCGGGTAGCTGAGGTACATATCAAATGAATGATTTCAGTGAGCCCAGACTCTTGCATCTTCCCATACATAGAAAACTGCCAAATTCCTTAACTTGAGATGCTGCTTCCCAGGCTTGGAGCTCTCAAAATTCCCGTCAAATAGATCATAACTCTCAACTTTTAGGCTGAGAATATTTTTTTAAGGCTACAGGTGTAAAGGAGACACTTTCCAGAAAGGAACAAAAAAAAAAAAAAAAAAAAACGTTTGGAACACTGGCACCGATGGTGGACACTCCCGGAAAGTTCCATCTGACGAAGCAATTAGAAGGGCCGTCACCCCTTTTTCCACAAGACTGTGGAATGGACATTGACAGTAGGGAATTGTAAAAGGGAGGAGCCAAATCTGACTACACGTTGGATCTGTTTCTTTGACTTTAACCTTTGCCTTCCGCTGCTTTTGTTCACTAAAAGGACACTGTCTGTACATAATGGCCTGCCCCGGGGAACCCTGTTCCTCTGCCTGAATGTTAAACCAAAGTGCCTTTGTTCAGGGAAACACACGGACTCTGTCCACCTGTGGATGGCTGCAATTAAGAAGAAATTAACACATCCCCTCCCTGAGGCTGGCCATTCCAGGGGATATTCGCAAAACTTATGGCCCTTTTACTTTACCTCCACATCTCCTCCCCATCTCTGTGCTATAAAACAAACTGGCATCCAAACCCCGATAAGATGGTTATTTTGAGACTTTAGTCCGCCATCTTCTCGGTCTGCTGGCTTTCCGAATGAAGTCATATTCCTTGCCTCAACACCTAATCTCTGATTTATTGGCCTGTTGTGCGGCAAGCACAGCAAGCTTGGACTTGGTAACATCTTTACTCAGGACACGGTGTCACAAAATGGGACATTGTTTTCTGTTTGTTTGTTTTGTTTTTGTGTTTTGTGTTTGTTTTTGTTTTGGGCTGCACCACGTGGCTTGTGGGATCTTAGTTCCTCGACCAGAGATCGAACCCGCGCTCCCTGCAGTGGAAGCTCGGAGTCCTAAGCAATGGCCTACCAGGGAATTCCCATGGGACACTGTTACCTTGCAGTCATGGTCCTCACCTTTGTGAGACAGAGGTAGTAGTGTAGCAGGATTGAGAACGTTGTAAAGTTTAAGATAAGGATTAGGTGGTGAAAGCAGGATTTCACAGGAAGTGAATCTAGTGACACTTGCAGTGAAATGTTGTCAATTCAGAGTTAAGAAGACTGTGGACAATGTGTGGAGTTTGCAAATAAACTTCATTTTCTAGAGTCAAATCTGCCAAGGCTTCCACTAAATTTGCAGTTGTGGCTATAACCTTAAGACAACTGAGATAGGCATAAGCAACTGACTCAAGTTGCATGCTATAATAGGCAAAAGGCCTATGTTTACTACCATGCTCACATAGTTCCGCGGGGCCTGATTATGCCATTCATGCACAAATCAAGTAAAAGATTTTGAATAACCTAAAGTTAATCTATTAGGTAGAGATCTCTTTGCTAACTTAAAAGGGCTAATATATTTTGCCTCCAGTGGAGATCTCACCTTAAAGTTTCCGGATCAACCTGAACCTGATCATTTGGGTAACCCTAAGGCAGGCAGCTCTTGCAGTGCTTGTTTTAGCCTTATAAAAGCCTGCTTATGTTTATCTTCTCAAGCAAAGGATTCAGGGACTAAATCTTTAATAAGTTCATAGAGTGGAAGAGGTAACAGAGAAAAATTTGGAACCCAGAGCTTGCAATAACCAGCTAAACCTAGAAATCCACAATGCTAGCACTTAGTTGTGAGTCTAGGAAGTTCCTGTATCAGCCTAATTCTCTCTGCAGATAGCTGAATTCCTTCAGTGCTTAGATTATGTCCTAGGTAATGAACAGTGTCTAGAGATAATTGTAAATTTTCCTTTGTGTTCTTTCTCAGCTAACTGTTGCAGCAAATCAATGGAATCTTTTATGCATGCCTTATGGAATCTTTACAGTAGCTGAGTACAGCAGGAGGTTATCTCCATATGGTAAAAAGGTTGATTTCTCAGGGAACTAGAGGGTACTTAAATCTTGGTGAGGTACTTGGGAGAAAAAAGAAGGGGTCCCAGTGAACCCTTGAGGCATAAAAGTGCAGGTATATTGTTGATTGTTCCAAGTAAAGGCAGATAGATATCGGCTGTTGGGTCTCCGGGATGCTGAAGAAAGGTGAACAAAGGTCTCCAACAGTACACCATTCCAAGTCAGTTGAAACTTGTGACAGAAGGGTGGCTAGGTTTGGAACAACAGGAAAACAGGGAATAACTTTTTATTAATGGCTCCCAAGTCCTGGACAAATCGCCATCCTGCCAGGTTTCCAACCAGGCAAGATTGGCATGCTGCAGGGACGAGTACAGGAATGACTACCTCCTGGGAAATTAAGTTTTCTACAATAGGTGTGAGACCTTGTATGACCGCAGGCTTTAATAGTTGTTGAGGAAACCTAGGGAGAGGTTTAGCTACATCTATCTGAATCTGTATAGGTTTGCATTTTTTTATTCTTCTGATGTTAACACTGTCAGAAGTAGCCCCCAAATTTGCAGGCATCTCCACCAAATTAGAGAACTTTTGCTGAACTTCCTCTTTTATGTCCAGGACAGATTGTAAGGAACATAAATAATCAGGTTCAGGTTGATCAGGAAAGTTTAAGGTGAGATCGCCACTGGAGGCAAAATGTACTGGCCCTTTTAAGTTAGAAAAGAGATCTCTACCGAATAGATTAACTGGGGCTATATTGCATAGCAAAAAGGAATCTTGGTTGAGATAAAAATTCTCTCTGAACTTTATTAGGTACTCCCACTATGGAAACATCCTCTTGACTCAGAGGGACCTATTGTTCTTTGAGGGTGGGCTTTAGAGTAGAAAGCACAGCTCTGGTTAGGGCTAGGGATAGGGTGTTAAAGGGTTAGGTAATTATGTTTACAGTTAGGGTTAGGGTTTAATGTAGATTTCAAAGTAAAATATGAGAGTGGGGTTTAAAGTAGAAAGCATAGCTCCAGTATCAACTGAAATTTGGCAGTTTTTCATCAGTTTTCATTCTATTTTCCTCTGGGCTGTTTCAGGTAATTGCTGGTAATAGTTTACCAGAGAACCTCTGGAGTTCTGCCAACTAGGGGAGAGGGTCATGGGGGGGCCCTCCCTTTAAGACAGATACGAGAGCATTTGTGAAGAGTTTGCATAGGACCTTTGAGGACACCTTTTTGTCCAGTGTCCTCACTGATTACAAATGAAACATCAACTTTGGGTCATCGAATTGATCATGGACCCCTAGGAGGTTGTAATGGGGGAGGCCTAGGTGTTATTTTGTGTCTCTTGCCTTAGAGCTGTTGTAACTGTAAGGCTATGAGCTTGGTGGATTTCTGTTTGTGATCTTGCTCCAAGGTCCTTTCAAAATGCTCAGCTATAGTCAGGAGTTCAGTCAGGCCTACAGCCTCCCAGCCTATTTTCTGCCCTTTTATCAATCCACTAATCTCAGAAGATAATCCATTTACAAAGAGGGCAGTTAAAGTAGGCTGAGTGGCCTTTTTATTGCTTGCAACCCCAAATGCTGTAAAAAGAGAGCCTACAAACTGGCTCTAAAGTCTTCCACAGATTCACCCCTCTTTTGTTTGTATGAGTGAATAATAGGCCAATCATTATTAGGCCAATTAATAATAGACAAAGTGTGAGCAGGGAAGATTTTAGGAAGAGCTTATAAAAGGTTAGTTGTTATTCTGCAAGCCTTTTTAGGTTGAGGATCTTGAATATCATCCTAGGGATTATGTCATTTTGCTTCCCGCGTCCATTCTGGGGCTTCCCCCAGTCCTACCAACATGTGTACAAGCGGATAAAGATCTAGCAGTTTGGGGACATAGGCCGTGACAGTGACTCTAAATTCTTCAAAAAATGTTGGGAGTTCCTCCCTAGGTTTAGAGAATTCTTTGACTATAGCTCTCAGTTCAGTCTTTGACCAAGGGGTAAAGGACACCTGAGGGGGCTCACCTGCAACCTCAGCTAGTTTGACTTTAAATGGCAATTGTTAAATATTCTCTTGGGAATAGAAAAGTATTTCAGACAGAAAATGAGTAAAACAAGAGTACTCAGGTGAAAAAGGAAAGGGGGGGACAGTAGGAGTTAAATCTGCAGTCACATCCGTCCTATGGTCTTTTGTTTCAGGTACCTTTTGTCTCTTTAATTTTTCATTAGCTTTCTGTTCCAACATAGCTCTAAACGAAGCTATGTTGGAATCTTGAAACCTTCTGTAAACTTTTACATACCAATTAAAGCAGGCATCTCATTCTCCCTGTCCAATTTGGGAACCCTTGCTCTCCAGTGTTTTCCTCAAATGTACAATCTTGTCTAACTGGAACATTCCCCACAATGACCATTGTAATTCTAGATCAGTATTAGTATAATTTTGCCATCTTTCTAAATATCTACAGCCTCCAGGACCATAATTCTCAAATATAAAATAAGCAGGTGTGCCAGAAGCTGGCATTCTCAACTCTTTGGTGATAAAGGATCTCAGTTCCTTAGCTAGCCTTTGTCAACCCAAAAGAACACACAAAAGAACTGCGCCTTAATATATCAGCAGTAACAAAGAGATGTTACTATGTCCTGGCCAAAAGAAGGCCTGGTATGCACCACCACCAATTCCCAGGGATCCCTGGACTGAGGAAAAAGATCCAACCAGCAAATCCCAAGGAATGGGGACTGCAAACTGATGCCTAACAAAATGGAGAACTATAGCCGCCACCAACAGTTCCAAGCATGGAAACTGAGGGCTGATGCCAAACAGATGGGGAAGTGCAGACTACACTGCCAGCAGTGCCCAATGTGGAATCCAGGGAACAAAATTAGGGGCTAGGGTTTACCACTCAAAAATATACTGGCAATAACCAAGAGATGTTACTGTGTCCTGGGAATTTCCATCTGAAAGGCTAGGGGTTTGGCCTCAGGGAGAATCCTCTACCAGCCAAACTGACCTGCCCTGTAAAGGAAAGCCAATTAGATTGCGAGCACAAACTCAATCAAAGAGAATGGAGCTCAAACCAAGAGGAACTTACCAACAACCTTCAGGAATGGCAAGAAAGACAGTGAACTCAAAGGAGTTGTGGGCACCACACCTGTTTCTCCTTGTCCCAAATGTTATCAGAAATTTGCTTCAGATCCCATCACTGCCACCAATATATTTATCTTTTTCTTTTTAAAAAGATAAGCATTTAATCATAAAATCATCCTGTTAGCAAGAGGAATCATGAGAGTGGATTTTAGAAAAGTGCACATACATATTTTTATACAGAACATTTCTGGAAGGATACATATTCAACTGTTAGTGGCCACCTCTGAATGCCACCAATGTATTAAAAAACAAAATTTAACTGAGTAAATTTGAAGATTTACTTTGAAGTTTGAATAAATTGGCTTTATTAAACGATTCATGAATCAGGCAGCATCTCATCTGATAGAAAGGGAGATACTCCAACGGGTTACACAACATGGAAGGCTTTTTGTTTTTTGGCCATGCCACATGGCATGTGGAAATCTTAGTTCCCCGACCAGGGATCAAACCCATGCCCCGTGCATTGGAAGAGCAGAGTCTTAGCCCCTGGACCACCAGGAAAGTCCCAGAAGGCTTTTAAAGTAAAGAGGGTGGGACAAGGAAAGAAAGTCATCATCAAGGGAAAAAATGAAAGTTCACTGGAGGAAAGTGAAACTTCAGGTGACAGTGGCTTCTCATTGGCTAAACTGCGGAATATTCTATTAGCTATTTCTATTTTCTATTTCTTGTTGCTGGCCAGGAAGGAAGTCTTCCCTCCTCCAGCTGGGGTAGTAAAGTGGTTGCACTTCCTGTTTGGGGTCAGTAAATGACCTCTTCCTCTTGGGGTAATTGATGATGAGTGACACGGCATGAGAGCTCCCTCTACGGGCCTTCCAGACTCCAATTCTAGTTGGGGTTTCCTTTTGTTAACATTCACAGCATGTTTTATTGGCAGGAGGATTCACAATGAGGGAGAAAAGGCCACAAGACTCACCATAAAGAAGGCTCAGAAATTCCTGGGTGGGTCCAAGGGAGGCACAAGGTGGCTGTGGGGTCAGCTGGTGGCCACAATGATCACGTGGTTCCATCTGATGGGTTTGCAGCTCGATGTGGAATAGTGAATAAAAGGATCAGTTCATCCTATCAGAGAAACATGAAACTGAGATAAGCTTCCCACTGCTAGAAGCATCTTGAGCCTTCAGAAAAGAACAGAGAACATGTCTAAAGGGTTTGGGAACATCAGAGCCATATCTCCTCAGAGTGGGACTCCCCAGGCTCTCCAGGTCTCAGTCCCCAACTCTCCCTCGGGGACAAAGCCTCCTCACCTCTGTCCTTGTCAGCTCACTGATCCCTAGAGGTCCTGCCTATCCCTGAGGACTTAGGTTTCCATGGAGACAGGTTGGTTGAGACCTAGTGATACAGTTGACCAGCCTGATACGCAACAGTTCCCACCACCCTGGGGCAGTTGGGCTCAGGGAAACGTGGCTCTGGACCCCATGTGGAGGGTGTCCTTGCACGTCAGCTGTGCCCCAGAAGAGCCAGTAACGCCTGTAGCTGTCCAACTGATTCTCAGGGTATTTTCCTGGGAGAGCCTTTGGTCATCTGACCTCGTATCCAGGAAGCCCCGTGACTTTCTGACTGCTGCCTGTCACGCCAACAACACACCTGTGAAGGTTCTGCTCTGCATGGCCATCTGTCCACCAGGCCCCCCCTTCTAGGGACCCAGATGCTAGGACCACACAAATGCTGAAGGAGTGTCCACCTGCCTAAGGTACAGACACCCCTGTATCCATCTGCATGATTTCTACTGGGAATCAACAACATTTATGGGGATTCTTTGGCCCTAAAGAACAGACCAACCTGATAGGAGCAATGCAATGATTCACAATTACCAGGGTCAATGCACATATACAGGGGCCCATAGCCCCAGATGCCCCACTCACAATTCACATGGGTGTCCCATACGTACCCACCGATGCCCAAATATTCTTGCTTCATACATACATACATCCAAACACGCACATCAGTGGTGTGCTGGTAAGTGCTAAAAAAGTCTCCGAGAAAGGTGGGAAAGACTTCACCTCTGCTATCTACGTGGTACAAATATTCCCAGCATGACCAATTTCAAGCTACCCACCTGACATCACTGAACACAGAGCTGGGAAGAGATATGCACCATTGACTATCCCAGGATAGTATGAACCAGTTCCAGCACATCCCGTACCTTTTCCTATGAATTTGTGCACACAATCCACTTACACCCCAAGTAGAACCCTCAACTCCCATCACAGATATATAACCAAAAGGATACCACATACACATATGTGTTTGTACATATACATACATATATACATATATATATATATATATCCTGAACACACACGTACATTTCTACCCTCACCCTGAATAAATACACAAACAGACTACCTCTTACTACCTAAATTTTTACAGACAAAACCTTACTCACCCTGAATATTCACATTCCACTCTCACAACTATATATACACACACAACATGGGCCTGAAAACAAACACGTGCAACCAATATGCCATCCAGATGTACACACTGAGTACCTAAACACACAAGGTCACCAAGTACACAACTGTCTCATGGGCAACCCAAAAAAGACCCATATGCAATCCCACAGACCTAAAATACATATACTCCAGGATTCCTGCACACACACATAACCTACACCGTCTACTGGTTTCCAAACACACAAACTAAACTCTCACATCCCCCAGAATACATACCCCAGAAGCCCCAGGAACACAAAAACACACACAGCCACAAATAACCTATTCTTATCAAATACAGCTGACCCTTGAACAACTTGGGGGTTAGGGCGCCAACCCTCCATGCAGTGGTTCTGCATCCATGGATCGTGTAGTAGTCCTGTAGTATTTACTGGAAAAAAAATCCACTATAAATGGACCCGTGTGGTTCAAACGTGTGGTGTTCAAGGGTCATATATAAGGACTTACATATAAGTCCACCTCACTAATACTGAGAACACACATACAAGCAACACCACTAAATTCTTCAGGCATTACATTTTGAAATAGACACATAGAGGACTCTAAGCCTCCTGATATACTCACAAATCACAAATACACACACCCACCAACTACTCATGAGTATACACCCCAAATGCTCAGACACACTCAAAACAGAAAAACACCAACAACCTCTGCAGTCTTACTAATATACATACACAATTCTCACACACCTATGGACACACACATGCAAATATTCCCAAGCCCTGAACATACAGATCCCCTCCCAAACACTATACATTATGCTACCTCTCCAGAATACAAGCTCCCCACCACTACCCCAACATATAAACTGTATATGTGGGCTTCCCTGGTGGCGCAGTGGTTGAGAATCTGCCTGCCAATGCAGGGACACGGGTTCGAGCCCTGGTTTGGGAGGATCCCACATGCCACGGAGCAACTGGGCCCGTGAGCCACAGCTGCTGAGCCTGCGCGTCTGGAGCCTGTGCCCCGCAACGGGAGGGGTCGCGGTGGTGAGGGGCCCGCGCACCGCGATGAGAAGTGGCCCCCGCTTGCCACAGCCAGAGAGAGCCCTCGCACAGAAGCGAAGACCCAACACAGCCAAAAATAAATAAATAAATAAATAAATAAATAAATAAATAAATAAATAAAAACTCTATAAACTGTATATGTGTGGGGGGTGTTTATATATATATATATATATTTCTACCCTCACCCTGAATATATAGACAGACCACCTCTTACTCCTACCAAACACATGTATAAACACCCTAGCATTCTCGAAAGAAATACATTTTGAATACTCCTAACAACTCCATACCTTATGAACAAACTTTGATAATGCATGAACCTGATGATGGACACACACACAGATTAGAATACACAAGTAAGATACATGCAAGTGTCTCCAGCAAACCATTTATGAAACAACTTCCATATATCGAATTATCCCTAGCTATTAGGAGCCAGCTCACACATATGCAAGTACTAACAAATACCCATATCACATATTTCTAATACATAGAAATGCAATTGTCCAACTTCCCTGTAGAAACATAGAACCCCACCTCTTTATCAGATACACATATACTCACTTCCCAAAATACATAAGCTTCAGAGGCTCCTACTGAAAATTACAAATGCACAGCCTCAGCAAATATTCCTCCAAGTGGCCATGCCCCTTGAATACACACACAAACTCATTTAACACATAACTCTCCACAAGTCCCAAATAGAACCACAATTACCCAGAACACTACAAATATGCAATAACATCATCCTATATGCCCTTTGTTCCAAATACACATACAGTACCACACTACTGGCATATACATAACCCCACATTCCCAACCTCTCACACAGAATTAACTCTGCCATCTTGCAGAATACAGAATCATACAAACACGACATACCTACATATACAACATCCACCAGTCCCAGAAAATAGTCACAGACTTGCCCTCTACACATCCAAATATACATAGACAGCTCCTGAAAATGCACACACACAAACACCCCATAACCATACAACATGCCCTGAATACACAAATGATCATCCTACATTCCCCAAATATACAAAATAAACAGACTGGACACCCAAAGTAATATACACCACTACTTTTCCTGACATTGCCCTTATGCATATGCAGATAATCCTTCCAAATCCACCATTAGACACACATAAATCCCCAAATTCATGGGTGAAAAAAACACATGTAAACATATTCCCCAAACACCTAATTACAAACACCTAACCACCAACTCCTTGAGTATGCCTGCGTCACATCTCAACACCCTCCAAATACAACACTCACTCTTACACACTCTCACAAAAACACAGGCATGACCTCCCTTCAGACACAAACATCCACAGACAAAACCAACCCACACATTTGACTACATATCAGATTCCCACCAACCAATTAAATATGTACAGACCCCATCTATGCTTGCAAATCAATCATGATTTGACATCAGACTACAAATACATGTTTACTACCACATTCAGCAAAGTTGCTCCCATCACTGACAAAAGAATGCAGTTTGGACATAAGTGTTGATTGATGTTTTTATGACAAGAAGGAAGACACTAGTGAAACCATGAGTGTGTTCCTTTGATCTTCACTCATTTTCCAATCACCTGAGCTACACCTTTGGAACCAGATGAGGGTTTTCAACTCGCAAGAACGTCCCTCTAGCTTTTGTACTCTTCAGAACGCGCAGCCTAGAACGGCACCTGGGCACCTGTTTAATAGCTCACACACACTACTTACCCCCCACTGTACGCCCCGCAGTCACTGAACCCTTCATGCAGCCGGCTCCCCAGTGGTGCCAATAACCCTGGGGTAAACCCCTCAAGGGAATCGAGCTCTATGGGGGCGTGAATCCACATTCTGGGGAGTCTCCTTACACGGACAAGGGCACAAATAACCCACAGGGTGAACAACAGCACAGAGCGGTGACACCTGAGGGGTGAAAAGTCCCCGTACCCCTTACCTCAGGGTTCCTGGAATTGACTCCAGAGGCGGCCATGACAAGCCCCGCCCCCGCCGGACGGCCGTTGGGGCCCCAACCTCCGCGCTCGAGCACACGCTCCTGTCTTCTGGAGCCCAGCCAACTGCCCCAACAGACGCCAGGAGCTGTTGGAGGACGGCGGTCCGCGTGCCCGAGAGCCCCCCCCAGTGGGCGTGCGCAGGCGTGCAGGCGCGGGGCACGCGGGGATCTGTTCCAGGAGGTCTCTGCAGGAGAGGAGAGAAATGCAGGGTCAGGCACGCTAGGGAGCATCTCTGGCGACGCTCCTCGCTGGGAACCTTCGTGACAGTCTCTTCTTAAAACCAGCTCTTGTGAGATGTGCACTCCTGATTTTTATATTGCACACGTGAAACCCATGCACTTAGCTACAAAGAGTTCTGGAGAGCTCCGCTCTAAGCACAGTAGCCTCAAATTGGGGCAAGTGCTTTCATGCCCTTTGGACTGCAGTTCCTTGGTTCTTCTTTATGCCTTTCAAAAAACAGTAGGTCCTTTTTCCTAGCAAGCCTGAAGTTTCCTTTAAAGAACAATTCTAGCAAAGAATTCAGACCTGGGAAACACTCTTAAGATACTGTCTCCTGACTCCGTTCCTAGAGTTTTTCCAAACGCATTTACTCTACTAGAATATTTTTTCTCAGTGTATTTAATACATGGAGGTTTTTCAATAAATGTTGATTCACAGGTGTTTCCTTTGTACTTTTTTTTTTTTTTTAATAACTTTGAGAGAGAGTGGACAATCTGGGTCAATTTCAACACAGCAGGTAGTATGGGAACAATTTCACTTTCCCTCCCTCCTTTTTTGTAATATCTTGCAGACTTTCAGTTGGCATTAAAAACAACAACAACAACAAAAATAGTAGCGGGATCAACTTACTGACCTGACTTTGTAATACTTCCCAAAGAAACTTCAATCATCAGATCCTCTTTCTGGTCAATTGCAAGATTAGAGCATTTCTCACTCAACAGGATGCCTCTGAAGACCCCTCACGTCTAACAGCACTAAGCGCCTCCAAGTGCACAGACTTGAAAACTCCACAAGACACAAACATTGTATCTCTTTGTTTCTTTAACGTTTCCTGATTGAGTGGAAGATGAACTGTCTTCTGAGGCTTGTGATGCATGTCCAGAGTTGTTTTTTCTCAGTAGTCAATGCCTGCCCGCAGCCTCTGTGCAGGAATAGTCAGAGACCATGATCCAAAGGACTTTTAGATACTCCCTTCTGTGACTGCTCTTCCCAAATTACATTTGGGCTAATTTGATTCTCTCTGTCTCTCGGGTGTAGGATTTTGAAGTATTACAAAAGTGATTGCAGAATTGGGACTGGCTAATTTTTGCACAGTGCAATTTTTGTATCAGTGGCCTTGAGAAGAGTCCTTCAAATACTGTATCAGAATTATGAGTGAGAATCTTGTAAATAATTGGTTGAATGACTGAACAAAGGGAGGAAGCAACAAGGAAGCCTGCCTTTCTCGAGTGCCTGGGTACAATATTTTGCCTCACCATCCCTCTAGTATGAAGTTATTGGTTGAAAATCATCTGAGTTTTCCTTCATTGTAAAAGCTCCAGTACTGAGCGATATTCCCAAACTGTTTATTTTTTTCAGTCCCCGACAGGAGTTTCTTTAGATATAAAGTTCATTTAGAAACTTTATGTCTAAAGTTTCTTTAGATATAAAGTTTCACCATGATGTTGCTTGAAATATTCTCACCTTATCTTCTCATCTTCTTCTGAGTCAGTTTTTCCTGACAAGGGGCAAGGAACTTCTTAAACACCAACAGGAGTCTTTTTCACACTGTGGAACAGTCCTTCTAAACCTCTGTTTCCTTCCCCAACACCCCACAATCAGTTGGAGTTCTACTGCAGCTACAGCAGTGAGAGAATATCGTCTCCCAAGAGATTTGGTTGCCATCCTCTGAGGTTTTCAGCCTTCATCTCCCTTGACAAGTTTCCTAACGGTCCTCTCTTCTCACAACACAAAACACGAATACTCTTTCATATCATTTTGATAGTGGTAAACTGACTGACATGGATTCTCAATATGAAAATAATAATCAGACAAGTTTTGTAAAAGGAATGCTACCATGATTCCCATGCAGATGGGGCCATATGCAACGATGATCCTAGATGGTAAAGAGCAAGTGTATGTAATGCAGACAGGAAATTAACAAACTTGTAAGCAGGGCTTGCAGGCTAGGATTTAGATGGAAGTGGGCTTGTCTGAATGGGGATTGGACACTGGTGGATAAACTCTTGGCATTGTGTCAAGGTGCACATCCATCTCATGGGTAGTGGACTTTTAACACCTAGAAAAACCAGGGCTCTAGGATGTTTAGTCCCTTTAACATAAGGAAAGAGAAGAAGATTTTCTGCCTTCTTGTTCCTTACTTCTGTCCTTACCCCTACTAAGCCAAGATGTTCAGTGCTATATGATGGCTCTTCCAAATCCATTTCATCCAAAGAGCCTGCAGATTTTGTGTATGTTTACAGTTGTGTTTTCTGTTGGAGCCAAGATGCACGCTTTAGTCTCATCACTCCAAGTTCTCTTTCTCATAAGGATGAGTAACTGATAATAGCTTAGTATGTTCTGATTTTTTGGTAGTGTTGCCAGATAAAATACAGATTTCGAGTTAAAGGTAAATTTCAGATAAACAGGGAAAGAATTTGCAGTAAAACTATGTCCAAAATGTTGCATGGGACAAAGTTGTACTAAAAATGAATTCATTGTTTATGTGAAATTCAAAAGTCAAATTCAGTTAGGCATTTGTTACTTTTCTTTACTAGATCGAGCCACCCTATTCTTTCAGGTGCTTTGAAATTTAAGAGACTAGAAATTCTTGTTCTAGGAATCTAGTGCAGAAACAGAGGAGCCACGATACCCGTACAAAGACAATCATTGGAAATATCCTCAGATATATTGGAACATATATGAATTTTCAACTAGAAAAAAAATGAAGGCATTTTAAAAACTGAAAACAGATTGCCTTCGTTTTTAGTTGCATGACGTATCTCTGGGAAGATTTTAGTGAAAGAGATAACACTGGTTTCCTCCGGGAAAGAGGATTGGGTTGACAGGGGAAAGAGGTGGGAGGAGGACTCGCCACTGCATATTCCATTTTGCACAATTTAATTTTGAACCATGAGAAGGTGTTACTCGCTTAAAATATTATACTAAAATCATTTAAAAGGTAAAAAACTCAATCTTTTACAACCATGGAATACTATGAGAAAGACATTTAGTGAATTCTGGTCTTGGACATGGGGGCTGCATGACGGTTTTTTGATGGACGGGGGCTTTCCAGCAGAAAGGATCATTAGTAAGGCTGGTCCTGCTGGATGTTGGTTGGAGCACAAGGACCACTCCCTTAGGAGTGATGTACAGACAGCAGTCAAAGACACTGGATCTGCTGAGACAATCCTAATTTCAAATACTCAGTTCCATGTGGCCATAAATACCCAAGTGTTTATCAGACTAACAGTTCTGAATTTTGTTCAGAAAGTCTAGTCTCTGTTGAAGTAAGTCAAGAGCCAGGTAGGAAGCAGAGTGTGTTGAGGGACACAAAACTAGGTTGATGGAAAAAGAAGTGAAAGGAAGGGACCGTCAAGTCCAACCTCGGTGCCGTAAATCAAAAAAACAGTCTATAAACTGTGTAAAGAGGCACATGCCAATTGTGTTGCCACTGTGTGAGGTGGAAGGAACTTCCGGTTCTTGCCTACCTGCCAGAGCCCTCGTGGAATGTCTCCCCACCCCCACCCTACCCAGACCCACGTGCCCTCTGCCTCTCCCCCACTGCAGAATGTTTCAGCCGCGTTCTACTGTTATGACTCAAACCTGCCCCTCCTTCAGTTGGATCCTGAGCGTCGTTGAAGCAGGTCACTCTCTGGGTCCTGGTCTTGACTTTTCTCATTGAGGCTACCAGGCAGCAGTAGTCCGTGCCCAAGCCTGCAGGATGGCTTCAGAAGGAGGTAAGCCTATAGGCTGGGGGTGTGTTCTCAGAGACCCTGCCATCCCTCACATATTTCGGGTTCACACGTGACACTTCACGGTGGGCACACAGTTGGACTGAAGTAGAGGGAGAAGAGAGCACTGGACACACGAGGACATTTCACCTGGGGAGACTGGGGAGCCTGAAGAAACCTGAGACTGCACTGGGGAGGAGGGGTCATTGGAGGTGGATCAAGAGGAATTGCCCTGGCTATGGAGAAAGGATGGCAGCAGGCAGGTTGATTCTTTCTAGAAGGGAGACAAGCCACTTTGAAACGTGTGTGTAAGGATGTGTGTGATGTCCTGGTGGTGACACAGGGAGGGTCATGAGGAAAGCCTAGACGTGTCTTGTGTTCCTGAGGCACCTGAAGCTTGCCTCACCATATCTTTCTAAGGGATTTGAACAGGAGCATACTGTATCTAAGGGGGCCGTGGGGAGAGATGGTCTTGGTGAGAAAACTATTCAGTGGGGCTGTGTGTGGCCACACCTGCAGTGAAGTGCCCTCTCCGAGAGCTAGGCAGGAGGTTACTCTAACTGCCGCAGCCCACACCTCGTCCACTCCTCCCAGCCCAGAGCTCACTTCTCAGTTCAGGTAACTGTTGCTTGGGATTCAACAGGGGATGGGCAACCGTGTAACTTCAGCCAAGAAATGGCTCAGGTTCCTGAGTTGTTCTGAACTGTTCTTCCTTTTGTGGAATTGCAGTTCTTCAGACTTACTTCATCTCATCCAGTATCTCATGGTGGACCCTCAGGCTGCCTTGAGAGGAAGAGTTTGTTCATATTTCCTGTCACTCCTTCATGGACAGGGGACAGATGTGGAGTGAGGTTGTTTCGGGTGGAATGTCTGTGAAGGCTGCTTCCTCTTTTAAAGGGGGAAGGAGTGTAGCCCAGGGGCAGGAAGACGATCTTCTGTGTTATTATTAAACGTCCTATGACATCTGTTCTGGTTAATTAGGTGCACCGTGGTGTGTACCTTGTTCTCCTGAACAGGGATGTGTTCCAGACAACTTGATCGCCATGGCAACTGGCTTCTGCCTGCTTCTCAGATTGTCTTTCCGTTATTGGGAGCTGGAAGGGGAAGGACCACAGGAGGTCTGTACTCCCATGACCAATGTAACATGACAATTCCCTGGCCCTTGTTTAATCCTCTGCAGCCATCACTGGCTGTGAAATGACAGAATCTAAGGGACACGTGCCTACTTCTCACACACCACTCCCCCCACCCCCGCCTCTTAGGAACAGAACTCCTGAGTGATGACAGTGACTCTGGGCACTGGGGAGGGGGTGGCAGGACCTGGCCCATGTTACGTGTCTGCTGTGGGTTGTTCTGAGATGCAGGTGCATTCTGGGCCAGTGTTATGGGTTTGTATCGGGATTCCATTAGAGAGATATTTTCCAGCATTTTGTTTTGTTTTGTGAGGCTAGGAAAGAAAGAGGGGATTTATACTGAGCATCAGGAAAAGGAGGACTGAGGAGGAGGTGGGGCCCTAATATTTTACACAATACCTGTCCACAAAGGGCCTTTGGGTGCCTAGAACTTACCTTGGAGAAGGTCCCTACCTGCTAGTACGCCGGCTGAGGGGCATTTCTCACAGAGCGGATGTCCACACAGTTCCAGGTCTTGGGAGACAGCCTGTGAGGCTTAGGTGCCAGGGGGTGCCTTAGGGAGGCTCTCCAAGTCAGTGCTTGCTGAGGCGATTTCTTCTCGGCAGACAGGGGTCAGGGACCTTGGTGGATGGGCGCGGGGTCACCAGTGGAATAATTCTCAACTGGAGGTCAGGGCATGAAAATCACTTGAAGACACTTGCACGCTGCACAGTTTCCCTTGTCCAAGTGTCCCTCACCTGTGGAGATTTACACTCTGATGCCACAGAAAGCCTCAGTCCCACTTGCCCATTCTCCTCCTCCATTCACTCCTTTCCTTTGCCTCAACAGCATCTCCAGTGCTGGGAACGGATGTGACCATGAACCCCGGTGCCTCCTTGTCTGCTTTCACGGCAGTGCCCTTCCCTCCACCCATTCCTGGCGCCCAGCACCGGCCACCCTGGCAGCAGCACCTGCCACATCCCATCACCCCAGCATTCCCTCCTGGCAGCAGCCTGCTGCTGCCAGCTTTCCCCAGGACGCCTTTGGTGGCTAATGGTGGCCGTGGCCCCAGTGCCCCTGGGGCTTGCAACCTCACTGTCCAAGTCAGGTCTCAAGGGAGGACAGTGGAGGCCCCCCAGACTCAGACCTTTGTCGTTACTCAGGCCCCCCTCAACTGGACCGCTCCAGGGGCCCTCAGCGGGAGTGCTGCATGTCCTGCACCCGTATTCATAGCAACCCCTGTGATGGGGACCGTCGTGACTGCTTCAGCTGTTGGAGTTAGTCAGGCTGGCAAGGGAGGCTGGACCCCAGGCTTTCCTCTTCAAGCTCCACCACCAGCTGCCCAGCTGGCCCCTATCATTCGCCCAGTGAACTCTGGGCCATGGCCACATGGCACTTCCAGGGAGGGCCGCCTGGCCACCAACCAGTCCAACGCCTCGCAGGATGGCTCCTCTAACCCCCAGAGAGAGTACAGTAACTTCCGACGTTGGCAGCACATCAAGCCCCTGGCCCGGAGACACTTTCGCCTGAGTCCTGATGCAGAAGCTTTTTCCTGCTTTCTCATGTGAGTGAACGCTCAGGGGGGTCCTGAGCTTATGGGAGCTTTTAGATAAAGAGGAACTGGGGATGGACTCGCACGTTAGGTTTCTAGGGCTACTGGAAGGAAGGTGTGAGGGCGATGTCCATGCTATGAGAGGGCACATTGTCGGTCACATGGGTGGGCCTGCCAGTCCGTGACATCAGGACTGAAATGTGCCCTATCTCAACGGGCCCCACCACCCTGTGAGTCTGGCCAGCTTGCTCTTCCATGATCCTCATGGTAATATGGACTGCAGACTTGCAGTCAGAGAGGGTCGTGGTGTAAGGTGAGGAGCCAAGGAGTGGATGCCGCACTCTCCTGTGGTGCCGTGTCCTTCATACAGGACTTGAGTGTACATGGCCAGGGGAGGTCACTTCAGAGGAGGGGGAGGAGCGCAGGGCCCAGGAGAGCGCTTTATGCATGCCTCCACTTCGTTGTGGAGAATTCCACTAGGAACAGGGTGATGGTAGAGCTCTCCTAAGGGCGTGGGCTCTCTCCCACTAGAGTTGTGAGCCTGGCAGGCATTTCCATCCTAAACCTCCGGTCCCTCGTAAAAAGGGGACAATTACACTTCACTCAGAGGACTGTGCAGAAGACGCCTTGGGCTAATCTATGAAGTGTGAGCAGATTGCTTGGCACATGCCATGCCTCATTGATGATGGTGATTTTTATGATGAAAATGCAGCCTTGAGGAGGAAAAGAGCTCCCCAAGGCACAATGTCCCAGCTCTAGCCTGGGAGTGGATGGTCGTCCTTGAGTGAGTGTGAGGCGGTGACAGCAGTGGCCGGGAAGGCTCGTCTTTGCCCTCCCAGACGCCCGCCTCTCACCCTCCTGTTGCTCAGTCATTCTGGGTTGAGTGATGTGTGGTCCACATGGGCGGGTGGGGTCAGGCAGGTGGGGGCTGGGCTGGGCCCGGAGACTGACCCCGAGTGCTTACAGCCCAGTGCTTCGATCCGTGGCCCGCCTGAATCCCAACATGCCGCTGGAGGAGGGACTGCGGAGGGCCGTGCAGGAATGGCGGCGCTTGAGCAACCTTGACCGGATGATCTACTACGAGAGGGCGGAAAAGTGAGTCAGCGTCCTGGGCCCAGGGGCTGCGTGGAGGGTGAGGCGAGTGGGTGAGGGCAGGGTCTGGCCGTGGCGGTGCTCATCAGAGAGGACAGAGGAGAAGGGCTGTCACCCAGCACAGGGGCCCCGCAGCCCAGGGGCCCTACTGTCCCCCAGAAACCCCTCCCTCACCTTGAGAGTTTGAGACTTCTGTCCTTCCTCCACCAGGAGCTCTGCCTTCCCCTGATTTTGACCTACCCTTGCCTTGACATGAAGGTCTCAGGACGGGGCAGGGTGAAGCTGTGAGTCCAGTAGGGGTCCAACTCCGGCCATATGAACAGGGCCGGGGAAAGAGCTCCACCCGCCAGCCTGCTGCTTCCTTAGTGGTGGGTGGCTGGCGGCCACTAACATAGATTTGGGACCACCTCTCCTCATGAAAAGTGCCCTGTGTGGGTACCCTGGCATCCCTGAAGAGGCTGGGGAAGCCAGCTGTCATCGGCCCAAGGGTCTCCGGCCCTTCCAGTGTTTGCTCCATGGTAATCCCCTTGGTTTAAGAAACAAAAGCAAACAAACGAGCGCCTCTCAGAGGAAGGGAAGGCCTCTCCTCTAAGCTCAGCATCCACATCGTCCAGCCTCTCCTGGGCCCTGTCTCCAGGTCTATGTTGCAGGACTCTCAGTCCTAGCCCAGGGTCCTGGATTCGGGCAAGGACCCCTGTGGGGAACACATGCCTGTTCCAGCCTCTGGCTGTCAGCCCTTCATGTGGTTCTGGATGGGGACGGGGGCATGAGGAGGGTGCCCCCTGGGTCAGCCATGTGTCCCGTTGACCTGGTTCAATTCAGCGACCTGGGTCTATGCTGTTGAATGCCCTCCAGTGCTGGTGAGGCAGGAAGGGTCCCAGATCTTGTTATCACTTCCAGGAGCAGCTCTCTGCTGTGGACAGCACCTCACAGGGCCTTGACGGCCCCAAGGCACATCCTGTCCCAGTGCCTCATTCTTGGCTGCCTTTGTTGGGCTCCAGAACCCAGGTCTTTTTCTCAGAGTGGCCTGTGCCTCCGTCACCCCCCAGGTTCATGGAATTTGCGGCCGAGGAGGAGATGCACATTCAGCATTTGCAGTGGATGCAGTGCGCGCAGGACCTGCCTCCTCCAGCCCCACCGAAGCTGGATCCTCGGGGGCCCCCAGCCCCGAAAGTGCACCTTCAGCCAGGCACCCAGGTTCCCACTGGAGCTGAAGGCACAGGTAACAGGGGCCTAGGGTTGGCCACCGTCCCGATGTGGATCCTTTTCTTTCAAGACAGGGGCATTGGTCTTTCAACCAAAACAGCCACCGAGGCGGGGGGTGGGGGGGTGGGGTCTCAGCTGCCCCTTGTCACTACGGGGTATTGGCTTGGTCAGTTTTGTAACTCCTCTCACACCTCCCTGTCAAAGGACCCCACACGAAGTCTGCCTAAGAAGTGGGCTTGACCCACTTAGGAGAAAATTGGAGGTTCCCCACTTCCTTACTTGTGACTCTCTTAGATGACCCCCTAACCTCCCCTCTCCAACTGTGCATGAGGCTTCAGATGGTCCTGACCCCTCCCACACCCACATCAACGTCCCCCAAACAATGCCCTCACCAACGTGCGCTCGGTGGTCAGGAGGTGGACCGGGAGTCCCTCACCTTCCTTCCCTTCCTCCTGCTCTGCCTCAGCCTGTGCTCCCAGGATGTGCGGCCCCAGGGCCCAGCCCTCGCACCCGAAGACACACAGATCCCAGCGGACCCCGGAGCCCAAGTCACCCAAGGAGATTCCCCCTGAGGCTGTGAGGGAGGATGTGGACAGGATGGAGGCGCTGGTGGGGCATGTCCACTCAGCCACTGGCGAATCAGATGCAGAATGTGGAAAGGACGGAAATGAGCTGAAGCAGGAAGAGGACGACACCTACTTGGACCCGTGTCTCTTGAGCTACACTGACGAGCTGCGTTCCCTGGAACACTCTGTCACCAAGGTAGGCTGGGCCTGGAGCCTGGGGTCTACAAGGTGCTAGGGCATGGAACTCTCAGCACCCAAGATCTGGGTTCTGCTCAGGCCAATGGGACTTAAGCTCAGCTCCTTGTTCCTGAGCCTGGTGTTACGGGAGGTTTACGCAGATGTATGTGTGTATATGTTTGTGTCTGTGTGTATGCCTTTGTGTGTCTGTGTCTGTGCATCTGTATATGTGCTCTTTTGTGTGTGACTGTGTATGTGCATGTGTGTGTGTGTGTGTGTGTGCTGACCATCCCCGCCTTGTGGAGGAGAGTGGGGGCGGGTCTCTGCTTTTCACTTTCCCTCCTGGTCTTCTTGTGTCACAGGCCACTCCTGGCCAAGGATGCTCACAGCCTCTTCTTTCTGTCCGAGGTGGAGGCAGTCATTCACCCTCGATTCCCGGCAGAATTGTTTTCCCCAGACCCACAGCTGGATCTCTTGGCCCTTGCTGAGGAGCTGAAGCAGGAGGAAGGACTCACCCCTGAAGAAGTGAGCCAGGGGAGGGAGAGGGACACTTAGGGAGCCAGGGGACTCCAGGGGAGGGGGGACCCCAGGGGATCCAGGGGGCAGGGGAAACCAGGTGGCCCAGGGGAGCCAGAGGAGGGAGGGATCGCAGGGAGAACAGGGGAGACAAGGGACAGCCAGGAAGACCAGGGCACGGAGGGACTCCAGTGAGCAGGGGAGAGGTAGGGCCCCAGAGCAGGAGGCCCACATGGCTCTGTCCGTCCGTTCCCTGCCTCGGAGGCCTGGCATGGGGAAGGGCCCTCTCTGGGGTGGGTGCAGCACAGGGTGATAGGAAGGAGAGGATGGGGAGCCGGGAGCGGAGGGAAGGACACACAGCTGGGAATAAGGTGCAGGAGGATGGCAGGAATGCCACCGTGTCTGTATTTGGAGTCTAGTCCTGGGGTCCCCCGTCCCCTCCTCCCCCCCAGGGCCATTGTCCCACTGCCCAGTGCTCCTCCTCTCACACGTGCGCGTGGAGCCGTCACTGTCCTCCTCCCTCCTACCAGCTGGTGCAGAAACGACTCCTGGCCTTGAAAGAGGACGAGGGTGGGCCGCCAGCCCCGAGCCACAGTGCACCCGGAGTGGGCTCAATTCCATCTGAGTCCCACGCCAGCCAAGGTGCCCAGAGGCACGACCAAGACCGCCATCGAGGGGTCAGTGATGAAGCCTGCCCACCAGAGATTGATGTTGAGGCTCTTCATAGGCCCATCCGAACAGACACTGGCCCGTTCGTGCTCAGAGTCTTTGTTCCCTCTCGAGGACGTCAGGCTGGCAAGGGAGACTGGACCCCGGGCTTTCCTCCTCAAGCTCCACCACCAGCTGCCAAGCTGGCCCCTGTCATTCGCCCAGTGAACTCTGGGCCATGGCCATATGGCACTTCCAGGGAGGGCCGCCTGGCCACCAACCAGCCCAACGCCTCGCAGGATGGCTCCTCTAACACCCAGAGAGAGTACAGTAACTTCCTACGTTGGCAGCACATCAAGCCCCTGGCCCGGAGACACTTTCGCCTGAGTCCTGATGCAGAAGCTTTTTCCTGCTTTCTCATGTGAGTGAACGCTCAGGTGGTCCTGAGCTTATGGGAGCTTTTAGATAAAGAGGAACTGGGGATGGACTCGCACGTTAGGTTTCTAGGGCTACTGGAAGGAAGGTGTGAGGGCGATGTCCATGCTATGAGAGGGCACATTGTCGGTCACATGGGTGGGCCTGCCAGTCCGTGACATCAGGACTGAAATGTGCCCTATCTCAACGGGCCCCACCACCCTGTGAGTCTGGCCAGCTTGCTCTTCCATGATCCTCATGGTAATACGGACTGAAGACTTGCAGTCAGAGAGGGTCGTGGTGTAAGGTGAGGAGCCAAGGAGTGGATGCCGCACTCTCCTGTGGTGCCGTGTCCTTCATACAGGACTTGAGTGTACATGGCCAGGGGAGGTCACTTCAGAGGAGGGGGAGGAGCGCGGGGCCCAGGAGAGCGCTTTATGCATGCCTCCACTTCGTTGTGGAGAATTCCACTAGGAACAGGGTGATGGTAGAGCTCTCCTAAGGGCGTGGGCTCTCTCCCACTAGAGTTGTGAGCCTGGCAGGCCTTTCCATCCTAAACCTCCGGTCCCTCGTAAAAAGGGGACAATTACAGTTCACTCAGAGGACTGTGCAGAAGACGCCTTGGGCTAATCTATGAAGTGTTAGCAAATTGCTTGGCACATGCCACGCCTCATTGATGATGATGATTTTTATGATGAAAATGCAGCCTTGAGGAGGAAAAGAGCTCCCCAAGGCACAATGTCCCAGCTCTAGCCTGGGAGTGGATGGTCGTCCTTGAGTGAGTGTGAGGCGGTGACAGCAGTGGCCGGGAAGGCTCGTCTTTGCCCTCCCAGACGCCCGCCTCTCACCCTCCTGTTGCTCAGTCATTCTGGGTTGAGTGATGTGTGGTCCACATGGGCGGGTGGGGTCAGGCAGGTGGGGGCTGGGCTGGGCCCGGAGACTGACCCCGAGTGCTTACAGCCCAGTGCTTCGATCCGTGGCCCGCCTGAATCCCAACATGCCGCTGGAGGAGGGCCTGTGGAGGGCCGTGCAGGAATGGCGGCGCTTGAGCAACCTTGACCGGATGGTCTACTACGAGAGGGCGGAAAAGTGAGTCAGCGTCCTGGGCCCAGGGGCTGCGTGGAGGGTGAGGCGAGTGGGTGAGGGCAGGGTCTGGCCGTGGGGGTGCGCATCAGAGAGGACAGAGGAGAAGGGCTGTCACCCAGCACAGGGGCCCCGCAGCCCAGGGGCCCTACTGTCCCCCAGAAACCCATCCCTCACCTTGAGAGTTTGAGACTTCTGTCCTTCCTCCACCAGGAGCTCTGCCTTCCCCTGATTTTGACCTACCCTTGCCTTGACGTGAAGGTCTCAGGACGGGGCAGGGTGAAGCTGTGAGTCCAGTAGGGGTCCAACTCCGGCCATATGGGCTGGGCCGGGGAAAGAGCTCCACCCGCCAGCCTGCTGCTTCCTTAGTGGTGGGTGGCTGGCGGCCACTAACATAGATTTGGGACCACCTCTTCTCATGAAAAGTGCCCTGTGTGGGTACCCTGGCATCCCTGAAGAGGCTGGGGAAGCCAGTTGTCATCGGCCCAAGGGTCTCCGGCCCTTCCAGTGTTTGCTCCATGGTAATCCCCTTGGTTTAAGAAACAAAAGCAAACAAACGAGCGCCTCTCAGAGGAAGGGAAGGCCTCTCCTCTAAGCTCAGCATCCACATCGTCCAGCCTCTCCTGGGCCCTGTCTCCAGGTCTATGTTGCAGGACTCTCAGTCCTAGCCCAGGGTCCTGGATTCGGGCACGGACCCCTGTGGGGAACACATGCCTGTTCCAGCCTCTGGCTGTCAGCCCTTCATGTGGTTCTGGATGGGGACGGGGGCATGAGGAGGGTGCCCCCTGGGTCAGCCATGTGTCCCGTTGACCTGGTTCAATTCAGCGACCTGGGTCTATGCTGTTGAATGCCCTCCAGTGCTGGTGAGGCAGGAAGGGTCCCAGATCTTGTTATCACTTCCAGGAGCAGCTCTCTGCTGTGGACAGCACCTCACAGGGCCTTGACGGCCCCAAGGCACATCCTCTCCCAATGCCTCATTCTTGGCTGCCTTTGTTGGGCTCCCGAACCCAGGCCTTTTTCTCAGGGTGGCCTGTGCCTCCGTCACCCCCCAGGTTCATGGAATTTGCGGCCGAGGAGGAGATGCGCATTCAGCATTTGCAGTGGATGCAGTGCGCGCAGGACCTGCCTCCTCCAGCCCCACCGAAGCTGGATCCTCGGGGGCCCCCAGCCCCGAAAGTGCACCTTCAGCCAGGCACCCAGGTTCCCACTGGAGCTGAAGGCACAGGTAACAGGGGCCTAGGGTTGGCCACCGTCCCGATGTGGATCCTTTTCTTTCAAGACAGGGGCATTGGTCTTTCAACCAAAACAGCCACCGAGGCGGTGGGTGGGGGGGTGGGGTCTCAGCTGCCCTTTGTCACTACGGGGTATGGACTTGGTCAGTTTTGTAACTCCTCTCACACCTCCCTGTCAAAGGACCCCACACGAAGTCTGCCTAAGAAGTAGGCTTGATGGGGAGACCCCTAGAAAATTGGAGGTTCCCCACTTCCTTACTTGTGCCTCTCTTAGATGACCCCTTACCTCCCCTCTCCAACTGTGCATGAGGCTTCAGATGATCCTGACCCCTCCCACACCCACATCAATGTCCCCCAAACAATGCCCTCACCAACGTGCGCTCGGTGGTCAGGAGGTGGACCGGGAGTCCCTCACCTTCCTTCCCTTCCTCCTGCTCTGCCTCAGCCTGTGCTCCCATGATGTCCGGCCCCAGCGCCCAGCCCTCGCACCCGAAGCCACACAGATCCCAGCGGACCCTGGAGGCCAAGGAGCCTAAGGAGATTCCCCCTGAGGCTGTGAGGGAGTATGTGGACATCATGGAGGCGCTGGTGGGGCCCGTCCACTCAGCCACTGGCGAATCAGATGCAGAATGTGGAAAGGACGGAAATGAGCTTAAGCAGGAAGAGGACGACACCTACTTGGACCCGGGTCTCTTGAGCTACATTGACAAGCTGTGTTCTCAGGAAGACTTTGTCACCAAGGTAGGCTGGGCCTGGAGCCTGGGGTCTACAAGATGCCAGGGCATGGAACTCTCAGCACCCAAGATCTGGGTTCTGCTCAGGCCGATGGGACTTAAGCTCAGCTCCTTGTTCCTGAGCCTGGTGTTAAGGGAGATTTTCGCAGATATATGTGTGTATATGTTTGTGTCTGTGTGTATGCCTTTGTGTGTCTGTGTATGTGCATCTGTATATGTGCTCTTTTGTGTGTGACTGTGTATGTGCATGTGTGTGTGTGTGTGTGTGTGTGCTGACCATCCCCGCCTTGTGGAGGAGAGTGGGGGCGGGTCTCTGCTTTTCACTTTCCCTCCTGGTCTTCTTGTGTCACAGGCCACTCCTGGCCAAGGATGCTCACAGCCTCTTCTTTCTGTCCGAGGTGGAGGCAGTCATTCACCCTCGATTCCTGGCCGAATTGCTTTCCCCAGACCCACAGCTGGATCTCTTGGCCCTTGCTGAGGAGCTGGAGCGGGAGGAAGGACTCACCCCTGAAGAAGTGAGCCAGGGGAGGGAGAGGGACACTTAGGGAGCCAGGGGACTCCAGGGGAGGGGGGACCCCAGGGGATCCAGGGGACAGGGGAAACCAGGTGGCCCAGGGGAGCCAGAGGAGGGAGGGATCGCAGGGAGAACAGGGGAGACAAGGGACAGCCAGGAAGACCAGGGCACGGAGGGACCCCAGTGAGCAGGGGAGAGGTAGGGCCCCAGAACAGGAGGCCCACATGGCTTTGTCCATCCCTTCCCTGCCTCGGAGGCCTGGCATGGGGAAGGGACCTTTCTGGGTGGGTGCAGCGCAGGGTGATAGGAAGGAGAGGATGGGGAGCCGGGAGCGGAGGGAAGGACACACAGCTGGGAATAAGGTGCAGGAGGATGGCAGGAATGCCACCGTGTCTGTATTTGGAGTCTAGTCCTGGGGTCCCCCGTCCCCTCCTCCCCCCCAGGGCCATTGTCCCACTGCCCAGTGCTCCTCCTCTCACACGTGCGAGTGGAGCCGTCACTGTCCTCCTCCCTCCTACCAGCTGGTGCAGAAACGACTCCTGGCCTTGAAAGAGGGCGAGGGTGGGCCGGCAGCCCCCAGCCAAAGTGCACCCGGAATGGACTCAAGTCCATCTGAGTCCCACGCTGGCCAACGTGCCCAGAGGCACGACCAAGACCGCCATCGAGGGGTCAGTGATGAAGCCTGCCCAGCAGAGATTGATTTTGAGGTTCTTCATAGGCCCATCCGAGCAGACACTGGCCCTATCGGGCCCAAAGTCTTTGTTCCCTCTCGAGGACGTCAGGAGGTCTCTCCATTCCGGGCCGGACGGCCCTCCCCTCCCCAGGGTCAAAGGCGCACTGGCCCTCTACTGGGACCCAGGGATGCGTCTGTTCTCAGAGAGGCGTCTCCTGTTCGGGAGGCCCGAGGGCCCAGGGACGCGTCCAGTGAGGACGAGGAGGAGCTCCCCAGCCTGGCCTTCCGCTTGGCCTCTCCGCAGAGCCTGCCGCCTTGCGGGCTGTCCCAGACACCTGCCCCTGCCTCAGGCCTGGCCTCCCCTGGAGGTTGGGGGGCCCAGAGTGCTCCCCAGGCCCCCTCCCCTCAGAGAAGAGGCCCCAGCCCAGCTCCACCAGCCGCTCCCAAGTCGAGGAAGCGGGCTCTGTGTGGGCGCCCAGCCACTGCTGAGAAGCTGCCCATCCCCGGGGCTGGCCACGGGGTCTCTGGGAGGCGAGCCTTGGCTCTGGGGCTGGCTCGCCCCTCACAGCCGAGAAAGAGAAAGCGTGACCCGTTTGTCACAGGGAAGAGGAGGAAGAGGAAGAGGAAGCACTGAAGCCAGTAGGGAACAGCCGGGCCGGCCCTCCAGGGCGAGCCCCCCAGGGCGGCCCCCAGGGGAGCCTAGGGGCTCCTCCTCACCCCAGTGCTGATCCTGGAGGATGTGGGGGGAAGGGAGGGAGGGCAGGACCACCAGGGCGGGGAGGGGGAGTGGGATTGTGGGGGGTTAGGGAGGTGGGGGAGGTGGGTGTGGGCAGGACCTTCGGAGTGATGTATGTAAATTGTGAATAAAGATAGTTTTGGTGGGAAATGCTCTCAGGCCACCGTCATCTTCTTCTTGTGGAGCTGCTCCATAGAGAGCTATCCTGAGAGGAAGGAAGGGTGAGGGAGGTCACAGGAGCTATGGATCTACAGGTGGCCAAACCTTTCCTCCACATAGACAAGGACTCCTCAGGCTGCCCCTGGGAACGCATAGCTCTCACTTTCCCCAGGGACCCCCTCATCATCCCCTTCTCTAAAGCCTGCTTGGCTAGGGGCCTTCTGGGGCATCTGTAGCATCTTCTGCATCCCTGAACCGTCTGGGGAGGGAGGGCTGCTTTTGTGCCTCTCAGCCCTCTGGACACTAACCAGTTTCTAGGACGGAGCCTGGAGACGGCCCTTGTCTTTATGGAGCTGCTCTCTGCTTCCCTGAAGTGGCCAGGCGATGGCGCTGGGGTGACCCTCCGCTCATCCAGGGTTTCCTGTGTGGGTGGCCTGACCAGAGAGGAAAAGTCTTGGCCATGGGGACAGGACTGTCTGCCTCGTCATAGCGGGAGCGTTCTCTAGTCCCACTGGGATTATTGCAATGTGGAGAGTGGTTGAGGCAGCTACCTCTTAATCGCAGTGAGGATGCAACGAGGGGAATGGGCGCGGGGAAATTCATGGGGCACCTGTTACAGGTGAGTCTAAGGGAAACGACAGTTGGGCCCCTTTGTGGAACTTGTGGGATTTCCGTGCAGCAGCATCTCGTTCAACTGAGGGAGGAGGACCCAGCTGGCTGTGGCTGTGGGGACTGGCCTTAGGGGCCTAGGGCTGTGCAAAGACACCCCAGAACTACTGTCCCTTCCCTTTCCACCCATGGCTGGACATGTGTGTGTATCGGTATCAACACTGATTTGTATTCCCATAGAAAACAGTTCCTCCTGACAAACTATGACCGTGTTTCACAAGAACAGCTTGCTCACAGGGGCAGCAGGGGTGAGGGAGAGGTGTCTGTGGCCCCAGATCTGGGTGGGAGCTGGGATCCATGCTGAGGAGTGTGGAGGCCTCAGTCACCGTCCTGCGGTTGCCGGCAGAGACTTTGAATCATCAGAGCAGGGGAAATGACCCGCTCATAAGGGTGAGACGAACAAACAATGAGGGGCAGGGAGCAGACCCCTGCTGTCTCCCCGAACTGCCCCCCCTCCCAGTCTGCTTAGCTTCCGTCACAGCCTGTGCTGGCCCACCTCTGAAGCCCCTTCCTCCTAAAGCACTCAGATGCTCTGATCTTTTGTAGACCTGCTCTGGGCCTCACCCCCCTTCCCTGCTGGCCAAAGGCTCTTCTCCAGGTTCTGAGTTCTGATTCCTTCCCCAGGACCCAGGCAGGGGTTAGGACAACAGGGACTCCCTGAACATGACCCCTACACCATCAGCATGCAAAACTGGGGCCGCAGGCTTCCGCAGGTGGCATGGCTCTCTGCTGGACCCTGCAAAGAGCTTGGAGAAGAAAGGGGCTCATGTCTCTCCACCTCCACTAATCTGTAGGTCAGCCTCACAGGTCCTCCTCTGTCCAGGTGGGCAGCACATATGTGCTCCCAGCCCTCCTTGACCCTTTGTGAAAGAAAGGTTTTGCAGCTCAGTAGTCTATTAGTCAAGGTGTCTCAGGGCTTGTTCCTTTTGAAGCCCTACAGGAGAATCTGTTTCCTTTCCCTTTCTGTGTTCTAGAGGCTGCCTGCATTCCTTGGAATTAGTCCCTTCTTCCATCTTCAAAGTGCATCACTTTAATCTCTGCTTCCCTCATCACATGGTCTCTCCAACTCTGACTCTTCCTGTGTCCCTCCTATACAAATCTTTGTGTTTATATATAGCCCACCCAGAAAATTTATGATAATCTCTTCATCTCAAGATTTTTTACTTAGTCACAGCTGCAAAGTCCTTTTTTCCATACAAGGTAACATTCACATATTGTCATAGGAGGGGTTAAACACGGACCTTTTTGGTGAACCGTAATTTACCCTACTAGAAGAAATCCACAAGAATACCTACCATCAGAATCCACATGAATAACAGACTATGACCAAGTGGAATTTATTCCAGGGATGCAAGCCTGGTTCAATGGTAAAAAATCATCAATGTAATCTACCATATTGAGTCTAAAGGAACACATACTGTCACACCAATTAATACAGAAAAGGCAGTTAACGAAATTCAACACCCATTCATATTAAAAATGCTCAGAAAACTAGGAATAGAAGGTCACTACCTCAACCTAATAAAGAACATCTACAAAAAACCTACTTCTAACGTCACATGAAATGGTGAAAGAATGAATGTTTTTCCCTGAGTTCAAAAACAAGGTTAGAATGTCCACTCTCATCTCTTAGTATTCAACTTAGTAGTTTAGATTCTAGTTAGTGTGGTACAGTAAGAAAAGGAAAAAAGAGGCATACATATTAGAAAAGAAGAAATATAATTGTCATTATTTACAGATGACATAATTGTCTACATAGAAAATTCCAAGGAATGTATAAGAAAAGTCATAATAAATTATAATAAATTGCTTTAGCAGGATCTCAGAATATAAGATCTATACGTAAACATTAATACACAACATTGATCATATTTCCATATACTAGTAACAAACTGAAAGATTGAAAACCAAAATTTAAAACATAGTAAATAGGTTCCAGTTCAAGGTGGCAACATGGGAAGATCCTGAACCCACCTCTTCCCACAAACACACCAAATCTACAGCTACATATGGAAAAATTTCCTCTGAAAAAAACTAAAAGATGGTGGAGCAACCCCTTCACATCAGGAAAACCAGAGGGAAACCACATCAAAACATGTAGGAAAGGCTGAGACACAATTTTTCCATAAATCCCATCCCTGGTGTGGAGACACACAATCAGGAAGGAGCTCAAAACCTGGAGCCTCTCCCTGAGAGGTGAAGGATTTGGACCCCACATTGGGCACTCCAACTTTTAAGGCTGGCACCTGAGAGATAGACCCTCAAAACATCTGACTTTGAAGACCAACAAGGCACATCCCATGAGACCCACAGGGCTGTGGTGAACTGAGGAACAGCTCTTAAAGGGCCTGTGCACAGACTCACCTGCCCCAGGGCCAAGTGCAGAAGCAGCCCTTTGAAAAGCACTCTGACTTTTTGTGAAAGAGACTCACTTCCCAATTTTAAAGCATTAATCTGAGGAACAGGGGCCTGCTGGAATACTCCCCAGGGACAGAGGCTGGCGGGTGCCATCTTCCTGCTCTCTCTCTGCCTTGATAAAGCTGAAAGGTGCCATCTTTTTCCCCCTTTTTCCTTTCCTGCAGGTGACAACTTTGTGCTCCAGCCAGCTGGCTCCTTCTTCCCGGCTCTTCCTCTGTCTTGCTATATATATATTTTTTTCTTCTTCTTCTTTTTCTTTTTTTCTTTTCCCTTTTCCCCTTTATTCAGATGGTGTCATCTTTGCACTCTTCCCACCACCTCAATCTAGCCAGTAAGCATCATCTTCACACTTTCCTTCTGATGTGCTCCAGAGAGTCAGAATCTCCAAGACGGGAGATCCCATTTTTGTGGCCTCCACTCAGGGGATGCTCCTTGATCACCTGGCTCTGGAGGCCAGGAGGGATCTCTTTTCTGCATCCCATGGGACTGTAACAATTGGAGAGACAGTTCTTGGCAGGATACCACCCCTAGGATGTACCTCTACACATCAGACTGAGACACAGTCCCAGCCTTTACATGAAAAAGGCCTATTTGCTAGTAGGGACAAGACTTAAGAGCAGGCTTCAGGTTCAGCACACATCTAGAGGCTACGGATGTGCTCTCAAGGAAGGTAGGCTGGGGGTACCATCTTTCCACCCTCACTCTGCCTTACTACAGTTCACTGGTATCTCCCAGAATGGAGCTTGTACACTTATCTGAAGCCCTGTTTTCTTGTGACTGCTCCCCAGGGAATATCTTCAGATTACTTGTTTCTGGGGCCCAGCAAGGCTTACACTTGCAATCTCACAGGACTGAATATATTTGTATTCTTTAAAACCTGTTACCAAATTGTCTGGCTTCCTATCAACCTGAATCTAGGTGCTGACTGAGATCCTCCAGTTTGGGATGCTCACTGGTCTTGGCACACCCTCAACTGCTGGGAGGGTGTGCCAAGTCTATTAAAAATAAACTGCTTAGACAATCACAAAGGTTTGAGAGGCAACCAAGAGTAGACAGCGTTAAATGACAAGGTTCATCTGTCACACAGCTCTTCAAGACTGGGAGATGTGACTATTTCACTTAATGCGTAGAAACCAACACAGAGAGTCAAGCAAAATGAAGAAAGAGAAGACTATACTCCAAAAAAAGAACAAGATAAAACCTCAGGAAAAAATCTTAATGAAATGAACATAAGTAATTTACTTGATAAAGAGTTCAAAGTTATGGTCATAAAAGTGCTCACTGAACTCAGAAGGAAAATGGATGAAAACAGTGAGAACTTCAACAAAGAAATAGAAGATATACGAAAGTGCCAAATAGAAGTCACAGAACTGGAGAACACAATAACTGAACTTAGAAATACAGTAGATGAAGCACAAGAAAGAATAGGTGAACTCAAAGACAGGTCAGAGGAACTCATCCAATCAGAGAATAAGGAAGAAAAAAGAATGAAAATAATTAATATAGCTTAAGGGATTTATGGCACATCAAATGGAATAAAATTCACCTTATAGGAACTCCAGAAGGAGAAGAGAAAAAGGGGCAGAAAACATTTGTAGAAATAATATCTGAAAGTTTTTCCTAACCTGGGGAAAGAAACAGACATCCAGATACAGGAAGCACAGAGAGCTCCAAAGCAGATCAACCTAAAGAGATCCATACCAAGAAATATTAAAATTAAAATGTCAAAGTTAAAGATAACAAGGGAATCTTAAAATCACCAAGAGAAGTACAACTTGTTACATACAAAAGAACTTCCATAAGACTATCATCAGATTTTTTAGCAGATATGTTACAGCTCAGAAGGGGGTGGCACAATATATTCAAAGTGCTGAAAGAAAAATCTTTCCAACCAAGAATACTTCACCCAGCAAATACTTCACCCAGTTATATTCAGAACTGAAGGAGAGATAAAAGAGTTTTCCAGATGACTAAACGTTAAAGGAGTTCATCACCACTAACTCAGCCTTACAAGAATTGTTAAAAGAACTTCTTTAAGCTGAAAAGAAAGGGCACTAATTAGTAACAAGAAAACACATGAAAGTGTAAATCTCACCAGTAAAGGTAAGTGTATATAGTAAAGGTAGTGGATTAATGAATTATAAAGCTGTATAACGGTTAAAAGACAAAGCTCGTAAAAAGACTTATAATTAAAATAATTAGTTAAGGGATATACAACATAAAAACATGTAAAATATGTCATCAAAAACATAAAATGTGAGGAGGGAGGAGTAAAAACTTTGACCTATAGAATGCATTCAAACTTAAGTTGTTATCAACTTAAAATAGACTGTTAAAAATATAAGTTGTTATACGTGAGCTTCATGGTAACCACCAAGCAAAAACCTAGAGTACATGCACAAAAGATAACAAGAAAGGAATCTAAACATACAACTAAAGAAAGTCATTAAGCCACTAAGGAAGAGAGCAAGAGAAGAAAGGACCAGAGAAATCACAAAATAGCCAGGAAAGAATTAACAAGATGGCAATAAATACATACTTATCAATAATTATTTTAAATGTAAATGGACTAAAGGCTTCAATCAAAAGACATAGGGTGGCTGAATGGATTAAAAAAGAAGACCCATCTATATGTGGCCTATAAGAAACTCACTTCAGAGCTAAAGACACACACAGACTGAAATTGAAGGGATGGAAAAAGATATTCCATGCAAATGGAAACCAAAAGAAAGCTGGGGTAGCTATCTATAATTATATCAGAAAAAATAGACTTTAAAACAAAGACTGTAACAAGAGACAAAGAAGGACATTACATATGGATAAAAGGGTCAATCCAATAAGAGTATATAACATTTGTAAATATTTATGCATCGAACATAGGAGCACCTAAATAAATAAAGCAAATATTAATAGGCCTCAAAGGAAAAATAGCAATACCATAATAGTACGGGACTTGAGTACCATACTTACATCAACAGATATATCATCCACACAGAAAATCGATAAAGAAAGATTGGCTTTAAATGACATGTTAGATCAGATGGATTTAACATATATATATATAACATTCCATCCAAAAGCAACAGAATATACATTCTTCTCAAGTACACATGGAACATTCTCCAGGATAGATCATATGTAAAGCTAAAACCAAATCTTAACAAATTGAAGAAGATTTAAATTATATCAAGCTCCTTTTCTGACTACAATGGTATGAAACTAGAAATTGATTACAAAAAGAAAACTGGAAAATTCACAAACATGTGGAGAGTAAACAACAAATTCCACAATACAGTAAAATGGTCATATAACATGATCCAGTGAGATTTATTCCTAGGATGCAAGGATGGTTCAATATCTGCAAATCAATCAATGTGATATACCACATTAACAACTTGAAGAATGAAAATCATATGATCCTCTCAATAGATGCAGAAAGACTTTTGAGAAAACTCAACATCAATTTATTATAAAAACTCTCAATGAAGTGGGTATAGAGGGAACATACCTCAACATAATAAAGACCATGTATGACAAGCCCACAAATAACATCATGTTCAACAGTGAAAAGCTGAAAGCTTTTCCTCTAAGATCAGAAACAAGACAAAGACGACCACTAAAGTCCTAGCCAGGGCAATTATACAAGGAAAAGAAATAAAAGGCATCCAAACTGGGAAGAAAGAAGTAAAACTGCTACTATTTGCAGATGACATGACACAATATATAGAAAACCCTAAAGACTCCATCAAAAAACTGTCAGAACTAATAAATGAATTTAGTAAATTTGCAGGATATAAAATCATTATATAGAAGTATGTCACATTTCTACACACTAATAACAAACTAACCAAAAGAGAAGTTAAGAAAACAATCCCATTTACAATTGTATCATAAAGAATAAAATAAGAATAAATTTAACCAAGGAAGTGAAAGACCTGTACACTGAAACTATAAGACATTGATGAAATAAATTGAAGAAGACACAAAGATACCCCATGCTCATGTATTGGAAGAATTGATATTATTAAAATGTCCATACTCCCCAAACAATCTACAGATTCAATAAAACTCAATCAAAATTCCAGTGACATTTTTCACAGAAACAGAACAAACAATTCTAAAATTTGTATGGAACCACAAAAGGCCCTGAAAATCTTGAGAAACAAGAAGAAAGCTGGAAAATGCATGCTCCCTGATTTCAAACTATATTACAAAGCTATAGTAATCAAAACAGTATGGTATTGGTATAAAGGGAGACACATATCAATGAAAAAGATAGAGAGCCCAGAAATAAACCCATTCATATATGGTCAATGAATTTACAACAAAGGAGCCAAGAGTATACAATAGATAAAGGACAGTCTCTTCAATAAATGGTGTTAGGAAAACTGGACAGCCACATACAAAAAATGAAACTGGACCAGTATCTTACACCATACACAAATTCAACTCAATATGGATTAAAGACTTGAATGTAAGACCTGAAACCATAAAAACTCCTAGAATAAAACATAGGCAGTAAGCTCCTTAACATCAATCTTGTCAATGATTTTTTTTTCTTTTTGGGATTTGACACCAAAAGCAAAGGCAACTAAAGCAAAAATAAACAAGTGGAAGTACATCAAACTAAATAGCTTCTGCACAGCAAAGGAAATCATCAATAGAGTGAAAAGGCAACCTAGTGAATAGGAGAAAATATTTGCAAATCATCTATCCAATAAGGGGAGGGGTTAATATCCAAAGCATGTAAAGAATTCATACAACTCAAAAACAAACAAAAAAATTCCAATTAAAAAATAAGCAGAGGATCTGAAAAGACATTGTCCAAAGACGATATACAATTGGCTAACAGGTACACAAAAAGATGCTCAACATCATTAGTCATCAAGAAATTGCAAATCAAAACCACAATGAGGTATCACCTTATACCTGTTAGAATGGCTATTATCAAAAGCGAAGAAATAATAAGTGTTAGCAAGGATAGGGAGAAAAGGGAAACTTTGTGCACTGCTTGTGGGAATGTAAATTTGTGTAGCCATTATGGAAAACAGCATGGAGTTTCCTCAAAAATTAAAAATAGAACTACCATATAATTCAGCAATTCCACTTCTGGGTATTTAGCCAAAGAAAATCAAAATGCTAACTTGAAAAGATATATGCAACCCTATGTTCATTGCAGCATTATTTACAATAGCCGAACTATGGAAACAACCAAAATGTCCAGTGATGAATAAATGGATAAAGAAAATGTGAGGTATATATATATATAATGGAATATTATTCAGTCATAAAGAAGAATAAAATCTTGCCACTTGTGACAGCATGGATAGACCTTGAGGGTGTTATGCTAAGCAAAATAAGTCACACACAGAAAAACAAACACCGTATGATCTCACATATATGGAATAATGAAAAACAAACAAAACAGACTCACAGATACAGGGAACAGTTTGGTGGTTGCTGGAAGTGGGGCGTGAGGAAGGTGGGCAAAAAGGCTGGAGGTAGTCAAAACATACAAACTTCCAGTTATAAAATAAATATTATAAATCATGTGGATGTAATGTAAAACACGGCAACTCTAGTTAAAAATACTGTACTGCATATTTGAAAGTTTCTAAGAGAATAAATCTTCAAAGTTCTTATCACAAGAAAAAAATTGTAACAATATATGATGGTGGTTGTTAACTAGACTTATTGTGGTCGTAATTTTGCAACATATAGAAATATTGAATCATTATGTTGTCCACTTGAAACTAATATAATGTTGTACGTCAGTTATACCTCAGCTTAAGAAAAATAAAAAGTGCTACAAATAAATATAAATAAATAAATGTATACAATAACTGTCTTCAAACTGAGATGCTTAATATAAATGTTTAAAAAATGTAGATCTGTATAATGAAACCTACAAAACTCTGATGAAAACAATTAAACAAGTGGTAAAAAAAAAGTACAGAGGCATATTATTTTCATGGATTGGAAGACTCAATATGGTAAAATATTAATTCTTCCCAAATTGATCTGTAGGTTTAAATGCAATTCCTATCAACTCCCAAAAGGTTTTTTTTTTGTCACAATAGACAAGCTTATTCTAAAATTTATATCAAAAGTTAAAGGAAGAAAGATGGCAGCAAAATGATGGTCTAGGAAGTTTCAATCTCTCGTTTCCCTACAGAAACATTCAAAACAAAAACCAGTCAGAAGCTTCTAAACCAACTCTGTAAGAGCTCTGGAAAATCATCAAAGGTTTCCACAACCAAGCAAATGCCCAATTGGAGAAAATCATCGCCAAAGAGATAGGAAAGTTTTGTGGCCATTTACCTACTCTTGTTCCACTCCTCCCAACATAACAGTGGTCTTAGTCTTGAGCCAGCAGCAGCCTGGTTTCCAGTTCTCCAATTCCAACTGGTTGGAGCAGAGTAGACCTTATTTACAAATTATTGTGTACCACTATTCCAACCTGTCAGGGGGAAACCCGAAAGCCTGAAAGCCTGAAGCAAGATGCTCTTGTCTGTTTTGCATAACACAGAACACAGAAAAATGGCAGGTGCTACTTGTAAAGCTACAAGGCAACTGTAAATGAACAGATGCCTGGGTCAAGAGATTCTGGGTGGAGAAATATAATAGACCATTTAAAGCCCAAGGTAGAAGCTGGAAGTGAGACTATTTGGGAAATTAGGACTTTCAAAGCAGCCTGTATGCAGGGGAATTTAGAAAGCCACATGCAGGACCAGGCATGACATGCTCAGAAAAGTCCTGAGAAGACCTCAAGCTTTCACCTCAGGCTAATCCCTAGGCTCAGAGTAAGCCTAGCTAAGTGGTGAACAAGGACCCCAGCACAGAGCCAATCTGCCGTAATTGGTGGTGGCTGTTCCCTCTTTTTACATGTTTTTATTTATTATTTCAGCTCCTAGACTTCAAGGAAATCTCCATCAGAAAAAAAGCTGGGGGGCTGGAGTCAAGGTGGCAGAGTAGGAGGATGCAGAGTTGGCATCTCCTCACAGCTAGGACACCTACCAGGTGTTGGTGGGGGACCTCGGACACCTCGGACACCTAAGAGGACTGGAGGAACCCCTGAGGGGAGGGAAGGGGAAGGAGAAGTGGAGGCCAGATGGGACTGGAGCCCCTGAGGGGCAGCTGGAGGAGGGGAGGGATTCCCATGCACAGAGGGGCCCATTCACAACGAGGGGAACAACAGGGACAGGGAGAGACCCTCAGGGGATTGGAGGACCAGAAGGAAATGCGGCCTGCATTTCCCCCCACCCAGGGGGCCTCGGGGAGCCTGCAGATCCCAGGCCTGATGCTCCACACGACAAGGCCCCTTCTGGTCACACTGAGCCTAGGCCCAGCACACCCCACCCCACACACCCAGGGCCTTTTCCTTTCCCATGTTAGGGAAGTTTTCAACTATAATCTCTGCAATATTTTCTCAGACCCTTTCCTTTTCTCTTCTTCTTCTGGGACCAGTATAATTAGAATGTTGGTACGTTTAGTGTTGTCCCAGATGTCTCTAAGATTGTCTTCAATTCTTTTCATCCTTTTTTCTTTATTCTGCTCCTCAGGAGTTATTTCCACCATTTTGTCTTCCAGATCACTTATTCGTTCTTCTGCCTCAGTTATTCTGTTACTGATTCCTTCTAGTGTATTTTTCATTTCAGTTATTGTGTTGTTCATCTCTGTTTGTTTGTTCTTTAGTTCTTCTAGATCTTTGTTAAACATTTCTTGTATCTTCTCAATCCATACCTCTAGTCTATTTCCACGATTCTGGATCATCTTTACTATCATTACTCTGAATTCTTTTTCAGGTAGATTGCCTATTTCCTCTTCATTTATTTGGTCTTGTAAGTTTTTACCTTGCTCCTTCATCTGTGACATATTTTTTTGCTGTCACTTTTTTTTTTTTTTTTTAATGAGTGGGATTTTGTTCCTCTGTTATTGATTGTTTGGCCTGAGGCTTCCAACACTGGAGTTTGTAAGCTGTTGGGTAGAGCTGGGTCTTGGTGCTGAGATGAGGACCTCTGTGAGACCGCACTCTGATGAATATTCCACGGGGTCTGAGCTTCTCTGTTAGTCCAGTGGTTTGGACTCAGAGCTCCCACTGCAGGAGCTTTGGCCTGACCCCCGGCTCGTGAACAAAGATCCCACCTTTGTGGTTCTTTTGTGAATAAGGACACTCCAAACCTAAAAGGTCATTATTTTCTGCTGGGTTCTGCCTCCACTGGGTTCCACCTCTGCTGGGTTCTGCTGGAGCAAACTATCTTTTAATAGTTTTGGTGAATTTAGCATATGACTTCAATTTTGGTGAATTTAGCATATGACTTCAATTCCTCTCCATTCCCCAAACACAGACTCACTCCCTCTGCTCATCTCTAGAGAAGTCTGCAGACCTTTTGTGCTGCCCATCACGTCTGGCCCCACCCCCTGTCCCTTTGGACTCACCACACCACACATGGGCCCATGCTCCAGGAACCTAGGGTGGCCTGCTCTCTGCTCCTTTTGTTTTAACTTGCATCAGATGTCAGAGGATGGTGCTTTTGGTTGCCTTACAACTCTCTTGGGGGGTGCTTCCTTGCCTAATTTCATTTAATCTTTACAATAAGCCCACAAGTTTAGAAATCACTTGATTGCAAGTGACCACAATCTCATGCACACTATCTGAAGCCAAAAGCAGAGGGGTTTCCTAGGAGACAAAGTGACAGAGATAGCCTCCCCATGCTTGGAGTAGCAGAATGATGTCTCAGACCTAAAGGTACCCTCTCTGTACCTTCAGAGCTGCCTGAAGCACCATCTCTACTTCTCAGAGCAGCTGCCACTTCCTCCTGGTTCCACATGTTCCCTTTACTTGCTCATGACCCCAGCAGGACAGTCCCTAAAATGCAGCCTTCACTCCAGGAGTTCCTTAACCTTCTGGTTCTGACCATCTCGGTCCTGGTATCTCTGGTTCTTGATTTTGGTGTCTCTAATGTGTTCAGCCTAAATAAGGTCACACTTCCTCTGAATACATGTGCCCTGATCAAGTCATCTGTGTCTGGAGTAGAGGGAGAAGTGTTTCATGTTAAGAATAGGGAATGTGTTAGTGACAGCTGAATTTTCTAAGGAATGAGAAGCACCAAGATGTACGTGTGTAGGAGGAAAATATAAGTTCTGTTCAGCCAGTGAGGTAGATAGTGCATTTATTCTTAGTTTATAGGTACAGAAACAGACTTAGAAGGTTCAGTAGCCAACCCAAAGCCACTACACAATGGCTTAGCCTTCACAGAGACCAAGAATGTACGTGTATACGTGTGATTTAGGGAAATGGAGATTTAGGTGTGTTTAGTGTACAATACATATATATGATATATATCTATATATGTATTCTATCTCTAAGGCTTTCTTTGGTCTACCTGGATATGCAGATAGGCAGAAGGGCTCAGGGGCTGCAGAGAACTGGGTGCTCCATGCAAGTACAGGGAGAGAATTTCATGGATATGTTTCTTCTTGAAGGGAAAGTATGTTCAATGCATTTGACATTGGCCGATTGCATGTGGTTCTAGAAAGGAAAACAGGCTGGGCAGCATAGTGACTATGAGCCTGGGTTTGAAGCCTGATACTGCCCTGGGCCAGCTCTGTGACTTCAGAAAAAAATACCTAATGTCTGTGTGCATCTATTTCCTCAAGTGAGCATGAGTAACATAATGCCTAGACCACAAAGATTGTTAATGCAGACTAAACAAAGTAATATTTGCAAAGTACTTAGAACCTTGCCCAGCACATAGTAAGCACCATAAGTGTATGCTGAAGAAAACCAGAGCAAAAGATATCTTTCCTTCTCTCTTTGTCTCAGTAGAGATTCATCTTCTCTTTCTGTCTCATTTAATGTTTGAAGTTCATCCTACAATCTTACAAATAACTTTTTAACCTGAATCCCTCTTCCTAGTCACGATAACCCTTTGATTTAACATTCTTACTGGGAACTATAATAGAAAACGTTTTTGCATTGGGATAGGTATATTATTTTTCGTGTACTACCTCTTTATTACATTTTGTTTCTATTATTCAGAAGTCAACATGAGTAGACTGAGAAAGAAATTTCTTGTCTACTATCCAAAAGTAGCTTAAAACTGAATTGTGTTCCACGTCTAGTTAACACCTCAATAACTCAACAACCTTATTAAGCCAATCTTTTGTTTTGTTTTGTTTTTAAACATCTTTATTGGAGTATAATTGTTTTCATTGTTGTGTTAGTTGCTGTTGTATAACAAAATGAATCAGCTATACTTATACATATATCCCCATATAGCCTCCCTCTTGTGTCTCCCTCCCACCCTTCCTATCCCATCCCTCTATGTGGTCACAAAGCACGGGGCTGATCTCCCTGTGCTATGCAGCTGCTTCCCACTAGCTATCTATTTTACGTTTCGTAGTGTATATAAGTCCATGCCACTCTCTCATTTCGTCCCAGCTTACCCTTCCCACTCCCCGTGTCCTCAAGTCCATTCTCTACATCTGCATCTTTATTCCTGTCCTGCTCCTAGGTTGTTCAGAACCATTTTTTTAAAGTAGATTCCATATATATGTGTTAGCATACGGTATTTGTTTTTCTCCTTCTGACTTACTTCACTCTGTATGACAGACTCTAGGTCCATACACCTCACTATAAATAACTCAATTTCATTTCTTTTTATGGCTGAATAATATTCCATTGTATATATGTGCCACATCTTCTTTATCCATTCATCTGTCGATGGACACCTAGGATGCTTCCATGTCCTGGCTATTGTAAATAGAGCTGCAGTGAACACTGTGGTACATGAATCTTTTTGAATTATGGTTTTCTCAGGGTATATGCCCAGCAGTGGGATTGCTGAGTCGTATGGTAGTTCTATTTTTAGTTTTGTTTTTTTTTAACATCTTTATCGGCGTATAATTGCTTTACAACGGTGTGTTCGTTTCTGCTTTATAACAAAGTGAATCAGTTATACATAAACATATGTTCCCATATCTCTTTCCTCTTGTGTCTCCCTCCCTCCCACCCTCCCTATCCCACCCCCTCTAGATGGTCACAAGCCACCTAGCTGATCTCCCTGTGCTATGCGGCTACTTCCCACTAGCTATCTATTTTACGTTTGGTAGTGTATATATGTCCATGCCACTCTCTCACTTTGTCACAGCTTACCCTTCCCCCTTCCCATATCCTCATGTCCGTGCTCTAGTAGGTCTGTGTCTTTATTCAAGTCTTACGCTTAGGTTCTTCATGACCTTTTTTTTTTTTCTCAGATTCCATATATACATGTTAGCATACGGTACTTGTTTTTCTCTTTCTGACTTATTTCACTCTGTATGACAGACTCTAGGTCCATCCACCTCACCACAAATAACTCAATTTCGTTTCTTTTTATGGCTGAGTAATATTCCATTGTGTATATGTGCCACATCTTCTTTATCCATTCATCTGTTGATGGACACTTAGGTTGCTTCCATGTCCTGGCTATTGTAAATAGAGCTGCAATGAATATTTTGGTACATGACCCTTTTTGAATTGTGGTTTTCTCAGGGTATATGCCCAGTAGTGGGATTGCTGGGTCGTATGGTAGTTCTATTTGTAGTTTTTTAAGGAACCTCCATACTGTTCTCCATAGTGGCTGTATCAATTTATATTCCCACCAACAGTGCAAGAGGGTTCCCTTTTCTCCACACCCCCTCCAGCATTTATTGTTTCTAGATTTTTTGATGATGGCCATTCTGACTGGTGTGAAATGATATCTCATTGTAGTTTTGATTTGCATTTCTCTAATGATTAATGATGTTGAGCATTCTTTCATGTGTCTGTTGGCAATCTGTATATCTTCTTTGGAGAAATGTCTATTTAGGTGTTCTGCCCATTTTTGGATTGGGTTGTTTGTTTTTTTGTTATTGAGCTGCATGAGCTGCTTGTAAATTTTGGAGATTAATCCTGTGTCAGTTGCTTCATTTGCAAATATTTTCTCCCATTCTGAGGGTTGTCTTTTGGTCTTGTTTATGGTTTCCTTTGCTGTGCAAAAGCTTTTAACTTTCATTAGGTCCCACTTGTTTATTTGTGTTTTTATTTCCATTTCTCTAGGGGCTGGGTCAAAAAGGATCTTGTTGTGATTTATGCCATAGAGCGTTCTGCCTATGTTTTCCTCTAAGAGTTTGATAGTGTCTGGCCTTACATTTAGGTCTTTAATCCATTTTGAGTTTATTTTTGTGTATGGTGTTAGGGAGTGTTGGAATTTCATACTTTTACATGTACCTGTCCAGTTTTCCCAGCACCACTTATTGAAGAGGCTGTCTTTTCTCCACTGTATATGCTTGCCTCCTTTATCAAAGATAAGGTGACCATATGTGCATTGGTTTATCTCTGGGCTTTCTATCCTGTTCCATTGATCTATGTTTCTGTTTTTGTGCCAGTACCATACTGTCTTGATTACTGTAGCTTTGTAGTATAGTCTGAAGTCAGGGAGCCTGATTCCTCCAGCTTCGTTTTTCGTTCTCAAGATTGCTTTGGCTATTCGAGGTCTTTTGTATTTCCATACAAATTGTGAAATTTTTTGTTCTAGTTCTGTGAAAAATGCCAGTGGTAGTTTGATAGGGATTGCATTGAATCTGTAGATTGCTTTGGGTAGTAGAGTCATTTTCACAATGTTGATTCTTCCAATCCAAGAACATGGTATATCTCTCCATCTATTTGTATCATTTTTAATTTCTTTCAGCAGTGTCTTATAATTTTCTGCATACAGGTCTTTTGTCTCCTTTGGTAGGTTTATTCCTACATACTTTATTCTTTTTGTTGCAATGGTAAATGGGAGTGTTTTCTTAATTTCACTTTCAGATTTTTCATCACTAGTGTATAAGAATGCCAGAGATTTCTGTGCATTAATTTTGTATCCTGCTACTTTACCAAATTCATTGATTAGCTCTAGTAGTTTTCTGGTAGCATCTTTAGGATTCTCTCTATATATTATCATGTCATCTGCAAACAGTGACAGCTTTACTTCTTCTTTTCTGATTTGGATTTCTTTTTCTTCTCTGATTGCTGTGGCTAAAACTTCCAAAGCTATGTTGAATAATAGTGGTGAGAGTGGGCAAACTTGTCTTGTTCCTGATCTTAGTGGAAATGGTTTCAGTTTTTCACCATTGAGGACGATGTTGGCTGTGGGTTTGTCATATATGGCCTTTATTATGTTGAGAAAAGTTCCCTCTATGGCTACTTTCTGCAGGGTTTTTATCATAAATGGGTGTTGAATTTTGTCAAAAGCTTTCTCTGCATCTATTGAGATGATCATATGGTTTTTCTCCTTCAATTTGTTAGTATGGTGTATCACGTCGATTGATTTGCGTATATTGAGGAATCCTTGCATTCCTGAAATAAACCCCACTTGGTCATGGTGTATGATCCTTTTAATGTGCTGTTGGATTCTGTTTGCTAGTATTTTGCTGAGGATTTTGCATCTATGTTCATCACTGATATTGGCCTGTAGTTTTCTTTCTTTGTGACATCTTTGTCTGGTTTTGGTATTAGGGTGATGGTGGCCTCGTAGAATGAGTTTGGGAGTGTTCCTCCCTATGCTATATTTTGGAAGAATTTGAGAAGGATAGGTGTGAACTCTTCTCTAAATGTTTGATAGAATTTGCCTGTGAAGCCATCTGGTCGTGGGCTTTTGTTTGTTGGAAGATTTTTAATCACAGTTTCAATTTCAGTGCCTGTGATTGGTCTGTTCATATTTTCTATTTCTTCTTGGTTCAGTCTCGGTAGGTTGTGCATTTCTAAGAATTTGTCCATTTCTTCCAGGTTGTCCATTTTATTGGCATAGAGTTGCTTGTAGTAATCTCTCATGATCCTTTGTATTTCTGCAGTGTCAGTGGTTACTTCTCCTTTTTCATTTCTAATTCTATTGATTTGAGTCTTCTCCCTTTTTCTCTTGATGCGTCTGGCTAATGGTTTATCAATTTTGTTTATCTTCTCAAAGAACCAGCTTTTTGTTTTATTGATCTTTGCTATCGTTTCCTTCATTTCTTTTTCATTTATTTCTGATCTGATCTTTATGATTTCTTTCCTTCTGCTAACTTGGGTTTTTTCCTTTTGTTCTTCTTTCTCTAATTGCTTTAGGTGCAAGGTTAGGTTGTTCATTTGGGACGTTTCCTGTTTCTTAAGGTACGATTGTATTGCTATAAACTTCCCATTAGAACTGCTTTTGCTGCATCCCATAGGTTTTGGGTCGTCGTGTCTCCATTGTCATTTGTTTCTAGGTATTTTTTGATTTCCTCCTTGATTTCTTCAGTGATCACTTCGTTATTAAGTAGTGTATTGTTTATCCTCCATTTGTTTGTATTTTTTCCAGATCTTTTCCTGTAAGTGATATCTAGTCTCGTAGCGCTGTGGTCAGAAAAGATACTTGATACGATTTCAATTTTCTTAAATTTACCAAGGCTTGATTTGTGACCCAAGATATGATCTATCCTGGAGAATGTTCCATGAGCACTTGTGAAAAATGTGTATTTTATTGTTTTTGGATGGACTGTCCTATAAATATCAATTAATTCCATCTTGTTTAATGTATGATTTAAAGCTTGTGTTTCCTTATTTATTTTCATTTTGGATGACCTTTCCATTGGTGAAAGTGAGGTGTAAAAGTCCCCTACTATGATTTTGTTACTGTCGATTTCCCCTTTCATGGCTGTTAGTATTTGCCTTATGTATTGAGGTGTTCCTATGTTGGGTGCATAAATATTTGCAATTATTATATCTTCTTCTTGGATCAATCCCTTGATCATTATGTAGTGTCCTTCTTTGTCTCTTGTAATAATCTTTATTTTAAAGTCTATTTTGTCTGATATGAGAATTGCTACTCCAGCTTTCTTCTGATTTCCATTTGCATGGGATACCTTTTTCCATCCCCTCACTTTCAGTCTGTATGTGTCCCTAGGTCTGAAGTGGGCCTCTTGTAGACAGCATATATACGGGTTTTGTTTTTGTATCCATTCAGCCAGTCTGTGCCTTTTGGTGGGAGCATTTAATCCATTTACATTTAAGATAATTATCGATATGTATGTTCCTATTCCCATTTTCTTAAGTGTTTTGGGTTTGTTATTGTAGGTGTTTTCCTTCTCTTGTGTTTCTTGCCTAGAGAAGTTCCTTTAACATTTGTTGTAAAGCTGGTTTGGTGGTGCTGAACTCTCTCAGCTTTTGCTTGTCTGTAAAGGTTTTAATTTCTCCATCAAATCTGAAGGAGATACTTGCTGGGTAATCTTGGTTGTAGGCTTTTCTCCTTCCTCACTTTAAATATGTCCTGCCACTCCCTTCTGACTTGCAGAGTTTCTGCTGAAAAATCAGCTGTTAACCTTATGGGGATTCCCTTGTGTGTTATTTGTTGTTTTTCCCTTGCTGCTTTTAATATGTTTTCTTTGTATTTAATTTTTGATAGTTTGATTAATATGTGTCTTGGCGTGTTTGTCCTTGGATTTATCCTGTTTGGGACTCTCTGTGCTTCCTGGACGTGATTAACTATTTCCTTTCTCATATTAGGGAAGTTTTCAAATATAATCTCTTCAAATAGTTTCTCAGTGCCTTTCTTTTTCTCTTCTTCTTCTGGGACCCCTATAATTCAAATGTTGGTGCGTTTAATGTTGTCCCAGTGGTCTCTGAGACTGTCCTCAGTTCTTTTCATTCTTTTTTCTTTATTCTGCTCTGCAGTAGTTATTTCCACTATTTTATCTTCCAGGTCACTTATTTGTTCTTCTGCCTCAGCTATTCTGCTATTGATCCCTTCTAGAGTATTTTTAATTTCTTTTATTGTGTTGTTCATCATTGCTTGTTTCCTCTTTAGTCCTTCTAGGTCCTTGTTAAATGTTTCTTACATTTTCTGTATTCTATTTCCAAGATTTTGGATCATCTTTACTATCATTATTCTGAATTCTTTTTCAGGTAGCCTGCCCATGTCCTCTTCATTTGTTAGGTCTGGTGTGTTTTTACCTTGCTCCTTCATCTGCTGTGTGTTTTTCTGTCTTTTCATTTTGCTGATCTTACTGTGTTTGGGGTCTCCTTTTCACAGGTTGCAGGTTCGTAGTTCCCGTTGTTTTTGGTGTCTGTCCCCAGTGGCTAAGGTTGATTCAGTGGGTTGTGTAGGTTTCCTGGTGGAGGGGAGTAGTGCCTGTGTTCTGGTGGATGAGGCTGGATCTTGTCTTTCTGGTGGACAGGTCCACATCTGGTGGTGTTTTGGGGTGTCTGTGGCCTTATTATGGTTTTAGACAGCCTCTCTGCTAATGGATGGGGCTGTGTTCCTGTCTTGCTAGTATTTTGGCATAGGGTGTCCAGCACTGTAGCTTGCTGGTCGTTGAGTGAAGCTGGGTCTTGGTGTTGAGATGGAGATCTCTGGGAGATTTTCGTCGTTTGTTATTACGTGGAGCTGGAAGGTCTCTTGTGGATCAGTGTCCTGAAGTTGGCTTTCCCACCTCAGTGGCACAGCCCTGATGCCTGGCTGGAGCACCAAGAGCCTGTCCTCCACACGGCTCAGAATAAAAGGGAGAAAAAATAGAAAGAAAGAAAGAAAGAGGGTAAAATAAAAGAAAGTTATTAAAATAAAAAAATATTATTAAAAAATTTTTTAAAAAGTAAAAAAAAAAAAAAAAAACCAAAAAAAAACCGGATGGCCAGAACCCTAGGACAAATGGTTAAAGCAAAGCTATACAGACAAAATCTAACACAGAAGCATACACATACACACTCACAAAAAGAGGAAAAGGGGAGAAAATAATCTATCTTGTTCCCAAAGTCCACCACCTTAATTTGGGATGATTCGTTGTCTATTCAGGTATTCCACAGATGCAGGGTACATCAAGTTGACTGTGGAGATTTCATCCGCTTCTCCTGAGGCTGCTGGGAGAAATTTCCCTTTCTCTTCTTTGTTCGCACAGCTCCTGGGATTCAGCTTTGGATTTGAACCTGCCACTGTGTGTAGGTCGCCTGAGGACGTCTGTTCTTCGCTCAGACCGGACAAGGTTAAAGGAGCAGCTGATTTGTTGGCTCTGGCTCACTCAGGCCCAGGGGGAGGGAGGGGTACAGATGCGGGCGAACCTGCGGCGGCAGAGGCTGGCGTGACGTTGCTCCAGCCTGAGGCGCGCCGTGCGTTCTCCCGGGGAAGTTGTTGCTGGATCACGGGACCCTGGCAGTGGCGGGCCGCACAGGCTCCCGGGAGGGGAGGTGGGGATAGTGACCTGTGCTCACACACAGGCTTCTTGGTGGCGGCAGCAGCAGCCTTGGCGTCTCATGCCCGTCTCTGGGGTCCGCGCTGATAGCCGCGGCTCGCGCCCGTCTCTGGAGCTCCTTTAAGCAGCGCTCTTAATCCCCTCTCCTCGCACACCAGGAAACAAAGGGGCAAGTAAAAGTCTCTTGTCTCTTCGGCAGCTCCAGACTTTTCCCGGACTCCCTCCCGGCTAGCTGTGGTGCGCTAACCCCTTCAGGCTGTGTTCACACTGCCAACCCCAGTCCTCTCCCTGGGATCCGACTGAAGCCCGAGCCTCAGCTCCCAGCCCCCGCCCGCCCCGGCGGGTGAGCAGACAAGCCTCTCCTCCAGGAGAGTGCTGGTCGGCACCGATCCTCTGTGCGGGAATCTCTCCGCTTTGCCCTCCGCACCCCTGTTGCTGCGCTCTCCTCCGTGGCTCTAAAGCTTCCCCCCTCCACCATCCGCAGTCTCCGCCTGCGAAGGGGCTCCTAGTGTGTGGAAACCTTTCCTCCTTCACAGCTCCCTCCCACTGGTGCAGGTCCCGTCCCTATTCTTTTGTCTCTGGTTTTTCTTTTTTTCTTTTGCCCTACCCAAGTACGTGGGGAGTTTCTTGCCTTTGGGGAGGTCTGAGGTCTTCTGCCAGCGTTCAGTGGGTGTTCAATAGGAGCAGTTCCACGTGTGGATGTATTTCTGATGTATCTGTGGGGAGGAAGGTGATCTCCGCATCTTACTCTTCTGCCATCTTCTCAAAAATCTCCAATCTTTTGTTGATGGGCACTTGAGTTGCTTCTATGTCTTGGTTATTGTAAATAGTGCTGCTATGAACATTGGGGTGCATGTGTCTTTTTGAATTAGAATTTTCATTTTTTCTGGATATGTACCTAGGAGTTGAATTGCTGGATCGTTTGTAGTTCTATTTTTAGTTTTTAAGGAAACACCATACTCTTTTCTATAGTGGCTGCACCAATTTACATTCCCATCTACAGTGTACAATTCCCTTTACTTCCCATCCTCTCTAGCATTTATTATTTATAGACTTTTTGATGATATCCATTATCTTTGGCCACTTCTTAAAAAGGCATCAGGTAATATATCCTTATGCTTCTTGGAGTAATGAGATTTCTCAGCCAATTTCCTGCACATAGGTGGTTGGGGCACAAGGATTGTCTTATG